>NC_052152.1:13989214-14670448 GCF_902713615.1 Scyliorhinus canicula | reverse complement strand
GAATGCTCACCCAGGTCCCTTTTGGAATACTGGGATCTCTCACTTTCAGCATCGGCATTTCCCTTCAACACCAGCCATCCACACCCAATGCGAACATTATTCCAGAAGCTGTTCCCTTGGGACATTGGCAACCTCGAGCTCCCACCTCAGCCCATATTCAAGAACTCAGTGGCTAGCCTAAAGAGTATGCCACCATCGTCACAGACGTCATCAGCAAGCGTGTAGAAGACTGCATGACAAAGAAGTATATTCCCCAACTCGAAATCATGGTTTAATCAAGAGATTGACTTCCCACTGAAGGCCAGGTTTGAGGCGTTAAAGACAGGCGACCCTGACCTAGACAGGAAATCCAGGCACGACCTCCGCCAAGAGACAATACCAGGCTAGGATAGAGTCACAAACTAGTGTCATGGGCTCTCGTCAGATGTGGCAAGGCTTAAATGACATAATGGGCTACAAAGCAAAGCTGAGTAGAATCTTGGCAACACCGCACCCCTCATTGATGAATTCAATGCATTCTATGCTTGGTTGGAGCAGGAAATCATCAAACCGTTGTTAACTGCCCCAGCAGCCTCGGGCACACCCATACCTATCATCACAGATTCTGAAGTCAGGTCGGCTTTCTTGAAAGTGAACCCTCAGAAAGCGATGGGTCCTGACGGAGTCCATGGTCGTGCACTCAAATCCTGCACTGACCAACTGACGGATCGATTCATGGACATCTTTAACCTGTCCCTTCTCCGTTCCAAGATTCCCACCTGCTTCATGAAGACCACCATCATACCAGTGCCAAAGAAGAACCAGGCAACGTGCCTCAATGACTACCATCCAGTGGCCTTGACGTCGATCACTATGAAGTGCTTTGAGAGATTGATCATGAGACACATCCGGTCCATACTCCCAGAATGCCTTGATCCACTGCAATACGCATACCGCCACAACCGGTCCACAGCAGACACCACCTCTTTGACCCTACACTCAACCCTGAAGCATCCCGACAACAAGGACTGGCTCGTTAAGTAGGTTCAAGCCTGAGACAGACACTGCAGTAAGGGAATTAAGAGTTTGTGGTGAACGTATTGCAGTAACTATTCACCATGTATGTAACTGTATCACGCTGTTGCCCATGAGGGCTCCACCTATGGACTATTGTAAGGTATTACCTGTGATGTATCGTATTGGTGCCTTTGTGGGCTCCGCCCCTGGCTCCTCCCCTTGAGGGGAGGTATAAAGAGCAGTAGCCCTGAAGGCGGCTCTCAGTAGCAGAGCAGTCACAGGCAGGCACTGTTCCAGTCGATTATAGCCACAGTTTACATCTACACTCTGTTTTGCGTGAATTGATGGTCGCATCAGGGTTATGAGGATAAGGCGGAAAAGTGGATTTGAGGATTGTCATATCAGATCGCTCATGATCTCATTGAATGATGGAGCAGGCTCAATGGGCCGATTGTCCTGCTTCTCCTGTGTCTTACGGTCAGATCTGGAGAATCAGTTGCTGACAGCCTCAGAGGCCACCCCAAGTGCAAATGAGCGCTGTGTAGCAAAACAATTACTGGATTGTTGCGAAACACAAAGGGGGAAGGTTAGCTCTGAGAGTCGTTTAAGTTAATCTTTCTTGGAACTGCTTAAAGCAGTGGTTACCATGGCACATTGGTCTGCCGCAGGAAGGGTGAAAGTGTGCATGTGTCCTTGCATCAAGCCACCAGACAAGCTGCAACCATTTCTCTCAGTGACCTCTCAGCTCCCGCTGGAGCTGTCGCTTGAACGCTGCCTTCAAAATCCCCTTTCTTCCCAACAGCTGCAGGGCGCGAGCCCACCCCCCCCCCCCTGCACCCCTCAGTTAGCGTAGCAATAAACCCTCCAGACCATTATGATCCCAGACTCCTCCACCCGCTGATCTGGGAACGGACGACTCGCTTTTGCGCTTTTGTTTTAAACGGGAATGAAGCAGCACATAGAACAAAAGAACAAAGAAAAGTACAGCACAGGAACAGGCCCTTCGGCCCTCCAAGCCCGTGCCGACCATGCCGCCCGTCTAAACTAAAATCTTTTACACTTCCGGGGTCCGTATCCCTCTATTCCCATCCTATTCATGTATTTGTCAAGATGCCACTTAAACGTCACTATCATCCCTGCTTCTACCACCTCCTCCGGCAGCGAGTTCCAGGCACCCACTACCCTCTGTGTAAACAACTTTCCTCGTACATCTCCTCTAAACCTTGCCCCTCACACCTTAAACCTATGCCACCTAGTAATTGATCCCTCTACCCTGGAACAAAGTCTCTGACTATCCACTATGTATGCCCCTCATAATTTTGTAGACCTCTATCAGGTCACCCCTCAACCTCCGTCATTCCAGTGAGAACAGAGTTTATTCAACCTCTCCTCATAGCTTATGTCCTCCATACCAGGCAAAATTCTAGTAAATCTCTTCTGCACCCTCTCTAAAGCCTCCACATCCCTCTGGTAGTGTGGCGGCCAGAATTGAATACTATACTCCAAATGTGGCCTAACTAAGGTTCTATACAGCTGCAACATGACTGCCAATTTTTATACTCAATGCCCCGGCCAATGAAGGCAAGCATGCCATATGCCTTCTTGCCTACCTTCTCCACCTGTGTTGCCCCTTTCAGTGACCTGTGGACCTGTATACCTAGATCTCTCTGACTGTCAATACTCTTGCGGGTTCTACCATTCACTGTATATTCCCTACCTGTATTAGACCTTCCAAAATGCATTACCTCACATTCGTCCGGATTAAACTCCATCTGCCATCTCTCTGCCCAAGTCTCCAAACAATCTAAATCCTGCTGTATCCTCTGACAGTCCTCATCGCTATCCGCAATTCCACCAACCTTTGTGTCGTCCACAAACTTACTAATCAGACCAGTTCCATTTTCCTCCAAATCATTTATATATACTACGAACAATTAAGGTCCTGATGTGTTAGGCAGGCTGGTTCGATATGGACTGCACTTGATGCAGGGAAGCTAGAAGCAGATGTCTAACACTGGAGAAAATCCAACACTGTTTTATTCAACGATAGATACATGTTCAACTGTGGGTCGACACTGTACTGATCTGACTGGTGACCTTGTAGTAGCCTGACCAGACTTACTAGCTACCGCATGGTGTTTGCACTTGCTAGCTCGTGGACTCTGACTGTCTCAGTGGCTGGGTCCAGAGAGAGTGGGAAACCTAGTGTCTCTCCAGTAATTTCTCTACTACTGGCATAAGGCTCACCGGTCTGTAGTTCCCTGGATTATCCTTGCTACCCTTCTTAAACAAAGGAACAACATTGGCTATTCTCCAGTCTTCAGGGACATCACCATGATTGATAGAGTAACAAAGAGCGGTGTCCTCTGGCTTTATAGTGGTAGTGTCCTGTCTGGTGATTGGCTGCACTGTTGTGTGCTTACTGGTCGTCCTGTATGTCAATCACTGCCTGTCTGCATCTCATTATATACGTGAGTGGATATTATGACAGGTCCCAGCACTGATCCCTGTGGAACACCACTGGTCACAGCCCTCCAATCAGAAAAGCACCCTTCCATTGCTACTCTCTGCCTTCTATGACCTAGCCAGTTCTGTATCCACCTTGCCAGCTCACCTCTGATCCCATGTAACTTCACCTTTTGTACCAGTCTATCATGAGGGACTTGTCAATGGCCGTACTGAAGTCCATATAGACAACATCCACTGCCCAACCTGCAGCAATCATCTTTGTGACCCCCTCGAAAAACTCTATCATGTTAGTGAGACACGACCTCCCCTTCACAAAACTGTGCTGCCTCTCGCCAATATGTCCACTTGCTTCCAAATGGGAGTAGATCCTGTCTCAAAGAATTCTCTCCAGTAATTTCCCTACCACTGGCATAAGGCTCACCGGTCTGTAGTTCCCTGGATTATCCTTGCTACCCTTCTTAAACAAAGGAACAACATTGGCTATTCTCCAGTCTTCAGGGACATCACCATGATTGATAGAGTAACAAAGAGCGGTTTCCTCTGGCCCACTGCACAAGGGTGTGTCAAGGCTGCGGTTTGTTAAAAAGATACTTTCGTTCCGTGAATCAGAAGGAAAAGTTTGCATGGGCGACTGAAGGCGGTGGTGGGATTTGAGTGAACGCACATGACCCTCATCCTGTGATCCAAGGAGCGAAACGGTTCAACATCTCTCTCTCTCTCTCGCTGCCTGCTTGCAACTAATCTTTAGCCAGGGCGTCTCCCCCTCTTGGAGTGCAGCTACTGATTTTGTGCTTGGCATCCAGGCTGTCATCTTTTTTTTGGGAATTTTTTTATTGAGTTTTCATATTTTATATCCAACAAATTGTAAACTACACATTATCAAAACCAACACGTCTATTTACAAGAAAGCATCTTCATGACGACAACCGTGACTGTGATCCATCCTTTAATTGACATACATATTTTACATTCCTCAATACGGCAGAGAGATACATTTACAGGCTCCTGGATACAATTTGGTTTTAGTTTCAACTTGCCATCGGACTGGTCCCTTCTGATCTGTCCCTCCTGCTCGTACTCGCATTCCTTTTTGCTTGCTTTCACTCCCCCCTCCTTCCGTCCCCCCCAACACCTCCCTCCCTCCCCCTGCCCTTCCAGCCTGCCTTCTTTAATACCATCTGTATCGCCAGCCCCAGTCTGTGTGGCACCCTCTACTCGATCGTGCCAAAAAGGAGACATGGCTGCTGTAGATTCAGCCAGTTCCCGCTGCAGAAAGCTTCAGCATTGTCTCCAGGATCCTGCTGTTATCAGTTTCTGTGACATTTTAGGCTGATATAGGCACATTGTAAAGTTGCTTTCTAAGCTGAATAAAATATTACGTTTGTGTTATTGACTAATGCCCACAGTTATTCTGATTTGCTAGAATGGATTGCTGTTTTATTCATGATGTTCAAGCTGCGAGTTATGCAAGATGCCTTTTAACAGCCGGGCTTTGAGTGGTGCAAATAAAAAGCAAAATACTGCAGTTGCTGGAAATCTGAAACAAAACAAGCTCAAAAAGTGCCGCCAACACTCAGCAGGTCAGGGGGCATCTGTGATGGTGACAGGCAAGATGGGATTGATTTTAACTTGGAAGTGCGTTGGGCAGGGTGTAGGATGGGCAGAATACACGGTGACATGTATCCCCCACCCATCAAATTATCCATCATTTCCCCATTCCCCCACCCCACGCCATTTTAACTCCTGGGTCTCATTAGCATTTGACAAAGCCGTTCCCTGCTCAAAACTGTTAGTCGGGAACAAGAAATTGATTTGGATTTGATTTATTGTCATGTGCCGAGGTAAAGTGAAAAGTATTGTTCTGCGTATAGTCCAGACAGATCATTCTGTACATGTAAAAAGAAACATAGGACATACATAAATACACAATGTAAACATAAACATAGGCATCGGGTGAAGCATTCAGGAGTGTAGTACTACTCAGTAGAGAAGATGTGGGAAGTGATCAGTTCAGTCCATAAGAGGGTCATTCAGGAGTCCGGTAACAGCGGGGAAGAAGCTGTTTTTGAACGTGTTAGTGCGTGTTCTCAGACTATTCTCCTGCCCGATGGAAGAGATTGGAAAAAGGGATAACCCAGGTGGGGGTCTTTGTTTATGCTGTCACTGGATGGGAGGCAGGTTTGTGTGATGGACTGGGCTGAGTTCACAACTCTCTGAACTTTCTTATGATCTTGAGCCGAACAGTTGCCATACCAGGCTGTGATGCAGCCAGATAGGATGCTTTCTGTGGTGCATCTGTAAAAATTTATAAGAGTCAATGGACAAGCCGAATTTCCATAGTTTCCTGAGGAAGTATAGGTGCTGTTGTGATTTCATGTTTGTAGCATCGACCTGGGTGGACCAGGATAGATTTTTGGCGATGTGCACACCTAGGAATTTGAAGCTGTCGACCATCTCCACCTTGGCCCCATTGATGTAGACGGGGTGTGTATGATACTTCGCTTCCTGAAGTCAATGACCAGCTCCTTAGTTTTGCTGACATTGAGGGAGAGATTGTTGTTGTTACACCACTCCACCAGGTTCTCTATTTCCCTCCTATATTCTGACTTTTTGTGATCCAACCCACTACGGTCGTGGCATCAGCAAACTTGTAGCTGGAGCCGATTTATCAGACAGCCGTGTGTGCATAGGGAGTATAGTAAGAGGACTAAGTACGCAGCCTAGTGGGGCCCCGGTATTGAGGACTATCATGGAGGAGGTGTTGTTGTTTATTCTTACTGATTGTGGTCTGTGGGTCAGGAAGTCGAGGATCCAGTTGCAGAGGGAGGAGCCAAGTCTGAGGTTTTGGAGTTTTGATATGAGCTTGGCTGGGATTATGGTGTTGAAGGCAGAGTTGTAGTCAATTCTTCCTCATTTCTGTTTTAAATAAACAATAATGTAGTCCAGGGGTGGGCAAACGTTTCCGTGCAAGGGCCACATTCAGAAATTCACAATTTTAAAGGGCCGAATAGTATATTAAGTAAAATAATTACTTCACCCGGTTATGATCCTGGGCGCCTCATATAGAACATAGAACAGTACAGCACAGAACAGGCCCTTCGGCCCTCGACGTTGTGCCGAGCAATGATCACCCTACTCAAGTCAACGTATCCACCCTATACCAGTAAGTAACCCAACAGCCCCCCCCCCCCCCATTAACCTTAAAAAAATAATTAAAAATTAAAAAAATAATTAAAAAAAATTTTTTTTTTTTTTTTTTAATGACTTGGTGGGCCGCATAAAAACCTTTGGCGGGCCGCATGCGGCCCGCGGGCCGTAGTTTGCGCACCCCTGATGTAGGCCTACTTGTGACAATAAAGATTATTATTATTATTTAAATTATATTCTGCCATTCTGACCAAATACAGCACACCCAGTAGTTATGGGCCAAGGTTTCGAAAATTCCAAAGTTTACCATAAGTTCACCTGACCCACGATTTTTAAGAGATATTGGTTACTCTGAGATTTTGCTGTCTGGTCCTAGACTCTCTCACAAGGGGGAACATCCTCTCAGCATCATCCTGTCAAGCCCCCGTGGGAATTCTATATGCCTCAATATGGTTGCCTCTCATTCTTCTAAACTCCAATGAGCACAGGCCCAACTGGGGCGGCACGGTGGCACAGTGGTTAGCACTGCTGTCTCACAGCGCCAGGGACCTGAGTTCAATTCCAGTCTTGAGTCACTGTCTGTGCGGAATCTGTACGTTCTCCCCGTGTCTGCGTGGGTTTTCTCTGGGTGCTCCGGTTTCCTCCCACAGTCCAAAGATGTATGGATTAGTTGGTTTGGCCATGATCAATTACCACTTAGTTTCCAGGGATGTGCGGCTTAGGTTATGGGGATTGGGCTGGGTGAATGGGCAAGTGGACATGGGCAGAGTGCTCATTCGAAGGGTTGGTGCAGACACTATGGACCGAATGGCCTGTGTGCACTGTAAGGATCCTTTGATTCTATGATACTCAACCTCTCCTCATTATAAAATCCATCCATTCCAGGGACTAACCTAGTGACCCTTCTATGGTCTCCATCCAATGCCGATATATTATTCCTTAGATAAGGGGGCCAAAATTGTTCACAATATTCCAGATATGGTCAAGATGGTGCCTTGCAAAGTTTTAGCAGGATTTCCCTCTTTTTATATTCGCTTCCCATGAAATAAAGGTGTTATGGGCCAAGGTTTCGAAAATTCCAAAGTTTACCATAAGTTCACCTGACCCACGATTTTTAAGAGATTTTGGTTATGGAGATCACAAGGGTCCACTCTCCAGGTGTTATGCAACAGAGACCTTAAAGTACTTTTAAAGCAAATTTATTTTATGAACCCAGTTAACATTTTATAAACACACAGTAAACATCTTATCAACTACCAACCGTAGGCCCACAGATACAATACTCTATAGGTAACCCTTAATACCTTTGCCAGCAACATCCATAAGTTAAACCCTTTTTAACAAAGACAGCAGGTTTAAATTCACTACAGAAACAGGTATTACTTTGAAATCATCAAGTGATCTGGAGACATTCTTTAGATTGCAGAGAGATCAATACACACATCTGCTTGGTTTGAATGCAGCTCTCCGACTGAAAGCGAAACTAAACACAGAGTCAAAACAGCTTTCAGCACAAGACGAAAGTAAAAAGCAGAGCAGAGCCCAGCTCCACCCACACAATGACATCACTGCAGCCATTTGATAAAGCACACTTTTCTTAAAGGGACATTGACATGACAAAGGAACTTGCACGCTGGCTTTTTATGATTTACACATGAGGACCCCCAAATCCCTCTGTGTAGCAGTTTTCTGCAGTATTTCTCCATTTAAATAATATTCAGTTCCTTTATTCTTCCCACCAAAGTGCACAAACAAACATTTTCCAACATTATAGTCCATCTGCCAAAATTGTTCCCACTCACCTTACCTGTCTACATCCCTCATTTCCTGCTTTTTAAATAAATTTACGAGTACCCAATTATTATTTTTTTCCAATTAAGGGGCAATTTAACGTGGTCAATCCACCTAGCCTGCACATCTTTGGGTATTGGGGGTGAAACCCACGCAGACACGGGGGGGATGTGTAAACTCCACACGGACAGTGACCCAGGGCCGCGATTCGAACCCAGGTCCTCAGCGCCGTAGGCAGCAATGCTAACCTGTAGATGATATCCCGCTGCCTTCCTTCCTTCATAAGGTCAGAAATAGGGACTCATCCTCACCACCTGCCTTCCCACCTATCTTTGTGTTATCTGCAAACGGATGAACGGATTCATCCCTGGGGCACTTCACTAGTTACAGGTTGCTTGCGTGAAAATGCCCCCTCTTATCCCAACTCTCTCTCTTCTATTATGGAGATGGTCGTTACCTGGCACTTGGATTACATGCTTGTTACTTGCTAATTGTCACCCCAATCCTGGAAATTGTTAAAGATTGTTACATTTTGACATGGACTGCTTCAGCATCTGAGGAGTCGCAAATGGTGCTGAACATTGTGCAGTCATCAGTGAACATCCCCACTTCTGACCTTATGAAGGATGGAAGGCCATTGATGAAGCAGCTGAAAGTGTTTGGGCCAAGGACACTCCCCTGAGGAACTCCTGCAGTGATATCCTCTTGACAAGGTTTAGCACACTGGGCTAAATCGCTGGCTTTTAAAGCAGACCAAGGCAGGCCAGCAACACAGTTCAATTCCCGTACCAGCCTCCCCGAACAGGTGCCAGAATGTGGCGACTAGGGGCTTTTCACAGTAACTTCATTGAAGCCTACTCGTGACAATAAGCGATTTTCATTTCATTTCATCCTGGAACTGAGATGACTGACTGCTCGGGCTCCTTGATGCCACACACGGTCAAATGCTCCCTTGGTGTCAGGGCAGTCACTCTCACCACACCTCTGGCATTCAGCTCTTTTGCTCATGTTTGAACCAAGGCTGTAAGGAGGTCAGGGGCTTAGGGACCCTGGCGGAACCCAAACTGAGCGTCAGTTTCGGGTTTCTTGAGAACGTAACTAGTAGAATAGATAAGGGAAAACTACTTGGTGTGCTGTATTTGGTCAGAATGGCAGAATATAATTTAAATAATAATAATAATCTTTATTGTCACAAGAAGGCCTACATTAACACAGGAATGAAATTACAGTGAAAAACTCCTAGTCGCCCCATTCTGGCGCCTGTTCGGGTACACCAAGGAAGAATTCAGAATGTCCAATTCACCTAACAGCACGTCTTTCGGGACTTGTAGGAGGAAACCAGAGCTCCCGGGGGAACCCACGCAGACACAGGGAGAACGTGCAGGCTCCGCACAGACAGTGACCCAAGCTGGGAATCGAACCTGGGACCCTGGTGCTGTGAAGCAACAGTGCTAACCACTGTGCTACCATGCCGCCCTGTGTGATAGATTGGCAAATGGTGATGGACAAAGGGACCTGGGTGTTCTTGTACACCCGTCATTGAAAGTGAGCACGCAGGTACAGGAAGCAGTTAGGAAGTCAAATGGCATTTGACCCAAGCCGGAATCGAACCTGGGACCCTGGAGCTGTGAAGCGATTGTGCTATCCGCAATGCTACCGTGCTGCCCTTCATTGCAAAAGGATTTGAGTACAAGAGCAAGGATGCTTTACTGCAGCTGTACAGGACCACGGTGACACCATACCTGGAGCATTGTGCGCAGTTTTGTCTCTTTACCTAAGAAAATATGTATTTCCCCTGGAGGCAGTGCAGTGAAGGATCAACCAGACTGATTCCTGAGATGGCAGGATTGCTGTTTGAGGAGAGATTGGGCCTACTAGACCTGTATTCACTGGAATTTAGAAGAAAGAAAGGGGACCTGATTGAAACGTGACAGGGTTGGCCAGTTTGGATGCAGGGATGTTGTTCCCTCTGGTTGGGGGGGTCAAAACGAGGAGTCACAAGTTTTCGGGTCGGCTATTTAGGACTTTGATGAGGAGGAATTTATTCACTCAGAGAGTGGTGAACCTGTGGTACTCCCTACCACATAAAGCCACGGAGTCACTGAATATTGTAAGGATCCTCCTGTTTAAACCTGGGGCAGGATTCTCTGATTAGAGGCTAAGTGTTGACGCCATCATAAATGCCGTCGCGTTTCTCGATGGCGTCAACATGGCCTCAGGAGCAGCGATTCTGACCCCTCCAGGGGGCCAGCACGGCACTGGAGTGACCCACGCCGCTCCACCTGCCGATCCCGGCATCAGATTGGCGACGCGGGTCTGTGCATGTGCAGTGGGAGCGGCGTGATTGCCGCGCATGCGCGGTGGCTCCATTCTCCGCGCCGGCTCCGAAGCAACATGGCGTAGGGCTACAGGGGCCGGCGTGGAACAAAAGAGGCCCCCAGCCGAGAGGCCGGCCCGCCGATCGGTAGGCCCTGATCATGGGCCAGGCCACAGCGGAGGCCCGCCCCCGGGGTCGGTCCCCCAAACCCCCCCCCCCCCCAACCAGTCACCCCCGGATCCATTAACACCGACGTCCCACTGGGTATGACCAGGTGTGAACAGTTCCGGCTGGACTCAGATTTTTCTGTACGGCCATCGAGGGCTGAGAATCGCCGGGGGGGGGGGGGGGGGGGGCATAGAGCGGCCACTGACCGGCGGAGCACCGACCGCGCCGGCGTCAATGGCGCCGATTCTCCGGAGAATCAGTGGAGTAGCGTCGGGGCAGCATTGGGAGATTCGTGCCCATTCCAGCAATTCTCCGGCCCTGCCTGGGCTGAGAGAATCCCGTCCCTGGTTTCCATTGTGCATTCCAATATTCTGTGATAATCATCGCATGTCTTATCTCTATTGATGTTGTAAGTAAACAGTTTTTTTGTGTTGCACTTACAAATCGGGTGCCTATAAATCATTGGACCAGTCAAGGGTCAAAGATCTCAGAAACTATACACAAATTATTGGTTAATTCACTTACCTTGGGACTCCGGGGCCTGTGGGGCCAGAATTGACCGCGCACTAGCCAAGGGTGTCGTAAGAATATATTTAAGAAAGAAATAGACATATTTCTCGATACTAAAGGAGTTAAGAGGTTTGGGAATGAGCAGGTATATTGCATTACAATTGAGGATCTACCATGATCACATTGAATGGTGAAGCAGGCTTAATGGGCCGAATGGCCTACTGCTGCTCCTAGTTTCTATGTCGCTATGTATCAGCAGAGGAAGTCTGTGAGGAAGAGGTAACACAGGAAACACATTCGGCAGATCGTGCAGTTCTAATTCTAAACGTCTCTGACCGAAAACTGTGTCTGTCCCAAGAACTTCACATTGATATCCCAAATTAGGAAGGTGGCGAATAGAAAGCAGGTACTACCCTAAGTGAAGGGAGAATATTTGGGGGTGGGACAGCCCAGAATTGCCTTGCGTACTCTTCCTGAAGCTAGAACATTGTCACTTCTGTTAAAATAGCAGATGGAAGAGTGATGTACGAACGAATTAGCAGTACATATTGCAAACTGTAAGTCCTCACGTTGAGGTGACGTCAGTCAGTTAAATGATTAGATGATGCCAAGTTTGCGTCGTGTGAGCCTGTAAATTGTGACAGAGGGTGCAAAGACTGAAGTAATTATGCCGTTTGGAGATTCTGGGGAGAAATAAGTGAGGAGATGGAAACACAGGTCTTGGTGTTAACTCAGTTCGGAAAGGAGCTCAAACACGGCCTAAGGACGAATAATGAGATTAAAGAAGGTGACCAACCTCTCTCTCAGGCTGTGAATCACATTTAACAGTCGGAAAATATAGATTCAAAACAACTGGTTAGAAATCCAATTACAAAAGTGGCTGCAAAGACGGTTCAGTGCCTGAGGCCTGGCTTTGGCCAAAATAATTTTTCTACGTGGCCGAAGACATCCAGCTACCAGATACTAAAATAAGGCTATTTTAAAAAAAGAATTCTTGCATCTTATCTTGTTGCTGAATCAGCTCAAAGTGCTCCAGCTACAGTGAATTACATTGAGTATTGCTATGGAGACAAACCAGACATGCAGTATGAGGTCGGCAGGCAGCATGAACATCCGTGTGATGGATGGCCAGTTAATCCTATATTCTGGTGGTTTCGGTTGGGGAGAACTGTCAGTTTGGACACCAAGAAAACTCCATCCAGTTTAACATCTACCTGAACTGGAGTAAGGAGCAGGATAGGGCTCGTTTTATCACTCATGGAGCACAGTAACATTCTCTTATTAGACTAGTAATGCAGGGGCCTGGACCAATGAGCTGAAATCTCAGTACAGAGCTGGGTAAATTTTTCAAAAATGAACTAATAAAAAAAAACCTGGAAAGATATAGCCTCATTAATAATTGTCTTGAAGCTACAGAGAGGGCGGCATGGTGGCACAGCTGTTAGCACTGCTGCCTCATGGCGCCGAGGATCCAGGTTCGATCCTGGTCCCGAGTCACTGTCCGTGTGGAGTTTGCACATTCTCTCCGTGTCTGCATGGGTCTCACCTCCACAACCAAAAGATACGAGGGTCGGTGGATTGGCCACGCTAAATTGCCCCTCAATTTTAAAAAAATGAAGCGACAGAGAAGGAAATCTGCTGCCCTTATATGGTCTGACCTACATGTGACCCTAGACCCACAGCAATGTGGTTGACTCTTAACTCTCCGCTGAAATGGCCAAGTGAGCCACTCAGCTGTGCCAAAGGGTTACAGTAAAGGCTCTGTGGGTAATCCAACACCACACGGACTGCAGTGGTTCATGAAGGCGACTCATCACCACCTTCTCGTCTTTTGTCTACTATGTACGTACTGTGTACGTTCCCTTGACCACAGAAAAAGACTTTTCACTGTACTCCGGTACATGTGACAATTAATCAATCGATCAATCAATATGGGATAAAGAAAGATAAATGGAGTTGGAATGCCTAACTGAATGGTGAAAAAGGCTTTTAGGCCTGAATCTTTTTTCTAGGTTCCTGTTAGAGCACTGTGTAAATTTTCTTTTTTGGATGTTAGATTACTGCACCAAATAGCCATTTAGTTGTTAAGTTTGTGGTGTAGCTGAGAGGAGCTTCAATCAAGATGTGGATCTTAGAAACCCTACGCTGCTACAGTAGGGGGAGCTCTTCTATGAATGTGGTCAAGCAGCAGTGTCAGGGCAAAAGGGACATTTGAACCTCGCTGAATGTTGCTTTTCTTTACTCGGGTGCGGGAAAGAGTGCAGGAGCCTCGGCCTGTTCTGCACAAGTAGACACACATTTAATGCAGCCTGCCTCATGTCATATACACGTTTAAAGGAATGATCAACTAATTTTATTAATTCGTCAGAAATGGACACTGCTGTGAAAGATACAGTTTGTTGCCCACCCTTGTTTCTCCCGAGACGGCAATGGTGAGCCTTCTTCATCAGCCTCTGCACTTCCTGTGCGAAGGTAGCTCTACGATATTGTTAGGGACTTCGACCCCATGATGATGAACCAACGGAAAGCAACATGTGTCCAGCTCGGGAATATCCACTTGGTGGTGACCTTGGAGGTGCGAGTGTTCCTATCCGGCTGCTGCCCTCGTCCTTCGAGGTGGAAGTTAAGTGTCTCAGAGATGCTGCCAATCAATCAATGTCGTGTTGCTTTGGGCATCATTCAGACTGTAGCCATTGTGTCCTCGTAGTCGAGAGGGTCAATGTTAAAGGGCAGCACAGTCTCCCAGTGGTTAGCACAGTTGCTTCACAGCTCCAGGGTCCCAGGTTCGATTCCCGGCTTGGGTCACTGTCTGTGCGGAGTCTGCATGTTCTCCCCGTGTCTGCGTGGGTTTCCTCCGGGTGCTCCGGTTTCCTCCCACAGTCCAAAGATGTGCAGGTTAGGTGGATTGGCCATGATAAATTGCCCTTAGTGTCCAAAAAGGTTGGGTGGGGTTACTGGATTACGGAGGCAGGTTAGAAGTGTGGACTTGGGTAGGGTGCCCTTTCAAAGGGCCAGTGCAGACTCAATGAGCCGAATGGCCTCCATCTGTACTGTAAATTCTATGATTCAATCTTAAAGCTGGTGGTTGGAATACATGATGTGGATAAAAATCGCCAGGCATGAATGTTCCCTTCCAGTCGGGGAACACTTCAGCAGTCAAGGGCATTCAGCCTCTGATCTTCAGGTAAGCGTTCTCCAAGGCGGCCTTCAGGACACGCGAACAGAATCGCCGAACAGAAACTTATAGCCAAGTTCCGCACACGAGTACGGCCTCAACCGGGACCTGGGATTCATGTCGCATTACATTCATCCCCAAACGTCTGGCCTGGGCTTGTGAAATCCTACCAACTGTCCTGGCTTGAGACAATTCACACCTCTTTAAACGGGGTTACCCCTATCTCTGGATCTGCAAAGACTTAATTACCTGCAAATGCTCACATTCAAAGTATCATTTTGCATCTTTGACTTTGTCTATACTGTCTATATATGTTTCTGGAACCTACCTCTTCATTCACCTGAGGAAGGAGCAGTGCTCCGAAAGCTATTGATTTGAAACAAACCTGTTGAACTTTAACCTGGTGTTGGAAGACTTCTTACTGGACTGGAATACCAATTCAAACTTATTGCTCAATCAGAAAAGAAGTTTTACCAAACATTTCATTCATTAAGGTTGTGCCTCTATCCTCACAGAGGGCCCCTCCTTATTATTTAACGTCACTGCAACGGCAGATTTGCAAAATTTTCGGCAATTCTTCTGAGTTTTCTAAAGATCCTCATCTAAAGGTTTCCAAGATGATTGGGAACACTCCTCTGAAAATTATCTGAAAGAGCAGACTGCATTCTCCCAATGTCCACAAGGTGGCAGAAGCAGCACATTCAGCTCACAAGATGAACAGTGTGGGCTGTTGTTTGAGCTGAGGATCAAGAATAAAAGTGAACCGCAATGTTTGATATGGTTCGATTCAACTACAGAAAATATTGTTGAAAGTATATTTATTCAGTCACAATAGATAGCTGCAATGTGAGTGATTGTGAGAGCACCTGAGAGTCACACTAGATTCTCTCAAACTGGCCGTGCCCCACTTCCCAATTTCAAAGGCATCCAAAACGTTGATCTGTTCAACCAGAAAGCTCCCTGATGTTTCGTGAGAATCGGTTGCCTCCTCGTCATCTGAATAACACTGGGATGTTTCCTCTACATCAAGGGCGGTGGATAAAAGCATGCTGTTGTTAGCCTTAGGGGCTGCTGCAGGGCCAAAACAGCGTCAGCTTCAGGCTATGAGCCTGCCCCTTCCCTACTCAACATCGGAAGCCTGCAGCCTGTTCCTTTGATCTCTACCCAATATAATCCCTCTCGTGGGCGTGCTCAAGTGACCGGCACGAGTGGCGTGCTGACACGATTGTCTCGAGCTGTTAGCATGGCTGAGTGGAATCTGGGGGCTGAACCCAACACGAGAGGCTTGAGCCAGATCATCTAAGCTCACTCTCGAGTGCACTTCTCAGGGGTCTGCTTAGGGTCTGACGCGAGACCCTGTCTGACCTCTTAGGTAAGGGGATGTGAAATAATTCAACAGTGTAATTAACACCGGCACTGGTTAACATGTACACCTCAACCAACATCATAATAATCTTTCTTATAATAATAATCTTTCTTGTCACAAGTAGGCTTACATTAACACTGCAATGAAGTTACTGTGAAAATCCCCTAGTCACCACATTCCGGCGCCTGTTCGGGTACGCCGAGGGAGAATTCAAATGACCTAACAGCACTTCTTTCGGGAGTTCTGGGAGGAAACCGGAGCACCCGGAGGAAACCCACGCAGACACAGGGGGAATGTGCAGACTCCGCACAGACATCATAAAACAAGTTATCAAATCATTCATTTTTCCAAACTGACCCTGACCTGGAGAGTCACAACATTTATGGAACAGACGTAAATGCCCCTGAAGTGTAGATACGAAAATGAAACAAAACAAATTCTGCAACTTTCAGTTGGAACAAAAGGAGACACCTGCTTTGCCATTTACTGACAGGCCACCTACTGCAGCTTTGAGAAAAAAACCCGCAGCCAACTGTCCCTTCTGTTTCAATAGGCAACGCTGTTGCCAATTCCAAAGGGGTGTTATTGTAGCTGAGCCAATTATGAACGATTGGTTGACAGCTCTGAAAACATTTATCTAAGTAGGGCTGCTGAGTTCACATTTTGATTGACAGTTTTAAATGGGGATTAAAGGATTAGCTGTCTTTGATATGGTCAGTGAACTGAAGTTTGTTTTCAAACTGATTGACCACTTGATTTTGATCTGAAAATTTTGAAGGGCTTTCACGAATTAGGGTTTTTGTTTCTCCAGGATTAAGTGTGTATGAATGAGAGCTCTCTTAGATAGTTAGAAGTTAAATTTTGTTTTCATCTCAACATGGATCCTGAGGTCTACCCATAATGGATACTAGGTGATTGGCTGCGGGGTGGGGAGGTTTGAGGGGCATGGAGGGGCATTGGGTATGAGGGGACATGGGGAGTGGCTTGGAATTATGATGAAGCATGGCTGGTGGGTCACAGAGGGCATGGGGTGAAGGCTGGAGGATCTAACAGCTCCTTATATAACAGGGCCAAGGTTTCAGATAATTGTGGTAGGCCTTCTAATGGAGACCCTCGCTGGAAGTGGTGGGACCGATTCCATCATGCTCCCTGCTGCTCCGAATGAAAGATGGCCAAAGAGGGCCCTTTTTAAAGGAGGTGGCTCTGCCGGTGTCAGGATTTTTCCCGATTCAAGTTCGCTGACAGTTACCTCACTGTCTCTATTTCATGTTTGGTGGCTTTGGAAATCAAAGTCACAATTTGGAATTACAGTCAAGACAGTCAGTTGGGTATCATAAATAAAATTTCTCCTGAATGCACCATTTATGCTGTGATTATTCAGAAACAAGTTCGCTACCTCGCTGGCAAAAGTCCAACCCTATGCCTCAAAAAAAGTACTTCACTAACTACGAGGTGCTTGTCTGGAATTGGGCAAGGCACTACAGAAATACATGTTTTTTTCCTTTTTATTCATTTCGTCCTTTTCTTTCTTTTAAAAAAAATTAATTGTGCACTGAAGGGCTGTTAGAAATCATGCAGCCATACCACGCGGCATTCTGTCATCACCTTTGAGAGCGGAGGAGGGAAATTGGTTAACAACAGAAATCTTGGATCCTGGCTGGCAGGCAGTCATTCTCCACACATTGCTTCCTGCGAGCTCTAGGTGGTGCTCTTGGGCAGTGTGTTCTTTGAATGGCACTCATTGTCAAGCGCAATATTGAGTTAAACTCTATTCTCCCTGGAATTATTTAACAGCTTCCAGATAATTTCAGCTGCTTCTCACACTTTCCAAATGACTCAGAGAGGGAGGTCCATAGGGAGCCGCTTGCGAAATATGTTTCTGAATAATCACAACATAAATGGTGCAATCAGGAGGAATTTAATTTATGATACCCAACTGTCTGTCTTGACTGTAATTCCAAATTGTGGCTTTGATTTCCAAAGCCACCAAACATGAAATAGAGACAGTGAGGTAACTGTCTGTCAGCAATGTTTCAGCTGATAATATTTGAGTAATAGCAGCCATTCCCTCCTCTAACTCAAGTTAAATGGTTTGTCCGCAGTTTGCTTGATGAATGTATGGAGCCATTTGCAACTTTGGGATTCTGGGGGGGTAGAGGTGAAGGTGGAGGAAGGAGAATGGTCATGTTGCCTGGGCCATTGCCTTTATCTGTCTGTTCCTGATTCTCTCGCTTTCCTTCCCCTCTCTCGATTGATCCCCTCCTTTCTCCCTGACAATGCTTCATTCTATCTCTTTCTCAATACCCTTTCTCTCAATTTCTTGAACATCTCGATTGTTCAAGATAAAAGTGTAGTCAGGGCCAGGAGGAATACCTATGGGCACTGTTGTTTCACCTACTTCCGCGGTCCTTTAATCACCGCTTCTCCCTTTAACCCACCCTCTCAAATCATTCCGGTGCCCAGAATTGGGGGCCATAGTCATGGTCGGATTGAAAAGTCTTATATAGGGTGAGAAAACCTCTTGGCTTTTCTGCTCTCCGCCTTTATTTATAAAGCCCATTGATAGCTTGGGTTCCAGTATGATAGACTTTACAACCGCAGCTTTGCCAGACAGTTACACACAACCTAGTCATTCATAAGAACATAAGAACTAGGAGCAGGAGTAGGCCACCTGGCCTCTCGAGCCTGCTCCGCCATTCAATTAGATCATGGCTGATCTTTTGTGGACTCAGCTCCACTTTCCGGCCCAAACACCATAACTCTTAATCCCTTTATTCTTCAAAAAACTTTCTTTATCTTAAAAATATTTAATGAAGGAGCCTCAACTGCTTCATTGGGCAAGGAATTCCATAGATTAACAACCCTTTGGGTAAAGAAGTTCTTTCTAAACTCATTCCTAAATCTACTTCCCCTTATTTTGAGGCTATGCCCCCTAGTTCTGCTTTCACCCGCCAGTGGAAACAACCGGCCCACATCTATCCTATCTATTCCCTTCATAATTTTTCTATGTTTCTCTAAAATCCCTCCGCATCCTTCTAAATTACAACGAGTACAGTCCCAGTCTACTCAACCTCTCCTCGTAATCCAACTCCTTCAGCTCTGGGATTAACCGAGTGAATCTCCTCTGCACACCCTCCAGCGCCAGTACGTCCTTTCTCAGGTAAGGAGACCAAAACTGAACACAATACTCCAGGTGTGGCCTCACTAACACCTTATACTATTGCAGCATAACCTCCCTCGTCTTAAACACCATCCCTCTAGCAACGAAGGACAAAACTCTATTTGCCTTCTTAATCATCTGTTGCACCTATAAACCAACTTTTTGCGACTCATGCACTAGGACACCCAGGTCCCTCTGCACAGCAGCATGTTTTAATATTTTATCATTTAAATAATAATCCCTTTTGCTATTATTCCTACCAAAATGGATAACCTCACATTTGTCAACATTGTATTCCATCTGCCAGACCCTAGCCCATTCACTTAACCTATCCAAATCCCTCTGCAGAATTCTGGTACACTTTTTGCTTTACCACTCATCTTAGTGTCGTCTGCAAACTTGGACACATTGCACTTGGTCCCCAACTCCAAATCATCTATGTAAATTGTGAACAATTGTGGGCCCAACATTGATCCCTGAAGGACACCACTAACTACTGATTTGCAACCAGAGAAACACCCATTAATCCCCACTCTTTGCTTTCTATTAATTAACCAATCCTCTATCCATGCTACTACTTTACCCTTAATGCCATGCATCTTTATCTTATGCAGCAACCTTTTTTGTGGCAACTTGTCAAAAGCTTTCTGGATATCAAGATATACCACATCCATTGGCTCCCCGTTATCTACCGCATTGGTAATGTCCTCAAAAAATTCCACTAAATTAGTTAGGCACGACCTGCCCCTTATGAACCCATGCTGCGTCTGCCCAATGGGACAATTTCTATCCAGATGCCTCGCGATTTCTTCCTTGATGGTAGATTCCAGCATCTTCCCTACTACCAAAGTTAAGCTAACTGTCCTATAATTACCCGCTTTCTGCCTACCTCCTTTTTTAAACAGTGGGGTCACGTTTGCTAATTTCCAATCCACCGGGACCACCCCAGAGTCTAGTGAATTTCGGTAAATCATCATTAGTGCATCTGCAATTTCCCTAGCCATCTCTTTTAGCACTCTGGGATGCATTCCATCAAGGCCAGGAGACTTGTCCACCTTTAGCCCCATTAGCTTGCCCATCACTACCTTCTTAGTGATAACAATCATCTCAAGTTCCTCAACTGTCATAGCCTCATTTCTATCAGTCACTGGCATGTTATTTGTGTCTTCCACTGTGAAGATCGACCCAAAAAACCTGTTCAGTTCCTCAGCCATTTCCTCATCTCCCATTATTAAATCTCCCTTCTCATTCTCTAAAGGATCAATATTTACCTTAACCACTGTTTTTTATTTTATATATTTGTAGAAACTTTTACTATCTGTATTATAATGGTAATATTTTATTATTATATTGTAATATAATAATTATAATGTATTATAATTCTAATAATATCATGTTATAAAACTAGCTCTGCTTCTTTGAACTTTGACCTAAGCCAGATCTGGACAGCAACATCCAAAATACTTGAACCTCACAAGCACTGCAAACAACAATCCCATGTACAAATCAGAATACTTGAACATCCTTGGCATGTGACTCCTGGTTTCACTTCCAAGTTTGGAAATGCCAAAATATTCCAGTAGATGTGCTACTTCCGCCCACAGTAGTGGGCTTTATTAACAGAAATATTACACTTAGCTTTGAGTGATAACTATTTGCTCATTTTAAATTTAAACCATGTTATGACACCCTGGGCGAGTGCGCGGTCAATTCCGGCCCCACTCGACCCGGGACGCAGATGAAATTCAATATTCGATTAACACTCGTGGCTTTGGCTGAGTTAAATTGCTGACAGTCACCAGGTTTGTAAATTTAAACACAAGGAACCTTTTATTATTAATAGTAATTACAAGTAAACTGTCATAAAAAGGAAACTAATTGTCCAATACCCCTTTCCCAAGCCCCTCTTTCTAACTACCCCACTCTCTACACATATGTGCAGACAAACAACACAGAGGGGAAAGCATGGTTGAAATAGAACATAGAACGATACAGCGCAGTACAGGCCCTTCGGCCCTCGATGTTGCACCGACATGGAAAAAACTAAAGGCCATCTAACCTACACTATGCCCTTATCATCCATATGCTTATCCAATAAACTTTTAAATGCCCTCAATGTTGGCGAGTTCACTACTGTTGCAGGTAGGGCATTCCACGGCCTCACCACTCTTTGCGTAAAAAACCCACCTCTGACCTCTGTCCTATATCTATTACCCCTCAATTTAAGGCTATGTCCCCTCGTGCTAGCCACCTCCATCCGCGGGAGAAGGCTCTCGCGGTCCACCCTATCTAACCCTCTGATCATTTTGTATGCCTCTATTAGGTCACCTCTTAACCTTCTTCTCTCTAACGAAAACAACCTCAAGTCCATCAGCCTTTCCTCATAAGATTTTCCCTCCATACCAGGCAACATCCTGGTAAATCTCCTCTGCACCCGTTCCAAAGCTTCCACGTCCTTCCTATAATGAGGCGACCAGAACTGTACGCAATACTCCAAATGCGGCCATACCAGAGTTTTGTACAACTGCAACATGACCTCATGGCTCCGGAACTCAATCCCTCTACCAATAAAGGCCATCACACCATAGGCCTTCTTCACAACCCTATCAACCTGGGTGGCAACTTTCAGGGATCTATGTACATGGACACCGAGATCCCTCTGCTCATCCACACTACCAAGAATTTTACCATTAGCCAAATATTCCTCATTCCTGTTATTCTTTCCAAAGTGAATCACCTCACACTTCTCCACATTAAACTCCATTTGCCACCTCTCAGCCCAGATCTGCAGCTTATCTATGTCCCTCTGTAACCTGTAACATCCTTCCGCACTGTCTACAACTCCACCGGCTTTAGTGTCGTCTGCAAATTTACTCACCCATCCTTCTGCGCCCTCCTCTAGGTCATTTATAAAAATGACAAACAGCAACGGCCCCAGAACAGATCCTTGTGGTACGTCACTCGTAACTGAACTCCATTCTGAACATTTCCCATCAACCACCACTCTCTGTCTTCTTTCAACTAGCCAATTTCTGATCCACATCTCTAAATCACCCTCAATCCCCAGCCTCCGTATTTTCTGCAATAGCCGACCGTGGGGAACCTTATCAAACGCTTTACTGAAATCCATATACACCACATCAACTGCTCTACCCTCGTCCACCTGTTCAGTCACCTTCTCAAAGAACTCGATAAGGTTTGTGAGGCATGACCTACCCTTCACAAAACCATGCTGACTATCCCTAATCATATTATTCCTATCTAGATGATTATAAATCGTATCTTTTATAATCCTCTCCAAGACTTTACCCACCACAGACGTTAGGCTCACCGGCCTATAGTTACCGGGGTTATCTCTACTCCCCTTCTTGAACAAAGGGACCACATTTGCAATCCTCCAGTCCTCTGGCACTATTCCTGTAGCCAATGATGACCTAAAAATCAAAGCCAAAGGCTCAGCAATCTCTTCCCTGGCTTCCCAGAGAATCCTAGGATAAATCCCATCAGGCCCCGGGGACTTATCTATTTTCACCTTGTCCAGAATTGCCAACACTTCTTCCCTACGCACCTCAATGCCATCTATTCTAATAGCCTGGGTCTCAGCATTCTCCTCCACAATATTATCTTTTTCCTGAGTGAATACTGACGAAAAGTATTCATTTAGTATCTCACTTATCTCCTCAGCCTCCACACACAACTTCCCACCACTGTCCTTGACTGGCCCTACTCTTACCCTAGTCATTCTTTTATTCCTGACATACCTATAGAAAGCTTTTGGGTTTTCCTTGATCCTACCTGCCAAAGACTTCTCATGTCCCCTCCTTGCTCGTCTTAGCTCTCTCTTTAGATCCTTCCTCGCTTCCCTGTAACTATCAAGCACCCCAACTGAAACTTCACGCTTCATCTTCACAGAGGCCTCCTTTTTCCTCTTAACAAGAGATTCCACTTCTTTGGTAAACCACGGTTCCCTCGCTCTACCTTTTCCTCCCTGTCTGACTGGTACGTACTGATCAAGAACACGCAATAGCTGTTCCTTGAACAAGCTCCACATATCCAGTGTGCCCAACCCTTGCAGCCTATTTCTCCAACCTACACATCCTAAGTCATGTCTAATGGCATCATAATTGCCCTTCCCCCAGCTATAACTCTTGCCCTGCGGGGTATACTTATCCCTTTCCATCACTAATGTAAAGGTCACTGAATTGTGGTCACTGTCTCCAAAGTGTTCACCTACCTCCAGATCTAACACCTGGCCTGGTTCATTACCCAAAACCAAATCCAAAGTGGCCTCACCTCTTGTTGGCCTGTCAACATATTGTGTCAGAAAACCCTCCTGCACACATTGTACAAAGAACGACCCATCCAATGTACTCGAACTATATCTTTTCCAGTCAATATTAGGAAAGTTAAAGTCTCCCATAACAACTACCCTGTTACTTTCGCTCTTTTCCAGTATCATCTTCGCCATCTTTTCCTCTACATCTCTAGAACTATTAGGTGGCCTATAGAAAACTCCCAGCAGTGTGACCTCTCCTTTCCTGTTTCTAACCTCAGCCCATACTACCTCGGAAGAAGAGTCCCCATCTAGCATCCTTTCCGCCACCGTAATACTGTCCTTGACTAGCAGCGCCACACCTCCCCCTCTTTTGCCCCCTTCTCTGACCTTACTAAAACACCTAAACCCCGGAACCTGCAACAACCATTCCTGTCCCTGCTCTATCCATGTCTCTGAAATGGCCACAACATCGAAGTCCCAGGTACCAACCCATGCTGCCAGTTCCCCTACCTTATTTCGTATACTCCTGGCATTGAAATAGACACACTTCAAACCACCGACCTGAACACTGGCGCCCTCCTGCGAAGTCAAATCTGTGTTCCTGACCTCTCTACTCTCAATCTCCCGTACCCCAAAACTACAATCCAGGTTCCCATGCCCCTGCTGAATTAGTTTAAACCCCCCCAAAGAGTACTAACAAATCTCCCCCCCAAGATATTGGTGCCCCTTAGGTTCAGATGTAGACCATCCTGTCTATAGAGGTCCCACCTTCCCCAGAAAGAGCCCCAGTTATCCAGAAATCTGAATCCCTCCCGCCTGCACCATCCCTGTAGCCACGTGTTTAATTGCTCTCTCTCCCTATTCCTCGTCTCACTATCAGGTGGCACGGGCAACAACCCAGAGATAACATCTCTGTTTGTTCTCACTCTGAGCTTCCATCCTAGCTCCCTAAAGGCCTGCCTGACATCCTTGTCCCCGTTCCTACCTATGTCGTTAGTGCCAATGTGGACTACGACTTGGGGCTGCTCCCCTTCCCCCTTAAGGACCCGAAAAACACGGTCCGAGACATCACTTACCCTTGCACCTGGGAGGCAACATACCAAACGTGATTCTCTCTCGCTCCCACTAAATCTCCTATCTGTGCCCCTGACTATTGAGTCCCCAATTACTAATGCTCTGCTCCTCTCCCCCCTTCCCTTCTGAGCAACAGGGACAGACTCCGTGCTAGAGTCCCGCACCCGAAATGCAAAGTAAATATTAATAACGTAAAAGGAGAAGGATCTTTGATTCACATGTTTTTCAGTTAGTTTCTTTCTCAAGGTTAGGCCTTCAGTTGGGTACTTTCATTTCCATCAGCTTGTAATGATCTTCACTGCAGACTCACAGAGACAGCAGGTAACCGGCAGCAGACAGAGAGAGAAACACAGCTCCTCTTCCCCCGAGGGTCTAGAGGTTTCAGGCCAGGTTGTCTCTAAAAAAAAAATCACCTGGCAGGAACCAATCACTGACTGTTATCAGGTAGAACACTGTCCCTGGGCAACCCACCAGCTGCTAGGAAGCTAATCAAATAAACTTCCTCCAAAACCGGTTCCTGAGATTCACTCGGCACTGACAGGTCTGATTTCTCCTCTCCAAAATCCAAAACATAGAAACATCGAAAATATAAGGAGGAGGAGGCCATTCGGCCCTTCAAGCCTGCTCCGCCATCCATTATGATCATGGTTGATCATCAAGTTCAATACCCTGATCCTCTCTTCCCCCCATATCCCTTGATTCCTTTAGTCCCAAGAGCTACATCTAATTCCTTCTTGAAATTACACAATGTGTTGTCCTCAACTTTATGCTGAAGTCATGAATTCTACAGATTCACCAGTGAGTGCAAAAGCATTTCTCCTCACCGTCCTAAAAGATTTACCCGTTTATCCTCAAACTATGACCCCCTAGTTCTGAACTCCCCCACCATTGGGAACATTCTTTTTGAATCCACCCTGTCTAATCCTGTTAGACTTTCAAAGTTTCTATGAGATCTCCTCTCACTCTTCTGAACTCTAATGAATACAATCCTAACTGATTTAATCTTTCTTCTTATGACAGTCCCGCCATCCGAGGAATCAACCTGGTGAGCCTTCGCTGCACTCCCTTCATAGTAAGAACATCCTTCCTCAGATAAAGACACCAAAACTGCACACAATACTCCAGCTGTGGCCTCACCAATGCCCTACTCAATTGCAGTTCACCATCTCGCTTCCTCTACTCAAATCCTCTCGCTATGAAGGCCAACATACATTAGCCTTCTTTTCTGCTGCTGTACCTGCATGCTTATTTTCAGACCAAAGGAACTGTCTTGGAAGCACTCTCCTGCTTAAAATCACATTCCAATTATGGATCCGCGGACCAAAAATAATCAAATAAAAGAAAAGAAATAGGAACAAAAAAAATAAGCAGGAAGGGTGGCACGGTGGTTAGCACTGCTGCCTCAGAGCACCAGGGACACCGGTTCAATTCCAACCTTGGGTGGCTGCCTGTGTGGAGTTTGCACATTCTCCCCGTGTCTGCGTGGGTTTCCTCCGGGTGCTCCATTTCCTCCCACAGTCCAAAGGTGCACAGGTTAGGTGGATTGCCCCTTAGTGTCCAGTGATGTGCAGGTTTAGTTAGGGCAGGGTGGACAGGGGAGTGGACATGAGTAGAGTGCTTATTGGAAGTCTGGTGCAGACTTGATGGGCCGAATGGCCTCCTTCTGCACTATAGGGATTCGATGATTTTATCGGCTCGATCCAATGGCCAGGCTGTGCCTGAGAAGCAGCTTGCCGTGAACGCATTGTGGCTGATAAAAGCTGGGAGATCCCTCTACCGGGATCTACTCGGCTCGCAATGCCTTGCGAGATCCAATGCGATCGCTGCGATGCAAATCCCACCCATTGTGGGCGGCATCACTTTTTGGCAAATCTGCATATTAGAGCGAGACAGCTAGCCTCACTCTAATGTGCAGATTCCCAATATACCTGAGGCTTTGGGATTCATCCCTTTCGCCTCAGAGACTGTGAATGTGAGCCGTTCAGCATTGGTCCCCACATACTGGGACCAAATGGAATGGCTCACGTGGGGGTCTCCTAGAGGACCGGAGGCACCCAGCGCAGGGTGGTGACATCAGAGCACCCTGGAAATGCCACCTGGGTGCCAGAGTTGCACTGCCAAGGTGCCCAGGTTACACTGCCAGCTGGTATGGGCATTGTGAGGGTGGTGGTGGTGCCAAACTGGTGTTTTTAGCATATGGGCTGAGGGCCACCTGTGTTGGTGTTGGGGAGGGTACGGCGGCAGGCGGCTCCCATAGTGAGCGTTTGGACACAGAAAACTCAACCCAAACAGAGGA
Organism: Scyliorhinus canicula; assembly: GCF_902713615.1. Lineage (NCBI taxonomy): Eukaryota > Metazoa > Chordata > Chondrichthyes > Carcharhiniformes > Scyliorhinidae > Scyliorhinus > Scyliorhinus canicula. Next base: position 14,643,703 of record NC_052152.1, on the reverse strand, counting down.
GAACGGACATGAAAATCTGTTATTTGACTGCCAGGATAAGTTGTCTGAATCAGTTTCAGCTGAAATAGCTAAGCAAACATCATAAAAAGTGTCCTCAGTTCATGTCTTAGTCTTACCCAGCAGGATGTTACATTAATACATTGCCCCTTATGAACTCAGCAACTCCTTAAGTGCTTTACAAACAGTCAGGCATTTGCTAACATGTAGCTAATTTGTGCACAGCAAGGTCCCACAAACAGTGGTGTAATAATGGCCACATTATGTCTTTATGTGATGTTGAGTGAGTGATAGATATTGGCCAGGACACTGAGAGAACTGCACTGCTCCTCTTTGAATCAATACAATGGGATCTTTTATGACCAGGTCTGGATTTATAGTTTGGTTTGAATCACATCACCACTGACAATGCAGCACTCTCTCACTACTGTCCTAGACAGCCTAAATTATTTCAGCCACTCATACTCAGATCTTCCGGTCTCCGGTTGGTTGGAGATTGGACTAACCCTGGGACATGTGCTCTGGGATCACACAGACACACGGCCACTGGGGATTACCTGGGGAGCTTGAACTTTGGGCAATTCTCCTGTTCTCCAGGATGGTCCGGAGAAGGCTCCAGTTCTGATTTAGGGTTGGAGATTTTGGATAGTTCCAGACTTACCGACCTGGGTAATCCGCCAGGAAATGTTGGAAAGGAAAAAACTGACACCCCAAACCCATCATTCACGCTGACTTACAAACAATCACACTGACCCCTAATCACAAACTTAACCGAACGAATTCCCCCTCAATCCTCAACTAGCCCCCAGCCTCCCCCCCATCGCCCGACCAGCCCCCTGACCCCTAGAATCCCCCCAACCCCCTGATTTGTCTGACCCAATCTGGCTAGCCCCATCACCTTGCTCCCCTCATGACCCCCTGACCCCTCCCCCTATTCAACTTGACCCGACTAGCCCAACACCTGACAAATCCACCCGACCCAATCCAATGACACCCCGGAACTACTTAACTGTTTACTCACCTGCCACCCAACACACCTTGCCCACCTCACCCATTCATCCACCTCACCCACCCACACCCTGCCAGCCAAGGCGTTTACCATGCTATACCCAGCTGCCACTCACCCAGGTGACATCACAGAGATTAACATGAGATGGACAAAGCATGGGGGGGAGCAGGCAGTCACTCAGGTGGGAGGATTTGTTAAGTTTGATTTACGGGGTACAACTCATTTGTGATAAGTCCGCAGTTGTGAGTTATCCAATAAATCATTTGGTTCGCATTGGACTCAACCATCGGGCAAGAGTGAACACTTCAGGTACAAACACATGAACATACGAATTAGAAACAGGAGAAGGCCACTCGGCCCCTCGAGCCTGCTCCGCCAATGATAAATTCAAAACATTTATTGACAGTTAAAAAGTAGGAAGTTAAAAAAGTTTCAATTAACAGTGAAAGGAAAAGGCTTAACGTAACGGGCTGGATTTTCCACTGCATCTGGAACTCGTCTGTTGGTGGCGAGAGGCAGAGAATCCAGCGTCAGGCAGAGAAAGGGATCGGCGTTCCAATAACCCAATCCCCTAGCTGGCATCGGGATCGAGGTTCGCGCCCTGCGCCAGCGGGAGGACGCACGTGTCCATTAAGACCCATTTGTATCCTATTAAGGGGCCCGGGCACCATATTGTCTGGGCCCTGGTGATTCTCCAACCCTCTGGGCCGGGAATCATGTGGGTGAGAATTGATGCAGACCGTGACAAATGTGGTCCAGTCGCGGTGCACATCATGGTGGGCAAAAGGGAGAACTCAGTAAGGGAGATGTCCCCAAAGCACATTGGAGGCCCCCCCTCCCCACCCCAATACCTGCCCACCCCACCCTCACAAACCTGACCCTCACCTGAGACCCCCCCCCCAGAAAAGCCACCACTGTCTGGAGGGCCCCAGGAGAGATATTCCCCAGACTGGTTTGAGAGACACATTGTACAATTAGCATATTGAGAAGTAAAATTGTGTTATGAATTAAAAGTGTGTTAAATTCATGAAACATGACAGACTCTGTTACATGTTATATTACCAGCCTTACTTATACATTTATGGATAAAATACTTATTCTTCAGATGTACTACAATAGAGGATCACTAATTTGGATGGTTTAGAGTTGTTAAAATGTCTTCTCGATTAGTTCCAAATGGCTTCTTGACCACGTTCGTCAACAATACTAAATAACATATTGAATCAGGCTACAAAATGGCCAGGTCATCTGAAAATTTATTATTTTAAAACAACCAACATACCTTGGTTGGTGAACCCCATGACAGGATTTCAAGAACATATCTATGCTTGCATTTCAGTCAAACTTCTAGCTGTCGATTCAACTACAGATTAAACAACTCCCCCTAGGCATGCTCACAGAGCAGTTCAGCCTTTTTTGAAAACCATCATTATTCAAACACAAATATCTTTTCTTTATTCGTTCATGGGATGTGGGTGTCACTGGCGCGGCCAGGATTTATTGCCCATCCCTAACTGCCCCTGAGAATGTGGTGGTGAGCTGCCTTCTTGAACCGCCACAGTCCATGTGGTGCAGGCACACCCACAGTGCTGTTAGGGAGGAAGTTGCAGCATTTTGACCCGGGTGACAGTGAAGGAACACAATATATTTCCAAGTCAGATGGTGGGTGTGACTTGGAGGGGAAGTTCCAAGCGGTGGTGCTCCAATGTACCTGCTGACTTTGTCCTTCTAGTTGGTAGAGGTTGCGGGTTTGGAAGGTACTCTCTGAGCAGCCTTGCTGCGTTGCTGCAGTGCATCTGCTGTCACTGTGCATCGGTGATAGAGGGAGTGATTTTTAGCTCGTGGCTGCTTGTGGGATATTGCTGTGCGTAAATTGCCTCCCATGTTTCCTTCATTGCAGCTGTGCCTGCAACTCTGAAGGACGTTGTTGGTCATGAAATATTGATGGAGGATAGTCTGTAGTCTAACAGTATCCTCCTCACTATCAACAACACCACCAAGTTTTGGCATCTCTGCAGACTGACTAATTATACCTTCTACATTCACGTCAAAGGCATCAATGTACACAACAAACAGTAATAGTCCCAGCTCCGATCCCTATGCTATCCAGCTGGTCACAGACTTCCAATCACAAAGGCAACATAACAAGCCAATGTTGGATCCATTTTGCTTTGGATTCCATGGGCCCATGGGTCCTTTTTGGACCAGCCTTCAATGTGGGCCTTTGTTAAAGGCCTTACTGAAGTCCATGTAAACCACATCAACTGCACTACAGTCATCAATACATTTACTTATCTTTTCAAAAAACTTAATTAAATTAGTTAGACAGGATCTCCCACCAACAAATCTGTGCTGACTATCCCTGACCAATTCCTGCCTTTCCAAGTGTCCTTAAGAATTTAGTCCAATAATTTTCCTACCATTGATGTTAGTCTATCTGGCCTGCAATTACCTGGCTTATCCCTGCTGCCTTCTTGAATAAAGGTAGTGCATTAGCTATCCTGCAGTCATATGGAACTTCACCTGTGGCCAGCTAAGATTCAAATATTTCCATCAGGGCCCCAACAATCTCCTCCCTTGCCTCCCAAAGCAGCCTGGGATACGTCTCGTCAGGCCCTGGAGACTTCCGCAACTTTATGGCCACTAAAACATCTCATACCTCTTCGTTGTTAATCTTAACATACTCCAGAACATCACCGTCCCAACTGAAATTTCCAGCTACCATGGGTGGGATTTTCCGTCGGCCGAAGTGGGAATCGTGGAACATGATTGGGCGGAGAATCGGTTCCGATGCCGAAACCGTGGCAGGCGCCGATTTCACGCCAAATCGCAATTCTCCATCGCCTCAATGCGGTCTGGAATGCACGTACATTAAACACCGTTTGCATATCATTAGCGATTTCGACCTGGTACTTTCTGTGGCCTTTGCGATTCTCCGCCTCTGATGGGTCAAATTCCCGACGGCGAGGTTCACTTTTTTTATCATAGAATTTACAGTGCAGAAGGAGGCCATTCGGCCCATCGAATCTGCACCGGCTCCTGGGAAGAGCACCCTACCCAAGGTCAACACCTTCACCCTATCCCCATAACCCAGTAACCCCACCCAACACTAAGGGCAATTTTGGACACTAAGGGCAATTAAGCATGGCCAATCCACCTGCACATCTTTGGACTGTGGGAGGAAACCGGAGCATCCGGAGGAAACCCACGCAGACACGGGGAGGATGTGCAGACTCCGCACAGACAGTAACCCAAGCCGGAATCGAACCTGGGACCCTGGAGCTGTGAAGCAATTGTGCTAATCACTATGCTACCGTGCTGCCCCTTGTGCTTTTAAAAATCACGAAACCGGCATCATGGCTAATGAGGGAGAGAGAGGGGGTTGGGGGAAATGTCCAACATCGCCATAGTTTGCTGATGGTTGTTTTGCTGACTGGGAGGCTTCTGCCAGGGCCGGGGGGGGGAGTAGCGGTGGATGGCCAGCAGTTGGGCTATGGATCGGGTTGGATGGGCATGGAGCACCATTGCCGCAGCCTGCAAGGCAGCCATGCAGCTGGCATGCCGCTGACTGCCAACTGTGAACTTAGGGCCAGAGGGCATATGGGTGTCCCCTGAGGACGCTCCCCAGGTGCCCTCTGGTCCCAGCTGACTCATCAGCTGTATGGGTGAGCTCCAGTGCAAGCAGTGCCACCTTGTTGGCTGGGATGAGGTGTGTGTGGGGAGTGTAATGTGTGTGTGTGGCTGGGATGAGGTGTGTGTGGGGAGTGTAATGTGTGTGTGTGGCTGGGATGAGTGTGTGGGGAGTGTAATGTGTGTGCGGCTGGGATGAGGTGTGTGTGGGGAGTGTAATGTGTATGTGCGGCTGGGATGAGGTGTGTGTGGGGAGTGTAATGTGTATGTGCGGCTGGGATGAGGTGTGTGTGGGGAGTGTAATGTGTATGTGCGGCTGGGATGAGGTGTGTGTGGGGAGTGTAATGTGTATGTGCGGCTGGGATGAGGTGTGCGTGGGGAGTGTAATGTGTATGTGCGGCTGGGATGAGGTGTGTGTGGGGAGTGTAATGTGTATGTGCGGCTGGGATGAGGTGTGTGTGGAGAGTGTAATGTGTATGTGCGGCTGGGATGAGTTGTGTGTGGGGCGTGTAATGTGTATGTGCAGCTGGAGCTTGTCATCCTCCTGAGTGTCAATCATGGACCCGGCGAATCCCGCACCGGTTTTCATGGAATCGATTGTATTCCATGTGGCGCCAGTGCTAGCCCCTCCACAGTCGCTGAATCGGTCCAGTTTTGCTGTCGTCAAAGTCCACGAACCCCGCCCCAGCGTCAATACTTAGGGCGAGATTCTCTGTTTGTCGACGCCAAAATCGTATTCGCCGATCGAGCCCCTTTTCACGCCATAATCGGGGGCGGTGCCGCTCCCCTCTAAAAGGGCGTCATTGATGAGTATGTCGCATGCCGTTGGGACTGCCTCAGGGCTTCACCTGAAGGCCCTCCCCTAATGCTCCGCCCCCAATGGGCCGACTTTCCGATGGCGTGGGACACGTGTGCTCTATAGGGGGGCACTATCTGGCAGGCTGTGCCTTTGCATAGCTGCCGCCATATTGTACGGCGCAAACGCTGCAGCCTCAAAATCGGAGAATCCAGCCCTTAGCCTCAGGAACGGACAATCACACCCAAAGTCCTGAGTGAATAAAGGGGAAAAATATTCATTTACGATTTCGCCCACGTCCTCCGGCTCCACGCACAGATTACCCCTTCCGTCCCCATGGGCCCCACTCTTTCCCTGGTCACGGTGTTGGAGCAGGAAATTTCTGTGTCTGAGTGAATTTCATGTAATTTGCTGTGAAATTGAACACGGGCGGAATGTAATGCTGAATGTGGTATCTCCTGAGGCCTCACTTTGTTCAATATTATTTTAATGAGGACAGCTGCAGCTGCAAAGAGCCACTGATGGTATTTGTTAATTTTGATTTTGTTTTATACCGATGGATTCATACTTAATCGCAGCATTTAGTTTGGCACTCATCCAAGGAGAACAAAGCGGTGTGCACAACACCTGGGGCGGCATTTTCCCCTACCCGGCGTGACGGAGGGTGCTGGGGTAGGGGAGTGGCGCCAACCACTCAGGGGTCGCGCCTCCCCAAAGGTGGGGAATTCTCCCCACCTTTGGGGGCCAGCCCCGTGCCGGAGCGGTTGGCACCAGAAGACTGGCGCAAACACCCGGCGCCCCCGCCAGCGGGGCTGGCCGAAAGGCTTTCGCCGGTCGGCGCATGCGCGATGCGGGGTTCTCTTCCGCCTTCGCCATGGCGGAGGCCGTGGCGCTGCGGAAGGAGAAAGAGTGCAGCCAGGGCACTGGCCCGGAGTCTGAGCGGGGGGCACCGATCGCGGGACAGGCCACCGTGGGGGCACCCCCCGGGGTTCGATCGCCCCCCGCCCCCCCCCAGGACCCCGTGGGCCTGCTCGCGCCGCTGATCCCGCCGTTCCAGAGGTGGTTTAAACCTCGGCGGCGGGAGAGGCCTCCCAGCGGCGGGACCTCGGCCCATCCGGGCCGGAGAATCGCTGCAGGGGCCTCTCCGATCAGAGTGGCAAGATTCCTGCCCCCGCCACTTCCCGGGTGGCAGAGAATCTCCGACCCTGCGTGGGCGGGATTTTAGGCGCCCCCAGGCGATTCTCCGACCCTGCGTGGGGTTGGAGAATTTTGCCCCTGATGTGGGAATGTGATCTCAGATAGGATAGTGACAATCGGTTTTAGTGTCACAAGCTAGATTTACAGAAATAAGGGGCAGGATTCTCCGGTCGCCAGGGCCAAAATCGCATTCGGCGATTGTCCTGAGAATCCCCACGATGCCCCGCCCTCCCCAAAGCAACGTTCTCTAGGAGTACGGTGGACTCCGTACTGACGGCCTCAGGCAACCCCGCCGATGCTCCGGCCCCATGTAATCTACATGATTTCCCAGAGTATCTAATTCTCATCTCGAAGGACAAAGGCAGCAGACACATGGGACCACCATAACCTGGAGGTTCCCCTCCAACTCACTCACTATCCTGATTTGGAAATATATCGTGTTCCTTCACTGTCAGCCGGGTCAAAATCCTGGAACTCCCTCTCTTACAGCACTGTGGGTGTACCTACACCAGACGGGACTGCAGTGGTTCAAGAAGGCAGCTCACCATCACCTTCGCAAGGGCAATTAGGGATGGGCAGCAAATTCTGCCCCAGCCAGGGAAACCCACATCCTGGGAAAGATTTTTTTTTCATACTTTGTATGTTTTGGAACATGAATTCACTTTAAAAAAAATATTTGTTTATTAATTTAGAGCACCCAATTAAGGGGCAATTTAGCATGGTAAATCCATCTAATCCACACATCGTTGGGTTGTGGGGGTGAGAACTGCGCAAACATGGGGAGAACGTGCAAACTCCACACAGCCAGTGACCCGGAGCCCGGATCGAAGCCGGGTCCTCAGCGCCGTGAGGCTGCAGTGCTAACCACTCCGCCACCCTGCCGCCGCCCTCAAATTCAATTTATAAAAATAAATGAATCTGGAAGTAAAAACTTTAGTATCAGTAAAAATGACCACTAACCTATTGTTGGGGTGTAAAAACCCTGAATGGTTCACTGATGACTTTTAGGGAAGGAAGCCTCACCTGGTCTGACCCATACACGGAGCAGTGGGTGACAGAACAAAAGAAACATTTCAACACAACAACAACAATTTATATTGATGTAGTGCCTTGAATATGATGAAATGTCACTGTCTGTGCGGAGTCTGCACGCTCTCCCAGTGTCTGCGTGGGTTTCCTCCGGGTGCTCCGGTTTCCTCCCACAGTCCAAACCTGGGCAGGTTAGGTGGATTGGCCGTGATAAATTGCCCTTAGTGTCCAAAAGGTGGGGTGGGGTTACTGGGTTACGGGAATAGGGTGGAGGTGTGGGCTTGGGTAGGGTGCTCTTTCCAAGGGCCGAATGGCCTCCTTCTGCACTGTAAATTCTATGATTTTACACAGGACTCGGAACCATATGAGGAGATTTAGGTCAGGTGACCAGAACTGGATCAAAGAGGTAGGTTTTTAAGGAGTTTCTCAAAGGAGGAAAGAAAGGTAGTCAGGATGGTGTAGTGAAGTGTAATAATCCCTATGGATGGCTTGATTGATCTCCCCATGGGGCTTGTAGAACATGAGCTCCCCCACTGAGGGGCGACGGCCTAACAACTAAGCTCGTTAAAATCCACTGATCTAGGCCGGCGAGGAAGGAAACCGGCATTTTCGGATAGCCCCGGCTGAGACTAGATGTACTCCCCCCCGCTCCACATTTACCTGTGCAATACAGCAATCTGTTTGAAACCTTTTCAGGACTCTTGGGATCGTAATACCGGCGACAAGGAAAAACGGAACTACAGGTGGCGATCCCGGATGTCCGGACCACGGCTGAAACGCGAGGAGCAAGGTCAGAACAGATTTAAAGACACCGCTCTTCAGTAGACTTGACGCATTTGCCTTGAGCGTAGAAGACAGGGCCCAGTGCTCTGAGTGAATGCGTCACTTTTCTAGAGCAGCACCTTCCAAACCTACCACTACTACCATCTGGAAGGACTAGGGCAGCAGCCACATGCAACACTGCAGTGGTTCAAGAAACAGCTCACCACCACCTTCTCAAGGGCAACTAGGGATGGGCAAGAAATGCTCGTCTGGCCAGCGACGCCCACATCCCCTATACGAATAATAGAACGTAAAAGGTCCACTGGAAAATATTGATCATAATACAATCGATTTCTATGTTAAGTCTAAGTAACACACTCCAGTCGTGAACTTAAACAAAAAGCACTTACAAAGCGATGAGGGGAAAGCTGACAAAGGTTGATTGAATAAATAGGTTAAAAGGCTTGACTGAAAATGAACACTGAGAGATATTTAAAGAAACAATTCACAATGTGCAATAAAATTCCATTCCATTGAAAAACAAGGGGCTGGTTTTGTTGTGTTATGCTTCTTCATGTAGCATAAGCTGCTTCCTTGATGTATACTCTGACAAAGGAAGGTTCAGACTTGGAGCTAGCTTTAACACATTTATTGAACAGTTAACAATTCTCCTACTTGAGTTCGACTCTCCTGCTAATCTAACTATAGTAACTCAATCAACTAACCAGTCTGCTCTAATCCATGCGGTGGGTGTGATGCTTCCGATCTGCCTCGTCCTTCTCTCTTTGTGTCGCCTATGGAAAGAGAAAGAGCATGTGTGCCCTGTCTTTATATATGGGTTGTGTAATGCCCCCTTGTGGTAGTGTCACCTATGGGTATCTTGACTGCCCATTGGTCATGTCCTATTCTATGTGTTCATTAGCTTATCTGCATGTCATGACATCCCTGGTGCTCCCTCTAGTGTTTACTTTGTTGTAGTGTATGCACATTAACCCCTTGTGTATTTACAGTGATGCAAATCACCACAGGTTTCTCCGCAACCACGCGCCAAAATCGCATTTGGCGCAGAGGCGGAGAATCCAATTTCACGCCGAAATCGGGCCTGGTGCTGGCTGGGAGATTCTCTGGGACCTGAGAATCGGCGTGTTCGCGGAGTACCCCGCGCGGCTGGGGGCCCATTGCCAGAGGCCTTCCCAGCGATCCTCCGCTCCCGCCCGGCCAAGTTCCCGACAGCGTGGTTCTAAACACCTATCGGCGTTCAGGAAGCTCGCGTGGTGGGGGGTGGGCGGGGGATCGGACACCGGAGGGTGGCGGTGGGGATCGGACACAGGGAGGGGTGGGGTCGGGGGGATTGGACACCGGAGGGGGTGGGGTCGGGGGGATCGGACACCAGGTGGGTGGGGTCGCCGGGATCAGGCACCGGGGGGGTGGGGTCGCCGGGATCAGGCACCGGGGGGGTGGGGTCGCCGGGATCAGGCACCGGGGGGGTGGGGTCGCCGGGATCAGGCACCGGGGGGGTGGGGTCGGGGGGGATCAGACACCAGGGGGGTGGGGTCGGGGGGATCGAACACCGGGGGGTGGGGTCGGGAAGATCGGACACCAGGGGGGTGGGGTCGGGGGGATCGAACACCGGGGGGTGGGGTCGGGGGGATCGAACACCGGGGGGTGGGGTCGGGGATCAGACACCGGGGGGTGGGGTCGGGGGGATCAGACACCGGGGGGGGGGGGGTCGGGGGGATCGAACACCGGGGGGGTGGGGTCAGGGGGATCGAACACCGGGGGGTGGGGTCAGGGGGATCAGACACCGGGGGGGGTGGGGTCGGGGATCAGACACCGGGGGGGGGTGGGGTCGGGGATCAGACACCGGGGGGGTGGGTCGGGGGGGATCAGACACCGGGGGGGCGGGCTGGGTGGCGGGGGGGATCAGACACCGGGGGGGGGGGGTCGCCGGGATCAGACACCGGGGGGGGTGGGGGCGGGGGGATCAGACACCGGGGGGGGTGGGGTCGGGGGGATCAGACACCGGGGGGGGGGCGCCTGATAGGCAGCCGGGGGACGGACTGGCGTGGTCAGGTCTGCGGGTGCGTGGCCAATCGGGGGGGGGGGGGGGGGGGGGGAGGGGGGGGGGGGGTTGGTCTACATTCTTCATCCGCCTTCAAAACCAGAGGTGCGGGGGCCCGTTTCCGCAGCTAAAGCTGCGTGAACTACTCTGGGCCCTGCGAGCCCCCTGCAGGTCAGTGAATTGATTGATCTTTTTTATAGGAATTTTCAGAGTGAAACGCCAGCGTTTTTACGCCTGCGTGTGGACATAGTCCCATTTTGGGAGAATCCAGCCCAAAATTTCAGCAGGAAAGATTTATCTGTTGCTACCTCAGGAAGATAAGGACTGATGACGGGCAGCACGGTAGCATGGTGGTTAGCATAAATGCTTCACAGCTCCAGGGTCCCAGGTTCGATTCCCGGCTGGGTCACTGTCTGTGCGGAGTCTGCACGTCCTCCCCGTGTGTGCGTGGGTTTCCTCCGGGTGCTCCGGTTTCCTCCCACAGTCCAAAGATGTGCGGGTTAGGTGGATTGGCCATGCTAAATTGCCCGTAGTGTCCTAAAAACTAAGGTTAAAGGGGGGGGGCGGTTGTTGGGTTACGGGTATGGGGTGGATACGTGGGTTTGAGTAGGGTGATCATTGCTCGGCACAACATCGAGGGCCGAAGGGCCTGTTCTGGGCTGTACTGTTCTATGATTTAGGACTGTGACGTTGAGGAATTTGTACACTCAAAGAGTTGTGTATCTTTGGAATTCTCTATCCCAGGTTATGGATGCTCCATTGTTGACTATATTCAGGACTATATTCAGGCCTGGGATAGACAGACAGATCTTTGGTCTCTGAGATATGGTGAGCAGGCAGGAAAGGGGAGTTGAATACCAAGATCAGCTTTAGTTATATTGAATGAAGGAACACACTTGATAGGCCGAATGGTCCACTCCCACACCTGTCCCTTGTGTTCAGCAGTCAGTCTTTTCAACACTGTTATCGACAGGTACATTTGGAACAGGTAGATTCTAAGGGCAAGGCCATCACCTCATCACCTTGGTCTCTCATCACCTACCACAAGTCTAGTTCAGCAGATAAACCCTTCAGGATTTGGTTAGCTTGGCTAGTTGTGGCGTTACTGAGTCACTCTTAGCGATAAACATTGACGTCCCCACTGAAAGTATATTCGGTGCCCTTGTGACTTCCATTGCTACTTCCAAGTGGTGTTTAACATGGAGGAGAACTGATTGATCAGCTGAGGAAGAGTGATAGGTAGTAATCTGAGAACTCTTCTTCCCCATGTTAGAACTGATGCCATGAGACTAGTGGTGAACACTGCCAGGGCCACCCCCTCCTCACCTTATACCACTAGTCATTCCCATGAAGATAAACAAAATCTGAAAATATTAACTCCATGAATCTTTTATCTTTGATATTTATCTCCCTACTAGTGACACAATCTGTTGCTCCTTTAACAAACATTAAAGGTTGGAAAGTCCAATTTGTGAAGTTTACATCTAATTGCTTTACACACTTACTGTTTTCCCTTTTGAGCACATTTTATCCACAATTACTCAATCATTAAGATGGTTGCGTGAATGCCTGCATAAAAATAATGGCCACTGCTGTTCAGTACAGTTTTCACTGATTGAAAATGTTATTCTTAAATTCTTTCTTTTAATTTCCCTGAAAAAAGGCAGTGCTCGTATTAACTCTGAAACCCTCAAACACCCCCATCTTTGCAGTAAGACAGACTTGCATTGATGTAGCACCGTTCACAACCTTGGGAAACTGCAATGATCTTGACAGCTTATGTGTATGAAGTATATGGGGCGGATTCTCCCTTCTCGGGACTAAGTCCCCACGTCCGCTGGAAAACGGGTGAGAATCACTCCGGACATTTTCCTCGAAGGCCCGGGGTGATTCTCCATTTTCCGGGGGGCCAGCAGGGCCCCGGTATGTGTCCCGCAGCTCCGGCTGCCGGTGGGGCCCTACAGTTCCGCCTGGGCGGCCGCGCATGCACATGGCGGCCATCTTCGCCGGCCCCAGCGCAACATGGCAGAGCCCTACAGGGGCCCAGTGCGGAGGAACATAGGTCCCCCGCAGAATGAGCATGCCCGCCGACCAGTAGCCCCCGATCACGGGCCTGGCCACCATGGAAGTCCCCCCCCCCCCCCCCCCCGGAGTCAGATCCTCCCGCCCCCTCCCCCCAACAGGACGGCCCCTGCAGCCAGAATGCCGAGGTCCCACCGGGTGGGACTACATGTGAATCACGCCGGCGGGACTCGGCGGAACTCAGCAGGCCCGTCGAGCGCAGAGAATCGCCGCGGGGACTGCTTTCAATGGGCCCCGAACGGCACCGTGTCGCCCCTGTGCGCGCGGCTGCCGGGTCCACAGAGAATCGCGGAAGCACGTCGTGCCGGATTTCTGGCGTGAACAGCTATTCTCCACCCCCGCGATTCCGGCGTTGAGGGTCGGCGTTAAGTGTGGTCACTGTAGTATTTTGGGGAGTATGGTAGCTAATTTGTGCACAGTAAGATCCCGTAAGCAATGATAAAATGATGACCTGATCATTATTCTTTTCACGATTTTGGCTGAGGTGTAAGTTTTGACCAGGACACACTGGGGAGATCCCCTCTGCTCTTCTTTGAAAAAGGGTCATGGGTTATTTCGTGTTTACCTTGGTTTAATGTCTCACCCCAAAGACTGCACCTACGATAGTCAGGCATTCCCTCAGTACTGAGGTAGTGTTCGCCTGCAGTGTCAGACTAGATTTACACTCTTGCCACTGGAGTGGGACTTGAACCCTAAACTGTTCTATCAAAGATTGGCACCACTGAGCCAGAGCTAGCACTATTAACGGTATTTATAACTGTATTGTATATATGGAAATAGCAAGAGAAACAACCTTTTGCAAAATTAATTTCGTTGAGCAGCCTCTGAATCTTAAGGTGTTGCAACAGTTAAATACTTTCAATCAATAGTACACTGTTGTTGGTATTTGGACAGAACAGAGATTTTAATTACTTTTAGTTGAATCAATAAGTCGGACAATTTCAAGCAAATGAAGTGAAGCATCACCTGTATTAAGTTTGAAAATGGAAATTCCTTCCACATGTTTACTTTCTACACAACTGAAGACTTTAATCTGGGATTTCCCAGCAAGTCTATAACGACTTAGAAATGGGATATTAATTTTTCGAAGTAATGGAGGTGAGGTTCAGGTTGTCAATATTGCCCCTCCAGTGCTGGTGTAGTGGTGATGCATGGCTGCAGTTATTTGCACCAATACAGAAGTGGTTAACGCAAGTCACTGATGCGCAATAACCCCCAACCTGGGCCGCATGGCAGAACAGGCCAGGAACACTCATCCCTACCATCTGTGTGACGTCACATAATCAGACTGGCTCGCCTGTCCATGGCATAAGTTGCGATAATAGTAATCGCTTATTGTCACATGTAGGCTTCAATGAAGTTACTGTGTAAAGCCCCTAGTCGCCGAATTCTGGCGCCTGTTTGGGGAGGCCGGTACGGGAATCGAACCCGCCCTGCTGCCTTGCATACACCTTCAAGATTGGATATTGGCTGATAACACAGCTCAGCACCAAACATAATAGAATCATAAAAGAAGAATCATAGAATTCCTACAGTGCAGGCCATTTGGCCCATCGAGTCTGCACCGGCCCTCAAAAGAACCCCCACCTAGGAACAATCCCAGTTATCCCACCTAACTTTGGATATTGAGGGGCATTATCATGGCCAAAACCGCACATCTCTGGACAATGGGAGGAAACCAGAGCACCCGGAGAAAGCCCCACGCAGACACGAGGGGATGTGCACACTCCACACATACAGTCATCCGAGATTGGAATTAAACCTGGGTCCTTGACGCTGTGAGGCAGCAGTGCTAATCTCTATGCCACCGTGCCACCTCATTGCTCATTGGTACCTCATTAAAAGCCTCATTCTTCCCATTAATTCTGATGAAGTTTTTTTGACGTTCAGGTGGGTTGAGAGCGGTAAGTACTCTGCAGGGTTTGTTTCACGCTGTTTAAGTGATTCCAGGTATAAAAAGCTGCATTTTATAAGGTGTTAGTGAGGCCACACCTGGAGTATTGTGTTCAGTTTTGGTCTCCTTATCTGATAAAGGACGTACTGGCGCTCGAGGGTGTGCAGAGGAGATTCACTAGGTTAATCCCAGATCTAAAGGGGTTGGATTATGAGGAGAGGTTGACTAGACTGGGACTGTACTCATTGGAATTTAGAAGGATGAGGGGGGATCTTATAGAAACATATATATTTGAAGGGAATAGATAGGATAGATGTGGGCAGGTTCCACTGGCGGGTGAAAGCAGAACTAGGGGGCATAGCCTCAAAAGAAGGGGAAGTAGATTTAGGACTGAGTTTAGGAGGAACTTCTTCACCCAAAGGGTTGTGAATCTATGGAATTTCTTGCCCAGTGAAGAGTAGAGGCTCCTTCACTAAATGTTTTTATGATAGAGATAGATCATTTTTTGAAGAATAAAGGGATTAAGGGTTGTGGTGTTTAGGCTGGAAAGTGGAACTGAGTCCACAAAAGATTAGCCATGATCTCATTGAATGGCAGAGCAGGCTCGAGGGGCCATATGGCCTACTCCTACTCCTGGTTCTTATGTTCTTATAATATAGGAGAGGTACTTTGGCCAGGCAATGGAATGTACCGTGAGGAGAAGATAGCCTTTAGGAGCAGGAGAGATTAACCTAGCCAGTACAACATTAATCAGGACTATTTTCTGATGACTCTGGAGCGAAGCACTGCATAGGGTCAACTCCACCGCCATGTGCACAAAGCTCAGCCTGACGCAGCTAAAATTGGTACATAGAGCTCACTTAACAAGAACCCGTATGAGTAGGTTCTTCCCGAAGGTGGAGGATAGATGTGAACGGTGCCAAGTAGGCCCGGCCAACCACGCCCACATGTTCTGGTCTTGCCCCAGACTTGTGGAGTACTGGACAGCCTTCTTTGAGGCAATGTCCAAAGTGGTGGGAGTGAGGGTGGAGCCATGCCCGAAAGCGGCGGTCTTCGGGGTCTCGGACCAGCCAGATCTATTCCTGGGGAGGAGGGTGGACGCCCTTGCCTTTGCCTCGCTGATCGCCCGCCGTAGAATCCTGTTTGGCTGGTGGTCAGCAGCACCGCCCAGAGCTGCAGACTGGCTGTCCGACCTCTCGGAATCTCTCCAAATGGAGAAAATCAAACTCGCCATCCGAGGGTCAGACGACGGCTTCCACAGAACGTGGGAGCCATTCACGCGAATGTTCCGGGACCTGTTTATGGCCAACGAACAAGAGGAAGACTAGCCAGGTAGCCAAGAATCAGGGGAAAGTAGGCAAGACACAGACAGGCAGCATTGAGGTAGCTGTAAGTTGAGCACTGAAGACGGAACAAACTCACAATAAAGCATCTACTCCAACTTTGAGACTACGAGCTTTATTAAGACACCAGGAACAACACAGCCTACTTACGTGTTGTAAATAATTTTGCCAGGTGTACAGAGCTGCCGCTGTTGAGCTGGTGCACAATACCCTACCAGTTATTCTATTTCATTTTTTATTGTATTTTTTTTTTACTATGTACTATTTTCTTCTCTTTGGTATGTTTGGGTGTGCCCTTCTCTTCTATATATGTGTACATATATATATATATATATATGTCTCTTATCCTGTGTACATAACGATAATTATACCTTGTTCAAAAACCCAATAAAAAAACATTTATTAAAAAAAGGACTGTTTTCTGACAGGGCGTGCTTTGTGCACTAAATGTTTTGTATCACTCTGTAAAATTTACTAGTTACTGACGGTACAAGTGTTGTAAACAGATTGATCAATTGGAGGAAACCAATCTGTATTGAAAAGGGGAATACTGTGCCTCAGCTTTGTCAATCTCTTCTGAATTTTAAGAACAGAAGAACAATCACTTGCCATCATTTCTGAGGGTTGCTCCTTCCCGGTGATAGTCCTTCCCGGGCTCGCTGTGAGGAAGAAGGCTGTTCCTCTGCAAAACCTTTCCACATTATCGAGCCACTTGTGGCTCTCTTGCCAGGGCCTTCCAATGGTGTGGGGGGAGAGTGTTTGCAAAGGTGGAACATTGCTCTTGACAACACCTTGTCCACCAAGGGGATCACCTTCAGCTCTGCGAGTCATAGTTTGCTTGTTGCTTTCACAAAAGACTCCACTTTACAATCAGTTCTATCGATAGTGCAATGAATCTGTTTTATTTAGGGATTGGAGAGTTTAATATGTGACATGTCTACAAGGCTGGTAGATGGAGTCAGCCATGATCTATTTGAGTGGGAGAACAGTCTCGAGGGGCTGAATGGTCTGCTTCTGTTTCTGTGTTCCTTTATCTTTCCTGTGCTTCAGGATCTCCAGATGGTTAAGAAGTTTGCGGGGTTATTGAGCAAGTACTTTTCTTGAATGGGCATGTTGGCATAAGTACCATTTTTGAATGCATCTTTATATACACCTGCGCCTTGCCAGTAGGAAATGAGCGAGAGGTGTGGGGATAGGGAGTTGCCTGGGCTCCTCCGCACTCCAGTACTAACCTCCAACTAACACCTAAACAAAGAGACTAATCCCAGGATTTAAAAATTGTTCTCCCCCTCCCTCCTCTTCTGGCATTTCGAATGTTCACAAGGCCTGGACCCTGTTTGGGGATAAGGGAAGGGGGCCACATAGACACTTGTGGAGACCAAAGATATGCAGGTTAAGTGGATTGGCCATGCTAAATTGCCCCTTAGTGTCCAAACGATGAGATGACGTTACTGGGTTACAGGGATAGGGTGGCGGCATGGGCTTAAGTAGGGTGCTCTTTCCAAGGGCCGCTGCAGACCCGATGGGCTGAGTGGCCTCCTTCTGCACTGTAAATTTTATGACCAATATACCTATATTTTCTCAAAGTAAATGCCACCACTGCTATGCAGATTCTGGACTAAGGTTCAGGAATGGGGAGGCCCCACCTATAGTCTCACCCCATCATTTGCCACAGAGCAGGAGAATAGTCCCACCTCTTATGGCTCACCATGTGTACAGAAAGGTAATGTTCCAGTTTTGTTGGCTAGCCATGATTTCCTTGGGAGTTCTGCATATCTCCTGCTGCAATCATGGTGGGATGTTGAATTCCAATATTTTAAATCTGCAATATTACAGGTTTATATATTCTCATCTTAATTTTGTTCTGGATTTAAAAAAGGGGCAATGGACCACATTTGTGAAAGCTTAAGTGAATCCTGTAGATAACCTATTCTTACAACCTTCATCTTGCTGCCTGCCTGGCTGTTAGCGTTATCAAATTCAATTGGACACATTCCTGGAGGTGTCATCACATGACCTTGTCCCACTCCCATGATTGGATGCTTGACATAGCAATCCCAGCAATGCATCGCATTTCCACATCAATTGCATCTTCCTTAACTGATTGGCTGATTTTTAACTATCAGTAAAACAGCAATTATCAAGCCTACTATATTAGAAAAGTAACAAAATTGCTCAATTCAAATTTTAAAAACACTATTATTTTTAACACCTCTGCGACTTTCCTTCCCTGGTTCCTCTCAGCAGCGTCCCGGAAATTAATTGCTGGTGACAAGAAGATGATCCTGGAGAGCTTTCAACCTTACTGATTGCCGAACTCTTGTTCTAACGGCTCATCGTTAATGGATATACTCTCAGATAGTCCATAAACGCACTCAAACTCAACTCGAAAGAAACACCAAGAATTAACTGAAGTAAATTAACATTTATTAATGTTCATAATATATTGTTGGGAGAGTCTGGGAAGAATTTCAAGACTGAGTGATTCCTTCCTGGAGATACGACCAGACCTTGACAAAATCAATAAAACAATGATTCACTTGTACTTCTTTCAACGTGGCAATCTGCATTCACTGTTTTTTAAACATGTATTCATCATGGGATGCAGGCATCGCTAGTTAGGCCAGCATTTATGGCCGATCCTTAATTGCCCTGGAGAAGGTGGAGGTGAGGGGCATTTTTGAACCACTGCAGTCCATGATGTTTGGGTGCACCGACAGTGCTGTTAGAGAGGAAAGTCCGGGATTCTGACTCAGCAACAGTGAGGGAACGGTGATATTTTTGCAAGTCAGGATGGTGATGGGCTGGGAGGGGAACTTGCAAGTGGTGGTGTTCCCAGGTATCTGCTGCCCTTATCCATCTGGGTGGTGGAGGTCACGGGTTCAGGGGTTATGGGGAGAAGGCAGGAGAATGGAGATGAGAAAGATATCAGCCATGATCGAATGGCGGAGCAGTATCGATGGGCCGAGTGGCATAATTCTGCTCGTATGTCTTACGTTCTTATGGTTTAATGTGCTGTCGAAGGAGCCTTGCTGGCTTGCTGTGGTGCAGTTGGTGATACACACAATGTGTTAATGGTGGAGGCAGTGAATGTTGAGGGTGATGGTTGGGGTGCCATTCAAGTGGGCTGCTTTGTCCAGGCTCGTGTTGAGCTTGTTGAGTATTTTTGAAGCCGCACTCATCCAGGCAAGTGGGGAATAGTCCATCACACCTCTGATTTGTAGCTGGTAGATGATGGACAGAACAATGAGAATCCTTATTAGTGTCACAAGTAAGCTCACATTAACACTGCAGTGAGGTCACTGTGAAAATCCTCTCGTTGCCATATTACGGCACCTGTTCGGGTACACAGAGGAGAATTCGGAGGGTGGGATTCTCCGTAGCCTGACGCTGAAATTGTGATAGCCGATCGGGTGGAGAATGGATTCCGACGCCAAAATGGGGGCCGGTGCCGGTTTGACGCTGGGCCATCTTGCTTCGCCACCTCCAAACTGCCGTCATCGTGACCCGTGGCGTGTGCCATTCCAACGGCAATGACACGTCATCACCGGCCCACCCGTGATGCTCCGCCCCCGATGGGCCGAGTTCCCGACGGCACGGGACACGTGTGGTCCCAACCGTTCAGGAACCCGGTGTGTCGGCTGCGGACTGTGTCCAGCGCTGCCACACTCAGCTGGGATCCGTGCCGCTAGAGCTGGGAGGACTGGTGGGGGGTGGCCAGGGGGTGGACTCTGGGGTCGCAGTTGGTGAGTTTGGTTCGCGCACGGCTGGTGCCATGTTGTACTATGCGACCGGTGCAGGTCATCAGCCATGCGTGGCCCAGGACCCGGCCATTCTCCTGCGATTTTTGGCGCGGTCCATGGGAGTTTCAGTCACTGCCGGTGCTAGCCCCTCACCTGTACCGCAATCAGTGAGAGTTTCCACCGATTTTTCGGTGTGATAGTCCACACATGCTCCGCTAGCTCCACACTTAAGGGCGCGATTCTCCGCAAATGCGGCAAGTCGTAAAGGCTGCCGTGAAACTGCCCGTGTTTCACGGCAGCCTCCGTGCCTCCTCCCGGGACCCGATTCTCCCCCCCGGGCGGGGCTAGGAGCGGGGCACCATGAAGCACAGCATCGTGGGCTTAGCGACCGTCGCTAAGTCCACGCGCCAAGCGTCACGCCGGCTGACGCGCACGATGACGTCGTCACGCAGACCGCGGACTGATCCTGCGGGGCGGCTGAAGAACAAATAGTGTGCGGGTATCGGACCCGCTGCCCGCGATTGGTGCCCACCGATCGCAGGCCCATGCCATCCTTGGCACGGCCGTGGTGCGGCCGTGCCAATCGGTGCCATGGTTGTCCGGGCACTTTGCGGCCGTTTTCACGAACGCTGAAAGCAGGTGTGATCGCGGGCGTGAAAACGGCCATAAACTCCGCGGTATTCGGCCCATCGGCCTGGGAGAATCGCTGTTCGCCGTAAAAAACAGCGATTCGTGTCATGGGGCGGCCGTGGGGGGGGAGAATAGCGGGAGGTCGGGAAAAATGTCGGGAAGGCCCTCCCGCTATTCTCCAACCCGTCGTGGGCAGCGGAGAATCGCGCCCCACATCTTTTGCGACTTGTGGGAGGAGGTGGGTTACTCGTCACAGAATTCCTAGCCTCCGACCTATTCTTGTGACCACAGTATTTATGTGACTGGTCCAGTTTGCGATCTGGCGTTCTCGATCGTGAACAGACCAAATGCTGATTTGCAGATTACTTGGTAGAATACTTCTGTTCATTCCACCAGCATAGCCTAAGCTTTTAATTCATCGCACCACTCCCCCTCTCACCTCCCTGACCTCGGCCTTGTAAACTATTCCGATAAACTATCCCCGAACAGGCGCTGGAATTTGGTAACTGGGGGTTTTTCACAGTAACTTCAGTGAAGCCTACTTGTGACAATAAGTGATTACTATTATTATTATGATATAAAGCTTACCATAAA
Organism: Scyliorhinus canicula; assembly: GCF_902713615.1. Taxonomy (NCBI): domain Eukaryota; kingdom Metazoa; phylum Chordata; class Chondrichthyes; order Carcharhiniformes; family Scyliorhinidae; genus Scyliorhinus; species Scyliorhinus canicula. The sequence continues at coordinate 14,622,935 of NC_052152.1, read as the reverse complement.
CTTGAGGAACAATATCTTATCTTTCAATGAGGCACCTGACAGCCTTTCGCATTCAACATTGAGTTCGACAATTTCAGGTTATTATTTCTGTCTGTTTCCTCAGACGGTTGGTGATGGTTCTGCGATTTCTCATTTACATTGTTTTCCAAATTGTCCGATTGCTATTTATTATTGCCTTGTGCCATTAACCCTTTTGCCAATTAAACTCTCCTGCCTTTCACCCTCTCCTGGAACTCCTCTTTTCTCTCTTTTATGATCTGCACCTTTTCCCTGCTTCTCTTTGCTCAAGATCTGTTGAAACGCGAATGGGTTGGCTGCTCTGAAGAAAGATTATTGACCTGAAAATATGTTCTAGAGTTCCCCCCCCCCCCCCCCCCCCCCCACCCCCCCTCACTGCCTGCGGGATCTTCCGACCCTGCCAATGTATTTTGGGAAACCTGCCGTGGGGCAAATGGGGGGGGGGGATTGCCTTCAACGGGGGACTGGAAGGCCCTGCCGATGGGAAGGGCTGGAAAATCCCATCCATGATTCCTGTTTTTCCCTTCGTCGATGCTTCTGGGCCTGCTGAGTATCTCGAACCATTTTTTGCGTTTATTGTGGATTCCCACACCTACGGTATCTTGTTTGTGTGTTAACCAACAATCCGTAGAATGCTACTCGGAGGTGATTGAGCAGGTTCTTTCGTCTCAAGTGCAACTGGGCAAAATATCAAATGAATCCAATTATTCACCTATTTTAGGTTTGGAAGATGCCTTGATGTTAGTTGGCAAAACCTATACGGGACATGTCAGGGGAGGAAAAAGTAAATTTAAGACAGTTCACAGCCTCCAGCGAGAGATTGATCAGGGTCATTTGTTTCCTGCCAGAATTCCTTTGTGAGCTTTCCACATCCACTTCACTGTGCCGGTCTCTTCACTCCTGCTATAATTAAGGTTTAATGCCTGTGAAGGCACTTTGTAAGCTGAGATCCATGCAATGGAAGCTCAGCCTAATTTCCCATTTTGTTGCAGGGGTCTCTAGACGATTTGAATTTGCTGGCGTCCTTTTTTACCCCAGGATCTGTCACGCTGCCAAGTCTCTGAGTTGACAGCTGCGAGAAAACTGTCTCTTTGCACAGCCCTTGCAATTAGCCTTGGCAACGTTTCCATCAGTTAATTAGATTTTAAATATTTACGAGGACTTTTGCTTAAAATTGGCTGGTTATTGATTACTGCATGTCAGCGGGCGGACCACAGGCCTACTTTATCAGGCATTCTGCTCTTCCTTTTCGTCTTTGGGCTCTTATACTATGCTGCAGAAAGCGCATTCTCCCTCAGAGACCTTCTGTGCAATGGAAATGGAGGTCGTATTCTGAAGTCTCACCCACCCTTTCTTTCCATGTTGTACCTTCACAATACAACACACTGTTCAGATATTGAGTATTTCAGAAGGGTCTCGTCGCTCTTGGGATCCCCTCCTCCCCATATTGAAAGAAAGACAATGTTGCAAAGATTAGTGATCGGCCGGAAGATTGGGAGTATTTTCGAAACCAGCAAAGGATGACGATAGCACTAATAAAGAGAAGGAAATTAGATTATCAATGTAAACTGGCAAGAATTATAAAGGACGACTGTAAGAACCTCAAGTCAATTAAAATAATGAGAGTAGCTAAAGTAAACATTGCTGCCTTAGAGGATGAGACTGGGAAATTAATAATGGGAAGCAAGGAAATGGCAGAGACTTGGAACTGGTATTTAGGGTGAGATACTCCACCCCGCCACACCATTTTCTGGTCCGGCTCATTCCCGGCGGCAGTGGGATCCTCCTGGCAGCCGGCCAATGGGGTTTCCAATTGTTGGCACCCCCACGCGGTCGGTAAATCGTGAGTGCGTGAGCCTGCGAAGCGGAGGATCCCGCTGACGGAGAATTCAGACCTTGGTGTCTGTTTTCCTAGTTGCAAACACCAAGAGCATCTCAATAATGGTCAAAGCACCCCAGAGAAAATGGTTTGTGGAGGGCGAGGGGTGGGGAGGAACTTAAATCTATCATTATGACTGGCAAAATAATGGGAATAAAGACTGAGAGATTGAGAATGCATTGATCATAATCGTCCTGAAATCCCAAGATTCTCAAAGTCGTCGCGGATTTGAAAATTGCAAAGAATATTCAAAGAAAGAAACGAGACAGAAAGCAGGAAAAGTATAGCCCAGCTAACCTCGCATCCGTCTTTGGATAATGTTAGAACCCATTATTATGGAAGTAATGATAGAACATTTCGAAAATCCTAAAACAATTAAGCAGAGTCAACTTGGTTTTCAGGAAAGGTAAAGTCAAGGTTGACAAGTTTATTAGAATCCGTTGAAGATGAATGAGCAAGGTGGATAAAGGGGAACCAGAGGATGTAGCCCTGGATTTTCCGTTCTGGAGCCCAAGTGCTCCCGCCAGTGGAGAATTGCTGCTGGTCTCTGCTGGTGCTCGGAGCAGGGACCCCTTCACCGCGTTAATTTATGCATGGTGGAGAGCTTGTCGGATTCTGGCGGAATCCTGGGAATGGGCCACCATTTTGAGCAGGCTGCTCAATACTAAGGTTCCCCCCCTCACAATGCAATGCCTGCCCCCCCCCCCCCTCCACCATTGACAAGTAGGGCATCTTCCCTCCCCCCCCACATGGGAATAATGGGTCACAACCCCAGAGCATGCACACATGAGGGCGACCCCACCCCCCCACTGACCCCTCAACCTCCCCCACCAGACCCCCATCTGGCACCCCATTAGACGCCCCATCAGACACCCCATCAGAGACCTCCCGACAGAGACCCACCATCCAAGACCCCTATCAGAGACCCCCATTAGACACTCCATCACACCACTATCAGACTCCCCCATCAAAGACCCCCAACAGAGATCCCCAACAAAGACCCCCCATCAGAGACCCCCATCAAGCATCCCACCTGAAAGCTGAAGTGCAGTCCAGACAGTAGAGAGAAAAATCGCTGCTATTTCACTTACCCTTCCCCAATATCTTCTGCTTTAGACAAAAGTGTTTAAAAGAGCAGCTGTTACATGGGTCAGAGACGTCTTCAAATTCCAAGTACACTTCAAAGGGCTTCAAATCCCTTGACTGCCTTTGAAATGCAAGTCTTCCATTCAATTTCAAACAGCAATACTTGCACTAGTCATTAATTGACATTTTTGTTGGTCCAGACACAGCTGCTTAGGGGGTTTGTTTATATATCTTTCCCTTCACGCACAAATGCATCTGAATGCTTTGATGCTAACCACAGACGGAGTGACCGCTTTGTGAACACCTTTGCTCAGTCCCCAAGCATGACCCCAACCTTCCTGTTGCGGCCATTTTAACTCAGCATCTTGCTCTCATGCCCACGTGTCTGCTCATGGCCTGCTGCAATGCTCCAGTGAAGCTCAGCGTAAATTGAAAGAGTAGCACCTCAGCCTCATGTTGGGTATGATACACGTCTCGGGACTCAACATTGAGCTTGAAACTTTAGATTTTGACCTTTTGCCTCCATTTTATACCCTCCCTTTCTTCTTTTCTAAAAACGTTTTCCACATAAGTCTTGCCTCAACGGTAAACATCCCCTCACTCTCTCACACCAGGCCATCAGTCTTTTGTTCCTAAAGTTCCTACATTTTGTTGCAGTTCCTACCTTCTCCCTCCTTTCAGTTCTGATGAAGAGCCAAAGGACTCGAAACGTTGGGCGAGATTCTCCATTTTGGGAGGCTATTGGACGATTCTCTGGTTTAGAGACTGAGGGCGGGATTTTTCAGCCACGGCCGCTCGGCGACCGGAACTTCCCGCCTGAAGTCAATGGACCTTTACATGGTTCTCGTCCAGTCTGTGGTGATCTTGCAGTGGGCGCGGCTGAAAGCTCCAGCTCTGAGTGCTGACATCAGGACTGAAACGTGAGTCTTCTACGTGGATGAAAGCAGTGCCAGTTCCGGAGTGACTCAGGTCCTGTTAATGGGCTCGCACCGGCGCCACGTAGAACTCGCGCAATTTCAATGTATGCCACATTCATCCCGGCCAAGATGATGGCACTGGCTAAGCTGGAACATGCCCATCCCATTGATGGGTCGGCTGGGCCCAGAGGGTACATGGAGAGGGGGGGGGGGGCCTGGGGGCACCCATACGACCCGTGGTACAAAGTTCCCAGTGGGCAGTAAGCGGCGTTCGCAGCGTATGGAAGCCTTGCAGGCTGTGGCACTGGCGGGACATCCCGATCCCACGGTCCACCACCTCGCCACCCCTCGTTACTCCCCCAGCTATGGCAGACGCCCCCGGATAGTGGCACAACCACACCATGCCGATGTTGGACACTTTTCGTACCCCTCCCTCAACCTCAGCGGCCACGGCGCCTGTTTCCCGATTTGAAATATCACAAGTGAACATCGCCATCGGCAACTCCTCCTGACGGAGGTGGAGCTCGCACAAGACCCGGAAAATGCCATTAATGGCTGGCAATAGCCTTTACTGTATAATTTGCGTGCCCATGCTGGCATGCAAAGTTGAACGCATTCATGCCGCTGTCGAGGGACTGGAGCATGGCATTCCGTTTGGCGCATTGTGGAGGGGGATCGGTGGCCCTCAAATGGACCACCACGTCAGACTCACATTTGGTGAGTAATCCCCGCCCATGTGATTCCTGGCCCAGGGGATTGGTGAATCACCGAGGGCTGGAGAATACTGTGCCGAGCCAGCTAAAAAGACCCACTTGCATTCATATACATTATCCTGCTGGCACGCGGATGCGAACTTGATCCGACCGCCAGTGTAGGGCCAGAGCATTTGCATCAATCCCAATTTTCTCCACTGCATCGGGGACCTCGCGACTGGTGGTGGGCGGCAGAGAAATCAGGCTGTTAGCTCTGTTTCTCTCCCAATAAATGTTGGCAGACTTGCTGAGTTTTTACAACTTCCTCTATTCCTGTCAAGAGCGAAGCTTCTGAGGCTAATATATTACAACGGTTAAAGAATTGGCTAGCTCACAGAAGAGCCAGTTGGGATAAATGGGTCATTTTCAGGTTGGTTAACTGTGACTAGTGGAGTGTCACAGGGACCTGCGCTACTTCCAATCTATGTTACTGACTTGAACGGAAGGACCGAGTGCTGATGACACAAAGATAGATGGGACCGCACGCTGTGGGGAGGGCACATCTGCCAAGGGATATAGGTGGGTTCAATGAGTGGGCAAAAAAGTTGGCAGGTGGAGTATAATGGGGAAATGTGAAGTTGTGCACTTTGATAGGGAGGAGAGAAAATAAATAAATGTCATTAAAATGAAGAGAGGCTGCAGAGTGTAGACTGATGTACGGATGGATTGAGGTGTCCTCCACAGGAGCGAGGGACAGACGTTTCAGCCTTCGTCTCGTTGAAGGTGATCTTGGGCATTGGCCATTGTAAAAATATTAAAATATTGGAAATGTTGAATAAAAATATAAAAAGAATATGCTAGTATTCACGCACAGCAAGTAATTAGGAAGGCAAATGAAATGTTGGTCTTTATTGCAAGGGAGAATGGAGTATAAAGTAGGAACATCCTGAAGCATCTGCACATCGCATTGGTGAGACCACACTGTAATAGATTATTTATTAAGATCCCGCCTTCTCAACCTTGCCCCTCACCTGAGGTGTGGTGATCCCCAGGTTAAATCACCACCAGTCAGCTCTCCCCCTCAAAGGGGAAAGCAGTCTATGGTCATCTGGGACTATGGCGACTTTACTTTATGAACAGTTCTTTATTTACGGAGGGTTCTACCTGTGTGGAGTCAGTGCGGAGAAGGTCGATTCCTGAGATGAAGGGATAGTCTCATGAGGAAAACTTGAACAGCTTTGGCCTCTGTGGAGTTTAGAAGGATGGAAGATGATCTTTTTGAAACAAAAGGGAATCTGAGGGAGCTTGGCAGGGTAAATACTGAAAGGATGCTTTCTCTCATGGGAGAATTGAGAAGTAGTGGGCAAAGTTTCAGGATAAAGGGTCGCCCATTTAAGCTGGGAATGAGGAGGATATTCTTCTTGTAGGAAGTCGTGAATCTTTGGAATTCTCTATCCAGAGAATCCATAGTGCGGAAGGAGGACATCCGGCCCATTCAGCCAACCTACACATCTTTGGACACTAAGGGGCAATTTATCATGGTTAATTCACCTAATCCGCACAACTTTGGACTGTGGGAGGAAACCGGAACAGCCGGAGGAAACCTACACAGACACGGGGAGATCGTGCAAATTCCAGACAGTCACCCAAGGCCGGAATTGAACCCAGGTCCCTGATGCTGGGAGGCAGGAGTGCTAACCACTGTGCCATGGTGCTGCCCCAAGCCCTCTTGCCCAGAAGGTATGGGGCTGAGTCAGTGAATATATTCATGGATCACAGAATCCCTACAGTGCAGAAGGAGGCCATTCAACCCATCAAGTCTGTACCGACCCTCTTAAAGAGCTCCACCCTATTGCCATAACCCAGTAACCCCACCTAAACTTTTGGATACTAAGGGGAAATTTAGGATGACCAATCCACCTAACCTGCGCATCTTTCGACTGTGGGAAGAAACTGGACCACCCGGAGGAAACCCACTCAGACATGGGGAGAATGTGAAAACTCCACACAGAGATTCGTGAACTGTCGTGGAGTCAAGGGTTATGGGGAACAGGTAGGAAAGTTGAATTGTGCCAAGATCAGACCAGGTGTGATCTTACTGATAGGTGGAGGAGGTCGAAGGGTTGTATGGCATATTCATGCTCCTATTTCTTATCATCGTATTTGAGGTGAATTCGCCTGCGAATTGAGGGATAGCTCAATTACAAAAACTAAAAGTAAATGCATTCATATAGCACCTTCCATGCCTCAGAACCATTAAGCACTTCCTCATTTTTGCCTCTCACTGTCAACAAGTAAGTGGTCCAGGTGTCCGTCATGGCTCAGTAAGTAGTGTTCTTTGAGACTAAACTCTCAGGTATCCAGAGCATGGCCAAGGAATCTAGGTTGATGTTCCCAATACTAAGGGAGTGAAGGCTCTGTTATTTGGATGGGTTATTCGACCTTTCCAGGTGAACATAAAATCCACCTCCACTATTTTGAAGAAGAGCAGTGTGGTTTTCCTGTGACCTGGCCAATGTTCCTTCTGTAGCTGCTCAAAGGTTCCCGCTCTGACCACACACAAGTTGGCTGCGCAAAAACATGCCTCAATGACTACCGCCCGGTGGCCCTGACGTCAGTTGTAATGAAGTGCTTCGAGAGGCTGATCATGAAGCGCATCACCTCCATACTCCCGGAACGCCTTGACCCACTTAAATTCGCATACCGTCGCAACCGGTCCACATCAGAAGCCATTTCCCTGGCCCTACACTCATCCCTAGAGCATCTCGACAACAAGGACTCCTACATCAGACTCCTATTTATTGACTACAACTCCGCCTTCAACACCATAATCCCAGCCAAGCTCATATCAAAGCTCCAAAGCCTAGGACTTGGCTCCCCACTCTGCAACTGGATCCTTGACTTTCTGACCAACAGACCACAATCAGTAAGAATGAACACCAACACCTCCTCCACAATAGTCCTCAATACCGGTGCCCCGCAAGGCTGCGTACTTAGCCCCCTACTCTACTCCCTGTACACACACGACTGCGTGGCAAAACTTGGTTCCAACTCCATCTACAAGTTTGCTGACGATACGACCATAGTGGGCCGGATCTCGAATAACGACGAGTCTGAATACAGGAGGGAGATAGTGAACCTAGTGGAGTGGTGCAACAACAACAATCTTTCCCTCAATGCCAGCAAAGCTAAAGAGCTGGTCATCGACTTCAGGAAGCAAAGTACTGTACACACCCCTGTCAGCATCAACGGGGCCGAGGTGGAGCTGGTTAGCAGTTTCAAATTCCTAGGGGTGCACATCACCAAAAATCTGTCATGGTCCACTCACGTCGACGCTATCACCAAGAAAGCACAACAGTGCCTATACTTCCTCAGGAAACTAAGGAAATTCGGCATGTCCACATTAACCCTTACCAACTTTTACAGATGCACTATAGAAAGCATCCTATCGGGCTGCATCACAGCCTGGTATGGCAACTGCTCGGCCCAGGACCGCAAGGAACTTCAGAAAGTCGTGAATACCGCCCAGTCCATCACACGAACCTGCCTCCCATCCATGGACTCCATCTATACCTCCCGCTGCCGGGGGAAAGCGAGCAGCATAATCAAGGATCCCTCCCACCCGGCTTACTCACTTTTCCAACTTCTTCTCAGATACAGAAGTCTGAGAACACGCACGAACAGACTCAAAAACAGCTTTCTTCCCCACTGTCACCAGACTCCTAAATGACCCTCTTATTGACTGACCTCATTAACACTACACCATGTATGCTTCATCCGATGCCGGTGCTGATGTAGTTACATTGCATATCTTGTGTTGCCCTATTATGTATTCTCAGGTATTTTCTTGAATTTTGTTTAATTCCCTTTTCTTCCATGTACTGAATGATCTGTTGAGCTGCTTGCAGAAAAATACTTATCACTGTACCTCGGTACACGTGACAATAAACAAATCCAATAAAGGCGCCGTTCGCTTAAATGAACCACCTTCACACTCCAAAACAAATTGTGAGTGAACTTTGAACCTGACCAATATTTCTCCCTCGCCCAACATCACTGAAGCAGATTATCCCGATTCACTGTTTGTGGGATCATTGCAAATGACTCCTGAGCTTCCTACATTATCCCACCAGGAAAAACAGTTCGGACCAGATTTCCCAGTTTTTAAATGGCGCCCCACTTTAAGGCATATCTAACCGTTTGCAGCAGTATTCCTACTTCCCCTTCTGGGATTTCAACAGTGACGGTATTTCAGTGGCTGTCAAGTTTTTTGGGATGGTTCTGAGGCACGGAAGGTGCTATATGAATGCATTTATTTGTTTTTTTTGTAATTTTGCTAGCTAGCTCCAGCAAGGGATTCAATAAATTTATGAGCAATCTGTCGAGGTGCCTGTTCTGTGGGGCTGACACTCTGAAATGGTGTTTTACTGATTTGTGTTTCTTCAGCTTCTCGATATAAGGAACTGAACAAAATTGTAAGATCTGGCCCAGTTAAACAACAAGCCCAAAAAAAAAATGAACTGGTAGCAGCAATAATAAAATTGTGATATCACTCTAACAGCGACTCAGTAATATTTTAGCAACACTGTAAATACAGTCTCACAAACCAATTCATGAATATTTAATAGCATCATCTGAAATGCATTATTAATTTCTAATAAACATTGGTTATGAAATATTTAAATTGCGTTGCTGGCGACTGTTGGTTCTTCCGAAGCTGACACTTTTTCTCCGAATCCCGTGTCAATCTGATACAGTTCATTAATTAGGGGGAACTGCAGGTCATGCATGATAATTAGGGACAAGCTTGTAAATGCACGACCTGATGTGAAACTGAGCTGTACATAGCTGTGTAAACGAGGAAAGAGAGAACTTGCCTTTCCAGGGTATGTTTCATGACCTCAGTTTACGCCCATTGAAGTACTTTTACGTGCAGGGTGGCGGAAACCCCTGCCCGCCGATACTGGCCGCCCTGCCGCCATTTGATGTGTGGCAGGGCGATAACAAGTCAGACTCCAACAGGCCGCCTGCTCTGTAGCCCCAGCAGAGCCAGGTTTGAGCGGTGGCCATGACTGGGACTGCAAGGAAGAGGAGCCCTCGAGGTCGGTCTTTAGGTTAGCCAGCGTATTGGCAGGACCTGGCTGGCAGGCCCCAGTAAGGAGGGTGAAAGCCTTGGCGGGAGTGAGGAGGTCAAAAGGTGGGACGTGGCCTTTGGGGGGAGGGAGGTGGTGCCTGTGATGGGCACAGAGGGCCCTCAAAGGAGGGCCCCATTCCTTGCCTGACACCAGCTTGCCCAATAAATTCAGTGGGCAGGCCACACTCTGCATTTCAAGGAGTTTTTACGTCGGCGTCAACACTTAGCCTCAGGATTCAACCCGCTGGTGGGGTCCATAAAATTTTCCTCTGCGACTTGTAACCGGTGTTGTAAAGTACGAAATGCGATGGCCAATTTACATGCAGCAAGTTCCTCCAAAAAGCAATGTTAATCATCAATGAATCTGCTTTTTTTTAAAGTGATAATTGCCAGGACGCCAGAGAGAACTCGGCTGCTCTTCTTCAAAACAGACCTCTTAACTCAATGTTAGCCACAAAGAGAAAAGCAGAGATGCCACACTCGATTCTTTCAAACATGATGAGAGGTTTATGAAGAGCTGTTGCTCATACAATTGAAGATGAAGAATTGCAAAGCCCACGCAAACAGTCTGCTGGCGTCCATCACTACACACCATGTGACGTTTTAACAGCAGGGATTTATTCACTGAGACATAATGGGCGGGAGAATCGCCGGTCTGGGCGTAAATTGCTCGACACCGCCCCGACGCTGGTCCGCCGATTCTCCGGAGAGCGGAGAATCTGTCCATTGGCTCTGATGGGGGGCCATGTAGCCCAAGCCATGTTGCGTCGGGGCCAGCGCGGAGAAGGGAGACACTGCAGTGCTCATGCGCAGACCCGTGGCGCCCATTTGACGCCGGCATCAGCAGCTTGAGCGGAGTGGGTCACTCCAGTGCCGTGCTGGCCCCCTGTAGGGGTCAGAATTGCTGCTCCTGAGGGCATGTTGACGCCGTCGTGAAACGCGACGGCATTTACAACAGCGTCAACACTTAGTCTCGGGATCAGAGAATCCCGCCCAACAAGTCCCGTGGAATGTTTTATGTTCGTTTAAGTGGATAGACAGGACCTCACTTTAACATCTGATCAAAAAAAATGGATCTCTGACTGTATAGCCCCTCCTTAGTACTGCATTGTGTGGGGTGAGGTGGTGGGGAAACATCTAGATTCTGTGCTCAAGTCTCTTCAGTAGGACTCTGAACCTACAACATCAGGAACTCAGAGGCAAGAGAGCTCCTCACTGATTGCAGACTTGTGGGTTTCCAGTTTGCTTTTTCAATCTTCCACTCATGCAATATATTAAAATTCTAGTTCTCCTAAAATATTTCTCCTCAACTTCAACGTTAGAAGAGTCCGCTTCACTGCTTTAAATATCTATGACCTCTCTTGGCAAGATTTCTAAATTAATCTTGCAGCACCTAGCGCCCATGCTCACAAACATATTTCACATCAGACTCTTACATAGTTGTGGAACTGTTTTCCCTCAAAGTAGATTCACAACAGTGCTTGCAAGTGAGGTTCACCCCCTAGGACCTGAGCTTGCATTTTCGTTGATGTTATCTGCACACATCAGAACAGAACAGCCCAAAGATTAATATAATTTCCCACAATTCTACAGATACTGGAATGGCTGCAGATTGGAAGTTAGCAAATATTGCCTTAGTGTTCAAGAAAGGAAGAAGAGGGAAAATAGGGAACTCCTTGTTCACCTGGCATCAGCAGTTGGGGAAAAAGCTCAAATCTGTTTTAAAGGCTGTGATGACAGAGACACTTAACTATTAATGGTGAAATTGGGCAGAGTCAACATGCATTTATGAAAGGGAAATCAAGTTTGACAACTATGTTGCAAATTTTTGAGTGTGTAAATAGTAGAATAGATGAAATGAAAAAAATGAAAATCGCTTATTGTCACAAGTAGACTTCAATGAAGTTACTGTGAAAAGCCCCTAGTCGCCACATTCCGGCACCTGTTCGGGGAGGCTGTTACAGGAATCGAACCGTGCTGTTGGCCTGCTTGGTCTGCTTTCAAAGCCAGCGATTTAGCCCAGTGTGTAAACAGCCCCCGAAAAGGGAGAACTAATAGATGTGGTGCATTTGGATTTTCAGAAGGCTTTCGATAAGGTCCCACACAAGAGGTTAGCAAGCAAAATTGTAGTTCATGGGCTTGGGGGGAATATGTTGGCATTGATTAAGGATTGGTTAACAGACAGGAAATAGAGAGTAGGTGTAGGAGCATTTTCTGGGACTGAGTATTGAGCTGGCTTTCACATCGGGATCCTCCCTCTTAGTTATGGTTCAGCTAAAAACAAAGACCCGCGGAGACAGCAACTCTGGTTAAGACGGTTTTATTTTCCAAACTTGGTCAACGTACGAGGGAGAGTGATTTGCCCAAACCACTCCGCCTTACATTACTCCACGTTCAACAGTTGTACAATTTCCAAATATCAGGAGCCCACCCATGTTGGACTCGATTCACTCTTCGTAGCTGTTGATTTTACCTTAACCAATGAATTTTACTTCAGGGAGCATGGTGACTGCATGATCAGCTCATGATTTAACCCCACCCTGTTCCCTGGCCATCTGTTGTTTTTCAGCACCCTTGTATCCGTTATCTCTTGCCTTCCCCCAGTCCCATTTCTCTTATCTCGGTTGGTCCTTGCTTGTACTATGGTCTGGCTGAGCACAGGATGTTGGAGCTACTGATAAGAACTGCTTATTTAGCTGGCTGTGTTATTGCCGACCACATTATTTCTGTCTGATTTTGTCTGTGTTCGGAATGTGGTCAAGTTAGCTAGCTTGCGGCCACTACAATTAGCAAGAGTTTAAATACTTGTTACTGCTTTGTTCTAAGAATACATGTTTAATTGTTAATAATGATTGCTAGGTATACTTACTATGATTGGTCTCAATCCTCAAAAAACTAACTTATGTAGAACTATTCCAATGTTTTCCTAGCTATCCAGTTTAAAAATTTTTTTTAGAGCACCCAATTCATTTTTTCCAATTAAGGGCAATTTAGCGTGGCCAATTCACCTACCCTGCACATCTTTGGGTTGTGGGGGTGAAACTCACGCAACCACAGGGAGAATGTGCAAACTCCACATGGACTGTGACCCAGAGCCGGGATCGAACTTGGGACCTTGGCGCCATGAGGCAGCAGTGCTATCCACTGTGCCACTGTGCTGCCCTCTAACTATCTAGTTTTTAGGGACACATCTCAGGACCTCCTTCAGTAGGGTTTAACGTATTATTCTCAGATTGGAAGGCTGCGAGGAGTGGGGAACCACAAGAATCAGTACTTGGGCCACAGGGATGCACAATCCATATCAGTGATTTGGACGTGGGGGCCAAACGTAGCATTTTGAAGTTTGTTGATGACACACTTGGTGGGAATGTGAGTTGTGAGGAGGACTCAAAGAGGCTTCAATGAGATTTAGACAGACGGACCAAGTGAATGGGCAAGAACATGGAAGATAGAATATAATGTGGAAAAATATGAAGATATCCATTTTGGTAAGAAAAACAGAAATGTAGAATATTTCTTAAATGGGGAGAGATTGGGAAATGTTGATGTCCAAAAGGACCTGTGTGTTCATGTGTATAAGGCACGGAAAGGTAATATGTAAGTGCAACAAGCAATTTGGAAGCAAAAGGTATGTTGGCCTTCATCGCGAGGGGATTTGAGTACAGGAACGAGGAAGTGCTGCTGTAGTTGTATAGAGTCCATGCTTTGACAGTGGTGCATGCAGTTCGGGGTTCCTACCTGAGAAAAGATACACTTGCCATAGAGGGAGCGTAGCATAGGTTCACCAGACTGATTCCCGGGATGGCAGGATTGTCGTACGAGGAGAGATTTGAAGAGATGCTAGAGTTTTGAAGAATGAGAGGCAATCTAACTGAAGCAAACATAGGGTTCGACAGGGTAGATGCAGGAAGGATGTTTCTGCTGGTTGATGGGTTCTAGAACCGAGGCACGCAGTCTCAGAATAAGAGGTAAGTCATTTAACACCAAAATAAGGAAGAATTTTTTTGGTCCGAAGCTGGTAATTCTTTGGAATTCTCTACCCCAGAGGCTGTGGAAGTTTAGTCAATGAGTATGTTTAAAGCAGATATTCATAGATACCATACAGGATACGGGAACAGTGCAGGAAGAAGTAATTGAGATGGACGATAGCTATGGATGGTCTAGTTAAATGGTGGAGCAGTCTCGAAGGGCCAAATTGCCTATTCCTGCTTCTGTGTTCCTCTATTTCTAATTAACCAAGTTGTCAATATTCAGATCATGTATAGTATCACACCATACCACTCATCGATTGAGCGTTAACCAGGTCAAACTTTACAGATTAAGATAACAAATATGTTTAATTATAGCTAAATAGAAACATGAATCATAAAAGTTTAGATGTTACACACAACACATTGCAAACCCACCATGCTTTTGGACAAACACATTTAATGGTTTAATTACACTTGATAGGCACTTGTGACTATAACAGAATGGTCATTTACACTTTGAAAATAATGTCCGAGCTCCTTGCAAATGCAGTCAGTGTTTTTTTTTCCTCGTCGACCACTTTCCATTTTGGAACATCTTAGTGTAACATAATCAACCGTCACTCATGAGTAAGGAGCCAAAGGTGAGCCTTCTGTCCGCTCAGACAACAGCAACTAACAGTATTGCGGTATTCTTTCAATCCTTTGTATTCAAGCACTCATTTATTTTGAAGTCAAGGTTCAGGCACATGAAAGCCCCAATCAACCACTTGAATCTAGACAAATGTAGGTGGAATAAAACCAGAATCTATTATGCACTCAGCTGGAACATAACAATTGTGCCAACTTAAAGCCACTCAGCACAGAGATGTCCAGACATCCACAATGGGCAAACAAATAGCTTGTTTTTCTCAACAAGCTAATCTTCATCTGAAGGCAACGGTTCATTTTTGGCCTAATTAAATTCTATTCAGAATTAAGGAAGACAGACTTTGAATGGAACAGCAAATTACATTGTGGAATGTCGGGGGTTGGTTAGCACAGTTGGCTGGATGGCTGGTTCATGATGCGGAGCAATGCCAATAGCGTGGGTTCAATCCCCGCACTGGCTGAGGTTATCCATGAAAGCTGCATCTTCTCAACCTTGCCTCTCGCCTGAGACGTGGTGACCCACCGGTTAAATCACCACCAGTCAGCTCTCTCTCCAAGAAAAAGAGGAGAGCAGCGTATTGTTCTCGGGGACTATGGCAACTTTCATTGAATTGACCACAAAATGATTTAATTGAAGGTTACCTAGCAATCAGCTCCTGTAACGACTGAGTCAAAAAGATCTTAAAAAGGCTTAGGATCAGTGAAAATAAATTAATTGTAGCCTTACACTTGAGTAAAAGAAGGAACTCTTCAAATTATAATATTGTGCGCCCAAGGTAACAATGGATTTTATAAATACATCTGAGTGAAGCAAACTACTGAAATTGGGCAATTAAATTATTATAAGAATCAAAATCCTGGAACTCCCTCCCTAACAGCACAGTGGTTATACTTACATCACATGGACTGCAGCGGTTCAAGAAGGGAGCTCACCACCACCTTCTCAAGGGCAATTAGGGATGGGCAACAAATGCTGGCTGAGTCAGCGATGTCAACATCCCGTAATGATGAATGTAAAAAAAAAACCCAAATAAATCTATACAGAAACTACAGGGATAATGGACGGAAAGAGAAGACTGGAAGAATGAGTTAAAATAGATTTAAAATTAAGCATTAGGTGTAAAACGTTTCCTGGAAGGCTTGTATTTATAAAGCACTTTTCACAACCACACGACATCTCAAAGTGCTTTACAGAAAATTAAACTGCTTTGAAGTGTGGTCATTGTTACAATCTGGGAAACGCAACAACCAATTTGCACACAGAAACCTCCCCCAAACAGCAATGTGATAATGAACTTTCCATCTACTTTTAATGATGTTTGTTTGAGTTACATTATTGGCCAAGGGGCCAGAGATAATGCCCTTTGAGATTGTGACGATGGATCTTTTATGTTTACCTGAGAGAGCAGACAAAGTCTGCACGTCCTCCCCGTGTGTGCGTGGGTTTCCTCCGGGTGCTCCGGTTTCCTCCCACAGTCCAAAGATGTGCGGATAGGTGGATTGGCCATGCTAAATTGCCCGTAGTGTCCAAAAAAGTAAGGTTAAGGGGGGGTTGTTGGGTTACGGGTATAGGGTGGATACGTGGGTTTGAGTAGGGTGATCATTGCTCGGCACAACATCGAGGGCCGAAGGGCCTGTTCTGTGCTGTACTGTTCTATGTTCTATAAAGCAGTGAAATTTACTTTTCACTGTACCTCCGTATATGTGACAATAAACAAATCCAATCCAATCCAATCCAAGCCTCCATTTAGTGTCTCTTCCGAAAGATGGCACCTCCAACAGTGTGGCACTCCCTCAGTCCTGAGTGCTGAGCTTGATATTTGGACTTACTCTTTTTTCTATTTGATCGTTCATGGGATGTGGGCGTCGCTGGTTGGGCCAGCATTTGTTGCCCATCCCTGAGGGCCTGTAAGAGTTAACCACATTGCTGTGGGTCTGGAGTCACATGTAGGCCAGGCCAGGTCAGGACGACAGATTTCCTTCCCTGAAGGACATTAGTGAACCAGATGGTTTCATGGTCACCGTTAGACATTCAATGCCAGATTTGTGCTGAATTCAATTTCCGCCAACTGCCCATGAAACTCTTGAATCTACAACCTTCTGACTTAGAGATGAAGGTTTTAACAACTGGGCCACATTTAAATGAGGCAATTAAACATTTTCCTGCAGTGTCACCTCATAAAAGAGACATGGAGCATGAGATTAAAAAGATGAATGTGGCGTGGAATTTGAAAGAGAGAAAGCAAGTCGAAAAACATCATAAATATTTGCTAGAAATAGTTGCCCAACCTTGGACAACTAAATGACCCACTTTGTGCACGACAGTACACCCAAGAAGGTATTGAAGTCAGCATGGCGGAAGTTCTAAAGATAGGTTAAAGTAGCTAAGAAAGCCTCTGAGTTGGTCTGAATTGGGGTTAATTCATTAGCCAACAAATCCTCTATTATTCTTAGTATATCTGGGGCTGGATTCTCTGCAGCCCCCCACTGAAATTGCATTCCGCGCGGGGGCGGAGAATCCCCTTTTACGCGGGAATCGTGGCGCAGCTAGGGGGCCATTGACAGAGCCAACCCCCCCCCCCCCCCCCCCCCCACGATTCTCTGGGCAAATCTGGCCGAGTTCCCGATGACCAATACGTGGTTAGAACCATGCCTTCGGGAACCTCGGGTGCCGGCTGCGGACTCAGTCCACGGCTGCCCTGGTGGGGGGGGGGGGAGGGATTGAGTACTGTGGGGGGGGGGGGGGGGGGTGGGAGGGCTCATGGGCGGCCAGGGCAGCGATCGGATGGCTCAGACCCGCAGGCGCGTGCCATCTCGGGGAGGCCTACATTCTCAATGTCAGTCCGCGGTCCGAGTCCACCATCGCGGATGCCGCAAGCCGCTGCAGGCCGACCCCGTGCGCATGCAGGAAAGTGCAGGACCCCATATCCGCAGCCAGTGCTTCGTGAAGCACTTCGAGGCCCTGCCAGCCCCCTGCAGGTAGGAGAATCGCTGTTGACTTTTTCAAGGAAAGTCAAGAATGAAACGCCAGTATTTCTACGCTGGCGTGGGGAACATAGCCCCATTTTTGGAGAATCCAGCCCCTGGTCTGACACAAATTACAGAATAAAAGGCACACAAATTCAAATACAGAATAAAATGTGGAAAATGGAAAGTGCTTATGACAGCTATGGGGTGAGAGCAGACAGAGAGACGTACACTTTAATTGGTTTCATTTATGCGGACAACTCAGTTATCAAAATCCATAATCAGCCTGTTAAATTTGCAAATGACGGAGTGTAAGGATGGAGCTTGAAGCTAATGATTTGCAGATGGATTTACATCTGTTATGCAATTGTGCGCGGAAATAATAAATAGCACTGTCAAATAATAAATAGCACTGTCAAAAGCCTTGCACAATGCCCACACGACAATACGCAATGAATTGAATAGAACAAATACGGCAGATTTACAAAAAGATTTGTAGTAATTCGAGATACATCAGTTTCAGCATCTTGGTAAGAGGGGTGATTGTCTTTGATAGCCAGGCAGTGGATGTCCTCACCCCTCTCACAGAATTACTGAGCTAGAACAAGGCAAAATGAATTCCTCTGGATTGCATCCTCCAATAGCCCAATGCCTTCTGCTGCTTCGCCTAATTCTACAATTTAGGTGGTGTAATGCTGCACCTATTATTTATGTTCTTATTAGATTTTTGGATACAAAGGGAATCAGTGGATAATAATAATATTTTTTATTATTGTCACAAGCAGGCTCACATTAACCCTGCAATGAGGTTATAGGGGTAGAGCAGGAAAGTAGATTTGAGGTAGAACATTTGGCTATGATATTCAATGGCAGAACAGTCGAGAGAGGTTGCATGGTCTGTTCCTGCTCCTATTTGTTTCTGTTCCAACACTCAGTTAGCTTCTGAAAGGCCTCTAAAGTTGGTGAAGGAACTCATCACGTGAAGAGTTTTCGGCAGGGCTTTTAAGGAGACTCAGATCAAAGATGGCGGAAGAGAAACTTCACCAGAGACCAGATTACATGGGGGAAGGAACGAGCCGGGGCATAGCCGGTCGGGCTGGTTTAGCACACTGGGCTAAATCGCTGGCTTTTAAAGCAGACCGAGGCAGGCCAGCAGCACGGTTCAATTCCCGTACCAGCCTCCCCGAACAGGCGCCGGAATGTGGAGACTAGGGGCTTTTCACAGTAACTTCATTGAAGCCTATTTGTGACAATAAGCGATTTTCATTCATTTTTCATTTCATTCAGTGTTGGAAAGAAGATGCAGAGGTCTCCTGTGGTCACTTGGTTTACCGACAATAAAGCTCAGGGTGAGGAATTCAGGTGTGAATCTGCTAACCTGACGCTGACACACGTTTGAAGAATGCACTCCCTCCATCAGCAGTATAACTGCAGTTCAAAGCCAAGACAGCTTCTACATTCCTCTGGATGTTTGACCAGTCGAAGCTTTTCGATGGTACATTATTGCTCCCATCACTGAGCAGGTAACTGGCATTAGGACGTTTGCTCAAACAGGCAGTCCTCCACCTTCACTGGATTTGAAGGCCCCAGGTGCCGACATTATAACTCAGTTCTACTTTCAAATAGATAAATAATTTAAATGAGACAAGTTGTAAAAAAAATGGAAAGGGAAGAGGGCTTTAGATCTGTGTTATAATTAAAATAGTTGGGGGAGGGGAAAACAGAGGAAGGGACAGGAGGGAAAAAAAAGATTTGCTCCTTTGAAGGTTTCATTTTTTGGATTTGTTTTGAAGGTCTTTTGTTATTATAAATCAGGTGAGGAGCAGGTGTTTTGGTAACCCCACTGTGCTGACAGCCTGCAATACCTTCTCAGTGATCTGTTCAGTCTGCATGAAGAGCTGATGCAGGTCAGACTCTCAGCTATGAATTACAAATCAAACAGACGACTCACCAAAGGCTCTCAGTATCGATTTCCTGCCTCTGCCTTTGTCTCTGTGTTAGTGCTTCTCTCTTAAGTTCAATACACCAGGAACGGAAAGGAATTGATCCTTCAACACATCCACCATAGTCAGGAGAACGAGCTGGGATGGCTTCCCCCTCTCAGCAAGGTCATCGCTCCGCATCCACCTCTCTCCTCTTAATTTTTATATGTGTGTAATTAATAAGCCGAGATCAATAACTAAAGTCCACAGATCAGGACAACACCAAGGTTGCAAGGAGGAAAAGGAAATAATTAGGTAAATTAAGAACCAGCAGTCATGTTTGAGCTTGAGTTGAAATATGTGTGGGAAATGTATACAGAAGGCAGATGGATGGAGGAGAGGAGTTCCGCAGCTTGGAAGCCCTGGGGAGGAGCATGTTTTGTGTCCTGAGACAGATATTGATTTTACCACACGAGGAATGCCCAAAGGATGAAAAGAATGTGCCGGATGTAGCATTCAAAGCTTAGCAAGAAGAAGAGAAGAAAGATCAGAAAAGCACTGACTATAAACATTAGGAAAAGTGAGAGAGAAAAGAAAGGATCGAGCGGGAGAGGTTGAAGACGAGGGGTCAAAGAAACTTTACTCATGTCCCATCAAATGGTGTGAGATTGGTTCTGAAGGAGTCACCTCAGATATTACCAGCAGTAATGAAACTTTGACTTCATTGAGCTTACTTGTGTAGACACCCTTTGAGGGGCGATCCTTTGTTGGGCACATGATGGACCCTGAGCCAATGGGGATGGAGCATGCGAACATTAGCCTATCAGATGTTTCGGCATGGATCTGGCTGTTGGGGTTTGGTCAGAGTTAGTCTGGGAGTTGTGGGAACAAGACTCACGTAGCAGTTATACGGTCCTTTGTATAAAGTTCTTCTTAGTCCAAAGCACCTCTGTTGTATTTGAACACTGCTTCATCGATCACCTCTCCAATAAAACATTGGCAACGAGACTAAATCAAGCCTGTTGAAGTAAATCATCGAAAATTTGAAAAGGGGGGGGGGGGGGGGGGGGGGGTCTCTCAAAGTACTAAAAAGGTAAAAGATCATTTGCCGTCGACTATTTGGAAAAATTGATCTGTTTGATCCGAGAATTGAAAGCTGGGATCAATATTTTGAAAGGCTTCAATACCTTTTCGCTGCCAATGAAATAACGACAGAAGAATAACAGAAAGTAATATCACTTACTGTTTGCGGCTCACAAACCTACAAATTCATGCAAAGCTTAACATCTCTGGAGTCTTCGGACGCCAAGTCCTTTGATCAATTGGTGCCATTGGTGAGGGATCATTACAATCCCTGACCCTCCGTCATTATGCAGTGTTACACATTTCCAACAGCCATCAGAGGCCTGGGTGAAACTTTTTTCTGCTTTTGTAGCCAGATTTCGACAAATGTTGGAACATTGTGAATTTGGTACTTCTCTCAGTGGCATGCTGCATGCCAGGTTGGTCTGTGGGATCAAGTTGCTGGAAGAAACCAAGCTATCCTTGGATAAGGCAGTTGAGTCTGCTCAAGCTAATGAAAACGCTGAGAAAAGCGCTTACGAATTGCAAAGCGTGCAGGCTGAGGTGAACCAGTTCTGGCAGGAAGCGGTTGCTGTTCGAGCTTCCTGAAGCAAGGGAGTAGAAGAGCCAAAATAGAAGAAAAGTGACCGGCAGTCACAAAGCTTAGAGGAGGCTTACTCCAAAGGAGGAATACTCCAAGGTATAAAGAATTCAGCTGTTTCAAATATGAGAAAGACCATTTGCAAGCCAGATGTAGGACAGACAGTCTACTACAAGTAAAAGAAAACAACAGTAACTCCAGTCAACCAGCTTGAGGAAAACCATGAAGAAACATCAGAAGTATACAAGCTTAATATGGTGAGATTAAGTAAAGCGTCCCTCCCATTGAGATCCCCCTTGTCATCAATGGCTGTCTGCTTAAAATGGAGGTCAATACAGAGGTGGCGCCCACATTAGTAGGTGAGCAAATGTTTAGGTAACTTAAGGGAGGGCTGCAGCCTGTGAATCTCAGCAGTATTTTGGCCATCTTAGCCACCAATACTGTAGACACACTGAAGACGTCAGCCAAACTGCCATTGATTGTTGCAGAGGGAAAATGGCCAAGCCTCCTGGGGTGTGATTGGCTGAAGAAAATCCCATGAGGTCTTTCAGAGGGAGTTAGGATGCATCGAAGGTGTGAAGGCAAAGATGCGTGTAGAACCAGGAGCAACGCTGAAACCTTTTTGTGCCAGACCAGTGCCTCATGCTCTACACCGGAAAGTGGGGATGAAGTTGAAGCATCTGGTTGCCCCAGGGGTAATTACCCCAATACAACGTTCCGATTGGGCCACACGGATCGTCCCCAGGGATGAAGCTGGACTGCACAGTCCGAATCTTCTGTGGTGATTATAAGATGACGGTGAACCGGGTGGCTAAAGAAGATAAATATCCTATACCTAGGATAGAAGATTTACCTGCAAAGTTGATAGGAGGCCTTAAAGTTGGATTTAAGCTGTGCGTACCGGCAGCTTCACTGGACCCTCATGTTTCGGTGTGATGTTAGAGCTGGCTACAAATTTGGTTAGAATGGAGATTTGAGCACAGCTTTTCAGGCTGACTCTCCAATCTAAACTGAGGATGTCGTGGATCTGTTCGGAGGTGCCATACTTCAGATAAGATGTTAAATGGAGGCCCTGTCGGCTTTTTTGTGTTGACAAAAAATGCTTCCATGACACTATTTTGATAAAGAGCAGGATTGTTATCGCCAGTGTCCTGGCCAAAATTTATCCCTCGATCAAAATGACAAAAACAGATTATCTGGTCATTACGGTGGGAGCTTGCTGTGCACAAATTGGCACCTGTGGTTCCTACACTGCAACAGCGGCTACACGTGAAAAGTGTTTGATTGGCTGCAAAGTGTTTTGGGATATGGTGATGGTGTGAAAGATATTGGCCGAAATTCTCCATTTGGGAGATCTCCCGTTAGAGATGAATTGCCATTGATTTGTGCTTGCAATGGGAGCGCAAACCTAGAGGCGATTCCCTATCCCTTGCCATACAAATTTACACATGGCAGGGATAGCATAGTGGTTAGCACTATGGCTTCACAGCACCAGGGTCCCAGGTTCGATTCACGCTTGGGTCACTGTTTGTGCAGAGCCTGCACGTGCTCTCCGTGTCTGCGTGGGGTTCCTCTGGGTGCTCCGGTTTCCTCCCACAGTCCACAGATGCGCATGTTAGGTGGATTGGCCATGCTAAATTGCCCTGAGGTTAGATGGGATTGCTGGGTCATGGGGATGGGGTGGAGGTGTGGGTTACGTAGCGTGCAGACTCGATGCCGACTCGATTGGCCAAATGGCCTCCTTCTGCACTGTAAATTCTATGATTCTATGATTGCGAGGATTTCTTACCGAATCCTGCTATCGTGCTGCCACTTTGAGCAGGAAGCCCAATAGTGAGGTCCGGTGGCTGGACCTCAAAAGCAAATGCTTTCTGCACAGAAAAAGAGGAAGTGACAGCACTCAACTGTCTTTGATGTTCAAGACCTGTCAATCATTGCGAGATGTTCATAAACATTACAGTTAGTTTTACAGCTGAATACTTGAAATCCACTCAAGTGTTGAAGGGACTGGTGATTAAACAATCCAGACAGCTGGCTTTTTGTGGAAGCTGTCAATCACAGCCTCGTAAAATCAGTTTCACATTGATATGATTAAAAACATTGCAAATCAAAGAACTGAGGAGGTTTAAACTCTTTCTCTTTCTTGGAATTTACGGGTGCCACTTCCTGTGCCTGAGCCGGCAGGTGTATTTTAAAGCAGTAATTATTTTTCACTCTCTCTCTGTCTGGACTGCTCTCTAGTTTCCAGGCATGGGTCTCTATCAAGGGAGACTTCCAGGCAGGAGTTTTGCAATGAGGGCTACCATGCAGGGGTCTCTCTTATGGGGAGGGGGGTCTCTTGTGTGGGTCTCTCTTATGGAGACATATCTGGTAGCGGGCAGGTTTTGCATTGTGGGTTGGAGGGTGACCATCCAATGGACTTGGGGGCAACTCCCTTAAAAAGCCCACCACCAGGTCCACCGCATCAGGGCTACGCTGGGAAATGCCTGCACCAATTCTCGCCCATGTGAATCACAGCCCAGCAGACCAGAGATTCATGTGGACTTGGAGAATCGGGTGTCCAGCCCTTTAAAGGACGCGAGTGAGTCAATTTGACCTATTTGCACCCTCCCGCTGGTACGGAGTGCGGACATTGATGCCGAAACCAGCGGGGGATCAGAATGGATGCCAATCCTCTTTTTTGTTTGACACTGGATTTTTCCCTGCATCAGGAGCTCCGCTACTGGCGGCAGTGAATCCGGTCCATTAAATAAATGTAAGTTTGCATGGTTTTTTTTCCCGCTGGCAGATGAATGACGCACAAGGTTGTTGAGTGTTTGCTTGCTCATGTCACATTGGCCATTCTTGTGCTTTGAAGAAAATCAATTTTAAAAGGTCTGGGGATGGGGCAGGAGAATGAGAATCAAACAGCTTCTCATATGCAGCCAGGCAGACAATAATGGGATGGATGTGTCCCCTTCATACTAAAATAGTTCGGTTTTAGTAAGACTGTTGAATTTAAAAATATAATTTACTGAAGCCAGTGTGCAGTTAGGCTCGGTTTTTGACAGTCGGACTGTAGGAAAAACAGAACTCCAGGTGTTGAAAGAATTGGAGGTTTGGAAGGAGCCAGTTAAAGAAACGGTGAAAAATTCTATCAATTTTCTCTTTTCTTTCTTTCCGATGCTGAAAGCTGCTAACATAAGAAATAGGAGGAGGAGTTGGCTATTCACCCCCTTGAGTCTACTCTGCCATATATAAGGTCATGATTGATCTTCTGCATAAACTATACTTTCTTGCTCTTACCTACACAGAAGTTTGGATTTTATGGGCTCTCAGCTCACGTCATTATTACAATGGAGGGCTTATTATTACAATGGAGGAAATTTGGCATGTCCACATTAACCCTTACCAACTTTTACAGATGCACTATAGAGAGCATCCTATCGGGCTGCATCACGGCCTGGTATGGTCGTGAATACCGCCCAGTCCATCACACGAACCTGCCTCCCATCCATTGATTCCATCTACACCTCCCGCTGCCGGGGGAAAGCGGGCAGCATAATCAAGGATCCCTCCCACCCGGCTTACTCACTTTTCCAACTTCTTCCATCGGTCAGGAGATTCAGAAGTCTGAGAACACGCACGAACAGAGTCAAAAACAGCTTCTTCCCCACTGTCACCAGACTCCTAAATGACCCTCTTATTGACTGACCTCATTAACACTACATCCTGTATGCTTCAACCGATGCCAATGCTTATGTAGTTACATTGTCTTGTGTTGCCCTATTATGTATTCTCATGGATTTTCTTGAATTGTTTAATCCCCTTTACTTCCATGTACTGAATGATCTGTTGAGCTGCTGGCAGAAAAATACTTTTCACTGTACCTCGGTACACGTGACAATAAACAAATCCAATCCAATCCAATCCTGGCAAGGGTCTCTGTAATGGGGAGCATCCTGGCAGCGGTCTCTGTAATAGGGAGCTTCCTGGCTGGGGTCTCTGTAATAGGGAGCTTCCTGGCAGGGGTCTCTGTAATAGGGAGCTTCCTGGCAGGGGTCTCTGTAATGGGGAGCTTCCTGGCAGGGGTCTCTGTAATGGGGAGCTTCCTGGCAGGGGTCTCTTTAATAGGGAGCTTCCTGGCAGCGGTCTCTGTAATAGGGAGCTTCCTGGCAGGGGTCTCTATAATAGGGAGCTTCCTGGCAGGGGTCTCTGTAATAGGGAGCTTCCTGGCAGGGGTCTCTGTAATAGGGAGCTTCCTGGCTGGGGTCTCTGTAATAGGGAGCATCCTGGCAGGGGTCTCTGTAATAGGGAGCTTCCTGGCAGCGGCCTCTGTAATAGGGAGCTTCCTGGCAGGGGTCTCTGTGATAGGGAGCTTCCTGGCAGGGGTCTCTGTAATAGGGAGCTTCCTGGCAGGGGTCTCTGTAATAGGGAGCTTCCTGGCAGGGGTCTCTGTAACAGGGAGCTTCCTGGCAGCGGTCTCTGTAATAGGGAGCTTCCTGGCAGGGGTCTCTGTAATAGGGAGCTTCCTGGCTGGGGTCTCTGTAATAGGGAGCTTCTTGGCAGGGGTCTCTGTAATAGGGAGCTTCCTGGCTGGGGTCTCTGTAACAGTGAGCTTCCTGGAAGGGGTCTCTGTAATAGGGAGCTTCCTGGCAGGGGTCTCTGTAATGGGGAGCTTCCTGGCAGGGGTCTCTGTAATAGGGAGCTTCCTGGCAGGGGTCTCTGTAATAGGGAGCTTCCTGGCAGCGGTCTCTGTAATAGGGAGCTTCCTGGCAGGGGTCTCTGTAATAGGGAGCTTCCTGGCAGGGGTCTCTGTAATAGGGAGCTTCCTGGCAGGGGTCTCTGTAATAGGGAGCTTCCTGGCAGGGGTCTCTGTAATAGGGAGCTT
This sequence comes from Scyliorhinus canicula, assembly GCF_902713615.1. Taxonomy (NCBI): domain Eukaryota; kingdom Metazoa; phylum Chordata; class Chondrichthyes; order Carcharhiniformes; family Scyliorhinidae; genus Scyliorhinus; species Scyliorhinus canicula. Next base: position 14,597,168 of record NC_052152.1, on the reverse strand, counting down.
CCTGGCAGGGGTCTCTGTAATAGGGAGCTTCCTGGCAGGGGTCTCTGTAATGGGGAGCATCCTGGCAGGGATCTCTGTAATAGGGAGCTTCCTGGCAGCGGTCTCTGTAATAGGGAGCTTCCTGGCAGGGGTCTCTGTAATAGGGAGCTTCCTGGCAGGGGTCTCTGTAATAGGGAGCATCCTGGCAGGGGTCTCTGTAATGAGGAGCTTCCTGGCAGGGGTCTCTGTAATAGGGAGCTTCCTGGCAGGGGTCTCTGTAATAGGGAGCTTCCTGGCTGGGGTCTCTGTAATAGGGAGCTTCCTGGCAGGGGTCTCTGTAATAGGGAGCTTCCTGGCAGGGGTCTCTGTAATAGGGAGCTTCCTGGCAGGGGTCTCTGTAATAGGGAGCTTCCTGGCAGGGGTCTCTGTAATAGGGAGCTTCCTGGCAGGGGTCTCTGTAATAGGGAGCTTCCTGGCAGGGGTCTCTATAATGGGGAGCTTCCTGGCAGGGGTCTCTGTAATGAGGGCTAGCATGCAGTAACTCTCTGCGAAAGGCATCATAGCCGAATCACATCTTCTCCTTCCCTGTGATTAAATTACCGCTTTAAGATTGTGGAGTGCTTGAGTTCCAATTCCATCGCAAAAGTCTGAATTTATTGTTGAAATCTAGAAATAAACACCAGATGCAAATAAAATGACCAGGAAGCCATTGGAGTGTTGTTGAAACCCCAACTGGTTGACTGATGCTCTTTGGGGAAGGAAAGCTGCCGTCCTTATCCAGTCTGGCCAATTTTTGACTGTGGGCCCAAACCACTGGCTCTTAACTACCCGTTGAAGTGACCAAGCAAAGCATTAATTTTAATTTCACAGATTAAAACCCCATCCTCTTCCCCACCCCTGAAAGTGGGAAAATGCGGGTGCCGGGCATGGTAAGTGGCCGCACTCTGATGTCCTGCATTTCTTGAGGCAAATGACCTCCAGACGCTGGGCCGTCAAAGGTCACGTGTTGGGCGGGATTTTCTGGCCATTCAGAAATGGAAAACATTCCAAGTGTTATGGGCCAGGGTTTAGAGAACCCCAAAGTATGTCATGGAGTTCACCTGTGTAGCCACCTGGGGTGGCCACTGCCCAACACAAAATGGGTGATTGCAAGGAATGCAGGGAAAATGGACATGTTGTAAAGCAAGCAGCTTGCAAAGCGATTGTATATTGGGACGACTGCAGAAACCAGTTTTGACTGTGGCAGAAACCAGACAGCACTGTGAAAAGAAACCAGTTAACATACTAATGAGGCGATACCGGGCGATCCCCAGATACAATGGAAACAAGTTAAACACAGATCGATACATTCTATGGAAGGCCAGACCCTTTGGCGGCAGAGGAGCCCAAAACAATAAGTCCCAAGAACCGCCCCAGCGACCGTGGAACTGCCCCATGATTGGGGGGTTCAAACATATCGATTGGGAAGAGACCCAATCGATTCCAAGCAGGTAAAGGAGTCTGCCCAAAGGGGCGCGGATCCCCTGGGACCTATAAAATAAAGGTCCCACACATGGTTCAGTCTCCTGATCCAGCCTTCGGACAGCAGCCACCAACCAGTAAGTGCCTCCCAACGATCGCTACCAGAGATAGGCACTCCTGACCCTCTTTTTAATTGATACCAACCTGAAGTCTGCAGGCCAGAGCAGAGCAAGAGGCCTTGTTCCCTGACCCAGCAGTTCCTTCGAGATAAGTATTAGTTGTTTAGCGGTAGGAATAAGTTTAATCCTTTTAGCGTGTGCATGGGTAGTTATTATAATTGTATTATAATAAACTCTAGTTGTTTGGACTTACTAATTGGTGTACGGTTTTATTGCTTTGAACCTCACCTTGAAGCTTGTGGCGGTGTCTTAACGGCACCTGACGACTCCAGAGTTTAGATAAGAAACAGAGCCAAATTGTGTGTTCAGCACACTCACACAGAAGTAGCAACACCAGGCCCGCAACTATTAATAGATTGTGGTATGGGAAGCACACGGCCCACTCTACAGGTGTGGTACAGCAGAAATGGAAAAGTACTTTTTAAAATAAAACAATTTTATTCTATGAACTCAAGTTAACTTTTTTAAAACATACAGTGAACATCTTAGCAACCATTAATTCAAATACAAGCCCCAAAGAATACAACACTAAGTAATCCTTTAAGCTTTCCTTTTACCACCCATAAGACTTAAAACACCTTTTCACAGAAGCATATTAGGTTTACATTCGCTACTGAGAACATTTATAATTCTGAATTCACCAAATGATCAAGAGATAGTCTTTTGATGGCAGAGAGAACAGCAGTACACCTGCTTGGTCTGGCTTCAGCTCCAACACTGGAAACAAAACTAAAACACACCCTGCAGCAAACAGCCTAAAATGAATGTAAAAAGATGACAGACAGCCCAGCTCCACCCACTCTCTGACATCACTGCAGTCGTAAACACCCATTTCGTAAAGGTACATCTCTTAAACACCCATTTCTTAAAGGTACATCTCTTAAACACCCATTTCTTAAAGGTATTCTCACATGACACAAGACACTTCGCAGGAGTGTTACCAACCCAAACCCTGACATTCAGTCAACGAGGAAGATAGGCAACACAGTTTAAAAATAAGAAGTTATCCAATTAAGATGGAGGTGAGGTGAATATTTCTCAATCAGAGGGTTGTGACTCTGTGCAACTGTCTCCCCCTGCCAGAGAGTGGTAGAAGCAGAGTCATTGAATGTTTTTCAAGGCAGAGGAGGATTGATTCATGACTAACGAGGGAGTAAAGAGGTGTTGGGGATAGGCAGGAAAGTGGAGTTGAAGGCACAACCCAGATCAGCCAGAATGGTCTTGTGGGCTTGAGCGGTCAAATAGCCCAGTCCTGCTCCAAATTCATAAGTCAATATGTGTGTAAGGAGGTATTAGGAGAGATGGTCAATGAAGCAGTCATTGAAGTGTCATAGAGGAGCAAAGAGAGGAAGGAACACAGAGAGTTCCAGGGAGGGAACTCCAGGCCTGAGGGCTACATCGGCAAAGTAGCATAGTGGCAACGTTACTGGACTAGTAAATCAGATGCCTGGAGTGATGGTCCAGAGACACGAGTTCAAATCCCATCAAAAAAACTGAATTAATTAAATAAATCAGTAATAGTGACCAAGAAACGATTGGATTGTCCTGAAGGCCCATTTAGTTCACTAAGAAAATCTTTCACCCTTACCTGGGCTTGGCCAAGATGTGCCTCCAGACACACCGCAATGCGGTTGAACTTTAACTCTGAAATGGACGAGCAAGTTGCTCAGTTGTATCAAACTGCCATGAGAAATGATACAGAGAGCGAAATTGGAGGAGGGACTGAAGGGTGGGTCAGTAAATTTGCTGATGACACCAAGATTGGTGGAGTAGTGGATGAGGTGGAGGGCTGTTGTAGGATGCAAAGAGACATTGATAGGATGCAGAGCTGGGCCGAAAAATGGCAGATGGAGTTTAACCCTGATAAGTGCGAGGTGATTCATTTTGGGAGGACAAATTTGAATGCGGATTACAGGGTCAACGGCAGGGTTCTGAGGAATGTGGAGGAACGGAGAGATCTTGGGGTTCATGTCCACAGATCTCTGAAGGTCGCCACTCAAGTGAACAGAGCCGTGAAGAAGGCCTATGGTGTGTCAGCGTTTATTAATGGGGGGCTTGAGTTTAAGAGTCATGGGGTTATGCTGCAACTCTACAGGACCCTGGTGAGACCACATTGAGGCTGTTTAGCACAGGGCTAAATCGCTGGCTTTGAAAGTAGGCCAGCAGCACGGTTCAATTCCTGTACCAGCCTCCCTGAACAGGCGCTGGAATGTGGCGACTAGGGGCTTTTCACGGTAACTTCATTTGAAGCCTACTTGTGACAATAAGCGATTTTCATTTTCATTTTTCATTTCATTTGGAGTATTGTGTGCAGTTCTGGTCACCTCATTATAGGAAGGATGTGGAAGCTTTGGAAAGGGTGCAAAGGAGATTTACCAGGATGCTGCCTGGATTGGAGGGTAGGTCTTATGAGGAAAGGTTGAGGGTGCTAGGGCTTTTCTCATTGGAGCGGAGGAAGATGAGAGGCGACTTAATAGAGGTTTATAAGATGATGAGGGGGATAGATAGAATGGATGTTCAGAGACTATTTCCTCGGGTGGATGTAGCTGTTACAAGGGAGCATAACTATAAGGTTCAGGGTGGGAGATATAGGAGGGATGTCCGAGGTAGGTTCTTTACTCAGAGAGTAGTTAGAGTGTGGAATGGACTGCCTGCTGTGATAGTGGAGTCGGACACTTTAGGAAGTTTCAAGCGGTTATTGGATAGGCACATGGAACACACCAGAATGACAGGGAGTGGGATAGCTTGATCTTGATTTCGGACAAAGCTCAGCACAACATCGAAGGCCGAAGGGCCTGTTCTGTGCTGTACTGTTCTATGTTCTTTTTACAACCTAATGCTCCTCACTCATTCACTCACTCATTTACGAACTTGTTCTAAGATCGGGAGAACTGGTCCCTGGAAAATCAAGCAATAGCTTGATATGGTCATACTTACAAGCTCCTGCCTTTCAGTCAACATCCCTGGGCATGTTCTGTCCATCCAACAGGACAGACTCACCAGAGGTGGCGGCATTGCGACAGACGATCAGGTGGAAGTGGCACTGGGGGACCTTAACATTGACTGTGGAACTCATGAAGTCTCAAGCAACCAACCCAAACATGGGCAAGGAAAATCCCTACTGATTGCCACCTCCTGCATTCTCTTAACTGTTGAATCTGTGCTTCTTGCCACTGAACGTTACATAGAACATAGAACATAGAACAGTACAGCACAGAACAGGCCCTTCGGCCCTCGATGTTGTGCCGAGCAATGCCGAACAAGTTACCTGGAGGAAGCACTGAGGGTAGCAAGGTTGGGGACTATAATGCCCATTACCGATGATCACTGAGTCTGGCCGACTCAGAACAAATCTAACAGCTCAAAACTGAGCATTGATGAAGCACGTGAGTGATCAACAGCAGGATTGTATTCCACCGTATTTGATTCACTCCTTCAGATATCAAGAACTGCTGGATACAGCAGAGAGTGGCTGCCCTCGCACTGAACTGGAAGGAAGATAAGTGTGATTTTGGAGGCCAATGATCTCAGTGCCAGGACTATCAGGACAGTGTCCACAGGAACAGAAGAAATCTCCAGCCGTTCCATCAAGGACTTTCTCTCCAGCATTAGGTCAGAAGTGGGGATGTTTGCTGATGATTGCAGAATGTCCAGCACCATTCAAAACTCCTGCGATTCTGAAGCAGTCCATGTCTATATGCAGCGAGACCTGGGCAACAATAATAAACCCAGTACCCAGTAACCCAGTACCTCTCCCATCACCCATGGCACCTTCCCATGCAATCGCAGAAGGTGTAACGCCTGTCCCTTTACCTCTTCCATGCTCAACATCCCAGGCCCAAAACACTCATTCCAGGTTAAGCAGCATTTCACTTGCATCTCTTCCAATTTGGTCTACTGCACTCACTGCTTAACAATGCGGTCTCCTCTATATCGGAGAGACCAAACGCAGACTGGGTGATCGCTTTGCTGAGCATCTTTGGTCTGTGCACATTCAGGATCCTGACCTTCCTGTTGCTTGCCATTTAAACACAAGACCCTGCTCCCATGCCCACAAGTCTGTCCTTGGCCTGCTGCAATGTTCCAGTGAAGCTCAACGCAAACTGGAGGAACAACATCTCATCTTCCGGTTAGGCATGCTGCAGCATTCCGGTCTCAACATCGAATTCAACAACTTCAGGTGATCAGCTCTACCCCACCGCGACCCATTTGTTTTCAGCCCATTTCATTTTAACTCTCTTTTACCATTTCTTTCTTTCTTAATATATATTTACCCCCCCCCCCCCCACTATTAGCACCCGGTTTCCCAGGGTTTCTGTGGCTATGACTCATCTTTCATTCTCACTCCACAGTATAAATATTTCCCCCTTTCTCTGTCTATTAGCTTTGACAAAGAGTCATCGGACTCGAAACGTTAGCTCTTTTCACTCCCTACAAGTGTTGCCAGGCCTGCTGAGATTTTCCAGCATTTTCTCTTTCGAGACCTGGGCAACATTCAGGCTTGGGATGACAAGTGGCAAGTAATGCGTGCATCACAAAAAGGGAATGAGAGAATGACTCAGAAAAAAGAAGATGGCTTAACAGGCTCTGACATGTCAGTCAAATTGACCGGCCATAAGCTGAGTCCTCTTTGATTCCTGTGGCAAAAATCTATTTTCAGTAGTTCAGAGAGCCCACAACGGATCGTACTAAATGGAGTGAAGTGAATGATTTTCCCAGGAACTCTCATCCGCCAGGTATTATTTAAAAGATTTATGTTCCTTTATTGCATCCCTTGCACCATTGTTCTCAAGATTTTCGTTTTTGAAGTTGCAGACTGAATCACAAAGTTAAATATTTATCATAACAAAGCAGAGCTGAGTTGCTGTTAATAATAAAAGAAAAAGTCTTGACAATGATGGATTATGCCAATTCTTCCTTTAAAAAGGAGGACCGCAGACTTACTGTTTTATAATAGGTTTGATTTTTATACCAACTGGTTTATCAATTATGGATTTTAAATGGGCCTCCTGTTCCATTTGACATATAAAATTAAATTTCTGAGGAAATTATTAAACAGGATACTTCAATGGCTGTGTGAACAAGATGTTTATTAACTGTTTCGATATTTTCCTTCAATAACACAAACGTCTTTGATGTCTCTCTTTGCTTCAGTCTGGATGGTAAGTTTGCCCATTCCATTTTTAAATAAACATTGACACCATATCAACTGGTGGTGCTGGTGACCTGAGCAGCAGTTATATCTGTCTCCCCCACAATGATCCAGCTAAAATATTCCCAGTGCATCAGTGACACTGGCTATTGGCTCAGTTTTGCCCTATCCACAGAGAAGCAGGACAGATGCAGCCTGTCTAATTACGGCCCGTCAACTCCCTCCCAATCATAGAACCATATAATTTACAGTGCATGAGGAGGCCATTCAGCCCATCGAGTCTGCACCGGCCCTTGGAAAGAGCACCCTACTTAAGCCCACGCCTCCACCCTATCCCGTAACCAGTAACCCCACCCAACCTTTTTTAGGACACTAAGGGCAATTTAAAAAAAAAAAAAAATTTTGAGTACCCAATTCAATTTTACCAATTAAGGGGCAATTTAGTGTGGCCAATCCACCTAGCCTACACATCTTTGGGTTGTGGATGCGAAACACACGCAAACACGGGGAGAATGTGCAAACTCCACACGGATATTGACCCAGAGCCGGGATCGACCCTGGGACCTCGACACTAAGGGCAATTTAGCACGGCCAATCCACCTGACCTGCACATCTTTGGCCTGTGGAAGGAAACCGGAGCACCCGAAGGAAACCTAAACAGACACGGGGAGGATGTGCAGACTCCGCACAGACAGTGCCCCAAGCAAGGAATCGAACCTGGGACCCCGGAGCTGTGAAGAACCTGTGCTAACCACTGTGCTACCGTGCTGCCCTAAATCATCAGCAAAGTTCTCAATTCAGGTTCCGCTAGAACCTAATTGCCGCAAAACTAGGGTTGTCAACTTTGCCCAAATGGAGCTTTCGTCACATGCCATTAGTCGGCCAACACATCCACCCTTTTGGCGCACCACCTCCCTACACCTATTGGAATGCAAGGATGTTGGATGATATTGGACTGTCAGCCAATTGGCCTTCACCCTCTCCCACCCCTGCCCATTTTCAATATTTGCTGGTAAAATGAAATGTTCAAAGAAATTTTGTTTTTTAAAGTATCTTTTATCATGTTCCTATAATTTTTCTCCAGGATGGAAAGCAGTAGTTACTTGGAGAGTGATCTTCAATTCCTGGAGATTCCAGGTCAATCTTGGTGCAATGCCAATCATGAAGTGGACAAGATCCAGAGCTGGCCACAGGGGCCGAATGTCAAGGGAGTTGCTTTTGATATCAAGGCAACATTCAACTGATTGTTGGACCGGAACCCTATCAAAGCTGGGTTCAGTAGGCAGTGGCCAGAGTCAATTGTAAAGGAGGATGAGGTATTTCTTGCTTCGGGTTTATCATCTGTTACAATGAAAAGGTTTATATTAATCTCCTCGTGTTTTTTTCTGCTCCCCTAAAGATGGCATCCTACACTAAGGGTGGGGTTTTCTAGCCCTTCTCAGCGGCAAAGGTGACGCCATTGGGTTCCCTGATGGCGGGACTGGTGAGCCAAGCTGTAGACTTTGGCGGGACTGAATGATTCTGCCCGTGGCCAATGGCGAGCCGGAAACACACCATGGGGCAGATGGACAAATCCTGCACTAAACTAGCCTTACAACAGGCTTCTGCTATCTCGTCCCAGTCCAGACGTTCTTTATGTGTGAATCCAGACAGTAGTGAGTAGCCCATTGACCCCTAAAGGATTTCAGAGTCAACACTTATGCCCCACCAACGGATGGTGGTCAAGTATGAGGGGCGCAATTCTCCACACTCACGATGGTGCGGAGAATAGCGGGGGTCGTAACTTTTTATGGCCATGCTAGTCCGACGCCCTCCCGCTATTCTCCCCCCCCCCACGCCCAACTCCCGACATGAATCGCTGCCGCGGTTTTTTTTACGGCCAGCAGTGATTCTCAGCTGGCCGATGGGCCGAATTCCAAGCCCTTTACGGCCGTTTTTACGAACGGCAAACACACCTGGTCTGGCCGTTCGTAAAAACGGCCGTAAAGTCCCGATCTTGGCAACCATGGCACCGATTGGCACGGCAGTACCACGGCCGTGCCAAGGGTGCCATGGGCCCGCGATCGGTGCCCACCGATCGCGGGCAGAGGGTCCGATTCCCGCGCACTTTTTGTCCTTCCGCCGCCCCGCTGTATCACTTCGCGGGGTGGCTGAGGGGCATCCCGGCCCGCGCATGCGCGGGTTTCGCGCAAATGCGCGATGACGTCATCCGCGCATGCGCGGGTTGGAGTCTTCCAATCCGCGCATGCGCGGCTGACATCATGTGACGCGTCAGCCGGCGCAAACTCTGGCAAGCGGGCTTAACGAAATTCGTTAAGCCCGCGATGCCGGAGTTCACGGCTGCGGCATACTAGCCCCGACGGGGGACCAGAATCGGTTCCCGGTCGGGGAGGGGGAGGCTGGCGTCAAACCCGCCCAGTTTTGACGCCAGCCTTACGATTTCTCCCTGTCTGGGAGAATCGCGCCAGAGATTCCTCGTTTGTCTTTACTTCCCTTTTCCAAGGCACTGAGGGCAAATTTAGTGTTCCAAAACAAAATATGATATTTGTACAGGATCTTTCACAATCTCATATTGCCCTGAAGTGCTTTACCGCCAATGACCTGCTGTTTGAAGTGCAGTCACTGTTGTGAAGTAGGAGACACCGCATCTAAATACTGCACAGCAAGCTCCCGCAAAAGCAATGAGATACTGACCAAGTCATCTGTTTTAATGGTTATTTGCGGGATAAATGTAGTCCAGGGCGCTGGGTAGACGGCCCTTCTTCGAGTCGTGTCATGAGATCCTCCGCACCCACCTGAGAGAGCTGATGAGGCCTTGATGTAATGCTTCATTCAAAAGGCGGTGCCCCTGATGGTGTTGCACTCTCTCAATATCATGCTGAACTGTCAGCTCCAGTTTCTACGTTGATGCCTCTGGAGAGAAACTTGAATCCACAGCCTGATGGGACAGAGGTGAATGTGCTGCCACCTGAGACATGATTGTCTCCATACCTGCACAGAAATGAGAATCAGATATCACAGCCTGAGTAAATGTGGACTGGGGACTACATTAGTTCATTATTAAGTCAGCTCTTGGGGGAGGCTCACATACATTTTACTTGTACTGCAATTTATTGATTCAGATATCTTTGCTGAGTCGAGCTTCTCTGCGTGAAAACCTGTGTATTTGTGTAATTGAAACCGATAGTTTCCAAGGCAATGTTTCATTGAATTGATGTGCTCATTATGGCGAGCGTTGTCAGTCCTTAGGAATGGAGCACATTTTGGAGTTTCTTTTGTTGTGCTGGCATCCAGGTCAGGTTGTAGCAGGCTCCATACACAGAACAAAGCTTCAATGTCTGAGTCTGGAGAGAATCCTGGGCAATCTGCCAGCTTCAGACAGGGCTGACCCGATTACCACTCTTACCTCTATGGGTTCGAACCATTCCAGAGGCGCGAGTGGACAATCCAGGCGGAGAGTTCCGAGGGAATGCTGCACTGTCACAGGTCTGATCTCCTGGCAAACGATCCAAAGCATTCACTCAAAGAAGAGCAAGGACCCTGGCGTCCTTGATCAATATTTGTCCCTCAGCTAACGTCACCAAATCAGGTTGCCTGCTCACTCTGTCACTGTTCTTTCTGGGGCCTTGCAGATCCCAAATTTTCTGCCACATTTCGGAAATTGCAGCAGTTAATTCGTTGGCTGGAAAGTGCTTTGGGGACGTCCTGAAGTTGCGCAAGGTCTTCTATAAATGGAGGTCTTTCTTTATGAGGTGTATCACTGCCAACTCTGATTCTGTTCAAACGTGTGCATGTTCCTGTGGATTTCACCAGACCATGCTCAGGAGGGGGGTCCACATTTACTAATACTATCATGTTGTCTCCTGGCATTATTTTGGCAAGATTTGGGCAACTGTGGAGCTCAGGAGAGAATCTACAGCACCGAACGCAGAATTCTCCATTCCCAACAATGTCCAGCAACTTTGGGGGGGGGGATTCTCCCACCTCGCCTGCTGTTGGAATCGTTAAACATCGATGGACTTTTGGCTGTGCCGGCGAATCACCCCGCGGTGCGTCCCTCCACAATGGGGCCAGAAATTCCCGGCCCTCAATGCGGGAAAGAAGTCAGGCACTTCAGGGCAGCGCTATCAAACAGAAGTTGGTGGCAAGCAGCGGAAGGAGATATAGGGTGGGGTTTTCAGGCCGTTCCCCCCGACGGGATATTCTGGTCTTGTTGACGGTGACCCTCCACCGCGGAGCGAATAACGGGAAACCCCATCAAGAGCGTCGGGACCGACAGATCTTGCCAGCGGCCAATGCCTGGCTACCTTTAGCGCTGGAAAACATGCTGTGGGTGGTGGGGGGTGGTGCGGGGGGGGGGGGGGGGGTGGTTGTAGGGGTGAAATCCAACCAATTAGGTGGGATGAATCCCTGTACAACTGAACTTCAGTTAAATATCAAACCTCAAAGGTTTCCTGGACGTTTCCACTGCAAACGGGCCAAACCTCAACTGTATTGTCAGGGATTAATCTTCAAAACATACCGATACTGAAACTGGGAAATTACCATCCCAAAGTCAAGCCCATCAGAGCTGATGGCCCCATTCAACAGTCAATATACAGACCTGGGGCGAAATTCTCTGCAGACCGTCGTAACGCCGATTTCCGGAGAGCAAAATTGGTGTAGATGACTCCGGCGTGGAGGCCTTCTTTAAGGCGGCTATTCTCCGTTCCCAGAGGGGCCAGCAGCGGACTGACGCGATACGCGTCAGTTTCACCAGCTGCGGAAGTGGTGAGACCCGCCGTTTTTGGGGGGGGGGAGGAGGAGGAGGAGAGAGACAGCCCGGCATTTTGGGGGGGGAGGAGGAGGAGAGAGACAGACCCGGCGTTTGTGGGGGGGGGGGGAGGAGGAGAGAGACAGACCGGCATTTGGGGGGGGGGGGAGGAGAGAGACAGACCGGCATTTGGGGGGGGGGGAGGAGAGAGACTGACCCGGCGTTTGTGGGGGGGGGGGAGGAGGAGAGAGACAGACCCGGCATTTGGGGGGGGGAGAGAGAGAGAGACAGACCGGCATTTGGGGGGGGGGGGGGGGAGGAGGAGAGAGACAGACCCGGCGTTGGGGGGTTTGCGGCGTTGAGTTGAGAGGAGGGGGGGGGGGTTTGCGGCGTTGAGTTGAGAGGAGAGGGGGGGGGGTTTGCGGTGTTGAGTTGAGAGGGGGGGGTTGCGGTGTTGAGTTGAGAGAGGGGGGCGGCGTTGGAGGGGGGGCGGCGTTGGAGGGGGGTAGGGGTGGTGAGGGGGGTAGGGGTGGTGAGGGGGGGTGGTTGGGGTAGGGGCAGTGGCGTACAGAGGGGGGGCGACGGTGCGTTGGCCCCGGGCATCCGTCGCCCCGCCTCTCTGCACACCGCTGCCCCCAAACCCCCCCCCACCACCACTACCCCCTCCACCACCCCTACCCCCTCCCCACCACCCCTACCCCCCTCCCCACCACCCCTACCCCCCCAATGCCGCAACCCCCCCAATGCCGCAACACCCCCCCCAATGCCGCAACCCCCCCAATGCCGCAACCCCCCCCGATGCCGCAACCCCCCCCATGCCGCAACCCCCCCCATGCCGCAACCCCCCCATGCCGCAACCCCCCCCGATGCCGCAACCCCCCCCGAAGCCGCAACCCCCCCGATGCCGCAACCCCCCCCGATGCCGCACCCCCCCCCCGATGCCGCAACCCCCCCCCAATGCCGCAACCCCCCCACCCGATGCCGCAACCCCCCCCGATGCCGCAAACCCCCCCCCAATGCCGCAACCCCCCCCGATGCCGCAACCCCCCCCCCGATGCCGCAACCCCCCCCCCCAATGCCGCAACCCCCCCCCCCCCGACACTGAACGGCGTCAACCATCATCAATGGTTGACGCCGTTTTAAAGCTACTCTGTTTTTCGCCGACGTGGCCACGGGTGCCGGAGATTTGTTCAAACAAAAATATAATGAAATCCCGCCGGCGCCAGCTGTTTTCAGAGGCTGCCGGCGGGATTTGCACAACGCCGGTTTTTGACCGGTCCGAGAATAAAAAACCCTGCGGGAGCGGGATTAACGCCGCTGCCGGCCGATTCTCCGACCCTGCGTGGGGTCGGAGAATTTCGCCCATGATGAGCAAATGCCAGTGTGGAGATTCACCTGAGGAAGGAGCAGCGCTCTGAAAGCTAGTGATTCGAAACAAACCTGTTGGACTTTAACCTGGTGTTGTAAGACTTCTTACGCTATACAAACAAACATCAACAACAGCTAAGGGGTTGAACTTTGACAAAGAGTTATCCAGACTGGAAACATTAACTCCCTTCTCTCTCCACAGATGATGTCAGGCCTGCTGAGATTGTCCAGTATTTCCTGTTTATTTTTCAGCTTCCAGCATCCGTGGTCATTTGCTCTTATTTAACAGCTAAGGAGAAATGGACGTCATCAGATAAATATCACCTTGAAAGCCAGAGACATCGCACCATAATGGGGTCCATTGCTCCAATGTGGAAACAACATTGCGATGAATGGGTTTGTCTGGACCATGGCAGGATCCAGGCTAAAAGGATTAAAACATGTTTAGCACTGACCTCCAAACAGGAGCTCTCCAAGAATATAAACATAGAACGTAGAACAGTACAGCACAGAACAGGCCCTTCGGCCCTCGATGTTGTGCCGAGCATTGTCCGAAACCAAGATCAAGCTATCCCACTCCCTGTCATTCTGGTGTGCTCCATATGCCTATCCAATAACCGCTTGAAAGTTCCTAAAGTGTCCGACTCCACTATCACAGCAGGCAGTCCATTCCACACCCTAACCACTCTCTGAGTAAAGAACCTACCTCGGACATCCCTCCTATATCTCCCACCCTGAACCTTATAGTTATTCCCCCTTGTAACAGCTACATCCACCCGAGGAAATAGTCTCTGAACGTCCACTCTATCTATCCCCCACATCATCTTATAAACCTCTATTCAGTCGCCTCTCATCCTCCTCCGCTCCAAAGAGAAAAGCCCTAGCTCCCTCAACCTTTCCTCATAAGACCGATCATGCAAACCAGGCAGCATCCTGGTAAATTTCCTTTGCACCCTTTCCAATGCTTCCACATCCTTCCTATAGTGAGGTGACCAGAACTGCACACAATACTCCAAATGTGGTCTCGCCAGGGTCATGTACAGTCGCAGCACAACCCCGAGGCTCTTAAACTCAAGCCCCCTGCTAATGAACGCTAACACACTATAGGCCTTCTTCACGGCTCTATCCACTTGAGTAGCAACCTTCAGAGATTGGTGGACATGAACCCCAAGATCTCTCTGTTCCTCCACAATCCTCAGAACCCTGCTGTTGACCCTGTAATCCGCATTCAATTTTTTTCTACCAAAATGAATCGCCTCGCACTTATCAGGGTTAAACTCCATCTGCCATTTTTCGGCCCAGCTCTGCATCCTATCAATGTCTTTTTGCAGCCTACAACAGTCCTCCACCTCATCCACTACTCCACCAATCTTGGTGTCATCATCAAATGTACTGACCCACCCTTCAGCCCCCTTCTCCAAGTAATTGATAAAAATCACAAATAGCAGAGGACCCAGCACTGATCCCTGTGGTACACCGCTGGTAACTGGTCTCCAGTCTAAAAAAATTCCATCCACCACCACCCTCTGTCTTCTATGTGATAGCCAGTTACTTATCCAATTGGCCAAATTTCCCTCTATCCCACACCTCCTTACTTTCTTCATAAGCCGACCATGGGGAACCTTATCAAACGCCTTACTAAAATCCATGTATACGACATCAACTGCTCTACCTTCATCTACACACTTAGTTACCTCCTCAAAGAATTCAATCAAATTTGTGAGACAAGACTTACCCTTCATGAATCCGTGTTGACTATCCCAGATTAAGCTACATCTTTCCAGATGGTCATAAATCCTATCCTTCAGGAACTTTTCCATTGACGTGCTGACCACCAAAGTAAGACTAACCGGCCTATAATTACCACGGTCATTCCTATTCCCTTTCTTGAACAGAAGAACAACATTCACCACTCTCCAGTTCACTGGCACTATCCCCGTGGACAGTGAGGACCCCAATATCAAAGCCAAAGACTCTGCAATCTTATCCCTTGCCTCCCAAAGAATCCTTGGATATATCCCATCTGGCCCAGGGGACTTGTCAAGGTTTTTGAAAATTGCTAATACATTCTTCCTCAGGCCTACCTGCCTGTATCACACTCTCATCCTCAAAAACACGGCCCCTCACCTTGGTGAACACTGAAGAAAAGTATTCATTCAATGCCTCTCCTATTTCTTCTGACTCCATGCACAAGTTCCCACTACTGTCCTTGACCGGCCCTAACCTCATCCTGGTCATTCTTTTATTTCTCACATAAGAGTAAAAAGCCTTGGGGTTTTCCTTGATCCGACCCGCCAAGGACTTCTCATGCCCCCTCCTAGCTCTCCTCAGCCCTTTTTATTAGCTCATTCCTTGCTACCTTGTAACCCTCGAGTGACCCAACTGAACCTTGTTTTCTCATCCTTACATATGCTTCCTTTTTCCTCTTGACAAGACATTCAACCTCTTTTGTGAACCATGGTTCCCTCACACGGCCATTTCCTCCCTGCCTCAAGGACACGCAGTATTTGTTCCTTGAACAAGCTCCACTTTTCCTTTGTGCCTTTCCCTGACAGTTTCTGTTCCCATCTTATGCTCCCTAATTCTTGCCTGATCGCATCATAATTACTCCTCCCCCAATTATGAACCTTGCCCTGCCGTATGGCCTATCCCTCTCCATTGCAATAGTGAAAGACACCGAATTGTGGTCACTATCTCCAAAGTGCTCTCCCACAAACAAATCGAACACTTGGCCCGGTTCATTACCCAGTACCAAATCCAATGTGCCCCCCCCCCTCTTGTCGCCTATTCACATATCGTGTCAGGAAACCCTCTTGCACACACAAAAATTGCCCCATCCGAACTGTTCGACCTATAGAGGTTCCAATCAATATTTGGAAAGTTAAAGTCACCCATGACAACTACCCTGAGACCTCCACACCTACCCATAATCTGTTTTGCAATTTCTTCCTCCACATCTCTATTACTATTTGGGGGCCTATAGCGAACTCCTAACAACATGACCGCTCCTTTCCTATTTCTAACTTCGGCCCATATTACCTCAGTAGGCAGGTCCCTTCGAACTGCCTTTCTGCAGCCGTTAAACTATCCTTGATTAACAATGCTACTCCTTCACCTCTTTTGAAATGAAATGAAAAATGAAAATCGCTTATTGTCACGAGTAGGCTTCAATGAAGTTACTGTGAAAAGCCCCTAGTCGCCACATTCCGGCACCTGTCCGGGGAGGCTGATACGGGAATCGAACCGTGCTGCTGGCCTGCTTGGTCTGCTTGAAAAGCCAGCGATTTAGCCCAGTAAGCTAAATCAGCCCCTTTTACCACCTTTCCTACTCTGACTGGAACATCTATGCCCCAGAACTTCCAACAACCATTCCTGTACCTGTTCTAACCATGTCTCCGAAATGGCCACAACATCGTAGTCCCAAGTACCAATCCACGCTTCAAGTTCACCTACCTTATTCTGGATGCTCCTTGCATTGAAGTAGACAGACTTCAAACTGCCTTTCTGCCTGCCGGTACACTCCTGCGACCTTGATACCCTCCTCAGTACCTACTACTCTCAACACTGGCTTCTGAACTACAGCCCGTGTTCCCAACCCCCTGACAAATTAGTTCAAATATGCTTTGATACTTTTGATAAAGTTTTGTGATAAAAGGTGCAATACGTTGGAAACTTGCACTGCAGTCACGAAGGAGGGTCGGGAACGGTCACCCTGATCCGCGGATCTGTAGCTCCAACCAGAAGGACTCAGCTGTCTGGGGAGTTACAAGTGTATGCCAGATCGGAGGGATATCAGGGCTGAGGTTCAATGATGGATTTAGGGTGGCAACTTTATCATGAAGGCTTTGACTAATACATCATGGTTACGAGTGTTGGCCTCTCCTTCGATAGCTCAGCTGGTAGAGCGGAGGACTATATATGATTAAAATTGACATGGCTACGAGTGTTGTGCAGCATCATGACACTAGTTTAGAGTTCTTGTATTAGGGCATTAGGAGTGTTCTTAATAAACACGTTTGTGGTTGAGACTAAAAACTTGTGCTTGTGTAAGTTTGTCCTTCATAAAATCCTAAAGTCAAGAACTAACAGTGGCAGTAAATGGGAGACTGCGCCTCTTACAGGAACATCTTAGAATCATAGAGTCACGCAGTACAGAAGAGGCCCTTTGGCCCATCAAGCCTGCACTAACAAAACGACATTGAATCTGCACTAATCCCACTTTCCAGCACATGGCCCATTGCCTTTCATGTTGTGACATGTCAAGTGCTCATCCACGTACATTTTAAAGGCTGGGAGGTTTCCTGCCTCTACTACCATCCCAGGCAAAGACTTCCAGGAGGAGAGGGAGACAGTGAGGTTCAGTGTCGGGAGGATCAGGGAATAGATAAATGAGTGAATGGGGCGGGGGGGGGAAGAGAATGGAGAATGGACTAAGGGCCAGAGCCGATCTCTGAGAGAGCGCGAGGGGGGACACTGGAGAAAACAGAGAAAGATCCAGCTTTAGGACAGGGCCACAGCAAACCCTTGGCCTGATGGGCAAGGAAAAGGGGTAAGCAGCAGAGGCAGATGAATAAATGGCCTCCATGTTGACAAAGGAGTTTAACACACCAGGCTTTTCTACCAGTGGCCGGCACATTAGCCCTGTGGACAAGCTAGAGTGAGACGGCCCCAAATTCAGTCTGACAGTCTGCAGAGACAGGGAGCCCATAGGCAATAACCAGGAGGCAGAATGGAAAGCAGGCCTGTGAAACATCCACCGGAAAACCAAGGATTTATTCCTTTCACACTCAACACTGACTGACATTTCACCAGCATTTGTGTTTGCGAAATGTATTTCATTCACAAAATCTACAATGCTAGCTGGAGGGAGCAGGCTTTTGCTGACTATGGATGGAGTACTTACCCAATACCAAGTGTCTGGGGAAAGCAATCTGGCGTTGAAATCCATGATCAGACTAGTAGTGTTGTACCTGTGTGTGAAGCATTCAAAAGTTGCTGGTGAGAGGTCTTACCCTTCCCTGATGCATTTTGTGACACACCACTAGAGGGAACACTTTGCCATTGTTTTGAGGATGATAGATTTATTTTTGAACAATCACCTGTATTTTATTTTTACACGCATATGTGTTTGATTATGAGGTGTCATCCAGCTTCAGCCCCTGGAGCCTCGGCCATGCACTTAGATTCAGAACTCATCTATTACCCCCACTCCCTAGTTTGCCATGGCTCTGTAATACCTGTTGCACAACAAAAATTCATCAAACTGAATTTCCAATTGACCTCAAGCCTCAAAGGCTTTTAGCAAGAGAGAGTTCTTGGGCTGGATTCTCTGCTAGCGGGATTCTCCGTTGCGCTGGCAGCCCGGGAATTTCCTGATGGCTTGGGGCTGCCCACATTGGGAAAACCCATTGGCCGGCTGGCGGGACGGAGATTCCATCCCCTAGATTTCCACAAGATTTTGTGTGAAGAAGTGCTTCCTGATATCGTCCCCAGACTGGCCTCACCCTAATATTAAGGATCTAATCTAATCTAATCGTTATTAGTGTCACAAGTAAGGTCACATTAACACTGCACTGAAGTTACTGTTAAAATTGCCTAGTCATCACACTCTGGCATCTGTTCGGGTACATAGAGGGAGAACTCAGAATGTCCAATTTAACTCCCAAGCACGTCTTTCGGGACTTGCGGGAGGAAACCGGAGCACCCGGAGGAAACCCACGCAGTCACAGGGAGAACGTGCAGACTCCACACTGACAGTGACCCAAGCCGGGAATCGAACCTGGGACCTGGCGCTGTTAAGCAACAGTGCTAACCACTGGTTATGGCCCTTGTTCTGGGTTCCCCACCAGATGAAATAGTATCCTCCTCTCTGTTGTGTTATGCTTCTTCATGTAGCATGAGCTGCTTCTTTGATGTGTACTCTGACAAAGGAAGGTTCAGACTTGGAGATAGGTTTAACACATTTATTGAACAGTTAACAATTCTCCTACTTGAGTTCGACTCTCCTGCTGATTTTGCTATAATAACTCAATCTAACTAACCAGTCTGCTCTAATCCATGCGGTGGGTGTGATGCTTCCTGATCTCCCCTATCTCTCTGAGTGTTGCCTATGGAAAGAGAAAGAGCATGTGTGCCCTGTCCTTTTATATGGGTAGCCCCCTTGTGGTAGTGTCACCTTTGGGTGTGTCTTGACTGCCCATTGGTTGTGTCCTGTCTTACTGACCTATTGGTTGAATGTCTGTGTGTTATGATGTCTCTGGTGCTCCCTCTAGTGTTTACTCAGTCCTAGTGTATTTACATTAACCCCTTGTGTATTTACAGTGATGCGTATCACCACACTCTCGACCGTATCAAGTCCTTCACTCAACATAAACGCCCCAGTTTGATCAAACCTTAGTTTTCTATATTCAAGTGTATTCAAGCTTAGTTGAGGCTACTTCTCATAGCTATCCAGCCCCTGTATCATCCTGATCAATATGCATGGCACCCTCTCTAAGGCCAATACATTCCACCAGATGTATAGTTCCCAGACTTAAATCGAGGACTAAAGGGTCCCAACCAGACCCTTATATATAAAACGAGGATATAAAAGGTTTGTGATGGCCCAAAGCTTCTGGAGGCCTAAAAGAGCTGTGGGATGCCCAGAACTTGTTGAGTTATTCATCCTTGACTGGCTGCATTCCTTGGCACGGCACTTCCATGGCTCCAACAACATTTCCACATGGGCAAAGTTTTCTCTGCTTATCATCATGAACCCCAATACGATTCCCAACAAATCTATTTGGGTTTGTGAAGGCATCAATCAATATAAAGGCATCAAAAAAAAACTCCGACTGATATCACAATGAGTCTGATCCCACGATAAATGAGGCAGGTTATAATAAAAGTGGCGTCAAAAAATATTTCCCCATGGCGGCACCATTAAACATTCACAGGACATGGAAAAGAAGAAGAATCTTGTTGCAGCATCTGAGGTTAGTGTATCCAGTTACTGTCTGGCCTCTCATGGAGTCTGTCCAGTGTCTCCTCTCCAGAGGAGATATTCTCCCTCAGCCGTTTTTGGGGTACAAAATCCCTGCAGTCATCCTGAGATGAGATTGATAAATTAGCCCAGAATTATGGACTATCCGGCGCCATGTCCTCTGGGCTGGTAAAAGCTGAAATAAAAATGTCCTCTGTGAATTTCAAATAAGGGTGTAACAAACTGTAATATATTGTCAAAGAGAAAAGAAAGGCTTGCATTTGTAAAGCACTGTCACAACCTCACAAAGGGCTTCAACAGCCAATGGAGTACTTTGAAGCATAGTCACTGTGGTAATGTAGGAAATGCGCACAGTCGATTTACACACAGCAAGCTCCCACAGTAATGGAATGACTCGATAATCTGTTTCACTGATCTTCTTCGAAGTACTTGGGATCTTTTACATTCACCTACAGGGCCTCTGTTTCACATCTTATCCAATAGATCATGATGTGTTGGGTGTGCTGGGTCTGTGATGACTGCGTTTACCAGAGCAGTAGAAGAGACAGGCTACCAACACTTGCGGAAGTACAACTCTATTTTATTTAACTATGAGCTGTTAAACATACTTGCACTGTGGGTCGACACTACGTTAGGTTGACTGAAGACCTATGGCTAGCCTGATCAGACTATACTTCTAGCACATGGCAGATGTTTGTGCTACTGATTACGGGCTCTGACTGTCTCAGAGGCTGCATCCCGAATGAGCGGGAAAACTAATGCCCTCTGGCTTTATAGTGACCGTGCCCTGCCTGGTGATGAGCTGCTGTGTTCTGTGTGTTGATTGGTCTTTCAGTGCGTCAGTCAGTGTGTGTCTATGCACCACCATATACTTGTGTGTATATTATGACAGATCACACTTCTGATAGGGCAGCAATCCCTCAGTACTGGACTTGGAGTGTCTGCCGACATTTTGTTCTAAATCCTTGAAGGAGGATTTGGAAGCTCATTTTTCCCATTTTGTGTTGCGATGGCTCCCATTGAACCAAGACTGATGCCATTCCCTCCACCATCACCTTACCACCCTAACAATTCCCTGTAAAAAACAAAGAAAGCCTTTGACAATTCCTCTCCCACACCTCTGACACCATTCGATAAAGTTCTCGGAGACCACTGTTGAAGTCGATAATAAGCCGAGCGCTGATATGGGACTTTTTTGATTCAAGCGTACTGTTTGGATAATCACTCCCATTGAAGGCTGAGAAAGACAGGCCTCACAGACATGTAAATGGGTCTGAAGAACTGATCCAATTCTTCCCAATGGAAAAGAATTATCAACGAATATTTGCACCCCTTGTTAGCCTTTCCAAAAAAAAGGTTTTCACTAGATTATAATAATCCAGATATTATAATGGTCCGGGCATCTCTACTCAAACATTTACCTCTCCACTGGAGATGGGTTCCTGAGTTTGGGCACAGAAGATTATACGAGACAATATGCGTTTTTAAATTATATAAAAATTTATGAAACAACCGAACAAGCAATTCATTCTTGATGGTACACCATTACACTACAGCAATTTATTGGTATGGAGTCTGCTCTGCCCAAGACCGCAGGAAACTACAAAAGGTTGTGAATGTAGCCCAGTCCATCACGCAAACCAACCTCCCATCCATTGACTCTATCTATAATTCCTGCTGCCTCAAAAAGGCAGCCAGCATAATTAAGGACCCCACGCACCCCGGACATACTCTCGTCCACCTACTTCCATCAGGAAAAAGGATACCAAAGTTTGAGGTCATGTACCAGCCACCTCAAGAACAGCTTCTTCCTAGCTGCCATCAGTCCTTTGAATGGACCTATCTCGTATTAAGTTGATCTTTTCTCTACACCTTGCTAAAACTGTAACTTTATATTCTGCAGTCTCTCCTTCCTTCCCTATGCACGATATGCATTGTTTGTACAGCATGCAAGAAACAATACTTTTCACTGTATACTAAACATGTGACAATAATAAATCAAATCAAATCGTAATTCAATCACAAAAGTGACAAAAGTATAATCTTGTTTCTAATAGAGACGAATAATAATCTTTATTTTTGTCCCAAGTAGGCTTACATTAACACTGCAATGAACTGTGAAAATCCCCTAGTCGCCACATTCCGGTGCCTGTTCGGGTACACTGAGGGGGAATTCAGAATGTCTAATACACCTAACAGCACGTCTTTCGGGACTTATGGGAGGAAACCGGAGCACCGGGAGGAAACCCACGCACATACGGGGGGAAAGTTCAGATTCCGCACAGACAGTGACCCAAGCCGAGAATCGAACTTCAGACCCTGGCACAGTGAAACAGCAGTGCTAATCACTGAGTCAAGTGCCGAATCCAAGTCTTATTAATGTTACAGAGAGATAGTTAAGAAGACCATCAATATTTAAAGTAGTATTTACCTTAAATCCCTGTGTAGAGAGTTACCAAGTCGAGCAAGATACCTCTATCCCAATTACAAGAACTACCATCATTACACTACAGCAGTTGCCTTTACTTATGACAGATTCTGGAATTAATCCAATTAATCTGAAAATGCTACTGTGCGGTTCCAATTTATATCTCATGAAAAAGACGAACCAGCAGGTAGTATGTTGAGCACTGGTGCTGGACAACATCCTCTGTTCTCGTCAACATCCTTCATTTTAGTCAACATACTTTAAATAAACAGGATACTGAGAGGTGCAGATAGTGGTCACTACACTCAGTTTCCTGAGTCAGTTAATAAGTTATTTGGCATAGTCCTTAAGGTTATTCATTGCTATATTATTGTATCTTACAATTTGTCAATGCCTTGCTAAGGTGATACAGAGACCAGTTCTGGTTTTTCTCGGACTGCCTTGTGTTAAAGGATATACCATTTCCTATGCCACAGGATGTTGCTGTCCTTGAACACACAATTATTCCCAGGTATGTTTATTCAAGCTCCATTCCCAAAAACAGGATTTAAGATATTCACTCATATTTCAGCTTTCCCTTAATGGTTTGCATTCCGAATTCCAGGCCGGGTTTTTCAAATGACACATTTCAACCGAACTTCCACTCCACCTTTAATAGTGATTCCACTCCAGGGTTTTACACCAGCCCCTTTTATGTTTCCTTTGTCTTAACTGCTTTTACACAAACCAGCAACTGATTTCCAGTTATTTCAACTCATGTTCCACGGGCTGCAGTAAAATCTCACAAACCGGAAAATCTCTTTAGAAATCGTTCTGGTGTCTCAGCCTTCTCAGCTCGGGCGGCCATTTTTAAAAACTCAGCAGCTCTCTGTTCGAGTACTGTTAACCTCAGGCCACATGGAAACTTCTCTTCATTTTCTCTTGTTCCCTTAACCAGCTGCTCCTCAGATCTCTGGGCTTGTTTTCTTAACCATTACTTCATGATATGACTTTTCTTCTCGGAAAGCGGATGCCTCGCTAGCCTTCTGGACCAACTGCATCTAGAAGAGCTGCCTTCTCTCTCACAACCTCTTTCCAACTGCAATAAAGTTAGCTGAACTAAAACGTAAAAGCTTCTCGACCTTACAAGGCCCCAGTTGCTAAGCAATCACTGCTGGTTTATTTATTCCTCACACTGCAGCCTTCTCTAAGCATAATGGAAATACATTTGGAACTTAACCAGCCCTCATACATGCAAATACTTCTGTCCAGCATGAATCTAACTATACTTTTTACCTTTCTAGGCACAGAAACATCAAATTAAACTCACTTAAAACCATACCTTATTTCTAATGTTTACTGATACCCATACAAATCCCTTAAAACTACCTTTATTTTCCTAACAAATGCTGCAGTCCAAGTATTGTAGAAACACCCATTGTACTGTTCAGGAGGATTTTGAAGTAACAGTGAAGAAATGGCGATATTTTTCCAAGTCAGGTGTGTGGCTTGAACGGGAATTTCTAGGTGGTGACGTTCCCATGTATCTGCTGCCCTTGTCCTTCTCAGTGTGAAAGGTCACGGGTTTGGAAGGTGCTGTTGAAGGAGCCTTAGTGAGTTGCTGCATTGTACCTTGTAGATGGTACACAATGCCGCCACTGTGCGTTGGTCTGTTTCCTACCTACTACCCCCGTGTTCCTGCAGTCTCTCTTTATTTGTGCTCTAGGCACGTAATCAAATGATGCTATTGTGCATTGCAACAATATAATTAACAAACCATTGACAACAACAGTAGCCAAGTAAGAACAAAGAACAAAGAAAAGTACAGCACAGGAACAGGCCCTTCGGCCCTCCAAGCCTGTGCTGGCCATGCTGTCCATCTAAACTAAAATCTTCTACACTTCCAGGATCCGTATCCCTCTATTCCCATCCTATTCATGTATTTGTCAAGACGCCCCTTAAACATCACTATCGTCCCTGCTTCCACCACCTCCTCCGGCAGCGAGTAGTAGAGTGGGGTGTTGGGAGTGAGGTACCAAGGCTTTGTGGCATCAGTAAACAGACCCGATATGTTTATTGCGTGTATTTATCTTGTCATTTGCTATCAATCAGATCAATGTAGACATCGGCATTTTCTAAATGCCCTGGAACTTTTATTTTTATAAATACAGAATTGTGACAGTTGTGATTCAAGTGATAAGTTGTGACAAACTGGTTGTGCCCAGTGCTATTTTCTTTGGATTCAAACAGCTTTAGTTATTCACTGACAGTCCCGGCCACTATTTTAATAACTTTTAATAACACACAGCCTTTATTTTGTCTTTTGTTGCCCACACTGTGACTTTTGATTTTACACCCCTCCATGTCCCCCCTCCCTCCTCCACCAGTTGTGTTCCTGGAGATTGTGGGCCCCTCCAGGGATGAAGACGATCACCTCCTTACCATTACTCAGCCGGATGCGGGCGAACCTACGATCGACTGGGAATCCGAAATGGAATGGAATCCCTTGCGCGGAATGAAGGAAGATTAAGGTGCGAATCACAACCGACTGTGCTGTCTCGCTCCACTGCACAGGTTAAAGTCACGGTGGGCTGCTTGTTGTTCATTTCTAAAATGAAACGTCTCCTGGGAGGTTCTAGAAGTGAAGAGAGTGGGTTGATGATCGCCCAACACAATAATTGAAATGGGAGAAAACGTGAGAGAATGAGACAGACACAAACACAAATAGATTTTCCAGCACGACATTCCTTGTTTTCACATTTGAAAATCGCTTATTGTCACGAGTAGGCTTCAATGAAGTTACTGTGAAAAGCCCCTAGTCGCCACATTCTGGCGCCTATCCGGGGAGGCTGGTACGGGAATTGAACCATGCTGCTGGCCTGCTTTAAAAGCCAACGGTTTAGCCGAGTGAGCTAAACCAGCCCCTCTGCAAGGCCGTACTCCTTCTTACTTACTCCTTCTTACTCCTTCGGCCATTTCTGCAAGGCCTTACTCCTTCTTACATCTGCAACCTCTTCCTGCCCTTTAACCCCCTGGGATCATTGGGCACCTCCAGTTCTGCCCTCCTGAGAATTCCCATTTTCCTTTGCTCCATCAATGGCGCACTTTGCCTACAGGTCCAATGACCGAAGCATTGGAATTCCCTCTCTAAACTTTTCTTCCACTCTCTTTTCCTTACATCCAAATACCTTGATCAAGACTTTATCGATCTCTCTCCCCATGTGTTTCAGTATGAAATTGTGGTCCAGATTCTCTTCAAGGTTGGGAGCTTCCCCAGTGTAGTAAAATCGATGGATGAGACTGGAAATCCGAAGTCCCATCGCTGAACACAGCACTTCCCCTTTTTGTGTGTGGGCCTGGAGTCAGGGTTCGTGCCTGTGTGGTTTACACTGGCATCTGGCCATTTAATCACCAGCTACCTCCACTGAAGTGGGAGCTTGGGAGGCCAGGAATGTGAAACCCCGAACGTGAAGAATGGACCAGGTAGGAGCTGGTCTGAACTTGGTGGATTAATTTGGATTGTCCGGGCATCGCTTTGGATATTGTCCCGGGGTACCTTTGGGAGAGGGAAGGCATGATTTAGGATTGGTAAAAGTAAACATGATTGTGCATAAAAAGTACATAAACGCATTGGAAATGTCAAAGCTGTCAAAGGACTCGAGGTGAGTTCATATGAAGGGAATGAAGGATAAAGGATGGTGTGCGGATATGGGTTGGCAATAGGTTAGAATCATAGAATTTACAGTGCAGAAGGAGGACATTCGGCCCATCAAGTCTGCACCAGCCCTTGGAAAGAGGACCCTACTTAAGGCCACGCCTCCACCCTATCCCCGAAACCCAGTAACCCTACTTAACCTTTTTGGACACTAAGGGCAATTTAGCATGGCCAATCCACCTAACCTGCACATCTTTGGACTGTGGGAGGAAACCGGAACATCCGGAGTAAACCCACGCAGACACAGGGAGAACGTACCGACTCCGCACAGTCAGTGACCCAAGCCGGGAATCGAACCTTGGATCCTGGAGCTGTGAAGCAACTGTGCTTACCGTGCTAGCATGGGGTTATAGCAGACCATTGGATTGAGGGCCATAGCGTGTTCTCCCTGTGTCTGCGTGGATTTCCTCCAGGTGCTCCGGTTTCCTCCCACAGTCCAAAGATATGCATGTCAGGTGGATTGGCTGTGCTAAATTTGTCTTTGAGTGTCCAAAGATGTGCTGGTTGGATGGGGTTATCAGGTTGCGGGGTTATGGGGATATGGCAGGGTAGTGGGCCTAGGTGAGCTGCTCTTTAAGAGGGTTGGTGCAGACCCGATGGGCCGAATGGCCACCTTTTGTATGATAGGGATTCTATGGTCTCCCAACACAGAGGTGCAATTTATGAGGGACCGTGGGGATGGGTAAGGAGACATGGATCGGAACAAGGTTATGAGGGGCCATGGGGGGATCAGTGAGGGCAAGAGGCAGTATAGGTTGGGGTTGAGGTGGATGGGTCATTGGTATGTGTATGTGTATGTGTGGGAGAGTGGGGGGGAAGGACGAGGGTGGGTGAAGCCTGGAGGGATGTTTTTGCTTCACTCTTTCAATTGAACTTAACCAAGTATCAAAACGCAGATGCAGGCCCTCTGTCCCATTCACCTCTGCACCCAACAGCCCAGGCACTTGTTCCAGGGGTGGCAGGGCCAGCTTCTAATCCAGGCACCGGCAAACATCCTCCCGCCCTCCCCCACCTCCAAACTCCCCCTCCCCCAGAATAAAACAAGCTGCAGCGTCTGGAATTCTCCTGTTTCTGTGAACCCGGCCCAGGAATTAGAATCTGGCCTTTTTGTCCCAAGGTGCCACTCCAGAAAGTTCTCACATATTTTCTGACATTGAAGGTGCTATGTAAATGCAAATTGTTAGTGTACGCTTTTTAAATGGAGTCGGTTCGAGAATCCTTGTTTTCACAGTGATTCGGCCAGCTTGTCGGTGAATTAGTTTCAGCCTAAACCTACTTCAAAAGCTCTGGATGTTTTCCAAAGTGTGCTCTCAGTTTACAGATTATTCAGACTAATCAATACTCCCAATTATGAATCACAGAAGACATTTGCAACAATCAGTGGACGAGTATGGAATTTACACATCAAATCTTAGAATTGGAGAAAAACATGCAATAAAAAATGATACTCTGTACTTAGGAGGCCAGATAACAATATATGACTATGTATTATTAATAATCTGATATAATCTAAATTATCTCCTTTTTGCTGAACTCTTTTTCCCTCCTCATTTCTTCCAAAAGAACTAATTTCTTGATGGAAAACCTGGATCTACAGCTGTGAGCAGCTCTCCCCAGTGTCCTACCCACCTGCCTATGATCGTGCGTCCGGACACTGCTTATTGAAAGGCTGCTCAGTTGGGAGGAACATCGAGGCAGGGCCCAACTCACAGCCTCATCCATTCTCCTCTTAATGGTGCCTTAGCGCACCGAGTCAG
Source organism: Scyliorhinus canicula (assembly GCF_902713615.1). Classification (NCBI taxonomy): domain Eukaryota; kingdom Metazoa; phylum Chordata; class Chondrichthyes; order Carcharhiniformes; family Scyliorhinidae; genus Scyliorhinus; species Scyliorhinus canicula. The sequence continues at coordinate 14,569,415 of NC_052152.1, read as the reverse complement.
ATTGTTGTGGGTTCACAGTCCCACCTCAGGGTCGTGAGGACCTTTATAACCACAGTAGATGTTATTTGCTGAATAAGCCAAATCCCAGAAGGAAACCTACCTTACCGATCATAACCTTTTATTTTGTATTTTGAAAATGAGAAGCAAAAGCTACTGCTCCCAAAAGCATAGAACTCCAGTAAGATTAGGGATTTAAAAAGATTAAAAGGTTTATTCACAAGAATAGAACTTTAGCACACAAGAGTAAAGTTACGCAATTAAAACAGTCTTACAGAACAATCCCCAAAAAACACCCACATGGTCAGAACACACAAGTAAACTACCTTCTTGGCAACAACTCCTCTTGTAGTTTTAAGTATATAAATTCTGTATTATTCTCCAAGGCAAAAAACTGCTGTCGCCTTAATAAATACACAGCTCCTCAAACACGTCCACTCTGTGTAGAAATCTAAAAGAAAGGCTCAGAAACAGACTTCTTTCTGAAAACTGCCTATCTTAGCTTGCCAAACTTCATACCGTCTACCAGGGGCTGGTTTAGCACACTGGGCTAAATTGCTGGCTTTTAAAGCAGACCAAGGCAGGCCAGCAGCACGGTTCAATTCCCGTACCAAGCACCGGAATGTGGCGACTAGGGGCTTTTCACAGTAACTTCATTGAAGCCTACTCGTGACAATAAGCAATTTTCATTCCATTTCATTTCAGAATGGTCTCAAAACATCTTTGCCCAATGTCACCCAGCTCAGCTAAATCTCTTCAGTAATACAAAGTTTATCCCTTCCATCTCGGATTCCATTGCACTCAAAGACCTCTTTGAACCGTTCACATCTGTCCTCCACCTCTGTGAAGAACCTACTCATTCGAGTTCTTGTTAAGTGGGCTCTATGTACCACTTTTAGTTGCGTCAGGTTGAGCCTTGCACACGTGGAGCTGGAGTTGACCCTATGCAGTGCTTCGCTCCAGAGTCCCCACCCTATCTCGATCCCCAGGTCTTCCTCCCATTTCTTTCTTGTTGCATCCAGTACGGTGGCAGCCCTTTCTACCAGTCGGTCATACATGTCACTCCAGTTTCCTTTATCTAGGGTGTTTGCGTCCAGTAACTCTGCCAGTAATGTCTGTCATGGTGGTTGTGGGTACGTCCTTGTCTCCTTCCGTAGGAAGTTTTTGACTTGCAGGTACCTTAGCCCGTCCCCCCTGGCTGGCTGGAATTTCTCTGTCAGTTCATCCAGTGTTGAGCTCCTGCCGTCCGTATATAGGTCCCTGACTGTCAGTGTCCCTCCGTCCTGTCCCCACTTTTTAAAGGTGGTGTCAGTCAGTGCTGGTGTGAACCTATGGTTGTTACAGATGGGAGCTTTGTCTGATATTTTGGTCAGGCCAAATTGCTGCCGTAGTTGGTTCCGGGACTGGAGGGTGGCTATCACTACCTGGCTGCTGGAGTGTTTTTTGGGTGGGGATGTGAGTGCCGCCGTGGCGATGGCCCGGTGGGAGGTCCACCGTAGGTTTGGGAGGGCTAACCCTTTCATGTTTTTGTTGGACCATCTTTGGGATCCTAGCATTCTCCCCCCCCCCCCCCCCCCCCCCCCGCAATAACAAACGGCATGATTAGCTTGTCTAGTGTTTTGAAAAAGGCCCTGTGGATGTAAATCGGGATAGGTCTAAGTAGGAAGAGGTACCTGGGCAGCACATTCATTTTGATCGTCTGGACTCTCCCCGCGAGGGAGAGGGGGAGTGTGTTCCATCTTTGCAGGTCCTTTTGAATTCCTTTATCAAACTGGTGAGGTTCCATTTGTGAATCCCTTTCCAGTTGTGGGCTATTTGGATCCCCATGTAGTAGAATTTGTGTCTGGCTTGTTTGAACAGTAGTCCCATTAGTGCTGCCCCCTACTTGTGGGTGTACTGGGAAGATCGCGCTTTTGCTCATGTTGAGTTTGTAACCCGAGAAGGGACCAAACTCTTTCAGGAGCGCGATGATTCCGTCCATGCTGCTCTGTGGGTCCGAAATGTAGAGGAGCAGGTCATCTGCATAGAGTGAGACTCTGTGCTCTCTGCCTCCTCTTCGGATCCCCTTCCAGCTTTTTGCTGCTCTGAGCGCGATTGCTAGTGGTTCGATCGCTAGAGCGAACAGCAGCGGGGACAGTGGGCATCCTTGTCTGGTGCCCCTGTGCAGCTGGAAGTATGAGGAATTGGTGTTGTTTGTCCGTACGCTCGCCATGGGAGTGTTGTATAGGACCTTTACCCAGGAAGTGAACCCTGTTCGAAGCCCAAACCGCTCCAGTACCTCTGTGAGGTACTTCCATTCGACCCTGTCGAAAGCCTTTTCTGTGTCCGGGGAGACAATCAACTCTGGTGTTGATTGGAGGGAAACTTACAGGTGGTGGTGTTCCCATGCATCTATTGCCCATGTCCTTCTACGTGGTAGAGATCATAGGCTGGAGTCTCCGATTCTGGGGCTATGTCCCCACGCCAGCGTGGGAAAGGTGGCGTTTTACGGCAAGTAAAATGGCGCAAAACGGCCACTGATTCCCCATTTTGCTGGGGTCGAGCAGGATGGCGGCACAGAGTATCCGGCTCTAGCAGCTGATACGCCCCAGAGAATTGCTGGGACCGTGACCACACGAATGCGCACGGCGGCGGCCGCACGCGGACCCGGCCCGCGAAATAGTCCCCCCCTTCTGAGTCCGCAGCTCCCACGCCGTCGGGAACTCGGCTGGTCGGGGGTGGAGCATCGGGGGGGGGGGGGGGGCGCTGCCTCAGGCAATATCCTGAGACCATCGATATGTGGTGCGGTGCACTCTGCGAGTATGTTGCTTTGGAGGGGGCGGGGCCTCACGAAAGAGCCGCTGCCCCCGATTTGTTCGGGAACCCGGATTCTCCGGCCGTTTGCCGAATGCGATTTCGTCGTCAGCAACCGGAGAATGCAGCCCCTGGTGTTTGGAACCAAAGGAGTCTTGGAGAATTCCTGCACTCCATCCTGCAGCTGGGGTAAACACTGCTGCTACTGTGAATTGTATCACCTTTCACATCCTCATGAGGTGCTGAAGTGCTTTGCAGACAATGAAGTAACTTGGAAGTGTAGTCGCTGTTATAATGTTGGAAACATAGCAGCCAATTTGTGCACAGCAATCTCCCACAAACAATAATGTGATAATGACTGGATCATTTGTTTTAGTGATGTTGATTGAGGGATAAATACCGACCAAGCCATAGGGGAAAACTCTCCTGCTCTTTTTAAAATAGTTTGCAATCATTTCCATACACCAGAGAAGTAAAGCAGAACCTCGGTTATCATCTCATCGGAAAGACCTCAGTACAGCCCAGGAGCATTAGCTTGAATCTTGTGCTTGTGTCCCTGGTGGGTTGTGAATCGGGAATGCTACAAACTGAGCCTTGGCTGACATGGCTGTGGTGATATACATCACTGTAAATACACAAGGGGTTAATGTAAGTACACGTAGACTAGATAGACACTAGAGGGAGCACCAGAGACATGACACACAGACATTCAACCAATAGGCCAGTAAGATAGAACACGACCAATGGGCATTCAAGATACACACAGAGGTGACAGTACCACAGGAGGGTATTACACCAAGCCATATAAAAGGACACAGCACACATGATCATCCACTTTCCAGTGGAGGCACTTAGTGAGTACACAGGGTTGATTGAACACATCACACCCACCATGTGGATTGTAGCAGACTGGTTCGTCAGTCTGAGTAGCTATAGCAGGATTAACAGGAGAGTCGAGTCCAAGTAGGAGAATCGTTAACAGTTTAATAAATGTGTTAAAGCTATCTCCAAGTCTGAACCTTCCTTTGTCAGACTGCACATCAAGGAAGCAGCTTATGCTACGTCAAGAGCATAACAAAACATGGTACCAGTGAGTGACTGTTAAATCCATGTATTTACAACTTAGCAAACAGTGACAACAGCAACGGCTCCCAGGCAAGATGATGTTCAAGATTCCGGTTCCACAGCAGCTCAGGTATCACGGCAATCTCAGTGAAAACTGGCATGCGTTCCGGCAGAGATTCGAGATCTACCTGGTAGCGTCCGACGTAGATGGGTGACGGATGCAGAAAAAATAAAGCTTCTACTTACCATCGAGAGTCCAAGAGCAGCTGAAATCTTCCAGACCTTCACATACTCAAAGGGGCAAAACAAGAGCGACTTCCAGGCAGCCCTGGACAAATTCCAAGAATTCTGCGAGGAAGATACAAGGAAAAAAGGTAAAAGAGGCGCCAACACTCACCACGAGGTAGGCTTGCAGCAACAAACGGCAATTTTGATTTGCAGCCATCTTGGAAAAGGTGCTGCACATGCGCAGTTGAGCGAAGAGCGCACAGAACGGGAAGGTCCGTTTGCGCATGCGCGGCAATTGTGAAAAAGGCCCCAAGTAAAGGAACAGCGATCTGCGCATGCGCAATCGCGACCTACGTCACAAACGTCATTACGTCAGAGGCCCCGGACCACGCCCACTTAAAGGAGAAATGTCCGAAAACACGGAAAAAAAGTTTTAAAGCCGTAAAACACGATTCTTTCACCTGGAACAACAGCACAATGCCTGAAATTCGACCAGTAGCTGAAAGTAACCTCCGTAGAACCCTGCAACATGCAGTAAGCACCACCCTAGAAGGTGATATGGTCTTGGAAGACAATGACTCAGACAAAGATTTAATTTTTTGAGGTGGCGACCCGAGTACCAAATCCAAACCGTAACTAGAGATTTTGTACATTGAAGACCCTGACGACGAGTTCTTCGGATTGGGGAATCCTCAGCCCAGCATATATGACATCCCAACTCCTGAGTGCAGGATTATGCTGTGACCAGACGCCAAGAGACAGAAAGTGGCACAAGCCCACAGAGAGCGGCCTGCTGCCACACAGAGGGTGGTCCACGAACCGCAAAGAGTCCCCGACTCCACACAGAGAGTGGTCCACGCACCGCGAAGAATCCCCGACTCCACACAGAGTGGTCCACGAACCGCAAAGAGTCCCCGACTCCACACAGAGAGTGGTCCACGCACCGCGAAGAATCCCCGACTCCACACAGAGTGGTCCACGCACCACGAAGGGTCCCAACCTCCACACAGAAAGCGATGATAGAAGCAACACAAGACTCCAGAGCACAGTCCTTGCATGAACAAGACCATGAGGGTCTAGCAACCTCCTCTGAGCAACCATCAGCTGACGATGCAAGTCTGCCACGCTCAGGTGAACCAGAAAGGGCTCCAGACGGGGAGCATCGACAAGCCAAAACTGACTCAGGTGAAACAGACCAGATTCCAGACGGGGAGCATCGACAAGCCAAAACTGACTCAGGTGAAACAGACCAGATTCCAGATGGGGAGCATCGACAAGCCAAAGCTGATTCAAGTAAGCCGGACATGACTCCAGACGGGGAGCGCTGCAAACTCAGTGACGGCACGCTCAAGGAAACAGCCGATGCCACAAAGGACGCTGACACGAGTAACTGTGTGAAGGACTCGTATTATCCACAGAGTGTGGTCCTTGAGCGCAGCAAACATGACAACAAAACCAACCAACACAACAGCAACATCAAAGACGATAACAAGAAGCGTACCAAAAGAAACAACGTCGACAACAAGCACGACAAAAACGACACCAATGGAACTACGACTGGTACGACATGGTACAACACTGCACAAGAGGGACACTGTTACTGCTCAGCTCAGTACAATAACATACCATGGCAGGACGATGCATCTTCCCAATTCACGTTTGCTGCACTACCAACAGGCAACCTGGCTTCAGGACAGATGCCATCAAGAATTGCTACCATAAGCATCGGGGAAGAAAAGACTCCAAATCAGTCAATGGAGTGATTTGAACATATGAACACCTCCTGATGACCAAACACCAGGACACTGACGGCGTTCACAAGGGGATGACAACGTCACCATTGACACTTCCATACTAGACCATATAAATTCATGAACTATTGGACTCATAACTTTTATTTTGTATTGTCTTATCCTCAAGGTCATCGCAACTATTATTTGGTCTTGTATACTATTGTATAGTCATTACAGTCACCATAACTTGTACATAGCATCACTTATATCCCAGTTTTTGTTCAATTTTCTTTAACACAGTACAGAAAATATGTAACATGAAAGAAGGGGGATGTGGTGATATGCATCACTGTAAATACACAAGGGGTTAATGTAAATACATGTAGACTAGCTAGACACTAGAGGGAGCTCCAGAGACATGACACACAGACATTCAACCAATAGGCCAGTAAGATAGGACATGACCAATGGGCATTCAAGATACACACAGAGGTGACACTACCACAGGGGGGCATTACACCAACCCATATATAAAGGACACAGCACACATGATCTTCCTCTTTCCAGTGGAGACACTTAGTGAGTACACAGGGTTGATTGAACACATCACACCCACCACGTGGATTATAGCAGACTGGTTCGTCAGCTGAGTCAGCGACTAAGTTGAGTAGCTATAGCAGGATTAACAGGAGAGTTGAATCCAAGTAGGAGAATTGTTAACAGTTTAATAAACATGTTGAAGTTATCGCCAAGTCGGAACCTTCCTTTGTCAGACTGCACATCAAGGAAGCAGCTTATGCTACGTCAAGAGCATAACACAACGATGGCAAGTTCAACACCAGCATTAGAACACATCCAATCTCTCTTTTTGTTTTCTAAACTCTTCCCTGATCCACGCTCATCACCTTCCATTCTTTTCCTCCCAGGGCCCAAAGATTGGCATCGCAGCTTAAGGCACGCGCTTCACCATTTCCAACTGGGCTTCAGAGATTTGCACATCAGGTAATCCCCTGAGGTTAACGAACTCCCAGGTACCCCCTGAAAATGGCAGATTGGTGGTGACCATTCTGCAACTATTGGCACTGTCCTCGAAAGTGTCATTCTTCCAAAAATGAATTCATGCCAGCCTGGGAGAATTGCCCCACAGCTTCCTCTGGGCGACGATGCACAACTGGATCAGCGCGTGGCTTTCCATTGCAAAAGGGGGAAGTCACCTCATTATAAGGGGAAGCTGCAAGATTCACTGAGCTGTAATGTGGAGTTTTGTTACATTGCTGTTCATTATAAGCTGTTTCCACTGCAGTATAGGAAGTAACATGCTCTTGTCGTTTACATGTACAAAGTAATAGGCCCTGTCAGTTCAAAATGTACACAGTAACAAGTGCTGTCACTTCGAAGCACACAGTGACTAACATGCCCTATCAATTCTAGTTACTCATATTAAGAACGGAGCTTTGGAACAGTAATATTCCAAGTCTCATCAAGTACAAAGATGGAACAAGCAGCAAGGCCTTGTCAGCTACAAGCACACATCACCAACAAGAAGCACTCTTTGAGAGGCACGTCAATTAGATTGAAGATTTGACTTACTGCTCAATCGGGTGCAAAACTGCAGATAAATTGGACTAAATAGCTGGCTTTTAAAGCAGACCAAGGCAGGCCAGCAACACGGTTCAATTCCCATACCAGCCTCCCCGAACAGGTGCCGGACTGTGGCGGCTAGGGGCTTTTCACAGTAACTTCATTTGAAGCCTACTTGTGACAATAAGTGATTTTCATTTCATTTCCTGCAGTGTCGCAGGCAAACAGCGATGATACATTTAGGGAGTAGCGAGTACCAAACCTGACCTTGTGTCACTTGGCTGGCTGCAGACTGAACAGTGGGCCCAGCTGTGTGGGTGGCTAACACATGCTTCAGCCATCTTGCATGTCTTAAAGACAGCGTGCTCCTCTGAAAGGGGGAATGCTGCATTCATGTGCCAGGAGCTGATGCAGCAGCAAATGGAGCAACAGGCAAGAAGAAATGAAAAATGAAAATGAAAATCGCTTATTGTCACGAGTAGGCTTCAATGCAGTTACTGTGAAAAGCCCCTAGTCGCCACATTCCGGCGCCTGTGCGGGGAGGCTGGTACGGGAATTGAACCATGCTGCTGGCCTGCCTTGGTCTGCTTTAAAAGCCAGCGATTTAGCCCAGTGTGCTAAACCAGCCCCGATAGAGCGGCTTCCAGGTTTTTGGATACAATGCTGAAGGAGGTGGAACGGGGGAGAGGTGCCAATTTTCCATAGGAAGCCAGGAGCATTTCCGCACATCCAGAGAAAAGGATGCAAGCAAGTGGCCTGACAGGTCAATTCCCAAAGTCTGGCCCCCCGTGTGTCACGGCAAATTCAATAACCTCAAATCTGTAACATGTCGCACTCTGCCAACTCAACATTATTACAATTAATCAGCTCTTCCTTGAAGCTGTTCCCTGCATGGTTGATGCTCTGTAACTACAAAGCTGAAGAAATAAACCTTTTTCCTGAGAGCTTCCATCTCGACATTCTGAATTCTCCCTCCGTGTACCCGAACAGGCGCCGGAATGTGGCGACTAGGAGCTTTTCACAGTAACTTCATTGCAGTGTATGCCTACTTGTGACAATTACAATTAATTTCATTGGGGAGGCTTCAGGCCAAGCCACATCCATCAATCTGCTCTGAAAACTCTGCTCAGATTTTGTCAGCTGTGATGAATTCCACCACAGCAGCTGAATCAATCCACAACATTTTAACACAACCAACAACATTCTAAATCAAACAACCAACAACATTCTAAAACAAAAATCAATTTGCCCTATTTCCCAGTGTTAATAGATCATTTCAAAAGTTCCGGGATTCAAATCTTGATCTGCATGTTCACAAAAAATTAACCAGTCATCCATGGGTTCTACCTTTCCCAAGATTAATTGAAATCCATTCGTTAGCTTTTGAGATATAGGAACAGACCAACATATACGGTGAAAACATTACCCCTCATTTACTTTTAGTGATGGAGGTAGGGGGAGACTGAGGGGGGAGTGGGGGAGACTCAGGGGGGAGTGGGGGAGACTGAGGGGGGAGTGGGGGAGACGGACGGGGGAGTGGGGGAGACGGAGGGGGGAGTGGGGGAGACTGAGGGGCGGAGTGGAGGAGACTGAGGGGCGGAGTGGGGGAGACTGAGGGGAGAGTGTGGGAGACTGAGGGGGGAGTGGGGGAGACTAAGGGGGGAGTGTGGGAGACTGAGGGGGGAGTGGGGGAGACTGAGGGGGGAGTGAGGCAGACTGAGGGGGGAGTGGGGGAGACTGAGGGGGGGAGTGGGGGAGACGGAGGGGGGAGTGAGGCAGACTGAGGGGGGAGTGGGGGAGACTGAGGGGGGAGTGGGGGAGACGGAGGGGGGAGTGAGGCAGACTGAGGGGGGAGTGGGGGAGACTAAGGGGGGAGTGAGGCAGACTGAGGGGGGAGTGGGGGAGACTGAGGGGGGAGTGAGGCAGACTGAGGGGGGGAGTGGGGGAGACTGAGGGGGGAGTGGGGGAGACGGAGGGGGGAGTGAGGCAGACTGAGGGGGGAGTGGGGGAGACTGAGGGGGGAGTGGGGGAGACGGAGGGGGGAGTGAGGCAGACTGAGGGGGGAGTGGGGGAGACTGAGGGGGGAGTGGGGGAGACTGAGGGGGGAGTGGGGGAGACTGAGGGGGGAGTGGGGGAGACTGAGGGGGGAGTGGGGGAGACTGAGGGAGGGGCAGAGTGGAGGAGACTGAGGGGGGAGTGAGGCAGACTGAGGGGGGGAGTGGAGGAGACTGAGGGGGGAGTGGGGGAGACTAAGGGGGGAGTGTGGGAGACTGAGGGGGGAGTGTGGGAGACTGAGGGGCGGAGTGGAGGAGACTGAGGGGGGAATGGGGGAGACAGAGGGAGGAGTGTGGGAGACTGAGGGGGGAATGGGGGAGACGGAGGGGGGAGTGGGTGAGACGGAGGGGGGGGAGTGGGAGTGGGGGGGGGTAGGGAGAGAGTGAGCGAGTGACCCGTCCAACCCCGGTTACAAAATGTCTGCCACCATGCCATGGCGAGCCGGTCACGAGGACACGACCGCTGGTTCCCCTGTGGCTTACGGACACAGGCCACTGACGCACCGGTGAGGAGGATGTAGTTAACTGCCCGTTGGATGCAGAAAGTGACCAGGGGTTAGGCTGACCGTGTGTCAGCAGCGCGACCAGGCCACCGGGGCACACAGGTATCCCGTGGCAGGCGGCTGCCAAGGTGTCGACTAACCTCCGTCTAACATGTCCCGTTTCTCTGCCCCCACCACCCTTCTGTAGGTTAGCACAATGTCTGTGAACAGAATGGTTATGTTCTGCGCAGTGGTTGGGGCCGCTGCACTGCATTTGGTGATGCAGCAGCATCCACACCCACAACCCGCAGTGGATGCAGGGCCAGCTGCAGCAGCAGAGGGAAGGGCCGAGGAGTTGCCAGTCGTCGAGCAGCATGGGGGGGGGAGGAGGAGGGGGAGGAGGAGAGAGTGAGGGTGCTGCCACAGCGCCAGAGGCAACGACCAAGGCCGAGGGTGTACCGTGTCCGGGTCTCTTTCATAACAATGACAGACATCACCTGCAGGAGGAGACTCCGGCTGAGTAGGCGGACGGTGATACATGTCTGTCACCTCGTGGCGCACCTCGCCCCACGTGGAACGGGGGAGGACACGCGATCCCAGTTGCCATCTAGGTGACGGTCGCTCTTAACTTCTATGCGACCGACTCCTTCCAGTCTCCGAGCGGGGACCTCTCCGGGATATCCCAGTCATCGGTGCACAGGTGCATCCGGGATGTGACCGACGCCCTCTATGCCATCGCGGACCGCTACATCACCTTTCCCGAGGACCGAGCAACTCAAGACTCACGAGCCCATGGATTTGCCAGCGTGGCCGGGATACCAATGGTGCAGGGGGCAATTGATTGTGTTCATGTCCCCATGCGCCCGCCTGCAGGGGACAGGGAGGTGTTCACAAACAGGAGGGGGACATACTCCATGAATATCCAGGTGGTATGCGACCCCCACATGACGTTCATGAACGTCTGCAAGGTTCCCAGGGAGTGTGCATGACTCCTACATACTGGTGCAGTCGTACATCCCTGTGATGTTTGAGGGACGTCCCCCCCGGCTGAGGGGCTGGTTGCTAGGCGACAGGGGTTATCCGCTGAGGTCTTGGCTGATGACGCCTATACGGAGGCCTCAGACCAATGCGGAGACACGATACAACGAGGCCCATGCAGCAACCAGGGGTGTGGTGGAGCGCTGCCTTGGCCTCCTGAAGATGAGATTCAGGTGCCTGGACCACTCTGGAGGGCCCCTGCAGTACCAGCCCGACAGGGTCGCTCGCATTGTTGTGATCTGCTGTGCGCTGCACAACATCGCGATGCAGAGGGGAGATGACCTGCTGCAGGAGGCGGAGGGAGAAGCCAGTGGCAGTAGTGCCAGCACAGAGGAGGAGGAGGAGAAGGCTGGCAGAGTGGCGGGCGCAGCAGGCAGACACGACCCTGGTGCCAGTGATGCCCAGCAGCCGGCACGATGGACCCAGCGAGGACGGCGGGCACACGCCGCCCTGGTGGCAGCACGGTTCACGCGTCATATGCGACGTCCCCGCTGAACACCAAACCACCACCTGCATCGCTAGTCGTGCAGAGGGTCAACACACAACTTCCACCACCACAACCCCCCCACCCCCTTTCAGTGTACACTGCTCCACTTCGACATCACCCTTACCACTGGGTCCAGACGGTATGGCACAACATTGATGGCTGTGTCAGCGGGTGTGATCAGTGCCATGTGGAATGATGACAGCCCGCTCTGCGAAGAGCTGTGAGCTCAGAATCGTTAGAGAGAGTCTGACCCATGGCAATAGCTGAACCATCCACCTTGGTGGCCGCTGAGTTAGTCACGGACACTCCATCACGTGCCCACGTGGGCTAGCCGTGGGAGGGGGTGGGGTGGAAGTGACTGCGCACCCGGCTCCGAAGTTTCACCGCTCGTCAACCCCAGCGACACTCGGTCACCATCACGATTCCTGTGGCTGTGGAACAATCACACGGTATTACAAGTAAGGTGGAACAGTGCGTTTAATGTTAACAATTATTTACAGGTGCCCTAGCCCCTACAACTAAACTGTGCCCTTCCCCCATGCCAACTTACTCAGTGTCTATCTTAGTTGCCTTACGGGCCCTACCACTATGTCTAAGTGATTCCCCAGATGATTCAGCAGGAGTGGAGGAGGATTGCTGCGAATCGCCCCCTTCGACTTGTTTCTCCTTCGGCAAGCGTTTCCTGGGGCGACCCGGCCCTGATGGGCCAGGCTGCTCTGCGGGCGTCTCGGGTGACGTTGTGCCACCCTGCTCTGCCTGCTGCCCACCTGATGCACCAGGGATGGGACGGGGGGAGGCCGAGAATTCCGGGACGTCCCGTGATGGAGTTAATGGGACGGGCCCCGAAACCTCCTCCTCCCTCGGGGAGTCCGGTGGCCCCCGGGCCTCACTTTGGGACAGAGGTGCGAGCGGGGAGGTGCCCCGTCGCGCCACCGACACCTGGCACTGCCAGTCCTGGAGGCCTGCAACGGTATCCACCAGGAGCCGAAGGTTTGCAGAGACGGAGTCCAGGGAGTTAGACATTCCCGCCAGGGACTGTGCGATCTCAACCTGTGAGTGCACGACGCCATCCAGCACATGTGTCAGGCGGTTGATGCTCTCCGCGACTGACTGCTGGGACTGTGCCATCGACTGCTGGGACTGTGCCATGGCCTGCTGGGACTGTGCCATGGCGTGCTGCGACTGGGCCATGACCTGCTGAGACTCGGCCAAGGCCCGCAATGCCGTGTTGGCTCTGGCACATTGCTGCCTGTGAGAGGGCAGCCCTGTCCAGGGCCGAGGATGACGTGTGCATATTAAGCCCAATGCCTTGCATAACCTGACCCATTGCCTCCACCGCGGATGCCACCCGTGCGGTGTCGGCCTGGGTTGCTGCCATGAGCGGCACCACTCCCTGCTCGTGGACGCGGTTCGACTCCTCTAACAGCGTCTGCAGAGTCTGGAAGACAGCCCTCATCCCGTCATTGTGTCCCTGGGTTTCTTGATGCATCGGCTGTGCGGGTGGGTTGAGAAAGTCCAGGAACTCGGAAAACGTCTGGGAGCCAGCTGCATGCTGGGTCTGGCCTGGCCTCCGCCAGTCCGGGCCCTCGGCTGCTCCGACCTCCACCTGCTGTACCTGCTCAGCTGTGATGCGCGACCCAGACTGTGACCCAGGAGCCTCATCACTAAATAGGCCAACCGGGGTGAGTGTCTCTGGGATGGTGGATGGTGTGGGAGATAGCTGTGCCGCAAGCTCGAGGTCGTCTTGGGTTGATGCCTCCTCTATGTCATCGGCCCGCTGAGAGGCCGCAGGGCGTTCGCGGGCCATTTCTCTCTCTTGCTCTGTCGCCGCCCTCTGGGCATCCTGCTCCACAGATTCGGTTGGGGAGGATGGGACTCCCCGCTGATCGGGCACCCTCTGTTGTGCGGCCCTGGGTGAGGTGGGGGCAGATGCCTGTGTCCGCCTGGAGGCAGACGGCCCTGGTCGTTCGGCATCACGTCCTAGGGAAGAGAATGAAACGGGTTATTTAGATACGCTCGGCCGGGTGCTGGACGGTCTCAGTGGGCAGGGTGTGAAGGGACAGAGGATGGGGGAGGTGTCCCAGTGAGCAGAGTGTGAAGGGACAGAGGATGGGGGAGGTGTCTCAGTGAGCAGAGTGTGAAGGGAGAGAGGATGGGGGAGGTGTCCCAGTGGGCAGGGTGTGTGAAGGGACAGAGGATGGGGGTGGGGGTGTCCAGTGAGCAGAGTGTGAAGGGACAGAGGATGGGGGAGGTGTCTCAGTGAGCAGAGTGAAGGGGGAGAGGATGGGGGAGGTGTCTCAGTGAGCAGAGTGTGAAGGGAGAGAGGATGGGGGAGGTGTCTCAGTGAGCAGAGTGTGAAGGGAGAAAGGATGGGGGAGGTGTCCAAGTGGGCAGGGTGTGAAGGGACAGAGGATGGGGGAGGTGTCCCAGTGGGCAGGGTGTGAAGGGACAGAGGATGGGGGAGGTGTCCCAGTGAGCAGGGTATGAAGGGACAGAGGATGGGGAGATGTCCCAGTGGGCAGGGTGTGAAGGGACAGAGGATGGGGAAGGTGTCCCAGTGAGCAGGGTATGAAGGGACAGAGGATGGGGGAGGTGTCCCAGTGGGCAGGGTCTGAAGGGACAGAGGATGGGGGAGGTGTCCCAGCGAGCAGGGTATGAAGGGACAGAGGATGGGGGAGGTGTCCCAGTGGGCAGGGTGTGAAGGGATAGAGGATGGGGGAGGTGTCCAAGTGGGCAGGGTGTGAAGGGATAGAGGATGGGGGAGATGTCCCAGTGGGCAGGGTGTGAAGGGATAGAGGATGGGAGAGGTGTCCAAGTGGGCAGGGTGTGAAGGGACAGAGGATGGGGGAGGGGGGGGGGTTTGTCATGCAGGGTTGTCTCGTCAACCTCGCATTGCGCGATCTCCCGGGTGGCAGATCCCCCAACAAGGTCCAGTGCCCTCTGCTCAAACGTGGTGAGGGGGTGCAGGATGGGCGAACCCCCTCCAGTCTTGTTCCGCTCACGAGTGTTGTGAGCGGTCTTGTCCTGTTGGGGGAAGGGGCATAGGTAGATCATTACAATACGGCAGGTATCAGCAGTCCGTTCAGATACTGGCACAGTTTGGGGGGTCAAGTTGTCATAAGACCATTGCATCTCTCCACGGGGGCCAGAGCGCTGGGTCTGTGACTACTTTGTGAACCACCCTCAACTCACTCTGCCCCAATCCCCCTCCACCCCCCGTGCCGGGGGGGGGGGGGGGGGGGGGGGGGAAGTGGGTGATTAAGTAAAGGGGGGAGGGATGGTTGTGACCCGGGGGCACCCTCTTGGCACTTACCCTGGCAGCCCTGGTGAGGTCGTGCATCTTCTTCCGACATTGCTCTGCAGAGCGAGGAGTCTGCTCCACACCACTGACGGCAGCAGCCACCTCACGCCAGGCCTGGCACACCGCGCTGGCAGGGTGGCGATGCCCTCTACGCGGGCAGATGATGCCCCTCCTCTGCTCGATTGATTCGAGCAGCGTCTCCACATCAGCCTCCACGAATCGCGGGGCTGCTCTCCTGAGTTCCGACATCCTGGCCTAGTTTCTGTGCTCGCCCGCGGCTTTTTACGGCGTCTGGCAGCGTCACGTGGGCGTGTTCATATCGTCCCCGAGTTCCGGCGTCATCGCGCACGTGATTGACGCGGCCCCGTTCCTAGCCCATTTCCCGGACGTGAATACGTCGGGAACTGTACCATGTCGGGCCGTCGCAAAAGTCGGCCGTTTTCACGGCCGACTTCGCGATTTTCCACGGGTGCGGAGAATCGCGCCCCATGACTCTCAGCATTTGTTGTGGACAGGAAAGCCCGGAGAATTCAGTGTTGATTTGGTCACCTATCCAAAGGAAGGACTCTACACAGAATTACAGCACATCTACAGAATAGGGACAGGCCATTCTGCCCAATTGGTCAATGATGTTTGCAATATTTCTGACCAACATCCTCTTATTCGAATTGCCTAGTTCTACCTTCTCCATGTCACTCATATCTGACCCCATATCACTCTACTCACATCCCCCTTGACCCCATATCCCCACTTTGCATCCCCTTTGACCCCCATATCCCATTACTCAAATCTCTCTTGACCCCATATCCCTCCACTCACATCCCCCTTGACCCCATATCCCTCTACTCATATCTCCCTTGACCCAATATCTCTCCAATTGTATCTCCCTTGACTCTATATCCCTTTACTCATATCTCTTTTGGCCTCAGATCCCTCAATTCACATGTCTCTTGATCCCTTATACTTTACTTACATCTCCCTTGATTCAGTGGTGTTTCAAATTAAAATGGTTTGAGATAATAGTGATACCAATGTTGACAGTCATGGAATAAGAGTTAAGAAAATTTTATTTGTTTTCTTCAGAACAGAGGAGACCCATCAATCTTCACAGTGCATCTCCCAATCTGTTCCCTCTCATAATTTCCTGTTTGCTTTCACGTGGGGATCTTGCCAACCTTTGGTGCAAATATTGTGTTCAGTTGCTAAGAGGGTGGTTTTCTCTGAGTTAGTTGGTTTCTGTGGATAACACACAAACCAGGAGTCGGTCATTCGGCCCATTGAGCCTGACCTGCCATTCAATAAGATCATGGCTCTATATCCCAGAATCACAGAATGGTTACAGCACAGAAGGAGGCCATTCATCCCATTATGGCTGTGCTAGCTCTCCAAAGGAGCAACTCACCTAGTGCCACTCCCCAGCCTTACCCCCATAACCTTGCACATTCTTCCTTTTCAGAGAATAAACCAATCCACTCTGGAATGGCCTCGATTGAACCAGCCTTCACCACACTCTGAGGAAATGCATTTCAGAACCTTTAATGCTGCTGACTGGGAGAACTCCATTGGCCTCAAATTTGAAATGATTAATTGGTAGCATTTTGTGCCTTTTGTGGGGGAGAATTCCATCCTTCTCTGACCTGAATGGCCTCCCTTGCTCTTGAGGTTACACGCCCCCCCTTTTCCCAGACTCCCCGTGTAGTGATCTCTGCATATGTAAATACATGATTGGTTAATGTACAGTCAGTACAGTCAGATGATCACTAGATGGCAACGCTAACAGGAACTATATAAGGAGTTTCCCGCACTTACTTTAGGTTACTGTATGTTATTTTATTAATAAATAATTTGTCATCAACTAGAAGACTTTGACTGTTTATCATCAAGTTAAATACAACTCAGCAAGACAAATGAGTAATATATATAATACATCTCTGTAATATGACACCCCTATCAGTGAAAAATGTTTACGTTTATCTATCCTAACGGTTTCTTTCAAAATCCTAAAAATAGAATCAAATCACATCTTAACCTTCTTTGTTCCAGGGAATGGAAATCCTAACTTTTTTTCACGTGTTTAATAATGTGCCGTGAGATAAATACAGCAACTTCATACCTTAATGCTGAGTCCTGTAGGGAGGGACTAGCCTAGCAAATACTTTGGACAAACTTTCTGATCTCTGCTTTCAATAGCTTACAAGTGAACACTGGAAGTTGTTGTCCAATCTACTCCTTAAGAATAACAGAGAAACTCTCTCAGTGTCCATCATTCTTCACACAAAATCTGGACTAATATGGACAAATCTTTTGTATTCAGATGCAGCTTCCTAACAGTCAGCACGGTGAATCTGCCTTTAATTGGAACTGGAGAGTATTGCTTACAAATTCTTCTCGGAATATAATGACTGAATTAATTGGGATTTCAGATATTTTTCTTTGCACCCTGCTCAATTGAAGCTTCATAAAAGAGGAACCTGTTGCGTCATCAAAAGAATTTTGCTTGTGAATTCACTTTAAAGTTTTAATCATCTGCAGCAGCAGTTAATGAATTTTAATAAACTATTAGTCATATAAACATGGATGCATTAAGGGGCAATATGGTTATTCATCTTGTAATAATTTAATAAAGTTATAAAATTGCTCCTTTAACATTTTGGGCGAGAAGTTTAGTTCTCTGGCGCCCGTGATTTCAAAATCCAAAAATGACACCCGTACCAGACAAGCACAATCCTGGTACAGGTCACACTGGACACCATTTTGTGGAAAGGTCAAAAAGAGGTGTATTTTCATAGGTACATAGATCCATAGAAAATAGAAGCAGGAGGAGGCTATTTGGCCCTTCAAGCCTGCTCCATTCATTATGATCATGGATGATCGTCAAGCTCAATAGCCTGATCCGAACTTCCCCATTAATTTGTTTTCTGTTGATGGACATCGCTGGCCAGGCCAGCATTTATTGCCCATCCCTCAGGACACTTAAGAGTCAACCACATTGCTGTGGACCCAGAGTCACGTCTAGGCCAGACCAGGTAAAGATGTTAGGTTTCCTTCACTAAAGAACATTAGGGAACAAAAAGGGGGTTTACAACAATTGATTCATAGACATCTTTGAACTTTCAATTGCAGATTTCTATTGAATTTAAATTCCACCAACTGCTGTGGCGGGATTTGAGCAGGTCAACAGGAGCATTACCCTGGGTCTCTGGATTACTAGTACAGTGACAACACCACTATGGTACTGCCTATCGCTTGATCCCTTTAGCCCCTTCTTTCATTCCTTTCTGAAATTACACAACGGTTTGGCCTCAACTACGTTCTGTGGGAGCAAATTCCACAGATTCACCACTCTCTGGGTGAAGAAATTTCTCCTCACCTCAGTCCCAAAAGGTTTACCCCATATCCTCAAAGTAGGACCCCAAATTCTGGAAACCCCCCCACCCCCACCATTGGAAACAATGGCCGTGATTCTCCGACCTCCCCCCCGGGCTGAAGAATCGGCGGGGGGCCGCGCGAATTATGCCCCGCTGCCCCGACACCATTCTCCCGCCCGTAAAAAATGGGCGGGTGCGCATGGCACCGGGCCTCACGGAAAATCGGCGCAAACGGCCGTAGGGGTGATCCTCTGGTGGCGCCGCGATTCTCCAGCCCGGATGGGCCGAGCGGCTGTCGGGGAAAAGCCGAGTCCCGCCGGCGCCGTTCTAACGTGCTCTGGGCCGGCGGGACCCCGGGGTTGAAGGGTCTGGGGGCGGCCTGTGGGGCGGGAGGGGGAGAGGTCCAACCCCGGGGAGGGCCTCTGTAGTGGCCTGGCCCGCGATCAAGGCGCACCGATCGGCGGGCCGGCCTCTCTGGCTGCGGACCACTTTTCTTCCGCGCCGGCTCCTGGATCCCTGCGCCATTTGGTGTTGGGGCAGGTGCAGGGATGACGGCCAGTGCGCATGCGCTAGTTGGCTCCGGCCCAACTGCGCATGCGTGGACCCCGCGGCGCCAGGTCGACGCCGGGATCGGCAGCTGGAGTGGCATGAGCCGCTCCAGCGCCGTGCTGGCCCCCCCAGGACCCAGAATCGGTTCTCAGAACTGGCGCCGGCGCCGGAGTAAAGTACTCCTGTTTTGGAGCCGGCACTCTGGCACCGGACCAGAGAATCGCGGCCATTCTTTCTGAAGCTACCTTAGATCTAATCCTCTTAGAATTTTATAAATTTCAATGAGATCCCTTCTCACTCTTCTAATCTCCACACCCAAAATGCACCAAATTGTCACTGAAATGTCCCAGCTGAAGCAATAATTGCGGGGGGGGGGGGGGGGCGCATTTTCTTTTCATTGGCTACTGTGTGGATCAGATTAGTGCCAACACGGTCAGGCTGAAATACACCAAGGGCCTGCCTCACTGCCCTACCCACCACCCCCCCCACCACCACCGCTCTTCCCAGCCGCCCCCCCCCTCGCCGCTCTTCGCAACCACCCCTCCATAGAACTGTACTTTGGTGACTCACAGATCAAGGCTGCTACCCATGGAAGGGAGAGAAGGAGCAGCCTATCTTTCACCTTCAGGCACTGGTGGACCTGCTGTGCTCTCCAAGTATTACCTGCTTTGAAATTGCTCATCTTGTTTGTCAAAGACATTTAAATGAGAAAGCATACCTCTGACGCTGAGTGGTTGGGACGGTTCCACCATGTCTAATTGATTTCAGACTGAATTAGGTCACGGATAATTCTGCAAACCAGAATTGAAAGAACATTGTGTGTGCGCAAGAGGCATTTTTTTGTAGTTGCACTAAATATACACATATACATTATATTTTCCCAGCGGCCAGTTGAATGACATTTAGAGCACATTAAAATAACTAAACACCCAAAAGCCAACTGGGAACAAAAATCTTTTTCCCCTGGTCTCCGTTTCTATTTCTTTTTTCTCTCTCTGAATCTTTTGAGGTTAAAAGGAAATGATCAAATGAAATGCTTGGAGCAGTGAAGTGAAGATGATTGATATTCCATCAATTCTGTCTGAATGAAAAATTCTAATGCTTCCCTTTTGTCCTTCAAACCTTTGTGCTAATTTTCCAACTCCTTCCTCTTAATCTTCTCGCCTGGCTTTGTGTGGTGTTCTCTGGCTGTTCCTTCTGAACATATTCCCTCTTCTCTCTCCTGCTCCCTTGGGGTCTTTGAGTCTTGGGGGTGAATTGTCAGTGGCGGCGGGCGAGGGATGGGTACAGATTGGTTCAGGGGCACTCGGAAAGTGCGACTGGTGTCTCTCGCCTCAGTGACAGTTTTAGAATTCCAAAGGGAGCTGACAGCCCGGGTGTCTCCAATGAATTATTAATGAATTTATTATTTCTGTTAATTTTCTATTAATTTACGGGACGTGCAGGTTCGGCATTTATGGTCCTTAATTTTTATGGTCCATCCTTAATTTTCCCTTGAGAAGGTGACGGTGAGCTGCCTTCTTTGAACGCCTGCAGTCCATGCGCTGTAGGTACACCCATAGTAATAACCACTTATTGTCACAAGTAGGCTTCAATGAAGTTACTGTGAAAAGCCCCTAGTCGCCGCATTCCGGCGCCTGTCCGGGGAGGCTGGTACGGGAATTGAACTCGCGCCGCTGGCATTATTCTGCATTACAAGCCAGCTGTTTATCCCACTGCTAAACCAGCCCCTCGTGCTGTTAGCAACTGTGTTGGAGGCTTTTGATCCAGTGACGGAACAGCGACATAGAATTTACAGTGCAGAAGGAGGCCATTCGGCCCATCGCATCTGCACCCGGCCCTGGAAAGAGCACCCTTCTTAAACCCAGGCCTCCACCCTATCCCCATAACCCAGTAACCCCACCGAACCTTTTTTGACACGAAGGGGCAATTTAGCATGGTCAGTCCACCTAACCTGGACATCTTTGGACTGTGGGAGGAAACCGGAGCACCCGGAGGAAACCCAGCTATTTTTTATTTGAATATAGTTGCTTTAGTAGTGGCATGGAGTTGCCATTGCTGAGATGAGAAGTTTGATTTTGACAGGAGGTTGTGCTCCCACCCTCGAGAGAATTGTGAGGCTACTGGAATCTCTGGCCACCTCCACCTGATGTACTGGAGCAGCTGTGCGTGTCCCAGGCCCCTCTTCACTAAAGTGTCCAATCGAAGTGCCTCTGGGATGGTGGAGGGCGTTGGAGACAGCTGTGATGGGACATCAGTGATGGGACTTGAAATCTGGGGTGTCTGGGTCACAGGCAAATGACTTCCGTCTGTGTCGAGAAGGCTAGAATACAAGAGCAGGGATGTACTACAGAGGCTGTATCAGACCACATTTGGAGTATTGTGAACGGTTTTGGGCCCCGTATCTATGGAAGGATATGCTGGCATTGGAAAGGGTCCAGAGAAGATTCGCAAGAATTATCCTTGGAATGAGGAGCTTATCGTATGAGGAACGGTTGAAGACTCTGGGTCTGTACTCGTTGGAGTTTAGGATGAGGGGGGATCTTATTGAAACTTACAGGATACTGCGAGGGCTGGATAGAGTGGACATGGAGAGGATGTTTCCACTTGTAGGAAAAACTACAACCAAAGGACACTATCGCAGAATAAAGGGACGATCCTTTAAAACAGAGAGGTGGAGGAATTTCTTCAGCCAGAGGGTGGTGAATCTATGGAACTCTTTGCTGCAGAAGGCTGTCAAGGCCAAACCACTGAATGTCTTTAAGACAGACATAGATAGGTTCTTGATCAATAATGGGGATGAGAAAAATATCAGCCATGATTGAATGGGGGAGCAGGCTCGATAGGCCAAGTGGTCTAATTCTGTTCCTATGTCTTATGGTCTCATGGTGCCCTCGTCGCTGGTCAGCACACGGGGGGCTCAGGCTGTGGCACTGGCTGGGTGCGGGGGAACACCACATAGTCCCGCCCCATTACCAGCAGGTTCTGCAAGACACAAGACAAGACGCATGATTAGACCACAGGCCGGGGAGGGTATGGGGATGATGGCTGTGAGGGTGGTGTGGGGTGAGGGTGGTGTGGGCGTAAGGGTTGGGGTGAGGGTGTTGTGGGGTGAGGTGGGTGGGGGTGAGGGTGAGGTTGGTTGGGTGATATTGAGGGGGGGTTTGACAACGTGCCACAGGGAGCCACAATTAAGTGGGGTCTCACTTCCTCACCCACGGCCGACATCCATCCCGGCGATTTCCCTTTCCTCAGGGCCAGCAAACACGTCCAGGGCACGCTACACTGCCACGGTGAGGTCCCCAGCTCAGGCGGTCCCCTTTCAGTTTTCCCCCCACTCCTGGCAGTTATGGGTGACCTTCTCCTGGGGGAGTGGGGGTGGGAATGAGAAAACAACAGTGTTAGACAGTCCGCATGGAGCCCAGCGGGTGGGTAGCTGGTGGCGTCAGTGGCCAGGGCACCCGGCCATGGGTGCCGGCATGTGGTGCGGGGTGGGGGTTCTTTTGCCCTCTTGGTGGGGGGGGCATCTCGGGTGTGTGGGTCAGGGATTGCTGCCAGGGCCACAGTGTTGGCTACTCACATTGGTTGCCCTGAGGAGGTCAGGCAGTTGTTTTCTTTCCCTGCAGGTTGGTCTGCACAGTGTTGCTGGTGGCACTGACAGCCTCTGCCACCTGCGCCCTGGCACGACGAACTCCGGGTCTGGCAGCCTCCTTCTCGGACTGGGGTACAGGGCAGCCTGCCTCTCATCCAGGGGTCTCCGGCTTGGCATCTGTGAAGCATGGGGCCATTCGTCTTGCTGCTAACTTCTTGGTTAGGTTGGTATGTGTGGGGAGTGAAGTGCGTACACACAGCTGCAGCTTATCAGATTGACTGGTGTCAATCACAAATCCGTTTCTCATTTGAATCGATTGTTTTCCAAGTGGAGCCGGTGCTGGCCCCTCAATGGTTGCTGAATCGCCTCTTTTGCTGTCATGGAATGTCCACGAATCCTGTCCTGGCGTCACCATTTAGTCTCAGGAACGGAAACTCCAGCCGACGCCATCTAATGTTGTGACATCGGGATTACGTCCTGTGCCATTGGCGAGTGACTATACACATAGGAGGTGAGGTCAGATAAATGTGTGGTTTGGATTGGATTGGGTTTGTTTATTGTCACGTATACCGTGGTACAGTGAAAAATATGTTTTTGCGTGCAGCTCAAACAGATAATTTTGTACATGAAAAGAAAATACATAATAGGGCAACAAAAGGTGAACAATGTAAATCCATAGACACCGGTATCGCGTGAAACATACAGGAGTGTAGTATTAATCAGATCAGTCCATAAGAGGGTCATTTAGGAGTCTGGTAACAGTGGGGAAGAAGTTGTTTTGAGTCTGTTCGTGCGTGTTCTCAGACTTTTGTATCTCCTGCCCGATGGAAGAGGTTGGGAGCCGGGTGGGAGGGGTCTTTGATTATGCTGCCCGCTTTCCCCAGGCAGCGGGAGGTGTAGACAGAGTCAATGGATGGGAGGCGGGTTTGTGTGATGTACTGGGTTGTGTTCAGGACTCTCTGTAGTTTCCTGCAGTCTTGGGCCGAGTAGTTGCCATATCAGGCTGTGATGCAGCCCGAATGGATGTTTTCTATGGTGCATTTGTAAAAGTTGGTAAGAGTCAATGTAGACATGCCAAATTTCCTTAGTTTCCTGCGGAAGTATAGTCGTTGTTGTGCTTTCTTGGTGTTTTCTTGGTAGTAGCGTTGACGTGGGTGGAGCAGGACAGATTTTTGGTGATGTGTCCATCTAGGAATTTGAAGTTGTCAACCATTTCCACCTCGGCCCTGTTGATGCAGAAAGGGGTGTGTACGATACTTTGCTTCCTGAAGTCAATGACCAGCTCCTTAGTTTTGCTGGCATCGAGGGCGAGATTGTTGTCGTTACATCACTCCACTAGGTTCTCTATCTCCCTTCTGTATTCTGACTTGTTGTTGTTCGAGATCCGAGCCATGACGGTCGTGTCATCAGCAAACTTGCAGATGGAGCCAAAAGACCCTTTCTAACCAAGGTTGGATGGACAGTGGAGGAGGGAGAGCTTTAGAAACTTGGATCATTGGGATTGTTTCTGGGGCAGATGGAACCTGTATAAGTGGGATGGGTTGCACCTGAATTGGAGGGGGACAAATATCCTAGCAGGAAGGTTTGTTCATGCTGCTGGGCAGTGTTTAAACTAATTTGGGAGGGGAATGGGATCAAAAGTAACAGTACAGCGGGTGAGAAGATGGAGTCAAATATAGAGGATAAAGCAGGCAAATCCAGTGGGCGGAACAGACATCGGTATGATTAAGCACATGGGAGGATTGGGAAGCTAAACTGCATTTATTTCAATTCAAGGAGCCTGACGGGTAAGATTGATGATCTCAGAGTTTTGATCAGCACATGGAATTATCACATTATTGTAATCACAGAAACTCGGTTGGAAAGCGGGCAGGACTGGCAGTGGAATGTCCCAGGGTCTAGAAGATTCAGGTAGAGAGGGGGAGGTAAAAAAGGAGGATAAATTGTATTATTGATTAGGGAGAACATCAAGGCAGTACTCAGGGATCATATCCAAGTTGGTTCCTCAAATCAAGCCTTATGGGTAGAACATAGTGACAAAAAGGAGGCGATCAGATACCTGGGAGTGTACAAAAGACCCCCAAACAGCCAGGGAGAGATAAAAGGGCAGATATGTAGGCAAATCTCTGAGAATTGACACAAAAATTGGGTAATAATAGTCGGGGATTTCAACGTCCCCAGTATTAACTGGGATAGTCAAAGTGTGAAAGGCACAGAGGAGGCAGAATTCTCAAAATGCCTCCAAAAGAGCTTTTTATGCCAATACATAAAAAGTCCTACAAGGTGCTGGATCTAGTTTTAGGGAATGAAGCCGGGCAAGTGGATGAAGCTTTAGTGGGGGAGCATTTTGGAAATAGTAACCATAACTGAGTAGAATGAAAGGTAGTTACGGAAAGGGGCAAAGATAGACCGGAAATGAAGGTTCTGAATTGGGGGAGGGCCAATCTTAGGAAAATAAGACAGGGCCTGTCCAAAGTTAACTTTTGACAATCAACTTAACTGTTTGACAGTTAACTTTGAAAGTTAACTTAAAATTTGATTCCGGCTTGGGTCGCTGTCTGTGCGGAGTCTGCACGTCCTCCCCGTGTGTACGTGGGTTTCCTCCGGGTGCTCCGGTTTCCTCCCACAGTCCAAAGATGTGCAGGTTAGGTGGATTGGCCATGATAAATTGCCCTTAGTGTCCAAAATTGCCCTTAGTGTTAGGTGGGATTACTGAGTTATGGGGATAGGGCGGAGGTGTTGACCTCGGGTAGGGTGCTCTTTCCAAGAGCCGGTGCAGACTCGAAGGGCCGAGTGGCCTCCTTCTGTACTGTAAATTCTATGATATGGTAAAACTGGGAGAAGCCATGTGGAGGAAAATCTACCTCAGAGCAGTGAGATCCAATCAAAAAAGGAATTGGAGAGAGTCCGGGGCCAACATGTTCCCATGGAAATGAAGGGTGGGAACCCAGAGAATCCTGGATGTCAGGGGATATCCAGGGTTGGATATGGAAAGAAAAGTACATACTAAGGACTCAAAACAGTGGAAGCCCGAGGATGTAGAAAGTTCAGGGGGTCACTTAAGAAAGAAGATAGGAGAGGAAAAAAGGGGCATGGAAATGCATTAGCGGGTAAAATAAAGGACAACCCAATGGTGTTTTATAATTAAATTCAGGGCAGGAGGCTGACCAGAGTAAGAGAGGGGCCCATTAGGGACAAATGTGGTGATTTTTGTGTGGAACCAGAAGATATAGGTGAAGATTCAAATGAGTACTTTGCATCTGTGTTCACTATTGAGAAAGATTTGTATCTTTTTAGTATAAATTTAGAGTACCCAATTTTTTTTCAAATTCAGGGGCAATTTAGCATGGCCAATCCACCTCACCTACACATCTTTGGGTTGTGGGGGTGAAATCCACACAGACACGGGGAGAATATGCCAACTCCACATGGACAGTGACCCAGGGCTGGGATTCGAACCCGGGTCCTCAGTGCCATAGTCGTAGTGCTAACCATTGCGCCACCGTGCTGCCCTGCTATGGAGAAAGATGGTGTAGGTATAGAAATCAGGGAGTCGCATTGTGATTTACGTGGACAATTTAACATTGAGAGGGAGGATGTGTTAACAGTTTTAAAGGGCCTAATAGTGGATAAATCTCCTGGGCCAGATGAGATGTATCCCAGGTTGCTGTGGGAGGCAAGGATTGCAGCTGCTCTGACAAAAATGGTCAAATCTTCTCTGGTCGCAGGAGAGGTGCCAGAGGACTGGAGGACAGTTAATGTGGTGCCATTTTTCTAGAAGGGAAGTTGGGACAAACCAGGAACGTACAGGCCAGTGAGTCTACCTTCGGTGGTAGGGAAACTACCGGAAAAAATTCTGAGGGCCAAAATTAATCTCCACGTGGAGAGATAAGGATTAATCAAGGATAGTCAGCACGGTTTTGTCAAAGGGAGGTCATGGGCAGGATGCTCTGTTTCTGAGACTAAGTGTTGATGCCAGGTCAGGATTCGTGGACATCACGACAGCAAAATTGGCGCCAAACCTGGATCGATTCAGCCACAGTGGAGGAGCTAGTACCGGCTCATGGAACACAATTGATTCCAATGAAAAATCGTGCAGGATTCGCAGGGTCCGTGATTGGCACTCGGAAGGCTGACACGCTGCAGCTGCATATACGCACTCCATTCCCCACACACATTTATCCCAGCCAACAAGATGGCACTGGTTGTGCTGGAGTGCGCCCATACAGCTGATGGGTTGGCTGGGGTCAGAGGGCACCGAGGGGATGGCCGGGGGGGTGGGGGGCACCTATAAAACCCGTGGTCCTAAGTTTGCAGTGGGGCTGTCAGCGGCGTGCGCAGCTGCATGGCTGCCTTTCTGGCTGCGGCAATGGTGCTCCATGTCCGTCAACCGCGACTCCACAGCCCACCTCCTGACCACCCCCTCTACCAAACCCCCCCCCCCCCCCCGGCCCTGGCAGAAGCCCCCTGGCCAGCGGCACAATTGTCAGCAAACTATGGTGACTTTTTGTACCCCCGTAACACCTCTCTCTCCCTCAGCAGCTGCAACGCCGGTTTCACGATTTTTAAAAGCACCAATGAACCGCGCCATCGGGAACCTGTCAGAGGCGGAGCATCGCGGAGGCCTGGGGAGAATATCGAGTTTGGCCCACTAATGATATGCAAACAGTGTCTACTGTATCTGCGTTCCAGAGTGCAATGACGTCCTGTCGAGGTGATGGAGTATGGCGATTTGGTGTCAAATCTGTGACGCTGCGATTTTAGCATCGGAACCTATTCTCCACCCAATCGTGTTTTGCGATTTCGGAGTCAGCAGACGGAGAATCCCGCCCCAAGTCTTACAAATTTGATTGAATTTTGTGAGGAGGTGATTAGGTGTGTAGATGAGGGTAGTGTAGTTGCTGTAATCAACATGGACTTTCCTAAGTTTTTGGACAAGGTCCCACATGGTTGGCTGATGAAGAAGGAGAGAGCCCATGGGATCTTTGGAAATTTTGCAAACTGGATTCAAAACTGGCTTAGTAGTAGGAGGAAGGTTGATTTTGTGACTGGAAACCTGGGCGGGAATCTCCGACCCCCCCTCCGGGTCGTAGAATCGGCAGGGGGTGGCGTGAATCCCGCCCCCGCCGTCCGCCGAATTCTCCGGCACCGGAGATTAGGCAGGGGCGGGAATCGTGCTGCGCCGGTCGGCGGCCGCTTGCAGCGGCCCCCGCGGTGATTCTCTGCCCCGCGATGGGCCGAAGTCCCGCTGGTTTTTTGCCAGTCCCCCCGGCGTAGATTGGACTAAGTCCCTTAGCAGCGGGACCTGGTGGCGCAGGCGGGCTCCGGGGTCCTGGGGGGGGGGGGGGGGGGGGGGGGGGTGCGCGAGGCGATCTGGCCCCGGGAGGTGCCCCCACGGTGGCCTGGCCCGCGATCAGGGCCCACCGATCCGCGGGCGGGCCTGTGCCGTAGGGGCACTCCTTTCCTACGCATCGGCCGTGTCAGCCTCTGCGATGGCCGACGCGTAGGTGAACCCCCCCCAGCGCATGCGCGGGGATGACGTCAGCAGCCGCTGACGCTCCTACTCATGCGCGGACCCGCGCCAAACGGCAAAATCCCTTTGGCTGGTGTGGTTTGGGGCGGGGCACAAACCACTCCGGCCCCGGCCTAGCCCCTGAAGGTGCGGAGGATTCTGGGTACGGGTGAATTCTCCCCCCCCCCCCATGTCCAGTGGTGTTCCACAGGGATCGGTTCTGGGTCCCTTGTTGTTAGTGTACATTAATGATCTGGATGTGAATGTCGGAGGTGTCATCAGTAAGTTCACAGGTGACACAAAAATTGGTGATGTAGTAAATAGTGACGAGCAAGGTCTGAGATTACAGGACAATTAGATGGGCTGGTTAAATGGGCAGAGGAGTGGCAAATAGAATTTAATTGTGAAATGTATTTAATGCGTTTTGGGAGGACTAACAAGGTAAGGGAATTTTCAATGAATGGTCAGACCCTAGGAAGTACAGAGGATCAAAGAGACCTTGGTGTGTACGTCTACAGATCTCTGAAGACTCAGGACGGTAGGTAAGGTAGTTAAGAAAGCCTATGGGATTCTTGCCTTTATTAACTGAATACAAGAGCAGGGAGGTTATATTGGAGCTGGTTAGGCCCCACCTGGAGTACTGTGTGCAGCTCTGGTCACCACAGTATAGGAAGGAAGTGATTGCACTGGAGAGAGTGCAGAGAAGATTCACCAGGATGTTGCCTGGTTCTGGAGTGTTTCAGCTACAACGTGAGACTGGATGGGCTGGGGCTGGGGCTGTTTTCCCTGGAGCACAGAAAGCTGAAGGGAGAGGCAGGGCGACCTGATTGAAGTGTCTAAAATTAATCTCGCCCTTGGAAATCACTTGACAGGTACAATAAAAGCTGTAATTAAACTGAGAGAACAGTTGGACAAAAATGTTACCCTCCCATTCTCCAATTCCTTTCAATAAATTCTGTCTTTACCAGACATAAACTGACAATTATT
Organism: Scyliorhinus canicula; assembly: GCF_902713615.1. NCBI lineage: Eukaryota > Metazoa > Chordata > Chondrichthyes > Carcharhiniformes > Scyliorhinidae > Scyliorhinus > Scyliorhinus canicula. Next base: position 14,540,648 of record NC_052152.1, on the reverse strand, counting down.
TTTCCTGCTTTTTGTGATAACGTACGAGTGTGGCATGCTAATTTATGCTAATTTCCCTATACTAATTTGGTTAATTGAAAAATAGACCTTCCCAAATGTGTGACCTGTTTTGCATGTTTTTCAATACAGGGACAAGAATAAACATTAGCAACAGATATATATGTTTCTACTTTTCAATAACGATCTTCTGAGCTCCAATCTCCACTTGGCTCCAGTTGGTGATATTTAACACTTCTTTATTACTCATTCTGAGGATTTAGGTGTTATTGGCAAGGCTGGAATTTATCCCTGTTTAGAAAAAGGAATCATTTACATCATGCATTTTATAGCCATTGGACATCTCAAAGTGCTTTCTGGTCAATTAAATAATTCTGAAGTAAAGTCAATCCATAATGTCGGAAACTCAGAAACCAATTTTCATCCAGCAAGCGGCAACAAGCAGCAACGAGGCAACGAGGAGACAATCTGGCTTTGTGATATTTATTGAGTGATCACGGTTGGCTAAGACACCAGGGGTAACTCCTCTGCGAGATAGTACCACAGGATCGTTTATATTCACCTGAGGTGGCTTTGGGTTCACTGACACATTTGAAAGAAGGCACTTCCAACAGTGCAGTAAAAAGGGATCAAACTTCATTTTGAAGCCAACGTGCCGAACGATTTACAGCCCCACTGGGGCATGTCTCTGCCCCCCCCCCCCCCCGCCCCCCCCCCAGCCCCCCCGCCATCTCCCCCCACCACATTCCCAATGGTGGGAGTGGCCGTCGATTCCTGGCCCGAGAGTGGGATTCGAACAACGGGACTTTGACCCAGAGGCAAGGGTGCTACCAAATGAAACACGGCTGACAAGATGTTGTCCTGACAACGTGGTGGATGGGGCTACTTTGTTGCAGCCGCAGTGGTCCAAATCAGTGGCGTACCATGTGACTGTGGGCCTCAAGTTATGTCGGGCTGAATTTTCAAGCACTTCCGCTAGTCCCGTTGTTTCACTCCATGGTGGGGGGGGGGGGGGGGGGGGGGGGGGACCCACTCATAGAGATCAGGTCAGGTAGGACAGCAAGCTTCCTTCCCGAAAGGAAATCAGTGAACCAGATGGTTTTCTAAAATCTAAATGACATCCAGATAACTTCATGGAAAGTCTTACTGAAACCAACCTTCATTTGCAGCTTTCTGGTGTAAAGTTGGATTTGAGTCCACATTATTAATCTGCTGCATAAGGTTTACTAATTTAGTTGCGTAAAGATGGCACTATTCTTCCACTCTGCAAACCACCTCCTTTGATGCATTCCAAATGTTCATGCTGCTGAAATGCTTAATCGGTCTCTAAAGCACTTTGAGACGTTGTGGAAGGTGATGTTTTTTGTCCAAATGCTTGACATACTTCCACCAAATTCTTCCCTCTACCGCACTGTGGAGTCCTGTGAGCCACATGTGCCAATTAAGCCAAAGGTTTTATCAGGAATGCTGTCAGGGTGATGTTTTGACCATAGATCATAGAATTTGCAGTGCAGAAGGAGGCCATTCAGCCCATCGAGTCTGCACCGGCCCTTTTTTTTGGAAACAGCACCCTACCTAAGTCCAGACTCCCACCATATCCCCCTAACCCAGTAACCTCACCCAACATTTTTGTACATTCAGGGAAATTTATCATGGCCAATCCACCTAAACTGCACATTTTTGGACTGTGGGAGGAAACCGGAGCACCCGGAGGAAACCCACGCAGACACGGGGAGAACGTTCAAACTCTGCACAGACCGTGACCCATGCCGGGAATCGAACCCGGGACCCTGGAGCTGTGAAGCAATTGTGCTAACCACTCTGCTACCGTGCCCCCATTATTCATTTTTATTCATAAAGTTTTATTAATTTTGTGGTTGAAAGACAGCTTTAATAGGATCTATAAGAACAGGCACGACTTGGAGAAGGACACAAGGCAGCTAAAATCACAAAGGGCCTTTTTGCAAGATACACTTCATTACATATCTTAGTCTTGTGTTGTTTAGATATTCCAGCGGATACGTATATCAGTTTACCTTATAAGGCAAGGTTCTCTGATGAAGCTGGAATGCTGAGCTGATGTAAAGTAATGAAAATCAAGAGTGAAAGGCACTGACAGACTATGATGTAATGAACATAACAGTTGCTGGACAAATAATGACCGAGATCCATCTCGTTCATACACTGGCAGACAATGATTCAATACAGGATTATTGGTCAACTGTAGCAGCCAATTTCTATCAATTGGCTAAAAGTGAGACCATTGTCTCTATAACTACCTGTGACTGAGCTCAGAGACTGTAATGCAAGCGGTGTGCAGCCTTTACCTCATTGACTGTGACACTGATTCCCCAGAACAAGATCTTCAAATGAAGACTCTGGACCGAGAACATTCATCCCTGCCGCAGAAGGTAAAAGTTCTACGCTTCAATCTTGCTGAAAAGAGACACATTGTCAAAGCTTTTCACCTTGCACTCATCAGGACAAAAACAAAAATGCCAAATTTCAAACAATTGCAACAATGAAGAGTACAAGAGGGCATGCCATGAACAGCACCAGGCATTCCTCAAAATGAGGTGACAACCTGGTGAAGCTGCAACACGGAACTACTTGTGCACCGAACAGCATAAGCAACGAGTGATGGACTGAATAAGCTAAGCAATTCCACAACGAACAGATCTGATCTAAGATCTGCACTCCTTCCCCATTCAATTGTGAGAGGTGATGGACAATTAAACAACTCTATGTTTGAGGAGGAAGCTCCACAATGGTGGGCAAACCCAGCATTTTAATGCAATAGAAAATACTGAAGCATTTTCAGCCATCTTCAACCTGAAGTGCCAAGTAGATGATCCAACTCAGCCTTCTCCTAAAATCCCCAGTATCACAGATGCCAGTCTTTAGCCAATTCGATTCGCTCCACATTATATCAAAAATGGCTGAAGGCACTGGATACTGCACAAGCTATGGATCCAGCCAACATTCTGGCAATGATACTGAAGACTTATGCTCCAGAACTAGCTGCACCCAACCCTAGCTGTTCAAGAACAGATACAATGTGGAAAATTGCCTAGGTATATCCTGCACAAAAAATAAGGACCAATCTCACTCCGCCAATTACTGCCCCATCAATCCTTCGATCATAAGGTAAGATGTGGGGATGTTTACTGATGATTGCACAATGTTCTGCACCATTTGCAACTCCTTAGAGACTGATGTCATCCAAGGGCAAACGGAGAAGGACCTCGACAACATTCATGCTTGGGCTGAGAAGTGGCAAATGACATTTCATAGAATCATAGCTGCTGTTGGTGGGACAGGGAGGTCCCACTAGCGTGAACCGCCCAATAATCCCGTCCAATGTGTTTCACACAGGGCAAGATAACAAGTAGGAAAAAATAAAACACAAATGAAATTTAGGCAATGCAGACCAATATTGTGTCCAGTTCAGAGCACTTTGGGATAGATGTCAAGGTGTTGGAGAGGTGCAGAGGGAATTTTCTAGAATGCCATCGGGAATGAGGGAGTTGATGTGTGAAGAGAAAACAGAAATTGGGATTGCTTTCCTAAAGCAGGGAAGGTTAGGGGAGAAATTTAATAGAGGCAGTTATAAAGTGTTGTTATAAAATAGATAAACGGTTTTCATTGGCAGAAATACAGTTAACCAGAATACCCAAATTTATAGTAATTAGCAGAAGAGTCAGGGAAGAGATGAAGTTAATTCTTTAATGCCTCAAGTGCTGATGACCAGGGAAGTAGTGCCTGAAGGTTAATGGAGGGACAGCCTATAACAACTTTCAGGGGGGAGTTCACTAGATTTTGCAGAACTCTGGGGAAAGAGCAGGGGAGGGGATAGCGCTTCCGATGAGCTAGCACAAACACAATGGGCCGGGTGGCCTCCTCCCTTGCTGTACAAATCCAACTTGGTTTCTCTGGGCTGGATTGTTGGTGTTTTCAGGCTGTTTATACCCCGTGGGCCATTGTGTCAGACACCATTTCTGACTGGAAGCATGTGTCCAGTGGGGTAGCACAGTGTTGGGTTTGTGGTTTATATAAATGATTTTGATATGAATGTCGAAGGGTTGATCAGTAAATTTGCGGACGATACGAAAATTTGTGGGGTGGTAAATAGCGAGGAGAATAGCCTTCGATTACAGGAGGATATAGACGGGGCTGGTCAGATGGGCTGATCAGTGGAAAATGGAAGTCAATCGGATAAATGTGACGTGACGCATTGGGACAGGACACACGAGGTAAGGCAATACATAATGACAGGACCATGGGAAGCACTGAGGATCAGAGGGACTTTGGTGTGCATGTACACCAGTCCCTTTAGGTAGCAGGGCAGGTAGATACAATAGTTAAGAAGGCCTATGGTATACTTGCCTTTATTAGCTGAAGAATAGAGTTCAACAGCAGAGAGGTTGTGCTGGAACTGTATGAAATGTTGGTTAGGCCACAGCCAGAGTATTGTGTGCAGTTCTGGAATCCACATTATAGGAGGGATGTGATAGCACTGGAAAAGGTGCAGAGGAGATTTACCAGGATATTTCCTGGGCTGGAGTGTTTCATTTATGAAGAGTGATTGGATAGACTGGGCTTGTTTTCCTTGGAGTGGAGGAGACTGAGGGGGGACATGTTTGAGATGTATAAAATTATGAGGGACATTGATAGAATAGACGGGGAGAAACCTTTCCTCTTGGTGGAGCGATTAATGACCAAGGGTCGTGGATTTAAGGTACGAGGCAGCAGGTTTAGAGGGGATGTGGGAGGTGTGGTGGGAGTTTGGAACTCGCTTCCTGAAAAGGTGGGAGAGGCTGAGACCTTCGCAACATTTAAGAAGCATTTAGATGTACGCTTGCGATCCCAGGGCAGACAAGACTATGAGCCAAGTGCTGGAAAATGGACTTAGAATGGTTTTTGACCGGCACAAATGCAATGGGCCGAAGGGCCTTTCCTGTGCTGTGTGACTCTATGACTCTATGACTATGACCATTGCCTCAGGTGTCGCTGGATTCAAACTTCAAAAACCTGTCTAAGGATTCATAAGATAGATAGGCGAAAGGGAGAAGGTGTGAAAAGAGTGTGATAAGCACCTCAAGATGTTGGAATGCTTGCAGAGGACACTGATACAATTTAGAGATAGATGTGATTTTCTTTGTCTACTTTTGCACTTGGTGCATTGATTTTGTTGCCACGGTTCGTGTTGAAAGTCGATTAGGAAAGAGGGTCATTATGCAGAGGCTTTGAAGTGGGCTTAAATCTTAGCCATGGGTTCGAGCACACCATGGACAGTTGACTTTCTAATTAAACACCAAATGTATCCAAATTGGACAGCATGTCAATAAAGGAAAAAAAAAGTGGGTTGATTCAACATTGATTATCTGCCATTAGATGTCACCGGTGCCAGTGATCATATTTACCAAGAGTGTTAAAAATAGCACAGAGTCGCACGTGATTACTGCGTTGACTTTGTCTTCACTTTGACATCTTGTGCTCAGTGACAGACTCCTGTAAATTGGATATGGGAGTCTGAGTGGGTCCAGAGTTATTGATCTAACTCTGCAAGAAAGAAACGTTAAATTCAAAAGCTAGTGTTGGGTTATTTGAAGTGGCTCACATGGTGCGTCTTTACTTTTAGTTCCCCCTGCTACCTGCTCCCACCCCCTCCGCCCCCCCTATCACCCACCCCGAAGAATTGCCAATGTCACAGATGAAAAATGACGACTGCTGTGCATTTTGACATCTTTGCTGGGTACCAGTTGTGCTGACCGTTTAGGGTTGATTAAATTCTGAAATTTCTCTTTGAGGAGTTTCGTGTTTTCGCTCAGTTGTTTTAAATGTAATTTTTCTGTGTGATATCTTTGTGTGTTTCCTTAAGTATGTGGGGCAGGATTCTCCGGTCATGGACGGCGAAATTCTGGCTATCCAATAACTGGAATTATCCAAAATCTGGGCAATTTTCTCTTGGAGAGCTGGACGCCGGTCCCAGAATGGTGCTTCAGCTATTTGCCTTCTTTCATTCATTCCCACCACAAGATATAGTTCGATGCATAGCCCTCCAAAAGAAAAAAGTTTTCAATTGACTCCTGAGGCTATTATAATTTTTACAGAATTGAAGCAAAAACACAGGACATCACATGGGCCCTAATACTTTTTTATTTGTTCATGTGGGTGTGGGTATTGCTGGCTCAACCGGCATTTATTGCCCATTCCTAGTTACCCTTAAGAAGGTGGTGGTGAGTTGCCTTCTTGAACCACTGCAGTCCCTGAGGTGTAGGTACACCCACAGCACAGTTAGGGAGGGAGCTTTATATTTATCTAATAAGTTCAGATACGTAACTGCTTATCATACTAGCATTGGTGTCCAGAGCCCTTTGTCTGTTGGACTGTGTGGGGTTCTAGTTCACAAGCTCAGACCTGAGTCCCCTATGGTACTTTAAATTCTGCCTCCCACACCACACCCTCCCCAACCCCGCCCTCTCCCCCGCAACCCCCCAGGCGCTGGTTTTCCCTATTCTCTGCATGCTAAACTGACGGTAAATCCAAAGTCTGGGAAAATCCAAAATCGGGCATGGTCTCGGTTCTGAGTGTGCCAGATTTTGAACAGCGTACCTGTATTTATAAATGACCTTTCAGATAGTTAACATCCAAGAAAGTGGTCCTCCCAGCACTCAAACTATATGTCACTCTAATGTGGTTGCCACATTCTGATGAGGATCAATAACTCTGAGAGTCAATTTAAATAACATCCATAAACTGGCATTATCATAACTATCAGCATTACAAGGCTTAATGTAGGGCCATGAATAGACACTAGGGGGAGCTGCAGATACTACTATATAAAGCAGTGATGCTAGACCTTAGGGAAGGGGAGTAAGCAGACGACAGCTAGTGAAGGTCATCAGAGCAGCGAGTGTGAGAAGGTTTGTTATAGTTCCAGTGAGTGAGATTAGCAGTAGGTGAGTGTAGTTAGATGTTGTTGATCAATTCTGTATTCTGAAAGGATTAAGTGTCGAAACCCAGTTTAGCAGTGTAAATAAAATCATAGCTTTACTTAAGTAAAAGCAACTAACTAAGCAACGGAAACAGCACCACATGGTACCAGGAGTTTATTAGATTAGTGTAGAATAGCAATGGAGATTGAAGAAGGCAATCCAGAATCTACATCTCGAGAAAAATCTACAGTAAAGACTGATTAGAAGATGGAAGGTCTCAAGGCGCCTGCCCACTTCAAGACACACGGTAAACTATGCCAGAACTGGGCTTTGTTTATGCAACAGTTTGAAGACTTTATTTCAGCCTCCATGCTAGAAAATGCATCAGACCAACATAAGATAGGTCTCCTACTAAGTTGGGCTGGACCACAAGAATTGGAGTTATTCAATTTGTTTGAATTCAGTGCAAATGAGGATGAAAGTAACTCAGCATGGTGCTCCAAAGGTTTGACACTCACTGTAAGAAGCAGGTGAATGAGATTATTGAGCGCTACATGTTTTGGAAAAGGCTGCAGCTTTACAGGGCCCAGCTCTCAAGCTCCGAGCGCGGTCCGGTAATTTTGCCTCAGCCTTCGGGTCTATGCTGCAGGACCAGGTTGTGTTTGGAATTAACGATGAACAGCTGTGCAAGAAAATGTTGAGAAAACTGGTGTTGTCGATCGAAGACTAGGGTGTGTTAGGCCAGCGAGCAGGCATCCAGCGAATATGCCGAAATTGTGGCTAAGGAAAAGAGCGCGAAATCGATAAACGTGGCTGACGTAAGGGGCAGCACGGTAGCATTGTGGATAGCACAATTGCTTCACAGCCCCAGGATCCCAGGTTCGATTCCTGGCTTGGCTCACTGTCTGTGCGGAGTCTGCACGTTCTCCCCGTGTGTGCGAGCGTTTCCTCCGGGTGCCCCGGTTTCCTCCCACAGTCCAAAGATGTGCAGGTTAGGTGGATTGGCCATGCTAATTTGCCCACAGTGTCCAAAATTTCCCTTAGTGTTGGGTGAGGTTACTGGGTTATCGGGATAGGGTGACGGTGTGGGCTTGGGTAGGGTGCTCTTTCCAAGAGCCGGTGCTGACTTGATGGGCCAAATGGCCTCCTTCTGCACTGTAAATTCTATGATTCTATGATTCAATTACGTCATTAATACTGTGTAGGAGCAAAGAAAACTGCGTACAATGGCCGGTGGCAATTTTGATTGTGACATCATGAGCGTGATGATGTGCACAGGCTGTGGACACGCCCACAGTAAACAAAATTGCCCAACGAGAGGGAAGGATGTGGTAGATTGAATCACTTCGCAGCACAGCGCCGTTTTGAACCAACTTTTCCAGTAACCAAATTTAAACAGCATTATGGGGATGGCAGAAGGATCCAAAGTGTGTAAAGTGTTGAGAAAAAAATCCAAAATCACTGAAAATAGAGAGGATTGGTCACCTATGGGTTGCCAGATCCCTTCAAGATAGAAGCCATTACCAAGATTGGTTTATTGGATCGGGAAGAAAGATCAATAAACACACTCACAAAGATAATAAAGGAGTGGACTGTCTCACTTGAAATGAATGGTGAATTGATCCCATTCAAGATTGACACAGGAGAGCACGCAAATATTATCATGTTCCGATCTTTAAAGCACGCAATCAGAAAGCCTCTGATAAAGCAGTCCACCTGTGAGCTCAGAGATTATAATGGTAATACGATAGCTACAAAGTGATCATGCTGACTCGTTGTGAAGAATGGGAAAATAGCGTCCCAGGTTCGATTCTCTGCTGGGCCACTGTCTGTGCGGATTCTGCATGTTCTCCCCGTGACTGCGTGGGTTTCCCCCGGTTGCTCCGGTTTTGTCCCACAGTCCAAAGATGTGCGGGTTACGTGGATTGGCCATGATGAATTTCCCTTAGCATCCAAAAAAAGGGTTAGGAGGGGTTATTGGTTACGGGGATAGGGTGGAGGTGAGGGCCTAAGTGGGTCGGTGCAGACTCGATGCGCCGAATGGCCTCCTTCTGCACTGTATGTTCTATGTTCTAACTGGCACTTCAGATGAAGAGTCCAGGGAAGACCTAGGTGATGTGAACAATCTCTCCGAAGTGCACACTGATGATGGCACATCAGAAAATGTAGCTTCGATCGATGCTGAATCATCAGAAAACAGGACAACTACTGATGCTGAAACATCAGAACCTAAATTAGTCCGAATATTGGAATTGCAAGCTTGTTTAATTTCTAAGATACTACCAGTATCTGATCGCAAACTGCAGACCATAAAAGCCGAAACTTAAAAGGACTTGATTCTCCAGAAGGTAAAACAATACCTCAGAGAAGGATGGTCTGCTGGATGCAAATCACCCTTTCAAGACATAAGAGACGATCTGACTATGATTGATGGTGTCCTGCAAAGGGAGGTAGGATAGTGATATCTGTCAGTTTACATCTATATGGATTCTGTAGCTGGTTCGCGAAGGTCATCAAGGCATTGAGAAGTGTTGAAGGCAAGCCAGACAATTGGTGTATTGGCTGGGAATGAACAGAGAGATCGATCAGTATGTGTCAGCATGTCCGACTTGTCATATGCATCAACCTGCAGAAGGCAAGGAAACCATGCAACAGATGGACATTGTGAGCAGTCCAGGGAACATGGTGGGCATGGACTATTACATTTTCAGGGTTATGGCTACTTAATAGTCATAGACTATTACTCCAACTTTCCAGAGGTGATGTTGTTAAAAGATTCGATGTGCCTGATCAATGATAAAGGCAACTAAATTGATTTTTGCCGCCATGCTATTCCGCTTAACATTGTCTCTGACAATGGTCCGTGTTTCTCGAGTTGGAGTGGACACAGTTTGCAGAGCAATATAATTTTCACCCATGTGACGTCTAGCTCACATTATCCACTGTCTTATGGGTAAGCAGAGCGAGGAGTTGGGATAATTAAGCGATTGTTCCGAAAGGCAAGTGAAGATGGTCAAGATGTGTCATTAGCGCCGCACAAATGTTGATGGGGAGAAGGCCACAAACCACTTTACCGCATAACATCAGTCCAGAAACTGCTAACAAGAAGATAAGTGAAAGAATCTCTAAAACAAAGAAGAAGCAACAAGAGGTCTACAGTGGACATACCAAGCCTTTAGCTGAGCTTCACGAAGGGGACTTTGTGAGGATTCAAGATCCAGAAGGTGGTTGGCCAACTCTTGCAAAGGTTCTAAAACAGGTAGCACCCAGGTCCTACCCAGTGCAAACAGACTGAGGAGCACAGTTCAGAAGAAACAGACGGGCATTACTACGTGTCAAGCACAAGGTTCTAGCTCAACGTGAACAAGTTGTTCCACGAGACAACATGTTCAAGAACATTGCTGTACCAGATCCAAGTTTAGCAATAACACAGCTCGAAGATGGACTAGAGCAATCTAACGCCTTGAATATTCCACTGAGACATTCTACCAGAAGAAGGCGACCTCCAGAGAGACTGAACTTGTGATTGTAATTTAACCTATTCTCATCTCAGTAAACTAACTGCCATCACAAAATGCAATACTGTATTGTATGATAATAAGACAGTGATAGTTACTAGTTATTTAGATAGCAATACTGCTAGGTCAGAGTTCAAAGAAAATATCACAACCACTGTAATATTTTTTTTTCACAAAGGAAGGGGGATATGGTAGTATCATAATGATCTATAATGATCAGCATTACAAGGGTTAATGTAGTACCATGAATAGCCACTAGAGGGAGCTGCAGATACTACGTGTCAAGCAGTGATGCCAGACTTTAGGGGAGGGGTGTAACCAGGAGACAGCTAGTGAAGGTCATCAGAGCAGTTAGTGTGAGAAGGTTAGATTATAGTTTATACCAGTGAGTGAGATTAGCAGTAGGTGAGTTTAGTTACATGTTATTGATCCATTGTGCATTCCAAATGGACTAAGTGTCGAAACCCAGTTTAGTAGCATAAATAAAATCATAGCCTTGTTTAAGTAAAAGCTATACTGTGGTCTTTGTGGAACACTATGCCTACCACCCTAAATAAGCAACAGAAATAACACCACTTTGAAAGGCTCAATACCTCTGAGAGTCAATTTAAATAATATCCATAAACCCTGTCCACTACTTTTTGTCACCTCTTCAAGATATTCAGTCAGATTCAGGCACATCTTTGCAAATCTATCTGTCTGTCTCTCTCTGATCAGGTGAAAATCTTCTGTACGTGCAGTGATTCCACCCTTAATAAAATATGATAGCAATTTCCCATCAACAGGTCATAGGCGAACTGCTCGTCATCCATTTCTCTATCCAATATACCTATCACCCCTTTTCAAGTGACTATTGGATCTTCTTTTCCTCCTTTGTGGACAGTGCATTCCAGCTCACCACACTTATTAAATTAAAATAAGCAATTTCCCTCACCTCACTTTTGGTTCATTGCTAACTGAAGGAGATATTGAGCTGCTGGATGCACCAAGCGACCTTTCAAAATGTCTTATGTTTTTTACTGTTCCTGAAGATTTTGGTCTACCTGTAGTGCTAGTTATCTGCAGAATATTAACTAACAGTGAACTCTCCGGCCCTTATTCAAAATGGCAGCTTCAATGGGCGGGATTCTCCATCCTGCTGACCAGTTTTCTGGTGCGGCGTTCCCCCACCAGCCGACCAATGGAGTTTCCCATTGTGGACAACGCCACACCGTCGGGAAATCCCCGGGCTTGGGTGCGCTGCCGGCGTAACGGAGAATCCCGACAGCGGAGAATCCAGCCCAAGATCTTTCACATCTACCTGGGCGGGAAGACAGGGAGCCTGGTTTTCACTTCGAGGCAGCAATCCTGAATCGGACCATTTCCTGCCAGGTCGCACCCCAAGTGGCAATGTCTGCCAATGCGTTCTTCAAAACGTGCTAGTGGGGACAGGCTGGACTCAGGGCAGCCAACTCCCAAAGCAAATCTGAGGCAAGAACAAAGGAGGGATGGTTAGAAAGACTTTTTAAAAAATCTGTTCACGGGATGTAGTGGGCCAGCATTTAATGTCCATCTCTGAGGACATTTAAGTCAACCACATTGACCATGGTATGGGCAACAGATTTCCTTCCCTAAAGGGCATTATTGAAAAGCAAGTGACTTTGGTTTCAAGGTCATCATTAAACTTTTAATTCCAGACTTTATTGAATTGAGTTATTACCATCGGCCATGGTGGGATTCGAGCCCAGGTCATCAGAACATTATCCATTGGGCGAGTTCTCCCATATGGGGAGAAATCGTAAGGCTGGCGTCAAACCCGGGCGGGTTTGACGCCAGCCCCCCCCTTCCCGACCGGGAACCGATTCTGGTCCCCGGTCGGGGCTAGCATCCCGACGCTGTAAACTCCGGCATCGCGGGCTTAACGAATTTCGTTAAGCCCGTTTGCCAGAGTTAGCGCCGGCTGACGCGTCATATGACGTCAGCCGCGCATGCGCGGATTGGAAGACTCCAACCCGCGCATACGCGGATGACGTCATCGCGTATTTGCGCGAAACCCGTGCATGCGCGGGCCGGGATGCCCCTCAGCCGCCCCGCGAATGGATACTGCGGGGCGGCGGAGCGACAAATAGTGCCAATCGGTGCCATGGTTATAAAAAGCGAGAGTTTACGGCCGTTTTTACGAACGGCCAGACCAGGTGTGTTTGCCGTTCGTAAAAACAGCCGTAAAGGGCTGGGAACTCGGCCCATTGATCAGCTGAGAATCGCTGCCGCGTATCGGGAGTCGGGCGTGGGGGGGGGGGGGGAGAATAGCGGGAGGGCGTCGGAACAGCGTGGCCGTAAAATTTTACGAGCCACGCTATTCTCCGCACCGTCCGGAGTGCGGAGAATCTCGCCCATTGTTTCTGGATTACTAGGCCAGTGACAGCACCGTTATACTACTGCTTTCCCACCGATGCCAATACTGTCAATCAATGTAAAGATTAAGGCGAAGACTCAGAATGACAATTTGAAATCTGAGCATCAATACTGTTTAATGCAAAGAATGCTCAAGTAAACTAGCAGGAAACATAGAAAGGGATTGTAAAGGCCTCTCTCGCAGAGTTTTGCATTGCAGTGGGGGAGGAGTGGTTAAATACGGCGATCCGTTCGCAAGTCCACTGACTTTGGTGGGCCAGGAAACCCCGCGGGCAGGTGGGGCCAGAAAATTCCACCCTCTGGGATGTAAAACGGAAAAGATTAGCAAAGGCAAATCTGGGCCCATTACAGGCTGAGACGGGAAAACTTCTAATGGGAAAAAGGAAATGGCAGGGGAACTAGACAGGTACTTTTCCTCTGTCTTCATGGAGGAAGATGCAAATAAACCATTCTGAACTGCAGGAGAACCTAGAGAGCCAGCAAGAATGAGGTTCTGAAAGAAATTAGCATTGTCGAAAAAGTATCATTGTGGAAATTAATGGGCCTGGAAGTTGATAAATCCCCTGGACTCGGTGATACTCATCCCAGAGTGTTGAAAGAGGTGGCTGCAGAGATTGTGAATGCGTTGGTGGTCATCTTCCAAAATTCTATAGATTCTGGAATGGTTCTTGCAGATTGGAACGTAACAAATGTAATCCCATTATTTAAGAAAGGAGGAGAAGGGGAAGTGGGGAACCTTAGGTCAGGTAGCCAGACATCAGTAATAGGGGAAATCCCAGAATCTATTTCTAAAGGATGTGACAACTGGACATTTAGAAAATAATGGTGAGATTGGGTAAAGTCTACATGGATTTATGAAAGGGAAATCATGTTTTACAAACCTGTTGGGGATTTTGGAAGTTGTAACTAACAGCAGAGGTAAGGGGGAGCCAGTGGATGTGGTATATCTGGATTTTCAGAACATTTTGCCTAAGGTCCCATGCAAGAGGTAATCAAGCAAAAATAGAGAACATGGTATAGGGTTAATATAAAAGACGGATTGAGGATTGGTTAATGGGCAGAACACAGAGAGTAGAAAGAAACAAGTCTTTTTCAGATCGGTAGGCTCTGATTGGTGGGGTACTGCAAGGATCAGAGATTGGGCCCCAGCTATCCAGCTATTCACAATCCAGATCAATGATTTGAATTTATAGACCAAATGTAATATTTGCAACTTTGCTCATGGCATAAACAAGGTGATGGTGTGAGTTCTGAGGATACAAAGTGGCTTCAAGGACTTTTGACAAGCTAGGTTAGAGGAGGGGGTGAGTTGGTGGTGGAAGGTGAAGGAGGTCTAGAACCAAGGGACTGTCTCAGAATATGAAGTAGGCCGTTTAGACCATGAGAAGTAATTTCTTCAGTTAGAGGGTAGTGAATCATTGGAATTCTCTCCGCCAGAGAACTATAGAGACTCAACCATTGATTATGTTTGAACAGAGATTGATAGATTTCTACACATTACAGAAACATCCAGCTATGATTCACATCTTCTGACCACATCAAAAGCAGTTAAGTGCTTCCTGGCGAGAAAAAGAGGAAGTGAAAGCACTTAACTCCTGGATGTTTATAAACCTTGTGGTTCGATTCAAAACAGTCTACTTGAGATGCTTTCAAGTGTGAAGGGAAATGAAAATAAACAATTCAGACATCTGGCTGTCTGGAAGCTGTCAAATACAGCCTAGTAAAAACTATTTCTCTTTGAAGTGAATAGAAGCCTTAAAGATCAAAGGGTCTGAGGGGGTTAAAGCCTTATGATGTGATTTTGGCTTTTTATGAAGTAACCACCATTGCTTACTAGACCGGTGTCTGAGGCAACCGGTGTAAAGGACAGGTGAGTGAAAAATCAGTGAATTCTTTTACTGTTTCTGTCTGGACAGCTCTTTAGTTTCCAGGCAGGGGTGACTGATGGGGTGGTGGTCGGTGTCTGTTATGGGGCTCTTCCCTGTCATGCAGGGTTCTGATATGGGGATGGGTTGTCTGTTTCCAGGGGGTTTGCTGTTATGGGTAGCCCTCTGTTATGGTGGTTCTCTGGAATGGGGTTCTCTGGAATGGGGTTCTCTGTGTTGGGGGTTCTCTGCGTTGGGGGTTTAATCTGATATGGGATGTTCTTTGTTATGGGGATTCTCTGATATGGGGGGGGGGTTCTCTCTTATGGGTGTTCCCTGATATGGGAGAGGTCTCTGATGGGGTATCTGATGGGGGCTCTGGTGGGGGTCTCTAATGGGGTTCCCTGACACGGGGAATGGTGGGGGAGGTCTGATTGGGGCAACTGGGGATGGGATGAGCAGGATTTGTCTTCTGGTGGGAAGGGGGGGGGGGTCTTCCGATTAACTATGGGGTCTCCTACCTTAAATACGTACCCCTTGGCCTACCGTATCAAAGCCACACTGGCAAATACTTGCACCAATCCTGAGCCAGAGGGCTAGAGCATCACAAAGGTGTGGAAGTGTCTAGCCCGTCACTAGGATGAAAATGGGTTCAAATGACCCATTTGCATTGTCTTGCTGGTGTGGGACATGAACCTTAATGCTACTACTGGCGGGGGACCAGAATCTCGCAAACGGTGTTGATCCAATTTTTTGCCCCGACACGATTCACTGCCACATCGGGGAACTGCGCTATCGGCAGCAGGCAGCAAAGAATTCCCCCTGAGACTCAATTGATACTTAAATGAGGCGATTGAGTGAAATGTATCCTCCACTTTGGTAGGAAAATAAAAAAACCCAGAATATTCTTTAATTGGAGACACTGCAGGGAATGTTGATATTCAAAGAGATCTGGGTGCCCTTGTACATAGGTTGCAGAAGGGGCTGGTTTAGCTCACTGGGCTAAATCGCTGGCTTTTAAAGCAGACCAGCAGCACGGTTCAATTCCCATACCAGCCTCCCCGGACAGGCGCCGGAATGTGGCGACTAGGGGCTTTTCACAGTAACTTCATTTGAAGCCTACTCGTGACAATAAGCGATTTTTCACTTTTCATTTCATTTCAGAAGGTTAACGTGCCGGTACATTTAGCAATTTGGAAGATAAGTAATGTATTAACCTTCATTACAAAGCTGCAGGGGGCAGAGTGTGCAGGAGCGGGGGTGGGCAGAGAAAAGTGGTCGCGGTCCAGAACTAGGGTTCAAAGCCTCCGAATATGGTGTCAGCCATTTTGGACTGAGATGAGGAAAAATAGCTTCTCTCTAGAGGTTGTGAATTTTTGGAATGTTCCGATGATCAGTCATTGATTCTGTTCAGGAGAGATCAATAGAATTTTGGTCACGAATGAACTGAAAGGACAGGGGGTTAGATAATTCAGGAAAGTGGAGCTGATCATATTAAATGGCCTCACGCCCAAAGTGCTGAATAGTTGAGTTCAGCTCCTACTTTTTTTCATGTTGCTGACATTGCTATTCACTCTCACTGCGCAGAATTCTAATGGAAAAAAAATACTTCCCTTTGTACAGCGGACCAACCCTGTCTGAAATATTCTGAGGATAAGGAAGAGGTATAGGAGAGGAGGAGGGCAGACGTCTCACCCACGAATCCTCCTGAAGCAATGATTATGAAACATTGTAGGTGCATTCAATGGCATTCAGTCAGCTTTGTGATCCGCTTGGGACAGAACCGCTGTATTTCATTGTCTAAATGTAGTTAGTCAAAAGCAATGTAGCCCCAGCCACAGAGCAACAGAAACTGGGACTCCAAGTGGTTTTGTGTAAGACACAGAAATCTTTGGTTTTGTTGTGATTGAGGACTGAGTCATTGAGTTGACAGATAGATCTGCAGGGGGCGAATCTTTGCCTCTGAGGAGAAGTCTTGCTCAAAGTGTAATGTTTCCTGACAGGCTGCATATGTTTTTCAGAATTTGTCTGCAGGGTTCTCCTGCTGTTGTGTGTACCCAAACAAATCATGAAAGTCTCAGAGCGGGATTCAATTATTGGTGCATTCTGAGATTTAAAAAGAAAATAGTCAATTTCTGGGGCTGGGTGTCATGGGCGAGGCTGGCATTTATTTATTGTCCTTGCTAAGAGTGTGGCAAGGTGCCTTCTCGAATTCCTACAGCCCAAGTGGCGTTGGCACATCCACAATGCCGGTAGGGAGGGAGTTCCAAGTGAAGGAACGGTGTTGAAGTTCTCAGTCAGGATGATCAGTGGCTTGGAGGTGGTTCTCATGCGTTGGCTGCCCTTGTTGTTCTCGGTGGCAGCGTTTGCGAGATTGGAAGGCGCTGTCGAAGGAGCGTAGGTGCGTTGCTGCAGTGCATCTTGTAGATGCTAAACACTGCAGCCATTGCACTGGTGGTGGAGGGGGGTGACTGCTTAAGGTAATGGATAGTATCTTTCACAGTGACTTCACTGCAGTGTTAATGGAAGTCTACTTGTGACACTAATAAAGATTACAGTCAAATTGATTGCTTTGTCCTCGATGGCATTGAATTTACTGAGTGCAAGTGGAGAGAATTCCGTTGTACTTTTGACTTGTGACTTGGAGATTGAGGCTTTGTGTGAAAGCAAGTTGGTGTTAGACAGTCTGGTGTCTGGATGGATTACACAGAGAATTATCAGCCCTTACATGCTAACTGGTAACCCAAGTGGAAGAAATGTGTCTAAATCTGGAGCAATAACAGTCCTGCCTTACCTTTTCCCTTCCCCCCCCCCAGCTCAGAGGTACCGCAAATAGTTTTATCGGCAATTTTGCTTATTTGAAGCAGCTCAGTACAAAGTAGTACAAAGATAATTTCCCAGCGGATGTTTGAACTTCCCAGGCAATCACCATCCAAACCTTACCTGGCAACGTCTGGATGACCCCCCCCCCCCCCCCCCCCCACCCAGTGCATCTTTGGCATACCCCCCACCTCCCCCATACCTGCCCTGGAGCTCGGAAGCTACGTCTCATTTTACCTCACTGCGTAATAAACCTCTCTGGTCTTTTTTGGCAATTATTTTTAAATGATGTCTTCTGATGAAGGAGCTGCGCTCCAAAAGCCAGTGATTCCAAATAAACCTGTGGGACTTTAACCTGGCGTTGTAAGACTCTGGCCTTCTGCCAGTGAAAGCAATTTTGTTTTATCTACTCCAGCAAAATCTCTGATGATGGTAAACAATTCTATTCAATCTTGGAAGTGTGGAGGAACAGAGGGATCTTGGGGTCCACGTACATAGATCCCTTAAAGTTGCCACTCAGGTTGATAGGGTTGTTAAGAAGGCGTATGGTGTGTTGGCTTTCATTAACAGGGGGATTGAGTTTAAGAGCTGCCAGGTTTTGCTGCAGCTTTATAAAACCCTGGTTAGACCACACTTGGAATATTGGGTCCAGTTCTGGTTTCCTCATTATAGGAAGGATGTGGATGCTTTGGAGAGGGCACAGAGGAGGTTTACTAGGATGCTGCCTGGACTGGAGGGCATGTCTTATGATGAAAGAAAGGTTGAGGGAGCTAGGGCTTTTCTCACTGGAGAGAAGAAGGAAGAGAGGTGACTTGATAGAGGTGAACAAGGTGATGAGAGGCATGGATAGAGTGGATAGCCAGAAACTTTTCCACAGGGTGGAAATGGCTGTCACGAGGGGACATAATTTTAAAGTGATTGGAGGAAGGTATAGGGGAGATGTCAGAGGCAGGTTATTTACACAGAGAGTGGTGGGTGCGTGGAATGCACTGCCAGCAGAGGTGGTGGAGTCAGAGTCATTAGGGATATTTTAGTGACACTTGGGCAGGCACATGGACAGCAGTAAATTGAAGGGGTGTTGGTACGGTTGATCTTAGATTAGAATAAGTGGTCGGCACAACATTGTGGGGTGAAGGGCCTGTACTGTGCTGTACTGTTCTATCTATGTTCTAATCTGCCTTTATGAAAGAACGATGAGTCTCCTGGCTGCCAGCTGGAGAGCTGGTGAAAGACCATTCTTTCCTTTGGGGAAGGTCAGTTGAATTACAAGAGGTGTGGCTCTCAGCCAGTTCCCCGTTCTGATCCCTCAATCAGGCACTGTGTGTCCTTGAATGAGGGCCCCCTCTCTGCCTGGGGGAACACGAGCAACTCACACAGGTTTGCATCAGAATCCGGGCAAAGCTATAGGCTCGCCCACTACTGGGTGAATACCAACAGTTGCCGGATGCGTCCCCTATTTGGGTATTAATTGCCCACTTAAACTGGCGGGTTGGCAATCCAGGGGCACCCTGTCAGAGTCTCAACTGAGGTGGAGACAGGAAGGTGCCAGGGGTGGCACCTGCCACCGTAACAACCAATTAAATGCCCTCCAAACACACCATGGGCAAGAGCATCAAATGCTGTCCCAGGAAACTAAACCCCATCATCCATGGTACTATCCTAGTCAATCTGCTCTTTGTTCATTGCTAAATAAATTTCACAGGATTTCACAACTTGGAAAATCTAGGCTCCTACGTTGATGACGCATTGTCTCTTTGCTCTGAGCCAGAAGGTTGTGTGTTAAATATCCACTTTGGGCCTTGATCTATAGTCATGCTTCTGTACCACACCGAGGGAGTTAGCACTGTTGGATATGTGTCCTTCAGTAGACATGTCAAACGTATCTTCTTGTCCGGGGAAAACAAAATGTCAGGGCACGATAAAAGAAAGAACAGGAAATTCTCAGCGTGTCTTGGCCAACATTCATTTCATAACCAATGTAATCATTATATTTTGTGGGCTTTTCCTGTGCACTGGTTACCAGATCAATAACGGTGTTTCGACTTCCAATAAAACTTCATTGGGAAGTTCCGAGGGGATGTTGAGCCTCTGTATAAGTTCCTGAGTTAAAAAAAGTTCTATTTTGCTTTCTGTGAAGACGTTTTTATTGCGACGCTAATGCAACAACAGAGAGACTGTGTTGTTTAATGGGTACAAGTTGTGTTGTCTGTCTTTACAATGAAAGTGAGTTATGTTGCAGGAATATTATGCAAGCTGTGCATAAATAGTTTTAGTGTTCAAATCAAAAGGACAGAAGAGGAATTTATAACAGTGACTCCGAATTTATTTCACTGCCTAATTGTCGACAAGCGTTTCGGTTCCAGCTGTGAATTTTAATAACAAACACAAAAATATGTATTTCACTTTTCAAGAAGGGAATGTCGTGGAGTTTGTCGGAGGCATGTCGAGGTTATTCAGCAGAAACTGACAAGCAATGTAACGTTTAATAGGGTAACCTTGAGTTGCACTGAGAAAAAGTGACAGTGAATCAATAACCGCAAGGGACAATTTCAGGCAGATTGAACTAACAGCACCAAGTCTCATTAACCCATTTAGGACGGATAATCTTCCTTTCACATTGCATAGCTGCACATCAGTAGGAATATTCTATTATAGGGGTAGTATATTGTGGAGTGATAGAGATGTCTGATTGCTCTCAACTGGGGTGGGGTGGGATGACAGGGGGAAGGGGTGGAGGGGGCAGTGATCAATAGATACAGTCGGGTGCTGCAATCATCTTCAATAGGGTGGGGGTGAGGAGTGGGTGAACAGAGCAGGGGTTCCTGTCCACTTACTTCTGGGCACGGACATTGGGTGAAGAGAGGATCAGTCTCATTTGTAGTTAAGCAGCCCATCAATGCCAACGGCCTGCACTCACTCACTCACTCAGCACCTCCAGGAGCCATAGAGCATCTTCCTTACAAAGCCACACAGGCTAACTTGAAATAATATTAGCAAGTAATAGTGTTGGGTCCCAGCTGATGTGGTTTTATTATTGGCTCATTGCTGTCTGTAAGGACTCAGCCAAGGCCAGTCTACTCACAACAACTCTTTTTGTTGTAGCAACCAAAAGGGCCACTACCGTTGTATATACTTATGTCCTAGTCCGGTGACCTATGGAGATGGTTTTGAACTCCCATCATGCATTTGTTATTGGGAGCGCCTCCACACGCCCAACAGGGGAATTTATGTAGGATGGATGGCGGGTTCCAGGCAGAGATAATAGAAGGATTAGAAGGATGGGTGACCTGTTTATAGATGGGAGCTTTCCCAGCCTGCAGGCGCTGGAGGACAAGTTTAAATTGTCGCCAGGGAACGGCTTTAGGTATTTACAAGTGCAGACCTTCCTGAGGAAGCAGGTGATGGCCTTCCCGCTGCTGCCGCCATGGGGGATACAGGACAGAGTAGTTTCCGGTACCAGGGTGGGGGAGGGGAAGGTGTCAGATATCTACCAGGAGCTGTTGGAGGCGGAGGAAACCCCGGTGGAGGAGCTTAAAGGCAAGTAGAAGGAGGAGTTAGGAGGGGAGTTAGAGCTGGGATTATGGGCGGAAGCCCTAAGTAGGGTCAATTCCTCCTCATCATGTGCCAGGCTCAGTCTAATACAGTTTAAAGTGGTTCACCGGGCACACATGACGGGGGCGAGGATGAGCAAGTTTTTTGGGGTAGAAGGCAGATGTGCGAGGTGTGCGGGGAGCCCAGCAAACCATGTCCATATGTTTTGGGCATGCCCGAAGCTTGAAGAGTTCTGGCAGGTTTGCCAGGGCAATGTCCCAGGTGCTAGGAACACGGGTGGTGCCGAGTCCAGAGGAGGCGATCTTTGGAGTGTCAGAAGACCCAAGAGTTCAGGGAGTGAAAGTGGCCGACGTCCTGGCCTTTGCCTCCTTGGCAGCCGGGAGACGGATCTTGTTAATGTGGAGGGATTCGAAGCCCCCGAATGTAAAGACCTAGGTTAGTGACATGGCTGGGGGTGGAGGGGGGTAAGTGTTGTGTTTGTTTGTCTTTTATTATTTATGGTGGTCTGTGAAGACAGAGCCATTTGGGGAAATATCTATTTTTGTACTATGTTTATGTTTAACGCCTATTGTTCTTTTTCTGCTTTTGTTATAAAATGTTACAAATACTTCAATAAAAATATTTAATAAAAATAGGGGAATTTATATGCCACCAAGCAAAGGGGGAGATCTATTGATGATCCTCCGTGTCTTTCATCGTTCCCATAATACCCCTTCCCCTTTAGGTCCGCTTCACCCTGTAAGAGCTCTCCTGTTTGTTCCTGTCTGTTCCCTTATTTCTCCCTTTCCTTTTTTTTTTGCAATTACCATTTTGATTCATGGATGATAAACGGACCTGTGACTTTAAGGCAAAGCAGCTTGCACGTGGACTGCGCCTTTAATTCGAGCAGAGGATTGTAGCGGCAGAGGACATCAGTGATGACTTTCTTTGTACAATGTGTGCAGGAGTCGTTCAATGTGTCGTTCTTTGTACAATGTGTGCAGGAGGGTTTTCTGACACAATATGTTGACAGGCCAACAAGAGGTGAGGCCACTTTGGATTTGGTTTTGGGTAATGAACCAGGCCAGGTGTTAGATCTGGAGGTAGGTGAACACTTTGGAGACAGTGACCACAATTCGGTGACCTTTACGTTAGTGATGGAAAGGGATAAGTATACCCCGCAGAGCAAGAGTTATAGCTGGGGGAAGGGCAATTATGATGCCATTAGACATGACTTAGGATGTGTTGGTTGGAGAAGTAGGCTGCAAGGGTTGGGCACACTGGATATGTGGAGCTTGTTCAAGGAACAGCTATTGCATGTTCTTGATAAGTACGTACCAGTCAGGCAGGGAGGAAGGGGTCGAGCGAGGGAACCGTGGTTTACCAAAGAAGTGGAATCTCTTGTTAAGAGGAAGAAGGAGGCCTATGTGAAGATGAGGCGTGAAGTTTCAGTTGGGGCGCTTGATAGTTACAAGGAAGCGAGGAAGGATCTAAAGAGAGAGCTGAGACGAGCAAGGAGGGGACATGAGAAGTCTTTGGCAGGTAGGATCAAGGAAAACCCAAAAGCTTTCTATAGGTATGTCAGGAATAAAAGAATGACTAGGGTAAGAGTAGGGCCAGTCAAGGACAGTGGTGGGAAGTTGTGTGTGGAGGCTGAGGAGATAAGCGAGATACTAAATGAATACTTTTCGTCAGTATTCACTCAAGAAAAAGATAATATTGAGGAGAAGAATGCTGAGACCCAGGCTATTAGAATAGATGGCATTGAGGTGCGTAGGGAAGAAGTGTTGGCAATTCTGGACAAGGTGAAAATAGATAAGTCCCCGGGGCCGGATGGGATTTATCCTAGGATTCTCTGGGAAGCCAGGGAAGAGATTGCTGAGCCTTTGGCTTTGATTTTTAGGTCATCATTGGCTACAGGAATAGTGCCAGAGGACTGGAGGATAGCAAATGTGGTCCCTTTGTTCAAGAAGGGGAGTAGAGATAACCCCGGTAACTATAGGCCGGTGAGCCTAACGTCTGTGGTGGGTAAAGTCTTGGAGAGGATTATAAAAGATACGATTTATAATCATCTAGATAGGAATAATATGATTAGGGATAGTCAGCATGGTTTTGTGAAGGGTAGGTCATGCCTCACAAACCTTATCGAGTTCTTTGAGAAGGTGACTGAACAGGTAGACGAGGGTAGAGCAGTTGATGTGGTGTATATGGATTTCAGTAAAGCGTTTGATAAGGTTCCCCACGGTCGGCTATTGCAGAAAATACGGAGGCTGGGGATTGAGGGTGATTTAGAGATGTGGATCAGAAATTGGCTAGTTGAAAGAAGACAGAGAGTGGTAGTTGATGGGAAATGTTCAGAATGGAGTTCAGTTACGAGTGGCGTACCACAAGGATCTGTTCTGGGGCCGTTGCTGTTTGTCATTTTTATAAATGACCTAGAGGAGGGCGCAGAAGGATGGGTGAGTAAATTTGCAGACGACACTAAAGTCGGTGGAGTTGTAGACAGTGCGGAAGGATGTTGCAGGTTACAGAGGGACATAGATAAGCTGCAGAGCTGGGCTGAGAGGTGGCAAATGGAGTTTAATGTGGAGAAGTGTGAGGTGATTCACTTTGGAAAGAATAACAGGAATGCGGAATATTTGGCTAATGGTAAAATTCTTGGTAGTGTGGATGAGCAGAGGGATCTCGGTGTCCATGTACATAGATCCCTGAAAGTTGCCACCCAGGTTGATAGGGTTGTGAAGAAGGCCTATGGTGTGTTGGCCTTTATTGGTAGAGGGATTGAGTTCCGGAGCCATGAGGTCATGATGCAGCTGTACCAAACTCTGGTACGGCCGCATTTGGAGTATTGCGTACAGTTCTGGTCGCCTCATTATAGGAAGGACGTGGAAGCTTTGGAGCGGGTGCAGAGGAGATTTACCAGGATGTTGCCTGGTATGGAGGGAAAATCTTATGAGGAAAGGCTGATGGACTTGAGGTTGTTTTCGTTGGAGAGAAGAAGGTTGAGAGGTGACTTAATAGAGGCATACAAAATGATCAGAGGGTTAGATAGGGTGGACAGCGAGAGCCTTCTCCCACGGATGGAGGTGGCTAGCACGAGGGGACATAGCCTTAAATTGAGGGGTAATAGATATAGGACAGAGGTCAGAGGTAGGTTTTTTACGCAAAGAGTGGTGAGGCCGTGGAATGCCCTACCTGCAACAGTAGTGAACTCGCCAACATTGAGGGCATTTAAAAATTTATTGGATAAGCATATGGATGATAAGGGCATAGTGTAGGTTAGATGGCCTTTAGTTTTTTTTTCCATGTCGGTGCAACATCGAGGGCCGAAGGGCCTGTACTGCGCTGTATCATTCTATGTTCTATGTTCTATGTTCTATGACTTGGAGTGATTGACTTGGCTGGTGGCCAAGGAACTGGCTCGAAATGCTGTTCTCTGCCTGGTAACCAGTGGTGGTTGGTTCTGATCTCCTTGCGATTTATTTTTTACGAGACAAGGCTGGGTTTCTAGTTTCACTTTTGGTTCTGAAGCTTGGAAGGAGCAGCTCTATGTCTCTCTCTCTGGTCAGGTGTAATCTCTCTAAAAACCCAGTGTAAGAGCTCCGCTCTCCCAAGTAACACTGGATGTTATTCTCTCGAGACAGCAAAGGATTGACGTCAACCCAGGGGCTGGGAGCTGGATTTGATGTGCGACAAAGGGTCTCATGAAAGAAACAAGCCTGAAGGCGAACCTTCGAGTTGAAGACCCAGTTCAATAAAAGCTAAAGTGTCTCTCCAGCTGAATGCCTAGAGCTTGTGCATGCTCAATGGACGACTCTGCAAGAAGACCATCAGCAACTGTAAACCAGAGGCTTTGATCAATCAGTGTGTTGGGAGGAAAGCCTGCTGCAAAAAACTTACCATTTGAAGCAAGGGCTCTTTTTGCCCCTTTCCCGCCCCTCTGTGTTTGTTTGTCTTGTGTGTATGGGTAGAGGTTGGAACAGTTGAAGGGGTGGCGGGGGGGGGGGGGGGGGGGTGGTTAATGAGGTAGATTAACTTGCTTGTTATCCAGTTGAATATTTCATCTTTATTTCTGTTATAAATTAACAGTAATTGTTGTTTCAACTTACACACCTGGTGACTGTAATTATTGAGCCGCCAAAGACCAAAGATCACTTGTGTTGGGACTCTGGGGCCTGTGGGACTGGGGTTGACCGCTAACTAGCCCAGCATGTCGAAGGAACCCTCAGCACTCCCGTGAGGACGTCTCTTCCACTTCTTCATGATCAGCCTGAGGTCCATCGAGGGTGGAACGGGAATCGGACATGTGAACAGGATTGGTGATCTTCGCTTCCAGAGGGAGTGCCAAAGAGTTCCCAATGCGGATTCCTCCGTGGTGTCTGCTACAGTTGGAACACCTGACTCCTCTGCTTCCATCTCAGAACCTGAGTTACCAGGGGAGACAGACTAGGTCCCTACGTGCGGTAGTCCGGCACTGGCGATGGCCAACTTTGTGGTCAGTGGTGAAGCTTGTACTGGGATGGACTCCCCATGACTAAGGTGGTCCAGGTGTTTCCTGAAGACCTTATCCCGGACTTTCACTTTGAAAGGATATTGGTCCGGGTTTCTCCAAGGGGGCTCTGGGGGCCCACCTGGAGCCATCTCTGAAGGTCCCCCCCATAGACAAGCTCACCTGTTTTGAATATTCTTTCGGATCTGACAGAATCATAATTTATATCCTGATTCTTTTGTTGGGACACCATCCTCCCCTCCAGGTTTGGGGACAGTTGTCTTCATCTCGTGCAGTCCCATTAGCAGTTCTGCCGGGACGATTCCTGTCACAGTGTGAGGGGTGGTCCCATAACCGCATAAAAACTGCGCCAACTTGGTCTCTATGGATACTGCTGGTTGCCTATTAATGTCGATTTTGAAAGCCTGCACCACCCATTCTGCCAATGCTTTGTGTGATGGGTGAGACGGTGCTGCTCTAATACGCCTGATGCCATTTGTTTTCATGAAGGCCTGGAACTCAGCACTGCTGAAGGTCGAGCTATTGTCGAAAACCAGGACTTCCGGTATCCAAGATATTCCATTTGTGCAAAAACTCTGCTGTTGTTTCTTAATCATAACATGGGAAGTCATGGAGCCCATGCGATGTTCCTCCAACCATTTGGAATGTGTGTCCACCAGGATCAGGAACTTAAAGCCCACCTGATTGCTGAATAAATTACTTCACTCGCTTGAAAATTGTATTTTTCCCTTTTGAGATGTACCCCTCTTTTCAAAAATTGTCACAAGACCTCATCAAGGGTTACCCGATGCTCTTGTTCTGATGTCCCTGTCATCAGAATGTCATCCAAGTGCACTGCCACTTTTTAGGTCACCCTTGGAGTATGTTCTCCATGACTTGCTGGAATATGATACATGCTGATGAGACCCCAAAGGGTGAGCAGGTTTACTCATACAGGCCCTTACCCGTGTTGATCATGATGCTTTGCAGGAAGACCCGTTTAATTCGAGTTGAAGATATCTAACGTAGTGAACATCTGGCCACTTGCTAATTTGGCATACAGGTCTTTGTTTCACAGCATCGGGAACCTTTCCAGTTTGGAAACCCAATTGAACATAAGCTTATAATCCCTGCAAAGGCGGACCAAATTATCTGGTTTAAGGACGGGGATGACAGGCGGAACCCATTCTGAAAATGGGTCTTACTATACCGAGACTTTCTGGGCATCCAAGCTCCATCTCGACCTTCTCCAGCAGAGAATATGGGACCGGTCTTGCTCTAAAATATTTAGGCACAGGATCAAGGTCGACATACATTTTGCCTCTGTCTCCTCTTATTTTCCCAACGTCCTCTTGGAAGCCTTCAGGGTATTTGCTGACAACTTCACACAGTCCACCAACGCCCAATCTGAAAATCTCAAGCCAGCCCAGCCTCATCTGCTGGAGCCAATCTCCCCCAACAGACTGAGTCCCTGGTCTTCCACAACAAGGACTGGAAGCCGAGTGGACTGCTGTCTGATGGGGTCATTGTACTACCTCTAATCTGCAAAAGCTCCCACCTGTAGGTGGCTAACCTGGCTCTAGTGTCTTTCAAACTCATAGATTGGATATCAGTTTGGAGGTGATCAAGTGTCTGCTCTCCAATAAAGGAGATAGTGGCCCCCGTGTCCACCTCTATCTCAAATGGATGTCCATATACTCACGGATTTATCATTATTGGGATGACATTGGTAGTGATGATACAGTTTAATAGCATTGTCTCTTCTGCTGGGAGTGGGCATACCTGCATGGTACTAGCCAGTGCCAGCCTCCTCTCTGACTAGCACGTGTATTGCCGATTCCAATAGCTTTGCCCTTGGTTGTGCCCTTTCACAGAGCTTCCAGTGGTCCATTATCTGGCATCCGCATTCTTCTGGAGCGGGTTCCCCAGCATCCTTCCGATTGTCATGAAAATTTTTTGGTTGCCAGGAGACACCAGCAAAGCTCTGATTTTGTGATGGATGATTCACACAGCGCCTTCAACTTAGAAATGAGCGCTTTTACCTGCAATGCCCTCCCGCTAACTGGAGGGCATTGCTGTCTGATGCCCCTTGTACCTCCTGATCCCCTTTCTCTGCATTCTCCAAGGATAGGACAATCTCAATGGCTGTTCTGAGATCCAGATTGGGCTCTGCCAGTAACTCTTTTTGAGTTGTAACATTGTTCATTCTGTCTGCCTCGCAACATCTTGGTCAAGGATGGGTCGAATTTATAATGTTCTGCCAGTTCCACAATGTTCGTCCAATTCCTGCAGCCTGGTTAAAAATTCCGTGACAGGTTCCCCCAGGAGTCCTCCCCACTGTATTAAAGTGGTATCTCTGGAGGATGATAGAGAGCTTCGGCTCATAGTGATTTCACACTCGGTCTACGAGCTCGTCCAAAGTTTTTGAGTCGAGGCACCTGGGAGGTCAGGCTTTTTATTACGTTAAATGTCGGGGCCCCGCACGCTGTCAGCAGAATTACATTCTGCCTCTCATCGCCCACAGTGTTATTCGCCCAGAAGAAGTAACGTATGAGCTTCGCGTAGGGCACAGTCTTCTCCGCTAATGTCATAAGATTTGATCTTATCGAAGAGAGGCCATTTGTTTCTTACTGGTGAGGCTGTTCATATTCACGCCTGAAGGCCGCTTGGAAAGACTATTTTTAAAGTCCTCGTCGCCAGGTTAATGACTTTGCCAAGGCCGGCCTATTAACAATATCCCCCTTTATTGTAACACTTGCGTCCCAGCTCGGGGACCTGCGGAGATGTTGATCCGGGTCAGAACTGTGGGTTTTAAAATCCCGTCATGCATCTCCTATTGAGCGAGCCTCCTCCCGCTCAATAGAGGAATTTGTATTCCACGAAGTCCACAGGGCGATCTATTGATGATCCCCTGTGTCATCATAACACTGGCAAAGCAGACATTTGTTGGCTTGCTAGATCATTTCAGTGGGCAGTTAGGAGTTAACCATGTTGCTCTGAGTCTTGAGGCCACATAGGTAGGCCACACAAGGAAAGAGGATCTCCTCCCCTAAAGGCCACAAATGAACCAGATGCAAATTTACGATAATTCGGTACTTTCATTGTCACCATTATTGAGAGAATCTTTTAATTCCAGATTCATTAATTAATTGAATTTAAATTTCACCAGCCGCTCTGGTGGGATTTGAACTGGTGAATCCGGAGCATTACTCCAGCCCTCTGGATTACGCATCCAGTTACATTGCCAACACATTACCTCTCCCATGTGCACAGCTAGTGAGTGCACAATTAGCGCTGGCTACACGCAGTAATCAGCATAATGAGCAGGCAGAACGGAGTTAGTGCACTGGCTGCGTTATGTTGAACGGGCACGGGGTAATAGTGCATCATGATCCCCGCGTCCATTTACGGCACGGTCCAATTTAGACCCCAGAGATTTTTAACACCATTCGTAGACACCAATTGCACCTTAAACGGTGCTCATAGCTAAGTGTACATTGCTTTAAAAATGAATACTGCGCCTTTAATACTATTTCCTGAAAGTAACCTCGCTGTGTCCAACCAGCTCTTTCATTCATGTCAAGCAGCATCATAATTCACACAAACCCACAACTTTGTTCAGTTATGGAATTCTTACACGAGAAAAGCATGACCATAACTCACTCTCTCTCTTTAAATATTGAAATATGGAAGTCATCAGTCTTGGCAATTTCCTTAACAAAGAATTATCAATCACTGATATTTCTTTAGAGATTCAAATTGGAGGTAGAGCCTGAAATGAGATCATGTGACCGATAAATGGGACACGAGAGTTCCTGCCTGTGAGGTATTAAAATTTAACAATTATATGTTTTAAAAATGTCTTTTATGTCACAATCCACACATACCGCAGTGTTAATAAGTGTGCTAATTTTTCCTGAGGGATTATTTAGTTTCTGTTTCTGTCATTTTCTCTATCTTTCGAAAGTAGGTATTTTTAAGATATAATCATCCTCTGGTACCTTAGCAAGTTGGCCATTCTTCATCTGGCACCGAGGGCCTGATTTTAACTCTCTCCTGCCTGGTGGTGGTGTTGGTGATGATTACCTCCCTTCTCCCTGTCCAACCCTGCTTCTGCTGATGTTCTTCACTTTAAAAAAAGGAGGCAGGAGCCAAATTCCTTTGTCAGGCCCTGACTGGATCTTTAGTGGGAGGCCTAAGCGACAGGGTGGGGTGATCAGTCACAGCTTGTCAGGGCCAAGGAAGGGGAACTTGAGCCAACAAGGTAAGTTTAGCAATTTTACTTTAGAATTGATGGAAAGGAGACATGTTGTAAAAGTTTTTAGCCTTGCACTCATCAGGATAGATACGCAAGATTATCAGATCTCAAAGGGAACAACAATTCATTCTGCTTGAGAAGAGAGTGTCAACTGGATGGCAAGTGGACTTTGATCGGTAGAGGCATTATCATGGAGAATGCACCAGGGAATAGACAACTGCCAAGCTTTTGTCTGAATTTAAACCAGGCAGGTTGACTCTGATTGGTCAAGGAATTGCCATGGGGAGCGAACCAGAGGATGGCTTCCTCCAGGCTTTTGCTTAATTGAAAAAGGTGCAATGTGTGAAGGAGTGATATTCTCCACTAACAGAGTGCTGCTGCCAAGCCAAAAGAATGTTCTGCCTACCACACAAATGAGTAATGTGCTCTATGAATTCCAGTGCTGGTGTGATGTCAGGTATGTGGGCCGTATGTCCCTGTGATTGGTGGATTGTATGAAACAGCATTTCCCTTCAGCTGTTTGCAACAGGCAAAGTACTGGCTCTACTCAACCAGATTGTGCTGTAAAACGCAGAACATATTGTCCAATGTTAGATGTGATCCACGATTGGACAATAATTACTAAACAATCCTGATTGTGCTGGGGATTACAATAACAACCAATTTATGATCATCAGTTGGGCTCGGAGTGGGGCTCACTTACGGATGCTAGGCACCACATATATTCACACAGGGATGTCCATTGCACACCTTAAGAATGTGTCCAAACATTGTGCCTTTTTCAACTGAACAAAAAGCTGAGGGACAACCATTCCCTGGGCAGCCACTTTTACGAAGTTATAACAAGTTTTTTGATGTGGATTTTAAATATCTATATGTTTATTTGGAGAAGATTTAGAGATGCAAAGTTAGGGAGAACTCCTGTGACTTGATGCTTTGAATACTTCTGTTTGATTGATGCATTTTTAAAATGTAAGAGCTGCAGAGCTTTCAAAGGAGGTTTTTGAGTGGGTGCTTTTTTCTTGAGCATTTCAAAGAATTGCCACCATTATCATTCAGCTCATTGATTCTGTACATAGTGCTTGCTGGATGAGTGGACCGTGGGGCATGGAGGGTGCAAGAAATATATGAAGTGGTATGAAATGAAATGAGGAAATGAAAATCGCTTCTTGTCACAAGTCGGCTTCAAATGAAGTTACTGTGAAAAGCCCCTAGTCGCCACATTCCGGCGCCTGTTCGGGGAGGCCGGTACAGGAATTGAACCGTGCTGCTGGCCTGCCTTGGCCTGCTTTAAAAGCCAGCTGTTTAGCCCTGTGCCAAACCAGCCCCTGAAAGTGGCATGTTGGGCACAGAGGATAGGAGCGAGCATGGAGGATGATTGGTAGGAGGGTTGAAGGGGTGTGAGAGGTCAGGGCTAAAGGCTCTAACAGCCTTTAATACAATTAGGCTGAAGAACTGAGGTGCACCCTCTAACCTGCTCTCATTGGCACTCGCCTGCCTCTGCGAACCCCACCCCCCGAGGCGATATTTCCTGACTCACGGATGGTATTCCTGCCTCCTGCAATCTCCCGCTCTCACCTGGTGGCCAGATAGCTGATGTGGCCAGGTTTAGGCGGGACACCAATGGACATCACGATAATGAGGCCCATTGTTAAAATCCCTAAGCTCCCTTGATTCTCGGCCCACTTCAAGATTCGTGCACCCTGCCCTTCCCAGAGCCTGAGAGTGCCAGTCGGTTATTCCACTGGGGGGGGAATATCACAAACCAAACTCTGTCCTGTCATCACCTGACATCTGTGCATTGGCAGGGAATCACTGCATTGCAATTAGCAGCGGGAATCCCCATCTGTTATTATTATTTATTTGTCAACAGGCAATTATCAAAGGCTTATTGAAAGTCCAGCGAGACCAGGCAGTGTGCTGGAATGTATGTGCCCAGCTATACAGTATCAGGTGCAGTTTAAATGATGTGCCTTCCAGTGGAGAATAGCTTGTTGAAGTACTACTAACCTCTTGGACAGTCACCAAAGGGCAGATGGCTCCTGCAGTAATGCACGTTGAAAGAAAAATGTAATGTCGCGAGGTATCAACTATGCGGCAGCTTAAATCACAAAGTGAATTATTTGAACAGCAATTAGGTTAAATTATATCCAGGTACAGCAACTACAATACAGGTCTTTACTCCTTTCTCACACTAAGGGTTCATTGCACCAGGGCCCGCGTGCTTTCTTCCCATTGGCCAAGGTTTACACGCTCCCAAGCAATAGGCTTCAGGTGGGTTGCATGACCCATGAAAAATTGCCCCTTGAAGGGGCCAGACTACCACAAAGAAATACCTTTTAAGGAGAAAGGGAGGTAAAAATGCATTCAGAATGGTGGAATTGGATTCTACAGGAACTTTGAAAGGAAAATGAACAAGTTCCTTTTTAGAAATTTAGAGTGCCCAATTCCTTTTTTGTTCCAATTAAGGACAATTTAACGTGGCCAATCCACCTACCCTGCACACCTTTTAGGGTCTGTGGGGGTGAGACCCATGCAGACATGGGGCAAATGTGCAAACTCCCCGCGGACAGTGACCTGCGACAGGGATCGAACCTGGGTCCTCGGTGCTGTGAAGCAGCAGTGCTAACCACTGTGCCATCGTGCTGCCCAATTGGACATGTTCTTGAAAAGAATTCCTTTGCGGAACGAATTGAGCGGCTGCTTCAAAGAGCTGTCAAAGGTACAAAAGGCCAAATGGCCTCCTTCTGCACTGTGTGATTCTATCCCATCAATAAAAAAGCCAATTAAACTCAAGACATTTGAAACCTCTTTAACCACAGAGTGGTTCGAGTGTGAAGCTCGCTATAGCATGGATTAGTTGGGCTGAATGGCCGTTTCTATGCACTGTACGAGATGACATTTTGTCCAATTAGATCAGAAAATCCTGCAATGTCAGTCCATGGGAACAATTAATCGTGACTCTGCTGTAGTTCCTTCTTGTGCCAGGAAAACTCAAGTGAGAAGATGATGGAAGGCAGAGGAGACCCTTCAGGATGAGAGTGGAGATTCCGAAGCCTCGGCTGAGAGCTGGGGCAATGCGTTAATGGGACCTGACGGTTAAAATGGGTGCGAAGCTAACAAGAGACTCGTGACGCCTTGCTGCAAACCCGTGGAAATGCCCCTCATCTCCCTCAGCCCCGAATCTTTGAATGCAATTCCCCACAGCCTCAATCCAAATCCTGGAATCCTGTCAACAAAAACAGAACTTGATCAGTTCGCTCACTGTGAAAGAGTTAGAACACTGCAACCTTTTTATAAAATGAGAGGTTGCAGTATTGCACACTGCCCAGTAGAAGGCACTATAACCCAGGAGGCACTGCCACTGCCATCCATGAAGGCAGTCGGAAGCTGCATTACCAATATCTCCTCCATCACCTCACATTATCCACCTTGGAATATTAAAACAAGTATTCGTAGAACCCTCGAAGGGCTGGAGAAAAAAAATGACCTGCATCCAGCAACCCCCTCCCTCCCTGCCCACTTCATCAATCTCTCCTGGAAATAGTTAGGTTTTAACCTATTGGACAACACAGTGTGGATCTTCAGCCAGCACTGACATGTCATATGGCTGCTGCTGTACTGTTAAGTCGGTCCTGACAGTTGTAGTATTTGACACTGAACGCTCACGGTCTTCTGTCCTGGGACAGAACCCAGGAAAGTCTGTAACAGCTGGCAACAATTCCATTCTAAGCTATTTATCACCCCCTCTGCTCTCAGTGGCGTCCCTGCTTTATCCAATTGGGTTTTGATACTAGTTCAGCACTGATAGTTTTACACTGAACCACACCCGTCCGCTGAGTCACAAACTGTAGAGCTGCCAGGAGCTTTGGAAAGGTTTACAATCCAACAGCACTGAAGGAGGCCATTCGGCCCACTGTGCTGAAAACTCGCACAACTGTAAGAAAGTAGGAACTTGCATTCGTATAGCACCGTTGTCTCACAATGTCTTACAGGTACTTACAACAAAATATTTCCATCTAAGGGCCAATTTAGCGTGGTCAATCCACCTACCCTGCACATCTTTGGGTTGTGGAGGTCAGACCCACGCAGACATGGGGAGAATGTGCAAACTCTACACAGGCAGTGACCCGGGGCAGGGATTGAACCCCAGTCCTCGACTCCTTGAAGCAGCAGTGCTAACCACTGCACCACCGTGCCGTCCTGTCATACAGGTAATTAAGTACCTTATTGAAGTGTAGTTGCTGATGTAATATAGTAGCCAATTTTGCTCAGCAAGTTCCCACAAACAACAAAATAATAATTACCGGGTAATGCTTGTTGATTTTTTAAACATTCATTTATGAGATGTGACCATCACTAGCTAGGCCAGCATTTATTGCCCATCACTAGTCGCCCTTTACAAGGTGGTGGTGAGCTGCCTTCTTGAACCGCTGCAGCCCACACTGATGGTAGGTACACCCACAGTGATGTTAAAGAGACAGATCCAGGATTTTGACCCAGCAATATTGAAGGGACGGTGGGAAATTTGCAAGTCCGGATGGTGAGTGACTTGGAGGGGAACTTCCAGGTGGTGGGTTTCCCAGTTATCTGCTGCCCTTGTTCTAGATGGTAGTTGCCATAGGTCTCAGGAACCTTGGTGAGTTGCTGCAGTGCATCTTGTATATGGTACACACATGTCTGCGACTGTGTGTCGGTAGTGGAGGGACTGAATGTTTGTGGAAACGGGCTGCTTTGTCCTGGATGGTGTTGAGCCTCTTGGGTGTTGTTGGAGCTGCACTCACCCAGGCAAGTGGGGAGTATTCCATCACACTCCGAATTTGTGCCTTGTAGAAATGAAAATCGCTTATTGTCACAAGTAGGCTCCAAATGAAGTTACTGTGAAAAGCCCCTAGTCGCCACATTCCGGCACCTGCTTGGGAAGGCTGGTACGGGAATTGAACCGTGCTGCTGGCCTGCCTTGGTCTGCTTTCAAAGCCAGCGATTTAGCCCTGTGCTAAACCAGCCCCAGATGGACAGATGGTGGACAGGCTTGGGGGAGTCAGGATGTGAGTTACTTGCCACAGTATTACTGGCCGCTGACCTGCTTTTATAGCCATAGTATTTATATGGCGAGTCGAGTTCAGTTTCTGGTAAATGGTAACTCCCAGTTATGGTAATGCTATTGAGAGTTACGGGGCGATGCTGAGATTATCTCTTGTTGGAGACGTTTACTGCCTGACACTTGTACAGTATGAATGTTACTTGCCACTTGTCAGCCCAAGCCTGGACATGGACTGCTTCAGTATCTGGGGAGTCGCGAATGGTGCTGAACATTGTGCAATTGAGGGAGAAATTCTAGCTCGGAGACCTGAGAGAAGTTACATCCTCAAGATGGTAGATAGGGGCATCAGTTTAATATCTCATAAGAAGGTGGAACCTCCAACAATGAAACACCCTCTCAGTACTGCGCCAGAGTGTCAGACTAGACTTTGCGCTCAAATATCATGGGACAAAGAACACATAACCTTCTGACCGAAGAGTGGCAGGGCTGCGAATATCTGCCAGATAAAAGTGGTGTATACAAGCGAAGGAACATCCTAGAAAGCAAGGTTTTGGGGCCATTAACATTGCTATTAAGGTGATTAAGTTCCAAGTAAAGCAATTCAGCTGGAGGGTAATTATGAAATGAAATGAAAATGAAAATCACTTATTGTCACGAGTGGGCTTCAATGAAGTTACTGTGAAAAGCCCCTAGTCGCCACATTCCGGCGCCTGTCCGGGGAGGCTGGTACGGGAATTGAACCGTGCTGCTGGCCTGCTTGGTCTGCTTTAAAAGCCAGAGATTTAGCCTTGTGAGCTAAACCAGCCCCTCAATTAGTCAAGAGTTCTTATGGAATTGAAGGGTGGGCTAGTGGAACCAGCAGGAAGAATACTTCAGCATTTACCACAAAAGGGAATGGTAGAAGCAAGCTGGACAACATCAAACGGAATGCCTTCATTGACAAAATATGGGTAACGAAAGACAAACTCAATTCAAATCGATTGAAGAAATTTATGGAATTAATTATTTTCAAGGACAAAGAGGCAAGCAGTTGAAGAAATATGGAACAATTGTAAGAGAGACTCTGGAATTTTCAGTCATGACAAAGCAACTGACTAGAGGTGATAGATAGAAGTAATAAAGGATGCAGACAAGAGTGAGAATTCATATAAGATACACTTGAATCTAAGCCAAGTTTCTTCAGAAGGCAGGTAGCTGTGTACAAAGATAGGCTGAATTATGGGCTGGACAATAAGGTTTCAGTGAGTCTGTTTGATGGGGCCAGTATTCCGCATGGAGAGATGGGGCGAATGGAACCCTGTAAGGCTGGGCGTTACATTTTAAGCATTCGTAAAGATTATGTGCAAGCGAATGCCGGAAGCTTAATCCGAACCATGGTGAAGGTAGAAGTTAATTAGATGAGGCATTTGGAGAGGTGGGCGGATGACCGGCAGATACAGTTTAATGTAAATATTGGTGTTAAGGCATGAAGATATGGGCAGGGAGTTCTCGAACTAATGGCAATTAACTGACCAAAACACATTAGGAAGTGAATATAGAAGATGTGGCATTCAGGTGCTCTAAGATACATCTGGTCACTATTGAAAAGGTTAGAGGATTATTAGATTGAATGAAAAGAACCATGACATGCAGATTAAAAAAAAGAGTAGCTGTACTTTACACAGTCTTCATTAGTCTGCACGTGGGGTATTGGGCAAAGTTCGGAAATCCACTTTTCAGGAAGCATGTAGATGAACTAGAAAAGCTACACAGAAGAGCCACTAAAGTAATTTTGAGGCAAGTGGAAGGAGTGAGTAGAGGGCTGGATATCAGGCAGGAGGGAGGCTAAACGGTAGGCTCAAATAATTGAACAAAGAACAAAGAAAATTACAGCACAGGAACAGGCCCTTCGGCCCTCCCAGCCTGCGCCGATCCAGATCCTTTATCTAAACCTGTTGCCTATTTTCCAAGGATCTACTTCCCTCTGTTCCCCGCCCGTTCATATATCTGTCTAGATGCATCTTAATTGATGCTATTGTACCCGCCTCTACCACCTCTGCTGGCAAAGTGTCCCCACCCTCTGCGTAAAAAACTTTCCACGCACATCTCCCTTAAACTTTCCCCCTCTCACCTTGAAATCGTGACCCTTTGTAATTGACACCCCCACTCTTGGAAAAAGCTGGTTGCTATCCATCCTGTCCATACCTCTCATAATTTTGTAGACCTCAACCTCCGACTTTCCAACGAAAACAATCCTAATCTACTCAACCTTTCTTCATAGCTAGCACCCTCCATACCAGGCAACATCCTGGTGAACCTCCTCTGCACCCTCTCTAAAGCATCCACATCTTTCTGGTAATGTGGCGACCAGAACTGCACACAGTATTCCAAATGTGGCCTAACCAAAGTCCGATACAACTGTAACATGACCTGCCGACTCTTGTACTCAATACCCCGTCCGATGAAGGTAAGCATAATTGGATATCTTCTCTCGAGGAGAGCGGACGGGAACTAAGGTTGAGCTTTTTAAATGAAAGAAACTTCAAGGGAGTAGTAGATAGAAAGTAACAACTGCCTTTGGGTATCAAGGTTGTGAGTTCAAGTGTCATTTTAGGGCGAGCCGAAAGGTCAGGGCTGATACCCCATAGGAGCATGCAAGGTCAATGGAAGGGCATCTCAGTGCAGTGCTGGCAGCCTCTTATTAACGGGAAACTTTGGCATTTGATGCTGTTTTCTGGGCAGATTTGGTACTTGGCCTTTGCTCTGACCAACAGAAGCTGCACCCATACACCCACACCAACCACCCTCCCCTCCCCATCACCCATTCCACAGTCCTAACACCCAACAGTCCCCTTGAAAGGTTACCGACCAGGAAGATGGGCCACATCCTTGGCCTGTGCCCTTGGTGCGGCGCACTCATGCCCAATTTTACCTCAGTACATCTTTTCTCTTTGGGTAGATTGACATCCACTGGACCCACTGCAACGAGTGATATGGAAACGCCCTGTGCAGGAAGACCCATTCCCACTGGGGAGGTGGGGGGGCAGGTGCAGGAGGGGGGGGGGGGGGGGGGGGGGGGAGGAAGCATACTTGGATTGGACAGTTATACCCAGGTTAGGACTGACAGAAAGCCCTCAACAAATGCCATGTCCTGCTGTGTCTTTTGGTCCTGATGTTTTCTGGAACCTTCCGTTGCTGTCTTACTGGTTGAAAATCCACTGGCAGGTTAGGCATACCAACACGAGTGTCCTCTCCCAGGCCCTTATCTCCAGCATCAAGACATTGGTCATGCTCGACCAGCAGCGATGGGTGGGCCACATTGGCCACATTGCCCACATGCCCGACACAAGACTCCCGAAACAAGTGCTCTACTCCAAGCTCCGCAATGGCAAGCGGTCACAAGGAGGGAAGAAGAAACGCTACCTGAACACTCTGAAAGACTCCCTAAATAAATGCAACACCCTCACTGACACATGGAAATCGCTTGCCTTAGAATGCACAAATGAAGATGGTTGTGGTTGTTGGACATCAGTCCTCTCAGTCCCAGGACACCAATGCAGTGGCTCCACAGGGTAGTGTGCTCAACCCAACCATCTTCAGCTGCTTCATAAATGAACTTCCTTCCAAACGTAAGGACAGATGGGGGGTTGTTTGCCGATGACTGCACAATGTTCAGCACCATTGGGTTAACAAGCGCGCCAACAGGTGACAGGCAATGCCCTTCAAGAAAGAATCAAACCATTGCAGCTTGACATTCAATGGCTTTACCATCATTGAATCCCCCACCATCAACATCCTGGGCATTACCATTGAATTGAATTAAATTGAACGGGACTAGCCATATAAATAATATGGCTACAATAGCAGATCAGAGGCTCGGAATCCTCTGGCAAGTAACTCACGCTCTGACTCCCCAAAGTCTGTCCACAACCAACAAGGCACAAGTTAGGATTGTGACCAAATGCTCCCCACTTGCCTGGATGAAGCAAGAAGCTTGACACCATCCAGGACAAAGCAGCCTGCTTGATTGGTACCCCTTCCATAAACATTCAATGCCACCACCACCAACGTATAGTAGCAGCTGTGTGTGCCATCTACAAGATGCGCTGCTGCAACTCATCTAGGTTCCTGAGACAGCACCTTCCAAACCCACGACCGCTACAATCTAGAAGGACAAGAGCAGCAGATACCTGGGAGCCCCACCACCTGGAGGTTCCCCTCCGAGTCACTCACCACCCCGACGTGGAAATATATCGGCCGTTCCTTCACTGTCGCTGAGGCAACATCTGGAACTCCCTCCCTAACAGCATTGTGGGTGTACCTACACAGTTCAGTGGTTTAAGGAGGCAGCCCACCATCACCTTTTCAAGGGCAATTAGGAATGGGCACCAAATGGGCACCAAATAGCCAGCAAAGCCCACATCCAGCAAAATTAACTTAAAAAATGAAGCTGAAACAACACAGTCTGAAAGAGTTTGAGTTTGTGCAGTGAAATCTTCTGTTGTATGAAACACAGCTGCAATTTTGGGTTAAATCTCCACTGGGAGTAGGAGGGACCAAATGAACAGTGTGCAGCTCTGCACGGGCAGAGTGTTGCCTTCAAAACCGAAAGTTTCCTTCAGAATGTGGCATCAGCTGCCTGCAACTTGCAAACAAAACTGAAGCTCGCTCATCTCACAATATTCAATTACACCAGCCCGCACTGTTGAATTTGTAGTCCATTTCATGCTTTGGAACGTGATTGGTGTACAGTCTTGGAGTGACAGATTCCTTCTTTTTGTGTATCGATATTTTGCACATTTAGAAATTGATATATCTCGATCCACTCAATGTTTAGCACCTGATTGATCGTCCAGTGCTGTTTGGATCAATTTCTTGTTTTGTTGGTATTGATACTTTCCATATGTTGCGTCTGATAATTAGTGCCGCCTAATCATTACAGGTCAGAAAGGCAAGGGTATCCTGAAGGGATGCAGTCAGTACAGGGATTGGTGGAGGAGCAACAGGAGATGTTGGAGGCTGTTTAAGTTGGTTTTGGCTATTTATTTGCTCTGATCTGAATTATATCTCTGCTGTACCAACCAACAAACTGAAGCCATAGGAACAGAGGTCGACCAATCACACCCTCAGACCTATACTCTCCAATAGAAATGAGGCCTGGCTGATCTGTGTCTAGACTTTCATTTAATGTCTTTAGCTCCATGTCTTCTGAAATGTTTAAACCTAATTAGTAACAGCCATAGAGTCTTAAATGACAGAAGCAGGCCATTTGCCAGTGTTGGCACTTTGAGAAAGCTTCCAATATTGCCTCATACCCCCAACTCTGTTCCCATAACCCGACAGATTAGTTTCTGCTTCAAGGTTAGTTTGGAGAAGTTGGACTTGTTCTCCTTGGAGAAAATATTATGGGATGGATTCTCTGTTGCCCTCCACCGGTAGGTGGAGCTGGATTCTCCAGTCGCCGACGGTGATGCCGAAATCGTATTCGGCGATTGACCGGAGAATCAAAGTTCTCAACCAAATAGGGGGCGGCAACGCTTTCGCGATGCTCCGCCCCTCCAATGCGGCCGCGCGGCGTATCGACGGCCTCAGGACATTGCCAGAGGCCCGCCCCCCGATGCTCCGCCCCCGACCGGCCGGGTTCCTGATGGCGATTAAGTTGATTTGCCTCCAACACTTGTGGTCCCATCCTGTGGGGAACTCGACGTGGCGGCTGTGGACTCAGTCCAGTGCCGCCACAGTCGGGGGAGGGCCGATCCGCGGGCGGGAGGGTCTTCATCAGGGGCTTGGGACACTGTGCGGGGGGGGTCCGGGACGCATGAGCTGGCTGAAGGGGGGGGGACTATTTTGCAGGCCGGGTCTGCGAGCGACCTCTGCCATGCTGCATGGCGCGCGTGCCACCGTTCCCACACCGACTTGGGGGACATAGCCCCAGAATTGGAGAATCCAGCCCCATGTCTCCAGTTGTGTCTAATTTACAACCTCTCTGTCTCCTTACCCTCTCTCCTCAAGACGCTCCTTAATACTAACTCTTTGACCATGCTTTCGGTAATCTGCCTGAGTATTGCCTTATGTGTCAAACGTTGTTTCACAACACTCCCATCAACGCCGAGAGAGGCGGCAGATGATGAAGTTGTTGTAAACCATTGAACTGTGGAGATTGATTTAAACATGCCGACAAAGCCATCTCGCCTCTTGAAGGCAGAACACTTGCACAACATGAAGTTCATCACCATAAAAATAGTAATGAGCAATGGGTTGGGGGGGGAGGTGATGTCACATTACAAATTTTTAACCTCCCTCCCCTCCCATTCCGGCTCTATCCTGCCCATCCCTGTGGGTTTAGTATCGTGGTTCCTGGTTAAATAGATGCTGTTTGCTGTGCAAATATTCCGTTTGCTTTATTTCACAGAGATTCTGTTTAAATAGACACTTTCTGCTGTAAAACAGTTTCTGCTTGCCATAAGGCACGTCCAATTCATTGTCAGACACAATGGCATGAATATTCATTTGACAAAACTAAAGCAGAGACGTTTGCGTGTGTGTGTGAATTCCTACAGCAATCTTGGAGTCTTGCCTCTGCTATAGGTCCCCGATTCGCAATGAATGTCAATTTAATCAAACCTTTAAGACACGGTTTGCACTGATAATCTCTCGGACAGGTGAGTTCAGTTTACAAGTGATCTCTCTGGACATTTTCCAGATCAAAGCCAAATAACAGAAGTGCATAATTAACGGTGTCAGAATGAGGGGGGTCAACCATTTCGGAGTGAGGTGAGA
The DNA here is from genome assembly GCF_902713615.1 of Scyliorhinus canicula. NCBI lineage: Eukaryota > Metazoa > Chordata > Chondrichthyes > Carcharhiniformes > Scyliorhinidae > Scyliorhinus > Scyliorhinus canicula. Next base: position 14,499,035 of record NC_052152.1, on the reverse strand, counting down.
GGTTTCTTCACCCAAAAAGGGTGTGAATGTTTGGAATTCTCTATACAGAGGCCCATGGATGCTCAGTTCTGTTGAGCATGTTCCAGAAAAAGGCTGATAGATTCTTTAGTACTGAGAGAATTATGGAATACGGCGAGATGTCCTGCTGAGATAAGCCAGGCAAGATCCAGTAGAATGGCTGAGCTGATTCAAAGAGTCAAATCGCCTATTCCACCTCCTTTTTCTTAACTCCTGTGTTCCAGTCTCACTTCAGAGATTGAGGATGTAATCCAAGCTGACATTTCAGTGCAGTATTGAAGGTGTACTGAACTTCGGGATCAGACGCTACATTGTTCATCGAAGGCCAAAGACATGTGTATTTTGGTTGGACATGAAAGAAATCATGGCATTATTCATAGATCAGAGATCAGAGGGGTTCTCTTAGTATCCTGGTCAACATTTACCCCTCAAGCAACATAATCAAAAATAGATTACCTGTTGCTTTGCGATACACGGCAGCTCAGTCTTTCGAGATCTTCAACAGCTTCTATACTTCAAAGGCATTCCTGAGGCTCAGGATGTTCTGAGACGATGGAAGACTGTATACAATGCAAATTCCTTCTTTCCAACTTTTCCGTTTTGTAGTTGTCGCTCTTTCAGAGCCTGATATAGACATGGTGGGATGTAAGCTCTCCTACACAGTCCTGTGATTTGACATTCTATGGGGAAGAAGGCCAAGCTTGTAATGAGAGAAGCTTGCTCTCCATCACTAGATTTCTGACCTTCCAGGTAGTGGCAATGAAACATGCGGATAGCCGGTTTAGCTCAGTTGGCTAGACAGCTGGTTTGTAATGCAGAATAAGGCCAGCAGCGGGTTCGATTCCTGTACCAGCTTACCCGGACAGGTGCCGGAATGTGGCGACTCAGGGCTTTTCACAGTAGCTTCATACCTGTGACAATGAAAGATTATTACTTATCCAACAAGCCCACAAGACAGGGACCGGCTGAATTGTGATTTGTAAATTGTAATTGGAGTTTTGTTGGCAGCACAATTGAAAAGACCGATCAGTAAGTTTCCAGTGGCAATGCCCCTTGGATGCCAACCTTGCGGATTACATTGTCTCATCACAGATTGTAACATAATGGACGTGATTCACCCACCCCCCAGCCGTGTATTTCACGGTGGCACGCCGTTCGATGGCGGTGGGATTCTCTCTTCTCGCCGCTTGTCAATGGGACTTTTCATTGAAATCACCCCCCGCATGGGTGGGGGGTGCACTGCCAGCAGAGAAAAGAATCCCTTTCTTTGGCACCTTTTCAGAAATATTCATTCATGGGATGTGGGCTTAGCTGCCTGGGCCAGCATCTATTGCCCATCCCTAATTACCCCTCAGAAGGTGATGGTGTGCGTCATTCTTGAACTGCTGCAGTCTATGCATTGTAGGTACACTCACAGTGCTGTTAGGGAGGCAGTTCTAGAAGTTTGACCCAGCGATAGTGAAGGAACAGCGATATAGCTCCAGGTCAGGGTGGTGTGTGACGTGAAGGGGAACTTGCAGGTGGTGGTGTTCCCATGTATCTGCTGCCCCTATCCTTTTAAATGGAAGAGATCGTGGGTTTGGAAGGTGCTGTCGAATGAGTCTTGGTGAGTTGCTGCAACGCATCTTGTAGATGGTGCACACTGCTGCCACAGTGCGTCGATAGTGTTGAGAATGAATGTTTGTCATGGTGGATGGAGCGCCAATCAAGCGGCTGTTTTGATCTGCATGGTGTCAAGCTTCTTGAGAGTTGTTGGAGCGGCACTCATCCAGGCAAGTGAAGAATACTTCATCATGCTCCTGACTTGTCCCTTGTAGATGCTTGACAGGCTTTGGGGTGAGAGGAGATGAATTACTCCCTGCAGAATGTCTTGCCTCTGCCCTGCTTTTGTAGCCACAGTATTTTATAGCCAGTTCAATTTGTGGTCAGTGATAACTCCCAGGATTTTGATGGTGAAGAATTCAACGTTTGCAATGCTGTTGAATGTTAAGGGGAGGTATTTGGATTCTCTCTTGTTGGAGATGGTCATTGTTTGGATCCTGCATTGTGCAAATCTTATTTGCCACTTGTCAGCTCAAATCTGGATATTGTTTCCTTTGGACAGTATCTGAGGAGTCACGAATGGTGTTGAACATTGTACAATCATCAGTGAACATCCCCACATCTGACATTATGTTGGAAGGAAGGTCATTGATGAAGCAGCTAATGATGGATGGGCCTCGGACACTCCCCTGAAGAACTCCTGCAGTGATGCCCTGGACTGAGATAATTGAACCCCAACAACCGCAATCATCTTCCTGTGTTGATAAAAATGGGTAGCATAAAAACATAAAATGCTATTAATACTCAACAGATACCATCACCCTGAAACGTTTATCCTGTTTCTCTTTCTCTTTCTGACCTGCTGAGTATTTCCAGTATTTTCTGTTTTTATCTCAGATTCTAAGCAGTTGCGGAGATCTGCTTTTGTCCAAGCAAGTGTGTAAAGATACACTTTCACAAACTTCGTCACTGAGCACAAAATATATTTATCAATAAGAATTGTACAGCCTCATGGCTGTGACTTGCTCCCAAACCTACTCTTTGCCTAGGAGCTACCATCACCATGGGATGATGCCATACTCTGATTCCTGATTGGTCACAGAGGCCATAAAGCTCTTATTCTGCTGTGTTTCCCTTAAAGGGACAATCACCACATCCCATCCCCTTTGAGTCCTTTATACAATCTTCAATAACTAATTCAATCAGTCCTATATACCAACTGAACATTGTATACATGAGTTGGACAATTGTAAATCAGGTCTTTGAGGGGTTTTCTGTTCCTTGTAGAGCTGCATAATTCCGTTGGCTGAGATGCTTCCATAGGATAGACGTCATCAGGAACTGCAGTAATGGGTACCTCTTCTGGTACAGGCAGCTCATTACATTTGCTTCCACGGGAGACATCAGTTCTGTCTATAACTTTGGCGCTTATGGATTTGAAAACATTTCTTGCTGGCAACACTGACTGCTGGAACCTTTGTTGCTGTTGGCACTGCTGACAATGCTTGACTCGCTTCTCGATATCAGCATCAATACCAGGTCACCACACATAACCCCTGGCAGCATCTTCATCTTAGAGATGCCAGGATGAACACTGTGTAATTCAATTAGAAGCAGCTCTCTGCCTAGTACAGAAACAACTACTCTCGCTCCACAGAATATGATGCGATCTTGACAAATCCAATCCATTCTCGAGGGCAGAAAATGCTTTAATTTCCTCGGTACCTGGCTCATTTACCCATCCTGCTCATATTTTGTCTCTCATTTTGCTCCTGGAAGTGGATCTCGATTGCTCCATGTCCAGATTTGCTTTGGCAAGGCTGGCAATGTGTCTAAAAACGTTAATGCCATGTTGATTTATTGTGGTACTGGAGAATGTGTGATACTTTCTTGCAAGAGTAGGTGGCTAAGAGCATCCTCTTTCACTATGTGTCTCCCAGGACAGTGGTTGAAGGTTTATCCATGGGTGCAGAATTAACATCCATCATTGAATTCTTGCCGAGGTGATCGGCGGGATAGTCTTGACCTCAAGAGCTGTTTGTGATCAGAAACGATGGTAAAGATTTACCATGTAAGTACTGTTGGGATTTCTTGATGCCAAAGGCTATTGATAGTCCTTCCTTCTCGATTTGTGGGTAGCCTTTTTCAGCCTCTGAGAGGGTTCTTGACACATACCCTATCAGCCTTTCAGAGTCTTCGTCCATCTCATTGGGCAACTCCGCACCAACACCACATGGAGCGGTGTCCGCAGGTCAATATCCGTTCTTTCGATGGGTCAAAGTGCACTAACAGGTTTGAGGAATGTAGCAATTGCTTTACTCTGGTGAAAGCCTCCTCCTGGAAAGCATTCCAAGACCAACGATGGTGTTTCTTTATCAGAATATGCAAGGGGGCCAATATCATCATTAATTTTGGTGAAAAATATCCATCGTAGTTTACCATCCCCCAAAACAATTTGTGTTCAATTGTGCTTGTGAGGGCAGGTGCCTACTTCATTACCTTGAGCTTGTATTTCACAGGTGCAACCTGTCTACACCTTGCCCCAGGTCGGTCACATCAGTGGTTTGAAAGACGCACCACTATATCCAGAGGCAAACCCAGCCTCCTGAAATCCAGATGCTTGGTCTCTGTCATTTCAATTGTAAGGACATCCTAAGGTATACTACAACCAGTGGTAGCCCCTGTAATACACTCTCAATTGTCCTTTAGAATATTGAACATAGCAAAGACATGCCAAAAGCTAGTAGTGTGTATTAGAGCAGGCCTTTGTGTGTGTTTATCATGACATGCCCTCTGGAAGCTCATCTAATCCGAGTTGCAGGTACGGGTGACTCATATCTAGCTTTGTGTAAGATTGACCTCCTGCGCGTTTTGCACACAGGTCTGCAATTCTCGGGATTGGATATTTATCCAGCTTGGAGGCTTGATTAACTGTAAGTTTAAAATTGCTGCAAATGTGGATGGTCTTGTCTGGTTTCAATACAGGGACCATAGGTGCTGCCCATTCTGAGACTTTAGCTGGCTGGGTCGTGCCTCGTTCTTCCAGCCTGTGTAACTCAGTATCCACTGTCTCTCGTAGGGCATATGGCACCGGTCTTGCCCTAAAAAATCGGGGAGTAGCCTCTGGATCCATATGAATCTTAACATGCTTGTTTAGCACAGGGCTAAAGAGCTGGCTTTTAAAGCAGACCAAGGCAGGCCAGCAGCATGGTTCAATTCCCGTACCAGCCTACCCGAACAGGCGCCGGAATGTGGTGACTAGGGGCTTTTCACAGTAACTTAATTTGAAGCCTACTTGTGACAATAAGCGATTTTCATTTTTTCATTTCCCATGTAGCCCTTTGAATGCATCATTCATCATACTCTTGTATTTACTAATCAGTTCGGGCAGTTCCCTTCCCACATTTGATTTATTTAACCCATTGTGGCTGAGAAGGTTTGGTCCTTCACCCGCCACTATTATCACTGGGAGCTGGGTAGACTGTTGTCCATAGTTTACAGGGACCATTGTGGTGCCATTTACTTTCATTGCTTCTCTCATATAAGTGTTCAACTTGGCAGAAATGCTCTTCAAGTCCAATAGTTGGATTCTCTCTCTTAGGTACTGATATGTATGTTCGCCCATCACAGTGGCTGATGTCCCTGAAACCACCTTCATCTCAAGAGGCTTTACCTACAGCATTACAATAATAGGGTTTGGCCTGTCTTTTTTAGAACAAACAATAAGAAGACTTACAACAACAGGTAAAGTCCAACAGGTTTGTTTCGATTCACTAACTTTCAGAGCACAGCTCCTTCCTCAGGTGAATGAAGGGATGGGTTCCAGAATCGCCAGGCAGGAATATTCCCGTGCAGTTGGGGAACACTTTAGTAGTCAAGGGCATTTAGCCTCTGATCTCCGGGTAAGCGTTCTCCAAGGCAGCCTTTAGGATACGCGACAACGCAGAATTGCCAAGCAGAATCTTATAGCCAAGTTCCGCATCCTTCAGTACAGCCTCCAGCGGGACCTTGGATTTATGTCGCATTACATTCACCCCCTACCATCTGGCCTGGGCTTTCGAAGTCCTACCAACTGTCCTGGCTTCAGACAACTCACACCTCTTTAACCTGTGATTATCCGTCTCTCCAGTTGCCTCATCTGGACCTGTAAAGACTTAATTACCTGCAAATGCTTGCATTCACAGTATCATCTTGCAGCTTTGACTTTGTCTGTATATATGTTTCTGGAACCCACCTCTTCAGTCACCTGAGGAAGGAGCTGTGCTCTGAAAGCTAGTGATTCCAAACAAATCTGTTAGACTTTAACCTGGTGTTGTAAGACTTCTTACCATGCCTACCCCAGTCCAATGCCGGCATCACCACATTTTAGATTAAACAAAGAGTGAATGCCAGAATCACTGGTGCTAGATTCCTCCAAATTGTATTCCTATAAAATCTTAGTTAATCAATTACTTGTCGATCTTGACTTAGCTCTGCTCTGCTTTATCAAAGTCCTCTTTTGTGACAATAAAAACACATCATCCTCCTTAAACCCACATGATTCAGAAGTTGGTTACCTCCACATTGGTAAAATTCCCTTTTGAACATTACTGACTTATTGCCTAGTCTGTGCCTTGCTGTTTTGTTGGTGGCTGAAATAATTTCCCACTTTGCGGCTGCTCGGCGGAGTTTGCAACGTGATTGGCTGCAGGTTCCTGCCCTAACTGGTGAACAGCACCATTTTGTGTGCTCTGCAGTTCTTGTGCACCTTCTCCAACGCGTTCCATGGCCAATGCTATCTCCATAGCTCATTTAAAATTTATGTCATCCCCTGCAAGCAGTCTGAGTTGAATAGCATTGTTTCTGATGTCAAAGACTAACCTATCCCGTATCATGTCTTTTAAGGAAGCTCCAAAATCACAATACTCAGATAATTGCTTCTGTTCATCAATGTAAATTGCAATCGATTCACCTGGCTCTCACCTTCAATTAAATTTGAATCTCTGGAGTATGACTGATGATTGAGGTTATAATTGAGCCTTCACTAAATCCATGAACTCACTAGATCATTTGGAGTCGGGCGCACTTGGGTAGTAAGACTGTGAATAAGGTTATAGGTCTGAGTTCCACAAAGACTTAGGAGAATTGCTTTGTGTTTTGCCTCCTCCCCTATTTTGCTTGCTTGGAAATACTACACAAAGTGCTCAACGTAGTATGTCCAGTCTTCAATAGAGGAGTCAAGTTGGTTTATTCACCCATAGAGAGGCATTCTGGTGAGTACTTTGTTTATTTAAGACTTCGATTCAGACTGGGTAATCACAGATATGGGCCAGAGGTAGAGTCTGGGTAATTTAACCTAGTCATCAGATATAAAGATTGACTTTAGCAAACTTCATTACCGAACACAATATGTATTTATTAATAAGAATTGTACAACAGCCTCATGGCTGTAGCAAGCTCCCAAAATATCTTTTTGCCTAAGAGTGTCCCTCACCATGGGGTGATTCCATACCCTGATTGATCACCCAAGTCATGTGAGCCAAACTCGGCTGTGTTTCCCTTAAAGGACAATCACCACAAAAATGGCAGCCATTTTTGTTGTTAATGTTTGTGTAAACATATTTTCTTTCATTTGTTCCCCTCTGTCCTCTCTTCCGCTTTCCACACTCCTCTCCTCCACTCTTCACTCCTCCTTCCCAACCTTCTCCTCCTTCTCCTCTGTCCTCCCTCCCCTCCCTTCTCCTCCTATTTCCTCTCCCCCCCCTCCCCTCCTCCTCACTGCTCTATTCTACTCATCCCATCCTTCTTTCGTCCCCTCTGTCCTGTCGCCTTCTTCTCTCCAATGGAAACAGGACTAGTTAAGTAAGTGTGGGGACGTACAGGAAAAGTGGAGTTGATGTGGGAGATCAGCATGATTGTAGTGAAGGCCGGAGGGTCCAATCGCGTTGCTGCATCCTCTGCAGCTATGTATGGAAATTCTTCTTATGTGGTTGAGAATTATAATGGGCTCTGCCACAATTGACCCCTCTTTCGAGGTTTTCGGATGAACTGTGGTGTTTTTTAAAACAATGAATATGTGGGCTCCTTTTAACTGTTCTGTCAATCAGACCCTTCTCAAATGGATTCTTTCCAGTTAAAAACTAAAAACAATAATTTTTGAATATTGTAGATGATGAAAGTGGCTGTTTGAAGTGGAACATGATAGCAGTTAGCACAAGTGGAATATTACTTTGTGAAGTGATCATCGACACTGCAATGTATTGCATATGGATGTGCTGTGCTCTGCTCAGTAGGTAGGTTTGCCTCTTTGTGTATCACGCTCCATGTTTGGATACGTAGGGCATTGCCTTGCCTCTGGATCAAAAGTTTGTGGGTGATGTAACCATCAATTCACCAGACATGTGTTTCCGATATGAATCTAGGCTTTAATCGACTTACTACAGAGCCAGCCTGTTACCCGTTGATGAACTCTCAGTGAACTGCGGGCTGACTCTGGACAAGGGTATTTATACAGCGGCACTAGGGGGAGGAGTCATGGGTGGATCCAAGGGTGGAGCCCTGGACAAGCTCCTGAGCATTCCCAGAGCTACTCCCCCTAGTGGTCGGATAACGCTACTGCGCTTACAAAGACAGTGTGAATTATCATATTACATTCACCACAGTGGGTTCCAATCCTGCTCGAGGGTCATGAGCACAAAGTTCAGGCTGACCCTGGCAGTGCAGGAATGAGAGAGTACTGCAACGTAGGAGCTGCCTTTCATACAATCATAGAATCCCTACAGTGCTTTAGAATCCCTACAGGAGGCCACTTGGGTCATCGTGTCAGCACTGACCCTCCGAAAGAGCCCATGCTCCCACTTTATTCCTGTAACTCCAACCTTTTGGACACCAAGAAGCAATTTAGCATGGCCAATCCACTTAAACTTTTTTTTTTATTCGTTCATGGGATTTGGGCATCGCTAGCTAGGCCAGCATTTATTGCCCATCCCAGAGGGCATTTAAGAGTGAACCATATTACTGTGGATCTGGAGTCACATGTAGGCCAGACCAGGTAAGTATGACAGATTTCCTTCCCTAAAAGTCATTAGTGAACTAGATGGGTTTTTACAGCAATCGCCAATGGTTTCACGGTCACTTTGAGACTTTTAATTCCAGATTTTTTAATTGAATTCAAATTTCACCATCTCCCATGATGGGATTTGAACCTGGGTTCCCTGAGCATGAATCAGGGTCTCTGGATTACTAGTACAAAGCTAACGCCACTATGCCACTGCCACCCCATATGCACATCTTTGGATTGTGGGAGGAAACCAGAGCACCCAGAAGAAACCCAGGCAGACGTGGGAAGAACGTTCAAACTCCAGTCACCCAAGGCCAGAATTGAATCCGGGTCCCTGGTGCTGTGGGGTAGCAGTGCTAAGCACTGTGCCACCGTGCACAGTGAGCTGAGACATTAAAACGAGGGCCCATCTACCCTCTCAGGTGAACATAAAAGATCCCAAGGCAATATTTTGGAGAAATATAATTTATAGTACATTGGGGGCCATTCGCTTATCATGTCCAAGTCAGCTGGGAATAGAGCGATCCAGTCTAATCTTGCCTCCCAGCTCTTGGCCCTTCACCCTGTACGGTATTCAGCAATTCCTGGGCATATTCAAATATTTTGAACATATGATGAGGGTTTCTGCCCCTTTTCCCTTCCAGGCAGTGAGTTCCAAACCCAACTCCTTCCGTCTGACAAAAATGTCTCCTCAATTCCCTTTGAACCTTCGACCAATCACTTTAATTCTACGTCCCCTGGTCATTGACCTCTCTGCTCAGAGAAATAGAACCTTCCTGGTCAGCAAAATGATGGAAAGAATGTTGGAGCCTCCACCAGACTAAAACATAAATGTGGAAGTGCATGTTACCACATGTGCTGCCATTATCACTGGATTGGTAACCCAGACACTCAGGGCAATGCTCTGGGGACCCGGGTTCGAATCCCACCAGGGCAGATGATGAAATTTGAATTCGATAAAAAACCTGGAATTAAAAGTCTAATGATGACCATGAAACCATTGTCGATTGTTGTAAAAACCCATCTGGTTCATCAATGTCGTTGAGGGAAGGAAACTTGTCGTCCTTACCTGGTCTGGCCTACATGTGGCTCTAGCTCCACTGTCAATGTGATTGACTCTTAAAAGCCCGCAGGGATGGACCAGCAGGCCTCTCAGTTCTGGACAAGTAGGGACACACACACACTCACACTCACACACACACACACACAGACACTCACACACACACTCTCTGGGCTTCCTCAATTGCAAAGAGAAGAATTTTTGCTTATCCAATTACTCCTCATCTCTAAAATTCCCCACTCCTGATAACATATTTGTAAATCATCTCTGTTTCGTCTTTAGCGGAATCAAATTCTTCCTGCTTCATGCCGATCAGAACTGTTCAGCGATGGCGTACTGCAGCATTTATGGACCTACTGCTTATTTGAAGCACAGAGACCCCTCCCTGCAACCTGCCCTCTATTCAGCTTTGCCTCCATTTTGTGGACAAATGGCTGCTTTCGCAATGGAACTACTTGTGGCTTGGTCCCGCCTCCTTCCCCCACACGCTGCTGTTATTGGGTGATGAACGTGATCTTGGCCAATTAAGGGCTCTGCAGATATACCAGATGCGCATTTCCACATTGAGGCAGCATCCAGACCCAGTGGTCATCGTGATGTTGGGGTTCTGACCCAGAAATTGAAATCCTGCCTCATGTGTGAGGCAACAGTGCTTGAGGCATTGCTGCAATTTTGAAATGTAAGCCCACCTTTAGGTTAACCTGTACAGCGGACATGAATTTTATATCCCGAAGGGTGCCACTGAAACTGGTTTGAACTGGACACTCCCACAGTCCAAAACTGGTTTGAACTGGACACTCCCACAGTCCAAAACTGGTTTGAACTGGACACTCCCACAGTCCAAAACTGGTTTGAACTGGACAATCCCACAGTCCAAAATTGAGTTGTATTATAGAAAGAACTTGAATTTCTATTGTGGCATTGGTGATCTCAGGATGTTTACAATTGGCAGAAATAGTTTGTAAATGTAGCTAGATGTCGTAATGTAGCATGAACGGTTCTCAACTTGCACACAAGCATCTCTCAAGCAGCAATGTAATAATGACCTGATAATCTGTTTCAGTCCTGTTACCTGAGGGGTGAATATGGGCCAGCACATCAAGGGTACCTCCCCTTGCTCCTCTTTGAAGTAAGGATCTTCTCACCTATCTGTGAATACCGCCCAGTCCATCACACGAACCTGCCTCCCATCCATGGACTCCATCTACACCGCCCGCTGCCTGGGGAAAGCGGGCAGCATAATCAAGGACCCCTCCCACACGGCGTACTCACTGTTCCAACTTCTTCCATCGGGCAGGAGATACAGAAGTCTGAGAACACGCACAAACAGACTCAAAAACAGCTTCTTCCCCACTGTCACCAGACTCCTAAATGACCCTCTTATGGACTGACCTCATTAACACTACACCCTGTATGCTTCATCCGATGCCAATGCTTATGTAGTTACATTGTATATCTTGTGTTGCCCTATTATGTATTCTCAGGTATTTTCTTGAATTTTGTTTAATTCCCTTTTCTTCCCATGTACTGAATGATCTGTTGAGTTGCCTGCAGAAAAATACTTTTCAGTGTACCTCGGTACACGTGACAATAAACAAATCCAATCCAATCTGCGAGGACAGGCGGGGCCTCAATTTAAAATCCCATTCTATACACCACACCTCCAACAGTGCAGCACTCTGCTGTGTGCTGAAGAGTCAGTCAAGTCTCGAGGTGGTTCTTGACTCAGAGGCACCGACGTCCCACTGACATCTATGGGTTTCCCTATTCCTGTTCCTTGTGCCCCTGGGGCTGGCTTGAATTGGGCTAAGATTTAGGAGAAGACCATTCAGCATTTTGTTCTCGACATCCCAGAGGTTGCTGCGCTTTGGAAATAGAAGCCGGTTGCAAGAATTTGAATTACAGTCCAAATAAAAATATTTGAATAATTGATTTGACCTTGCGCAATGGATTCTCGCTTAACAGAGGAATGAATGGAAGATTTTTTTTAACAGGGAGCTGTGTAGACTGATCAATAGAAAGATTTAATGTAAAGAGCGAAGAAAGTGGTTCAACACAGTAGCTGAAGAGAATATTTGAATGTGAATGTAATATAATGGAGACACTCTCTGCAGAGACCTGGCAAGGCTCATTATTACAGTGTTTTCTTGCACGTTGGAGCAACTGTCAATAGTCATTCATTTTATTATTATCGGGAAATCTAAGTCAGAGACTGGAATCCAGGGCATGAAGGTTTGAAAGAATATGGGAGAAGACCAAGTAAATCAAGAGGCAGTGACACAATGTTCGTATTTAATGGTCTAATGTTGTGTGAGGAATGGCTTCTGGAAGGTTCCTCGAAGGGAAAGCTGAGAGACATGTAGAGTTTTATGATCTTGAATCATAGAATTTACAGTGCAAAAGGAGGCCATTCGGCCTATCGAGTCTGCACCTGCTCTTGGAAAGAGCACCCTACTTAACCCCACATCTCCACAGCATGCCCGTAACCCTGCAACCCCATCTAACCTAAGGGCAATTTGGCATGGCCAATCCACCTAACCTGCACATCTTTGGACTGTGGGAGGAAACCGGAGCACCCGGAGGAAACCCACACAGACGTGGGGAAAACGTGCAGACTCCGTGTGGTACTGTGACTAGGGGTATTACGGTACCTGGAAGTGTGAGCGGCCATTGGTGCAGAGGACTCGTTGCCCATTGGCCCGGGTAAGTCATGTGCCTCTCAGCCGATTGGCTGAGAGGTACGTAGCTCCGCCTACGAGGCGGGATATAAGAACCCGTGCTTCCCGGCAGTCGGCCTTTCTTCTGTATGTCTGCTGCCGGGTACACTTCTTGTGTATTAAAGTCTATCGTTCGGACTTCATCTACGTTTCGTGTCTATTGATTGTGCATCAATCCGCACAGACAGTGAGCCAAGCGGGAATCGAACCTGGGACTCTGGTGCCGTGAAGCCATAGTGCTAACCACTGTGCTACCGTGCTGCCGAGGTGTAGAGGTGTACAGCTGGTTTGATCAAATAGGCGTAAAGAAACATTGGGTAGCGACATTGTGTTATCGAAAAGATAAGAAAAGATTGCAATTTCTACAGCAGTTTTTGTGACCTCGGGGCATCCCAGGGCAGTTCACCATCAATGAAGTGAAGTGCAGACCCTGCTGTATGGTAAGAAATGCAGCAACCAATTTGCACACAGGCAGGTCCCATAGTTCACGATGTAAGAATGACCAGACTATCTGCCTTTGTCAGTGATGTAGATTTAGGGATAACTATTGGCCAGAACACTGCAGAAAATTTCCCTGCTCTTCTTGGAAATAGTGGCATTCAGATATTTTACATTCATGCGAACAGCCCGCCAAACTTTTAAGTCTCGCCCCCAAGGTGATTTCTCCGAGAGCTTCGCTCTGCCTCAGTGCTGCACTGGACTGCCAGACTAGATCTTGTGTTCAAGTTCAGTGCAGGGCTGAAATTCTCAGGCCATTCCCACTAGTGGGATCTTCCACTCCCGCCGACGCCGATCCTCCCCCCCCCCCCCCCCCTCCCCCCTGCCACAGGTTCCACGCAGCAAGGGGTGCAAACAATGGGAAAACTTGTTAACACCAGTGGGACTGGATACTTGATTTGGAGCTGGTGAGCAATCTCTGCTGTGTTCAGCCCTGGGAAAAGCCGTCGGGATTATTGATTTATCATAGAATCCCTGCAGTGCAGAAGGAGGCCGTTCGACCCATCGAGTCTGTACCGACCCTCCGAAAGAGCACACCACCCAGGTCCACACCCTATCCCCGTATCCCCACCTAAACATTGGGACACTAGGGGGCAATTTAGCATGGCCAATCTACCTAACCTGCACATCTTTGGACGGTGGGAAGAAACCGGAGCAAACTCCACACAGGCAGTCACCCAAGGTGGGAATTGAACCCTCGAGCAGTGAGGCAGCAGTACCTCATGCTCTTCAAAGAAATGTTCTTTGACCATTTTTCTTTACCAGATGTAAAAATACTGAAAATAGGAATAATGAAAGGCTGTTGGGCCGACAATATCAATCCAACTGGGTCATGAGTCTTTTTGCCTTCCAATTGGCAGAGAAAAGCAGTATGTCACAAGGATGGCTTTGTTAGCGAATGAATGGTTGGAGCGTGGGGGCAAATCATGTGATAACACTTCCAGGAACACATTTTACAACAATTGCCAACTGTAGTTCAGTTTGGAGAATTTGGTTTGTTGCAAGAGTAAGTAGGAGGATTCGGATGTCAATAAGGAAACATCAGCTCAGTGGGCTAGACAGCTGATTTGTGATGCAGAACAAGGCCAGCAGCGCGGGTTCAATTCCCGTAGCAGCTTACCCGAACAGGCGCTGGAATGTGGTGACATAAGGGCTTTTCACAGTAACTTCATACTTGTGACAATAAAAGATTATTATATATTATTATTACAAGCTTTTGTTGATTTGTCAAAGTTATGATGGTGAAAAATGAAAACTCACACTGCAGATTGTGGAAGGTTGTGGCTTTCTCAAATCACCACATCAAGGACTTCCAACAAAGGCCATTCATTCCTAAACTCAACAGCTACATACTGTACTTGTGCTGTGCCTGAAATCCCGGGGATAACTCCCGTGATGTGACCTCTACTGCAGTCACGTCATCACATTCTCACGTGACCATTTGGCCAGCTCAGACATAAAGCGGACTTGGTAAGTTTGCCATGGATCATGTGAACAGGCGTTATGTTAATCATGCTGAAATATATACTAAAGAATAGTTATATAAGGAGGACTGTCAGCATCAGTGAGAGAAAACTACACTTTTCATTTTAAATACGGGCCCTTTGCCAGTTACTTAGGGAATTATGTGTATTGAGTGGTTTCTGTTTTGATTTCAGTTTTAAGGATTTGTTGCATTTTCCCTAATTTTTCTGCATGGTGGGTGTATTCATCATGCCGTCCTCTCCTTCTGTTGAACAGATCACCTGAGATCCTTGAACTTATCCAGAACTAATTCTAGATTATTTCAATTCTCACACCTTTGCTGCACCTTTAGCTTCAGTGCTGGAGATGTTGCAAGGATAGAAGGCCGATTGGAAGGAACCTGAGTAACCCTGTGCCTCGAGTAGGAGGACACAATGCCTGTGCTGTCTCATTGAAAGAGTTTTCCAATTCGTTCCACTTCCGTGCTCCTTCCCCATTAACCTGCAAATTTCACTTTTTCAAGCAAACATCCCATTCTCTTTCAATAGTTACCAGTGAAGCTCCTTCTCCCATCCTCTCAGGCAAGGTTTCTCAAATTTTAACTCACTGCAAAGACAAAATCTCCACATTTTTCTTTTGCATCCTTTCCCATTGATCTTAAATCTGTGTCTTCTAACCTGTCTTCTGTCAGTGGGGCAATGGTTGATACATTGCGCCTTGCACATTGTACATACTGTAGCCACAGTGTGTTAGTGGTGTCGGGGCTGGATATAGAGTTCAGCGGCACAACAAGGGCAACTTGTATTTATGTAGCACCTTGGAAAACATTTGGGTGCTTCACAGGAGAGTTATTAACCAAATTTGTCACGGCACTTCATAAGGAGATATTAGGGTTTATGGCCAAACGGCTGTCAAAGAGGTAGGGTTTAAGGGGTAACTTAAAGAATAAAGCAGAGAGCTATAGAGAAGGAATCCCAGAGCTTAGGACTTTGAATACTGAAGGCATAGTTGATTAAACTTATTAAACTGATTAAAATTCGGGATGCTCAAAAGGCCTTAATTGGGTGAGTGTGGATAAATGGGGTGGTAGGTTTGGAGGACATTATTAGTTAAGCAAGGATACTGGTGTGCAAGTATCTATTTTAATATTTTAAAATAGAAGTGTTGCTTAACCAGTGGCCCTATGTTAGTCAGTGAATGCAAAGGTGATTGAAAAAAAAAATGAAAATCGCCTATTGTCACGAGTAGGTTTCAATGAAGTTACTGTGAAAAGCCCCTAGTCGCCACATTCCGGCACCTGTCCGGGGAGGCTGGTACGGGAATCGAACCGTGCTGCTGGCCTGCTTGGTCTGCTTTAAAAGCCAGCGATTTAGCCGAGTGAGCTAAACCAGCCCCTGTTGGGCAACACCAATCATATGATCATCCGTGGATTTGAGCTTCTTGAGTGTTGTTGCTGCTGCATTCATCCCGACAAGTAGGGAATTCTCATTCAAACTGCCAGCTTCAGTGGAATTAAAATGTGACACATTAATTGCACCATATCCAGCCTCTACCCTGCTCTGGAAGGACTAGTTAAGCTCCTGGTTGATGGAGATTCCCAAGAAGTAGATGCCAGGGACTCGGTGATGATGATGCCATTGAAGAGCAGAGGAAAATGGCGGGGCCAACTCCCAGGTCAGGTGATACAGTCCTTGCACTTGTATGGTCATGATGTTACTTTCCACTTGACCAATGGGCTATCAGGGGCTGCTTCATTATCAGAGGAGTTGTAAATAGAGCTGGAAATGGGAATGGTCAGTGAACAGCCTCATGTGATGACAGAGTAAAAGACATTAAGTGACTGAAGATGGCTGGGCTAAGGACACGTCCCTCATGTAGTAATATCCAACAACTTTAACCACTGGCCTCCAACAACTATAATCATCTTTCTTTGCACCACATCCTGGACTGGATTCTCCGGTCCCCCAGCCGTGTGTTTCTCAGTGGCGCGCTGTCCGCAGACGCCGGTATTCGATACTCCTGCCCCTTGTCAATGGGATTTCCCATTGAAGCCACCCCCACGCCACAGGGAAACCCGTCGGCAGAGGCGCGTTGCCGGCGGAAAAAGTGAATCGCAGCAACCGCAGAATTCTGGCCATAATTTCTTGCCCCAAGGTGGTTTTAGCTGACCTCAGTTTTGCCTGTTAGGTCTTGTTGTTTGTTTCTGATTAAATGTTCTATAATTCCTCGTAATCAATAGGATTCTTCAAACATTTAGGTCAACACTCATGGATTTATTAAGTATATAAATTTACCCCAGTAGTTAAGCACATTAATCAAAGTCATATTTCTGACCACACTGGGAGATGGTGATTGTGTACTCATGTATAGAAACATAGAACCCAGGAAGTCCATTTAGCCCATCGAGCCTGTTCTGCAATTCAATGAGATTATGACTGATTTGTATCCTAACTCCATTTTCCTTGCCTCCCTGACCCTTAATATGTTGGACGAGCAAATTCCCGTAGTGTAAGGTTAATGGGGGGATTGTTGGGTTACGGGTATACGGGTTACGTAGGTTTAGGTAGGGTGATCATTGCTCGGCACAACATTGAGGGCCGAAGGGCCTGTTCTGTGCTGTACTGTTCTATTCTATTCTATTCTAATCACCTGGTTCTGATTATACCAATGTCCTTTAAAGTGGACTCTCCCACTTTCTATCTACCCTACCTATTCTTTTCCTGAAACTCTCAGTCTAATCACCTCTTAAACTTTTTATATTCCAGACCAGCATTGCCACTCTGAGTTCAGTCTTCTGGGTGACCAACCTTCCAAATCCAAGTTTGCTACTTTTATAACCTTTTTGAAAACATCCCTTCCCAACAAATGCCCTTATAGGGCAGGTGTAGCATATCTCAGCCACACACAATTCTACAATGCTAAGCGACAGTACATGATCAATTATAAAGTTATTCCCTTTCCACGGGCGAAGGCGGCTCACTCGCCCAATCATCATGTTTCGAGCCTCTTAACTTGGCTACAGTAAGCACATTCGCCCTATCTCTCCTTCTCGAGGTCACCAAGCCATTTTCTTTTTAAGCTCGAAAGACGATGGAACGAAGCACGATTGTTCTCAATCATTGAGAGACTGATAAGCCTAAATGCCAGATAGGATTTGTCCTATTCCTATGGAATCATTAAAATAGCGATTCAGCACAGAGTGGAATTCTGTCACATGGTGTCTTTTTTAAAAACTGGAGTCAGCATTCCGCAATTTAATCCTTTTTTAAGCTTCGGCCATTTTTGGTGCCCCACTGGCTCTGAGGCTGTCTTGCTCTCAAGGGCAGCTTCTCTCGTCTTTTCTCTTCAGCTCCAAGGACCATAAAAACATAAGAACTAGGAGCAGGAGTAGGCCATCTGGCCCCTCGAGCCTGCTCCGCCATTCAATGAGATCATGGCTGATCTTTTGTGGGTTCAGCTCCATTTTCTGGCCCGAACACCATAACCCTTAATCCCTTTATTCTTCAAAAAACTATCTATCTGTGTCTTAAAAACATTTAATGAAAGAGCCTCAACTGCTTCACTGGGCAAGGAATTCCATAGATTCACAACCCTTTGGGTGAAGGAGTTCCTCCTAAACTCAATCCTAAATCTACTTCCCCTTATTTTGAGGCTATACCCCCTAGTTCTGCTGTCACCCACCAGTGGAAACAAACTGCCCGCATCTATCCTATCTATTTCCTTCATAATGTTATATATTTCTATAAGATCCTCCCCCCCCCCCCCCCCCCCCCCCCCCCCCGCATCCTTCTAAATTCCAACGAGTACAGTCCCAGTCTACTCAACCTCTCCTCGTAATCCAACCCCTTCAGTTGAGGCTCCTTCATTAAATGTTTTTAAGACACAGATAGATAGTTTTTTGAAGAATAAAGGGATTAAGGGTTATGGTGTTCAGGCCAGAAAATGGAGCTGAACCCACAAAAGATCAGCCCTGGTCTCATTGAATGGCGGAGCAGGCTCAAGGGGCCAGATGGCCTACTCCTGCAATATTAGGATAGGTAAGGAAAGGTGGGGTCAGAGAGGTAAATTTCAGAATCACCTTAAAGGAGGAAAGAGAGGTGGAGAAGGGGTGAGGTTGAGGGAGGGAATTCTAGAGCTTGTTGCCTCAGCAACTGAAGACACGGCCACCAATGATGGAGAGATTAAATCGTTACTGCTCAAGAGATCAGAATTAGAGGAGTGCAGATATCTCAGAGGATTGTGGGACTGGCGGAGATTACAAGGATATTAGGGAGGGGGCGAAGCCATGCCAGGATTTTAAAACAAAGGTGAGAATTTTTAAATCAGTGCCCTCATTACCCAGGGGCCAGTGTAGGTCAGCAAGCACTGGGGTGGAGTCATCGAGTCAGGCAGCACAGAAGCAGGCCCTTCGGCCCACAATGTCTATCCTGACCATCAAATACCAATCAACACTAACCCATTGACCAGTGCTTGGTCCATAAACTACTATGCTTGGCAATTTAACTGCTCGTCAAGGTGCTTCTAAATGTTATGCAAGTACCTGTCTCCACCACCCTCTCAGGCAGCACTTTCCATATTTGCAACACACCTGGGCAAAAACTGTTTCCTCAGATCCTTTCTGAACCACATATTCCCCGCCTGAAACCTAGGGCACCCCTTTCACAAATATTCTCTCCTTCCATCACCGAAGCATTGTAGCAGCAGTGTGTACCATCTACAAGAAATACTGCAGTAACTCACCAAGGTTCCTTCCGCAGCACCTTCCTAACCAACTACCACAACCATCTGGAAGGACAAGGGTAGCAGATACCTGGGAACCCCACCACCTGCAGGTTCCCCTCTAAGTCACTCACCAGCTTGACTTGGAAATATATCGCCGTTCCTTCACTGTCGCTGATCCGAATCAAGGGGCAGCAAGTTGTTGAGAAACTGGACACGTCTAGGGATGGAACCATGGGGGACACCAGGTTTATCAGTCTAGGAATGGGGAAAATGATTCATTGGAAGTGATCCTCTGTTTACAATTAGATGAATCAGAGTGAAACCAGGTAAGTGGAGTCCCACCCAGCTGGGCAACAGTGGAGAGACACTGGAGGGGGATGCTGTGATCAACCATTTGGGCTGCGGATAGGTTGAGTAGGATGAGGAGGTATATTTTACCTTTGCCATAATCACATAGGATGCCATTTGTGACTTTGACGAGAACATTTCGGTACTGAGGAAGGGATAGAAACCTAATTGGAGGAATTCAAATATGGGGAATGGACACAAATCCTGGAGGAAATAACATGTTGAAGCACTTTGGAGAGGAAAGGGAGATTGGAGATGACAGCATGATTAGTAAGGCGGGAAACATAAGTTGGGAAAAATTCAGAAAACAGTACATCCACTGTTCTATTTTTGCTTGAAATCTCATCAAAACTTCATCAACAACAATTTGATATACAGCAACTTTAACATAGCAAATGCACATCGCAATGACCCCATTCTGTTCTGATAGGTTCCATGATTCTATAAGCTATATATCCAATTGGAGCAGGAGCAGACCACTTGAGCATCTTCTGCCATTCCGTTAGAACATGATTGATCAACACTTCACTCCATTCACCAAACTTTGCTCCACATTTTCTTGATATCCTTACAAAGGAAAAAAGTTCTGAGTTCAGGTTTGAACCCTTTAGGTACGAGAACCTTCTACTATAGAAACTGAGGAATTTCGATAAAATTGAATAAATTCGGAAATGGTAAAGTGTTACCAGTAGTGGAGGCTATCAAAACTACCCGATCATCATAAGATCACACCTGGTTCACCAATTTTGTATCGGGAAAGAAATGGTGTTGACACTCAATCTGGCCTATGTGTGGCTCCAGAATGTTGACCCTCTTCATCTCCATGCTCTGACAAGAGGTCGAACAGTTTGCGTATCAAACAAACGGGCGGGTTTGACGCCAGCCTCCGCCCCCCCGACCGGGAACCGATTCTGGTCCCCGGTCGGGGCTAGCATGCCGCGGCCGTGAACTCCGGCATCGCGGGCTTAACGAATTTCGTTAAGCCCGCTTGCCAGAGTTTGCGACGGCTGACGCGTCACATGACGTCAGCCGCGCATGCGCGGATTGGAAGACTCCAACCCGCGCATGCGCGAATGACGTCATCACGCATATGCGTGAAACCCGCACATGCGCGGGCCGGGATGCCCCTCAGCCGCCCCGCGAATGGATACAGTGGGGCGGCGGAAGGACCAAGAGTGCCCGGGGTAAGTACCCGCTGCCCGCGATCGGTGCCCACCGATCGCGGGCCCATGGCACCCTTGGCACGGCCGTGGTACTGCCATGCCAATCGGTGCCATGGTTCCCAAGATCACAACTTTACGGCCGTTTTTATGAACGGTCAGACCAGGTGTGTTTGACGTTCCAAAAGGGCTTGGACTTCGGCTCATCGGCCAGCTGAGAATCGCTGCTCGCCGTAAAAAAACGGCGGGCAGCGATTCGTGTCGGGAGGCGGGTGTGGGGAGGGGGGAGAATAGCGGGAGGGCATCAGACCAGCGTGGCCATAAAAATTTACGACCCCCGCTATTCTCCGCACTGTCGTGAGTGCGGAGAATCGCCCCCGTGGTGGGGGGGGGGGGGGGGGGGGTCGGAGAATCCAGTCCAAAAAAATACTTTAATTCAAGGCGTTGTGCGTTCTGGTCAACATTTCCTATCAATCAACCAACAGTTAATGAAGTTATACTAAGTGACCTGAAGAAGAGTCATATTAGACTCGAAAGATTAAAACATCAAACCCAGTGCATGATTCAGCGAACACAGATATCCATTGCGTCCAAGGTCATGAGTTTCTGCGCATATCACCGTATTTCTGCATGTTTATTTTCTGAAATTACCAGACCTGCTGAGATTTTCCAGCATTTTCTGTTTCTTATTATACAGAGTGGTTGCTCTCTGCTGCTTTCTTTCTTCATTGGCTGCTGCACAGAGCAACATTGTGTGCACTTTGACAATTATTTCTTTCCTGTGATTTCCCGAGGACGTGATCAGCTGCTGTAAGTTCTTGAATTCCCAATATGCAGAAACACGGCTGGTAGGGAGAAGAAGTAAAGTCATGAAAGAGTTGGGGGGGGGGGGGGGGGGGGGGGAGGGCAGAAGAGTGACATCGAGAGTTATCGATGGCGAGGGAGTAAGATTCAACCCGCTGAATGAGCTGCATCAGAACTCAGATCTCAAGACGATGAATCTTTCTTTGCTCTTAAGGATAAATACATGACCAGATTTGAAGTTCCTCAGCTCACCGCATTGCGAGTCAAGGCCGTGAAATCTCGCAAAAGACCTCTCGTGAGATTTGCGATGCGCAGGACACCTCGCGAGATCTAAGATCTCACCAGAAGTTGCGATCTGGACCTCGCCCTCACTGGGAAAGATCCAGATTTGCATTTTTAAGTGAGCAGCGAACTTCACTTGAACATATCATCGCCGAAGTCTCCCAAGGCCCGGGATCAACTGCCCGTGCCTGATAGACCTCGTCGTCGTGCCGTTTAACACTGGTCCACACAAAAGTGGACTAGGCGTAACGGAACCTGAGGGGGCATGGCATCAGAGGCCACCGGGTGGTCAGGCATTGGGCAGGGTGGTACCCTGGCACACCTTGGCACTGCCACCCAAGCACCCTGGCAGCATCACTCGGGCACCCTGGCACTGCCAGGGCACCGGGTGGCAGATTGCCCGTGCTGGGATCGGGCCAAGGCGTGCCCTGCCCTATGACATGGGGTGAGGAGCATCGAGGACCCCCTAACAAGTAAGGTGTGGCATTGGGGGAGGGGGTCAGGAGGCCTCGATGGGACATTTCAAAATGGCATCCCCAACTCTTCCTGCTGGAAATCAAGGTAAGTGTGGCCTTGGCGGGCGTTCCTCACTGAGGCCCAAAAAAACAAGAGTCCCGCTTGATAGAAGAGCCGTCCTCGGCGCTGCAGGAACTGAGATCCACCTCAATAAACAAGCCTAAAACGGGACTCTGTTTTTTTGCTCAAATTGCGCCCAATGATAACATATGGTGACTGAAAGCTCAGTGGCCACACTTTGATTCTCCCTTCTTGTAGCCACACCTCAAGCCCTGTTCCCAAGTCCCAAACCCTCCCTTATCCTGACTGGCGATTCCCGTGGGACGTGGCCCCCTGAACCTGGTTCCCCCATCAAATTCACCACCAATTTCCCAATTGGTCTCAGCTGCCGAGTGGGAAACGGAAGGAGAAAACTGTAACTTGATCGGGATCTCCGAGTGTCCGACCTCTCCGGACTTTCCCACGCAGCAGCAGTCAAGCAGGCACCCTCACGGCCTTCTGGTAAATATGGGGGCGAGGGCGTTTATCAGATGAGATATTAAACTGAGGCCCTGGATGCTTTTTTTTAAGTGAATGTAAAAGGTCCCATGGCACCACTGAAAGAGACTCAGGTGAGCGATCCCAAGTGTCCAGGCCAGCAAAACGTCTGCTAGGCGGCTGAGGTAATGTGTAAATACAGGCAAGTATCTGTTTCTTTGATTGAGTGGATTGGAGAGCTTAGCTCATTTATAGTCCATCAGTCTTATCACGTAAAGTGCCTCTTACCATTGTTAATGGAGCAGCACATTAAAGTGGAAGTTCCTTATTCGAACAACAATCACAGGCATTTATTTTGCAACAGCAACGCTTCACAGTAACACGAGCAGCAACTGGAATCTGAACACTGGCTGCAATGTGATAAATGATCCCCGTCCGTGTTTCATAGGAGCAATATCAAATCAATTTTGACCTCCTACCACATCAGAGGAGATTCAACGGGTAGGTTTTAAGGAGTGTGTTTCAGAAGGAAAGAGATGTAAAGAGATTTAGGAAGGAGCTTCGGCCCAAGGCAGCTGAAGGCATTGCTGCCAATGGTGGAGCAGTGAGAATATTGTGGTAGCACAATGTTAATGAACTTGGCCATCGAGTGGGAGGATGCAGATTATCATGATATAAGCACAGATGTTTATGCTCTTTCCATGGGGGCCGTCTATATCGATGCAAACAGTCAAACTTCTGTTCAAAGAGTTATGCTCAAATCTCCCAGCAGATGCCATCCAAGGGGGCTTGAGACCAAATTTGAACCTGACCTGTCAGCCTGGGAAATAAAGGTGGAAGGGGAATAATAAATTCGGAAAAGATAACTCTTCTGCCAGCTCTTTATCGTGCAAATGGAATTTCTCGTGGATAAAACCCAGTGCATGATTCAGTGAACACAGATACCCATTGCGTCCAGGGTCATGGTTTTCTGTGCAGGGTCTCAGTCAGAGGAATGGAGTCTGAGTTGCTACAGCACAGGAGGCCATTCAGCACACTCAATCATACTGGCTCTCTGTGGAACAATCCAGTCAGCGCCGTATTCCTGCATGTTTATTTTCTTCAAGTGTCTCTTCAATTTCTTTTTGAAATCGTTGATCATCTCCTGTTTCAAATTCAAGCTTCGAAAGAAACAGAGTCCCGCTTGATAGAGGACAATTCCAGTAATCATCATTTCAGTTTCAAATTCCTAGGGGTGCACATCTCCAAAAATCTGTCCTGGTCCACCCACATCGACGCAACCACCAAGAAAGCACAACAGCGCCTATATTCCTCAGGAAACTAACAAAATTCAGCATGTCTACATTAACCCTTACCAACTTTTTCAGATGCACCATAGAAAGCATCCTATCGGGCTGCATCACAGCCTGGTATGGCAACTGCTCGGCCCAGGACCGCAGGAAACTTCAGAGAGTCGTGAATACAGCCCAGTTCATCACACGAACCCGCATCCCATCCATTGACTACACCTCTCGCTGCCTGAGGAAAGCGGGCAGCATAATCAAAGACCCCTCCCACCCGGCTTACTCACTCTTCCAACTTCTTCCATTGGGCAGGAGATACACAAGTCTGAGAACACGCACGAACAGACTCAAAAACAGCTTCTTCCCCACTGTCACCAGACTCCTAAATGACCCTCTTATGGACTGACCTCATTAACACTACACCCCTGAATGCTTCATCCGATGCCGGTGCTTATGTAGTTACATTGTATACCTTGTGTTGCCCTATTATGTATTTTCTTTTATTCCGTTTTCTTCCCATGTACTTAATGATCTGTTGAGCTGCTCGCAGAAAAATGCTTTTCACTGTACCTCGGTACACGTGACAATAAACAAATCCAATCCTCTTCCACCATACTCATGAGCAGAGAGTTTCTGGTCATTATCACTCACTGAGTATAAAATAAATCATGCTCAGGTCCCCCACCCCCCGGCATCTCTTTCCCGAAACCTTAAATCTGTGTCCCCTAGTCCTCGCACTATCAGCTAATAGGAATTTTTCTTTGTCTACCTCATCTTCTCTTGCCAGAATTTCTCCTCAATCTCCTTTGCTCCAAGGAAAACTAATGCAGCTTCTTCAACCTAACTTTGTCGCTTCACTCTTCATCCTTGGGCCCATCTGGCAAATCTCCTCTCCACCTTCTGAAGGACCCTAACATCTTTCCTAAAAGTTGGTGCCCAGAACTGGATGCAACATCCTCGTTGTGGCCTTTCAAGAGCTTCAAAAAGGTTCAGCATAAAGTCCTTGCATTTGTACTCAGTACCTTTATTTATAAAGCCCAAGATCCCAACTGTTTTGGTATCTCCTCTCTCAATGTGTCCTGCCAGCTTCAAATATCTATGCACACAAACCCTCATGTCCATTTATTCAAGCACATTCTACAGTTTTGTGCATTAGGTATATATTGCCTCTCCTGTCTGCTCTTCCAAAATGCACCATCTCATACTTCTCTGTTGTCCTCAGTCTGTCACCTGTCTGCCTATTCTGCTAATCTATCAATGTCCTGTTGTAGTGAACAATAAGTACACTTGTCTTCAGAATCACCTCTTTGAAGATTCATTCTAAGAGACCGGACTTTTCAGATGACAGGTTTTCTCAACCTGCAATGGAAAAACTCAGTGGGAAATGCATTCCCCACGAATGTTGGCTTCCCCGGGGGCCATTTGCTGCTGCGTGGAATGTTAAATGGCTGGAGGTGGGTCATCCACCCTCAATGGGGAGGACGTCCTGTCTTGGGTAGTTCCCGGCCAATCTGGTGGCCCCTGCTTGGACTACAGGCAGGTCCCATGGGTCGAAATGCTGGGATCCCAAGTCCAGGTAAGTGCGGAAGACCTTGCAGCGGGGACTTTGGTTTTTAGTGTGCTCAGTAATCATCAAGCCTTGAAATAGGTACTGGAGTGGCTAAATGGAGCTCTTCGAGCCCTTCGCTGAATTTTGTCAGGGGCAGTCGTTAGTGATGTGAGTCATTGATTGGGATGTACCATGGATGAAGTCCGGGTTCCCCGTGAAGCCCAACTTGTGCCTAATTGCTGCACAAAGGACTTGGCTAGTGCGGAAACGCTTGAGGAGTGTCCAGTGTTGGCATTGCAGGATGGAGCCGAGCTGGGGCGGGGCTGAGAGATATGTGACGAGGAAGCGGTTTTTAATGGCCGAGTGTTGGTTCCATTCCTCTTGCCATGGGACCTCTGCTGTTATTCCTTGGCAGGCTGGTCTTCGCCATGCAGGCTGGCACGATGGGTGGTGAGCAGCAGGTGGGTTGGTAAGGGTATTGTGAAGCGGGGAAGCTTAGGTTGGTGTAAACCTTCTCCAGGGGCTTGCAATCTCCCTGCCAGCGGGGACTGGGTGTTGTTGGTCATGGGGTTGGGAGGTGCCACTGAGGAAATGTCTCTGACATAAGATTTTGGACAAGGTTGAAGCCCTGGTGTGTTACGGTGTTGCCATTTTGCAGAGCACATTTTGTCCCACTGCATTTGACAAACTAATATTCCAGACCAGTCCGTGTCAGAAGCCTATGGGAACTTGGGTTATCATCATGTTCAAGCCTGACCCTGTCCAAGGCCAATCTCCAAATACGGGTGATTGGGGGGTGGGGAGAGGGGAGAGTAGGGGGGGCGGGGGGGGGGGGGGGGTGTTCAGGGTGTGGTCACTGGACCAAAGGGTAAACCACAGCAGACTATATGTGTCCTCTATTCAGGAGTGTAAATTTTGTACCTTTTGACTATCACCCTGATTCAGATAAGGCGACTCGTTAATCAATAGCTTTCAAAAGCCAGTTGGAACTCTGGTGAAAAGTGACAAATTTGCAGGGCTGTGGGGAAAGAGCAGGGAAGTGGCATTAATTAAGTGGCACTTTCAGAGAGCTATCACAAAGATGACACGTCGAATGGTCTTCTATAGTAACAATAAAACCGGGAAACTTGCTGAGTGCTTTCATGAAATGAATCAGCAAAGGGATTCTGCTATGTTATTTCCAAATTTCATTTTAATTAAGGGTGAATATAAACATGGTGCCTCGACAAGGAAACTGATTTCATACCAGACTTGAGGTGATTCATTAATGGTAACTTCCCTTGTGTTCTCATTTATCTCTGTGTAACCATGATTAAGGTTGTCCTCTGAAAGTTATCATTTATTACCAGACTGTGTTTGCCCACTGGTGTATCCATCATTTAAATTTCCACAGTAAATGCATCCCTCTCTCCCTCTGACTTATACAAGGGGTTCAGCATTTAAAGCACAGGTCAGTTCTCCACGGACACTATTGTCAATATTATTTTGGGAGAGTGATGATGCATCTGTGGCTTGAACATCAATGGATGATTTATCTTGTGGGCATGGATGATGGGTTATTTAAAACAATTATGTGATGGCGCATGTGACAGATGCATGCACGCTCGGCTAGAAATTTGTCTGCAATGCTCCCGCCCAACTTTGCAAGGCACAGATTAATGGAAGCCGCACAGATCTTTTTGTCTCCCTTTGAAAGAAAGATTTGCATTTCCAGCACCCCTACGGTCCACAAGTGCTT
This sequence comes from Scyliorhinus canicula, assembly GCF_902713615.1. Lineage (NCBI taxonomy): Eukaryota > Metazoa > Chordata > Chondrichthyes > Carcharhiniformes > Scyliorhinidae > Scyliorhinus > Scyliorhinus canicula. The sequence goes on along the minus strand of NC_052152.1, from coordinate 14,471,818 downwards.
TTAAATATCGTAATGTAGGAAATGTAGCAGCCAATCTGTTCACAGCTATGAGATGATGAGTAGACACTTTTTTCTGGCGAGGTTGATTGGGCGATTATGGAACGACAGGGAAATTTTCCTTGCTCTTTATTGATGTTATGCCGTGGGATCTTTTATGAAAGGGCAAGAAGAAGTCTTGCTTTTGCATGTCTCATCTGCGATGAATTTAAGAAATTGTCATTTTAGAGTCTGCATTTTTGCAATCATGTTATTAAATCTAAAGATTGCCACTTGGGTCACTGTCTGTGCGGAACCTGCACGTTCTCCCCGTGTCTGTGTGGGTTTCCTCCGGGTGCTCTGGTTTCCTCCCACAGTCCAAAGATGTGCGGGTTCGGTGGATAGGCCGTGATAAATTGCCCTTAGTGACCAAAAAGGTTAGGTCGGGGTTACGGGGATGGGGTGGGGGTGTGGGCTTGAGAAGGGTGCTCTTTCCAACGGCCGGTGCAGACTTGATGGGCTGAATGGCCTCCTTCTGCACTGTAAATTCTATGATTCTATGAGACCAGACAAGAGACCCCCATCCGGGACGGGGGTGGGGGGGGGGGATGGTTCCTGGGTTCAGCCACCCCACACCCACAGTGTAAGGCCACCCAACCTCCAGGACCCTTGGGGGACCCCTCCCTCTGTAGTGTGGCAGCGGCAGAAAGTCACAGAACCTATGGCCTAACTCCATTGACTCCCCTTGGGTCTAACCATGCCAAGCCACTGCCAGGGTATAGGTGCCAAGCAGCAGTGCATCATTGGTGCCAGGAGGAGAGGACTGAAGGGGGGAGGATGATGGATGGGCTGATGGGGCAGCTGGAGGTTGGGTCACACTCATGCGAGAATGGTGTTGGGGGGGTGACCCATTATTCCTGTGGTGGAGGGGAGGATGTCTCTTCTGTCAATGGAGGGGGGGGGCAGGACTTATGTTGTGTTGGGGGAGGAGGAAGGCCGTTTGCCAGACTTTGTCACAGGGCCGCCCACTGAAAAGCGGCCCAATATCGGGATCCCGATGGAATCCGGTGAGCTCTTCATGATTCAGGAGTAAGACTTGCACCTGGGTGATGCTCCGAGCACATAGATTCTCCGCTGGCGGGAGGGCTTCGGCCGGAATCTCCGTTGCCCAATCGTCGATTACGAGAATCCCTGTTAACGACCGAATTGGGGCGGCGCCTGTTTTTGGATGCTCCGCCCCCTCCAAAACAGCGTTATTACGGAGTATGCTGCACGCTGTTGGGGCGGCTTCAGGACATTACCTGAAGGCCCTCCCCCGATGCTCCGCCCCAATGGGTGGAGTTCCCCACGGCTTGGGACACATCTTCGTGAACCCGGCGTGGCAGATGCGGACTTCTTTCTCTTTCTTCCCACCTGCCTGCTCTCCCAACCCCACGTCCTCAGCTCCCTCCTGGCCAAACCCTCTCAGCCCAATATTCTAGACTTGCTTCATTAAGGAGCACTGGAAAGGGTGGGAAGGTGATTTACCAGGACGCTGCCTGGTTTGCAGGATAGGTCTTATGAGGAAAAGTTGAGGGAGCTAGGGCGTTTCTCATTGGAGCGAAGGAGGATGAGAGGCGACTTAATAGAGGTTTATAAGATGATGAGGGGGATAGATAGAGTGGACATCCAAGGTAGGTTCTATACTCAGAGAGTGGTTAGAGTGTGGAATGGACTGCCTGCTGTGATAGTGGAGTCAGACACTTTAGGAACTTGCAAGCGGTTATTGGATTGGCACATGGAGCACACCAGAATGACAGGGAGTGGGATAGCTTGATCTTGGTTTCGGACAATGGTCGGCACAACATCAAGGGCCGAAGGGCCTGTTCTGTGCTGCGCTGTTCTATGTTCATTCTCGGGTCCATCGGGCCTTCATCTTGGGACTAGTTGTAGTCCCAACAGTATTCACGAGTGAGATTCTGGCACTGCCGGGACTGCTGGAGCTGCAGCCAATCCAATTGGCTGCCCAATCCCAAGAGCCAGATTTGTTGTGAGGGGTGGAAATCCCAGAGACAGACTCTTTAGCCCACCCACAGCGCAATGTGTAGCATGTCAGCTTTCAACCGACATTACTTGTGGCTGGGATGGGGGGGGGGGGGGGGGGGGGTTGGTTGCAAGCTGTCTGCCCCCCTCCCACTGTTACATACAGCCCATCACATGGTCAGCACACGGTGACACAGTTGGCATAGTGGGTAGCACTACTGCCTAATAGCGGCAGGGACCTGGGTTTAACTCTGATCTTGGTGACTGTCTGTGTGGAGTTTGCACGTTCTCCCCGTGTCTTTGTGAGTTTCTGATGGGGGGCTTCAGTTTCCTCCCACAGTCCAAAGGTGTGCAGGTTAGGTGGATTGGCCATGCTAAATTGCCCCTTAGTGTCCAAAGCTGTGTAAGTTAGGCTGCGGGGACGGGGTGGGAGGGTCGGTGCAGACCTGATGGTCCGAATGGCCTCCTTCTGCATGGTAGGGATACTATGATTGTCTCAGCACCGGATTGTCAGCCTGGCTCTGTACTCGGGTTTCTGGACAGGGACTTAAACCCACAATCCGTTGACTCAGAACCCGCCGAACTACAGCAGGTCCATTGTATAGCCTGATTGTTCTATGTTTAATTGTGTAAGAGTGTCACTATTGATGCTCACTGTGTTTGATTCATTAAGCCTGGGTGTGGATTCAGAGGAAAATAAACCCAGCTGTCGAAAAAATTGAAAGCTGCGTGACCATGAGGGACATTACAACCCAGCCGGATAAACACCTCACATAGCATCCAAACATGTCCACTTTTCAGTGAGGTTCAGTGGAGATCATTGTGCAGCGATCTGGAGACGACAACCCTATTCACTTTCTGTAACCCAGTCACATTAAGGCCAGCTAACTCAGCACTATCTAAAGATGAAGATGATAATCTGTCTGATCCTTTTCCAAATTTATCTCATGGAGCATCTTTTCAGTCGCGAGGGTAAAACAATTTAATCCTGTCAATGTCTTCCAGGCGGCATTCAGATCCAGGTCAGAGGTCAAAGAAAAAAGCATGATTTCATTCACTTCCTTTCCTCCATTTTACATTCAGCTGATGGATGAGTTTGAATCGTGCAATGTTCATTTATAAACATTAATTCTCAGGACCTGGCAAGGCCAGAATTTATTCTGCATTCCAGCATTTCCTGTTTTTATTTTGGATTGCCAGCATCGGCTTTGATTTATTTTCTATCCCTAGTTTCCCCCGAGAAAGGTGGCTGGTGGGCATTCTTCCTGACTTGCTGCAGTCAAAGCAGTGCAGCTACTCCTATGGTCATTAAAATATGAAGGATTTTGTCCAGCAAAGATGAAAGAATGGTGACATATGCCCAAATTGGGATGGTGTGTGAATGGGAGGAAAACCTGGAGGTGATGGCGCTTCCATGCGCTTGCTGCTTGATGGTCAATTACCACAAAGACGAGAATAGTGGAACAATCGAGACTTTATTGAGAAAGATGTTATGCCTCCTGTAGCTGGAACCAGAGTGGCTGCAGCGCCGAAGAGCTCACACATTTATACTCCGCCTACTGGGTGGAGCCAGCAGGCAGGGATTTACCCTTGTACCTCTAATATACGGGCCGTGCCGTAATACACATAATATACTGCTAGTGGTGACTTCCACGCTGCTCTTGTCTTTCTAGGTCAAGTCCCGAAAGACGTGCTTGTTAGGTGAATTGGACATTCTGAATTCTCCCTCAGTGTACCTGAACAGGCGCCGGAATGTGACGACTAGGGGATTTTCATTGTAACTTCACTGCAGTGTTAATGTCAACCTTCTTCTGAAACTAGTAAAGATTATTATTATTATTGGAGGTCACAAGTTCGGGCGCATTCAGCGTTTTGAAAGAAAACTATGATTTCCTGTGACAGAGCTTGCAGCTTTAGTACAGTGGGCTAAACAGCTGGCTTGTGAAGCAGAACAAGGCCAGCAGCGTGGGTTCAATTCCCGTACCGGCCTCCCTCAACAGGCGCTGGAATGTGGCGACGAGGGGCTTTTCACAGTAACTTCATTGAAGCCTATTTGTGACAATAAGCGATTATGATATTATTGCTCGCATCAGTTGACAGCACCTTTGCCTCTGGGTCAGTGGCTTGTGTTTTAGAATCCTTCACTGAGACTAGAGAATATAATCTAAATTGACTCAAACGCTGCCTCGGCAAATGAAGCCAAGCTCATTTCAACAGGTTATCAACTGACTGGTGTAGACAAGGCTGGGTGAACCTGAGCTCTGACCTAGATGCTAATAGCTTAGTTGTCTCTCTCCCTGCCAATTGGAAGAGCCCTTTGCAAAATCCACGGTGTAGGGTTGTTGTGATTGGTGGGTTGGGGGAAGTGGGGTTGTCAAGCATCGGAGGTCAGTTGCTTTTCGTGTGAAAGATTTTGTGGCATAATTTGAAGGAAATAAGTCTCTCAGCATCCCAGCCAGTATTCCTTTCTCAGTTAATCATGCCCCAAACCGCCCCCCCCCCCCCCCCCCCAACTAACTCATCTCATTGCTGTTTTTGAGAGCAATCCCGTACCAGCCTCCCCGAACAGGCGCCGGAATGTGGCGACTAGGGGCTTTTCACAGTAACTTCATTTGAAGCCTACTCGTGACAATAAGCGATTTTCATTCAATGCTGATAGTTACCAATCCAGCAGCAGATATTGGGCAGTCACCCAGAAGTAATTAATTGTGCCTGAAGGACCTTGAGATGTGCAAATGTGAGGCCGCTGTATAAATGCAGGTCCGTGTTGTTGGAAAGATCAATAAATTCAAACCACAATTTGAGAGATGAATGGTTGAGGCTTTGAATGATGACAGGGACTTAGAGAATATGAATGGTTCGAAGCTTCCCACACAATTTGCTGAGATGAATCTGATAGATCAACTTGATAGATGAATCAAATCCCCTTTTCTTATTTTAGTGCTCCCTCCCTTGGCTCAGTCCACCTTTGTTTGTCTGAATGCCCACCTATGAGGTGCTTTCTGTGCTGAAGATGCTATATAAACGCAAGTTGTTGTTATGATTATGTTTGCTAATGAGATCCAGATATGCAGCCATGGATTAATGAAGGAATGATTAATGGTATTCAAAGGGATCTTGGTGAAATAAACAAACCGCCTGAAGATAAATAAGTGGCATTTTATGTGAAAATAAAAATGTACAAGAAGCACTTACACATAGATGCCAAAGTTGCAAAAACAAACTGACACAGAAGTGATTATTGAGCAAACAGACTTTCATTCCAATTCTCCCTCTGTCTCTCTCAAATGGACAGAGATGCCTATACTTGCCCTACACTTGAACAAGTACCTCAGGTGAGAGAGACTTACTTTAGAAACTCTGCCATTTTATACAACACTATTTTAAACATATCTTTTCAATGACGCCTCTCCCCCTCACCTCACCCCACTCTCCTCATCCTGGCTCCACAGATGCTTTGTAGTTTCCTCAAATTTCCTGTGAATGTGGGAACTTCAGCAACAAATTTGCGGAATCATAAATATCCCTGATTTTAATGCTCCTGTCTGGCAGAACTAGGTCAGGAGGGGGTGGGGTTGGCAGTAGGATGTGTTTAAATTGTCGCCAGTAACTGCTTTCTTTTATGTGACGATTGAGTCTGATGATGCCACTGGGGCATTGGGTGCAAGGGCAGGGGGACGGGAACTATTCGTTCTTTCATCAGCAAGTTGGGCCATAAGAGGCCCATCTCTGTAAGTAAATACTTTTAATTCTTTCTTTCCTCATGAGCCTGGAGTCAATCCTCTGGGCCTCATGTAGACCTTGGGCCTCATGTAGACCTTGGGCCTCATGTAGACCTCGGGCCTCCCTTGTCCAGGGCCCTCCCTCCACCTCTTTTCTGGTTCCTTGCTTGTGGATTTCTGCTTGCCAGATTCCTGCTCCCTATCAGCCCGCTAACAAATGGAGGTACGTGGCTGGCTTCAGACAGATCAGCGAGAATACTTCCAGTGAGGTCCGTTCATTAGGAACTTTCCCCCATAGTCCATCAGATTCAGTGCAAGTCAGAGGTAAGGGGTGTGATTTAGCCACCATGTTGTGCCCGACACCGATCTGGGCTGGCTGGGTAAATAGTGGGAAAGGCCAAGATCGAGGTTCTCGCCTCAATTTACCCGGCCCTCTGACGATGGCGAGTTACGGATCTTGCCCCAAAATGGCGAGCAATATCATTAACCCTCATGAGCGAGATTGAAGTCGAATGCAGTCTCCTGGGAATTAGCCAGCTACCCCAGCGAGAAATCACGCGGGCGTTGTTTAGTACTCCTTTCAAAAAATATGTAGCTGGCGCAATGGCTGCTGAGGGGAAAGTGAGGAGGTGAAGAACCATTTCCATTTCCAGTTTGTAGCTTCAGGGCACTGGAGTTACTTCCCCAATGCTCGGGGGGGAGGGGCAGGGGGTGCTGAGGCTTGGTCAGGGAGCTATAGTGACTTTAACTCTCTTTGACTGTGAGGAGCCTCTAGCTTCACAGCTGAAGGCTATTGCAAAAGAGGGAATTGGCTTGTTAGCTGTGAGAGCACTTCACACTCCTCAACTGTCAAGTGACCCACTTCTCATCCACAGTGTCAAGAAGCCTGGCCAGGTAGGCATCGCCAAAGCGAGGAGCAGGTGAGCGTTCTGCCATGCTTGTGTGTTGACAGGGAGTGAGTGGTGAGGGGGCATTTAAAAGTAGTTTCCCTTTGTTAGCGGCGAGACAGCTGAAGCGCGAGTCCAGCGAATCATACGGCGAGACAGCCAGCAATTGTGAGAAACCCGTGGGGACTCATTTCTGGCACTGTGTACCATTAAATATGGGCCGCGATCCCACCAACAAGGCCGTCGAGAAACACCCCACAAATCGTGCCCAAAATGACACAGAAATGTGTCCGTTAAATCGCGCTCAAGGTTGGAGTCCTACCTGGCACAAAGAAATCTCAGGATCTTGATCAAGCCTGTATTTACCCACAAGCCTTCAGAAATGTCTTAAAGTTTACAGGAGAATCAATTTTCCTGGGATTAAACCGGTCACTTCCTCCTCTGCTCAGGATGTTGATGGGTCCTGTCATCTCTTACATCAATGGGCTTGTTCCTGAATTAGCTGCCTGCTTGTCTCTGCTAATATTTGTCTTGTAACACAAAGACAGTTTTCTCGATTCATTCTGTGGCAATGAATCTGGATGAGTAAAGTTGCTTTTCTCTGGTTTTGAAATACAATGAAGTCCGGCCTTTTCTCTTGTCCACCCCCCCCCCCCCCCCCCCCCCCTCACCCTCCCTCCCGCCGCTCAGAGTAGGAACCTGGAGCTCATGATACACAGGATGCACAAACTCACTCTTTCACTGTGGGCAGTTGCATTTTATTGAGGAACCTGCTGTGTGACAAACTGAGGAGATTTGTTTTGTGGGTGACATTTCCTACTCCAGACACTTGGGGGGCAAAGTTTTAGGCTGCAGGTGCGAGGGAATGCTTCAGTGCCAGAGCTGCTGTCTCTCCGATAAGACAATAAACCACGGCCCAGCATTGATGACATGACCTGAAACGTTGGCGTGGTCTACTAGAATGGTAACAGAGTCCCATAACAAGCGTGTTTAGCCGGGCATTTCCCGGCGCTCGGAGCACGGACAAACACCACGCTATCGAACGGGCCTCTGGTCCCAGGCGGGTAGATTCGGGGAATTCCCCGCTGAGGCCACATTCTTTCCTGTTTTCTGCGCTAAGGAGCTCCGCTCGCTGGAACTCCTCAGTGCAGGTAGAGATCGGGATGTGTGACACCTCCAAAGCCCGAACTCACCTACCAGGGAGTCCTCTGGTGCACCACCACCCCCATCCCCGCACTCCCCTGAACCCATGCAGGGCATCTCCGGGTCCGATCCCTGTCGCGCAAAAGGTGCAAGCCTGGCACCTTGGCAATACCAGCCTGACGCCCTGCCAGTTGGTAATGCCACCTGGGCATCTTAGCAGTGTCAGGCTGGTACCTAGGTGGCACTGTCAGGATGCCAGGCCCAGGGTGCCAGGTTTCCTAGGTGGCAGGGTGCCATTCTACCCAGAGGGCAAGCACCTGGTGGCTTCCAACCCCCTAGGAGGCCCCACAGGTGCCATTTCATCTGGTCCCCCTTTGTGGAAACCAGCACTGACTGACGCTCTCCCTAACAGCACCGTGGGTTTATCTACACCACACAAAGCAAAGCCGTTCTAGTCAAGGGATTGACCTGTGAGCGGCCGTTCGGTAAACAGTGATGCGAGGTGAAGCGACCATCAATTCATCAGAGACACGGGTTGGAGTAAACTGTGGCTTTAATCGGCTTACAGCTGAGCCTGCCTGCGACTACACTGAACTGAGGGCGGACTCGCAGGACCGCAACACTTATACTTCCTGCTGGGGGCGGAGCCAAGGGCGGAGCCCTGTACATGCTCCTCATCTCCCCCTGTGGGCAGAGCTGCACAATGGCTCACAGATGGAGCCCACAGGGACACAGTAATGTACAGTGTGAATTATGGTGGTCACACATTCACCACAAGAGATTAACTGTAATGGGCGAACACTCTGCTGACAATCAGGCATAAATATGAAAGCTGGTGCGGTGAATGAGGGGAGCTCAGTGTCTAATTGAACACTGAATGGTCTGAAATCCAGGGGTGAATTTTAACTTGCACCATGGAGAGCAGTGCCTCAAGGCAAACTGGTGGGAATGTTGTCTGGGATGGTGAGGCTGGAGCTGGTCACTGCCAGGAAACGAGAGGAGTGGACACTGGTGGAAGTTAAGTGTTGGAGGGTTGTGGGGAAGCCAATCAGGTTCTGGTGTGCGAATAGATAATCATAGAATTTACAGTGCAGAAGGAGGCCATTCGGTCCATCGAGCCTGCACCAGCCCTTGGAAAGAGCACCCGACCTAAGACCACATCTCCACCCTATCCCCGTAACCACATAACCCCACCCAACCTTTTTGGACACTAAGGGCAATTTAGAATGGCCAATCCACCTAACCCCGCACTCTTTGGACTGTTAGAGGAAACCGGAGCACCCGGAGGAAACCCAGGGACACACGGTGATAAAGTGTAGACTCCGCACAGACAGTGACCCAAGCTGGGAATGGAACCCGGGACCCTGGAGCTGTGAAACAACTGTGCTAACCACTGTGCTACCATGCTGCCCTACTAACCACTGTGCTGCCGTGCTGCCTTACTGTGTAAGGATGAAGAGGAGGCAGTGGGGTAGTGGTATTGTGACTGGACTAGTAAACCAGAAACCCAGAATAATGCTCTGGGGACCTGGATTTGAACCCCGCCATTGCCGATGGTGAAATTTGAATTCAATAAAAATCTGGAATTAAAAGTCCAGTGATGACCATGAAACCATTGCCGATTGTCGTAAAAAACCATCTGGTTCACTAATGTCCTTTCGGGAAGGAAATCTGCCGTCCTTACCTGGTCTGGCCTACATGTGACTCCAGACCCACAACAATGTGGTTGACTCTTAACTACCCCCTCAAGGGCAATTAGGGATGGGTAATAAATGCTGGCAAAGCCAGCAATGCCCATGACCCATGAATACATTTTGAAAAAGGACCAAGGTATGGGAGAATCTACAGAGTTCTTCTTGCCTTCTGATCGAAGAGTTAGAAGATCTTTCTTGTCTTGGTCTCCTCTTGACTGCATCTCAGCAGGTTTCTCATCGAGAACATAAGAAACAAACTCCGCCATTCAGTAAGATCATGGGTATTCTGATTGTGGTCATAACTTCACTTCCCTGCCTTACTCATACAAATCTTATGGATCAAAAATCTGGTTTGACTCAGCCGTGAGCATATTCCTTGACCAGTTAAGAGTCAACCACATTGTTGTGGGTCTGGAGTCACATGTAGGCCAGACCAGGTAAGGACGGCAGATTTCCTTCCCGAAAGGACATATTCACTGCTGAGAGAGGAGAAATTCCTCCACACCCCTGCCTTAAATTGGAGACCCAATATTTTTTTCTAGAATCCCTCACGAGAAGAAACATCAGCTTGTACCTTCAGACTGTGAGGCGCCTTGTCCTGCCTGAAAATAAAAGGCCCAAATCCGGAAGACCTGCCCTTGAACTTGACCACTGCCATGTGAGCAGGAGGGGAGAGATTGGGGAGGGTTTTAAATCCCATGTCTGTGGTTCCCAGACACAGCTGTTTCGTATAAATCAGCTGGCTGCCTCGACCCATGTATGATTTTCGTGCGTAAGGTGTCTGATGAGCCATCAATCGAACGTGAGACGAGTTGCTGTACAAAAGTTAGGCTTTAATAAGCTAGAACTTAGCCCTGCGGTCGACTACAATAAATGGACGACCGCCGGGCGTTCTGACTATTTATACCTCGGTATTGAGGCATGGTTAACTCAGCCTCTCGACCAATTGGAGAGCCGTCACATGACTGATCTCAACTAATCGGTCGAGAGGCATATGACCGATCAGGGCCAATGGTAAGCCGGCGTTCTGCACCAATGGCAGACAGCTATGCAAATCATACCACCACAGTGTCGGAAACCTGAATTGTGCTGATTAGATCCGATTGGAGCAGGTTTGAACCTGGTAGGTTTGTTTGGCCTGCTCGTGTACACATTTGGAGAGGCAAGGTGCCTCTTTGGATATGGTCCCTGGCCGACGTTGGGAGAAGTCAGCTGCTCTTTGGGACATAAAAACATATGAATCAGGGGCAGGAGTAGGTCATTCAGGCTCGCAAGGCTGCTGCACCACCCAATAGGATCGCGGCTAATCTTATTTTGATTCTTCCCACCTCAATAATCTTTGACTTCCTTGTTGGTCAAGAATCTATCTACCTCTGCCCTAAAAATATTCAACGATACAGTGTCCCCAGGAAGAGAGTTCTTTGAATCATGACCCTCTGAGAGAAAAAAAATTCTTCTCATCTTCTTAAATGGGAGACACCTTGGGCTGGATTCTCCGCTGTCGGATCGCCCGTTACGCCACCCATGCCCAGTGATTTCCCGATGGCAATGGGAAATCCCATTAGCCGGCTAGTGGGACGGAGAATCTCGCTGCCGGCTTGGGCCGGATGGAGAATCCCGCCCCTTATTTTTAAAGAGTGATCCCTAGTTAGTTCTGGTCTCTCATAAATGGGGGAAAATTCTTTCAGCACCTAATTAAAGGCAGAGGTACGCCGCCCTTTGGGAGAGGAAAGGTACTCTTTGACAAAGAGTCATCCAGAGGCGAAACATCAGCTCCCTTTTCTCTCCACAGATACTGTCAGACCTGCTGAGATTGTCCAGTATTTTCAGATTCCAGCATCCGCACTAATTGGCTTTTATTCAGGTACTCTTTGGGATTGTTAAAAGTAGACACGACTCTGCATAAAAACAGGTATGCTCAGTGGAACTGTCAAAGCTGTAAAGAAACTGCCAAAACTCATTGGGCATGTCAAAGCTCATTGGAGCTTTCAAAGCTGTCAAGAGGTTTAACCCTGCTGGGGTTTAAATTTTTTTAAACTATGGAATTTAATAAAATGCAGTGCTTGCTATTTCACTATATTTGTTGGCATAAGCCTAAGCGCTAAAGTAATAGTATTGGTGCTGTATGATTGATTTTACAACCTAACAATATTGCAATTAAGTGAACAGTCTGACTGACAGTTCCAAATGGTAATAGAATAGAAATATTTGTTTACTTTAGCCATTAAGTACTGAAGTAAAATGTTAATTTTCATAAGAGATTGACTCTCAATATATTGAATGTTTTTATCATTGAGAGTATTTTTTAAATAGTGACGTCATCAATAGATATAAATGTTATTTTATGTCAGCATGGCTCCTGAGGTTTACCCATTGCGGATTTTAGGTGAGTTGGCATGGAGGGCATAAGGGAAAAGGGTGCAATGGAGTCATTGGTTAGACTGAGTTAGTGCTAAGTTGGTATAGGGGCTATAGAGGGCCACAGAGGGGCATTCATTGGCATTGGGCATATGAACGACCATGGCAGGGGTCGGGTAGGGGATACATAGGATCGAATTTATGACTACGATGTCGAAGTGGCCTAATTTTGACCACTCGCCCACACCATTATCTCTGGACCATGAGGGGGAAGGACGTTTAGAAGTGTGGACTCACCATCTTAATGAAGAATACAGAATTATCGCTCGAGCCTGGGGCTGGAGGTGCTTCTGGAACATTTTGCTGTCTGAATTCACCATTGAAGCAGGGAAGAAAATGGTGGGGGAGTGGGGGGGAGGGAAAAAGACAGATTTTTAAAAGTCAATAGGTCCTTAAATATTAGTGTTTCCCCGTGTGAAGAATTGGAAGGGTGACAGAGCTGTTGATCAATTGCTCAATCACTCTAATGAAACGGTAATAGGATAGAGGCACTCACCCTGCAAAGGGCTCATCAATCTGGGGCCCTGTGTGAAAGTAGTGGATGTGGTAGTGACAAACGCTCCCGGGCTCATTACCAGAAGCATATTTCAAAGAGTTAGTGGAGCTTGAAGATCGGTCTCACACTAATTCAATAAACGCCACACTAGCAGCCATGCTAATTTACTGTATTAGCACAGATCTACTGGTAACATGTCAGGGCTTGGACAGCGCAATTCAAAAGGTGGCAATCTGACAAAGATGAAATAATGGCAGATTTTACTTCAATCCTGGCGTCGGCAAACAGGCAGCTTGGCGCAAAGCAACTGTCAAGGAAAATTAAATAGCGGCTACGGTGGATATAACAAGATAGATGAACATGTTTCAGACAGAGAGGGATTACCACACCTTTGAATTCTTCAAGGTGTGGGAAATAATAAATGAACTCTGTTTATGTTTGAGATACCCAGGTTTTTTAAATCGGTTCTTGAGATATGGTGACGGAGAGTTACGTTTGGATGGCAGGACATGTATTTTGCCCCGTGGACGTACAGAGAGCCAGACTGGCAGTCGAATGGGCACCACAAGATAGAAGAAAGCAACAGGGCCAGTCAAAGAAGGTTTAGTCAAGTACGTTGAAGAAGAACGTTCAAGAGTGGGACACCATCTGGGCTGGAGTGAAAGCAATGGTCCAAACCAGGTAGAAGAGTCTTGCTGCCCATTGTTCCAAATAGGTGGAGGAACTAATTCTTTGGATATGACATTTATTGCCCATCCTTAATTGATCTCAAGATGGAGGTGATGAGCGTTGAACGTCAAGGGGAGATAGTTAGACTCTGCTTTATTGTGTCCATTCACTTGAATTTGCCATGATTAAGTGTGGCACGACTGTGCCAGTGTAAATGCACCTGGTATAAACCAACATTGACAGGAGTATGAGCCTGGTGAGATGTGATATGAACAGCATTTCTCAAAGGAATATAGGAAGTGCTGCACGTTAAAGACCGAGGTCAAGCTAATTCATCCTTTACTGCCCCAATAGATGAAAAACATTAATGAAGACGTTGACAAATCATAGCAATCGATCCCGATCAATTTTTTACAACAGATGCAGCCATGAGGTGTGGAAAACCTCAGTATGTGAAAAGCTTTGGAAACGACAGGTTCAAAGTTCGCTGTTTCCCCAAGCGTGTCACACTTCACATTTATCATGTCGCAAATATACAGAAGGTTGACTGAGTGGATTTCGGTTTTGACTCCAAGTTCTCACCATGTCCTCTTGGGCACTTTCAGAATTTAAAGGTGCAGTATGGACACAGGTATTTGCAATTTTTTTTGGAATGAGGGAAATTTGAGCAAGGTTGGTATTTACTGTTCACCCCTAGATGTGCTGAGAAAGTGGTGGTGGGCTTTCCTAGCTCGTAGTGATTATATAACTGAGGAATTACTTGTCAGGGGTGACACAGTGGTTAGCACTGCTGTCAGACAGCGCCAGGGACCCAGGTGTGGTGGTCTCTGTGTTGCTAATTTTAAGGATGATTGGCGTAGTGTTCATAAAGACCAAAAATAGTTTTTAACTTGAACATAGCTATAAATGTATTAACTCTACTTAATTGGATTCAACACTTACTCCTATATAATACACAGTTGGTACTAAACATACGGGCCGGGATTCTTCCGGAATCGGCCGGGTGGCCTGTTCCAGCACCAAAAAGCGTCGTGAACCACTCTTGCGTCGGGCAGCCCGGAAGTTGCAGAATCCTCCGCACATCCGGGGGCTAGGCCGGCGTTGGAGGGGTTGGCGCTGCACCAACCGGCAACGAAGGGCCTCTGCCGGCTGGCGTAAGTTGGCGTATGCACAGGTCTGCCAGCGTGTTCTGGCGCATGCACAGAACCGCTGGCGTGTTCCCTGCACATGCGCAGGGGGTTTCTTCTCCACGCCGGGCATCACAGAGCCTTACAGAGGCCAGCGTGGAGGGAAAGAGTGCCCCCACGGCACAGGCCCGCCCGCAGATCGGTGGGCCCCGAGCACGGGCCAGGCCACCGTGGAGCCTCCCTCGGGGCCGGATCCCCCCCACTCCGCAAGCCGCCCTCCAAACCGGGTCCCGCCGGGAGGGACCATGTCCATTTCACGCCGGCGGCACTGGCCGAAAACGGGCGGCCGCACGGACCATCGGGGACCAGAGAATTCCCGGGGGGGGGGCACTGCCAACGGCCCCTGACTGGCACAGCGCAATCCCCACCCCTGCCCGATAACCAGCGCTGGAGAATTGGGCAGCCGGCGTCGAAGCGGCGCGGCGGGATTCACGCCCCCCCCTCCCCCGCCGATTCTCCAACCCAGCGGGGCGTCGGAGAATCCGGCACATAATCTACACTCATCTGCAACTAATCTCTACACCATAACATGAACTATGATCTGCTCTCACTCACACTATTGTTTTTGTAAATCCACCACTCTGTCTTAGAATTCCCCCTATACCAAAAAGGGCCGATATTCCAAATGGTGAACAGGGATTCTCACTCCCTGACTCCGATGCAGGCTTCAGTGGGTGCCATTCAGGTCAAACTATATTTCCAAGTTATTCCCCGGTATAACCCATACCTTCACCGAAGAATTTTACCTACTTACCCCTTAGTAGCATCGATGTCCTGGGTCCTGCATTGCTAAGGAAGTAAAGTAAGCTAATAACCACTTTTTCAGGTTAAATTATTTTATTATTATTATACTTTTTTTTATAAGTTGTAAACACTTTCTTTACAGAAAGGAAAAACGATTAGTGATTCTGGATGCTGCTGGTTTGTTGTAGGGACCTTCAGACTCTCTCTCTCTTGTAGTTCTCCTCCCCTTCTCTCCTGTTGCTGTTTCTCTGTTTTCTCTGTTCTCTGTGCTCTGTCCTCCCCATTGTTGCTGGTTGCTGCTGCTGGTACACTTCCTTAGATTGGGTCAATTTTATTTCAACCTTGCCCTTTATAGCCTGAGCTTTCTTGGGATCAAAAACTCTCCCATCAAGTTTGTGCTCCCCATTCAATACCCTGTCTACTCTTTCAGGATCCGTTTTAATTAAGCAGTCTACAATCTCTCCATCTCAAGAAAAGCAGTCCCTTAAATCTTTCTTACTTGTTTCCCAGCTGAGTCCACCAACAAACATCTTCCTTCTCATCCTCCTCATTCTTGCTGCCGTTTCTTTGAGCCTTCCACCTCCTTGAGGGGAGCGGAGCTCCCCCGGGCCGTCAGCTGTTCTTGCCTCGCGTTCTGCTGCCTCGCGCGTGGGGGGAGTGGGAGGAGCGAGGGAAGCCCGCGCTTAGTGATTTTTGGCGGGAGAAATTGGGACCTCCGATAGGGAATGGACTACGGGGCTTAAAGGGGCAGTCCATTACAATATTTCAACAGCACAAAGAAATCTATGCAAACTCTCTTTTTTCTTTTTCCCTTTCTCCTGCTGCAGGTTGTAATAACAATTATGACAGACTGAAATTGACTGCATTTTTGACAGAAGAGCTGGCCACAGTTTCTGCTCTTTTCAGCTGCCACCAACCTCTTGTGGGATCTTTCCCTGCACTCTCCCAGACCAGATATTGGGAGACCTCTATGTTTCAAATGACACATTCTGTATTTTCCAGAACACTATGCTTCCTTCAGTATGTCCTCTAGCTTTCTCCTCAACCTCTCACCCACAAGGCTTAGCATCAATGCCTTATGTAGTTGTCCATCTAGCTCCCTCTCGTGGCTGATTTATACATTACATTAATGCTTACAGTTCTTTATATTCATGATAATGTCACACCCGGTTCAATTCCAACCTTTGACAACTGTCTGTGTGGAGTTTGCATGTTCTCCTCGTGTCGGGGTGGGTTCCCTCTGGGTGCTCCAGTTTCCTCCCACAGTCCAAATATGGGCAGGTCAGGGGGATTGGCCCTACTAAATTTACAGCGATGTGTAGGTTAGGTGGGGTTATGGGGATACAGCACAAGAGTCATTGGTGTAATGTGGGCAAAGAGTCCAACGTAGACCAGATTGGCTCGGAACTGCAAATTGCCTTCTCTGAATGAACTTAATGAACGGATTGACAGACCAATCTATCATGGTCATTTATCCTTCTGACAAGCCACAAATGAATAAATTTGTTGCATTCAATTTTACAATTTGCCGTCGTCGAATTTGAGGCCTTGATCTTTTTTGGTGCTTTTCCCAGTGCCGTAACCAGTGCACTGCACCATCCAATGCTGGCTGTCCATTTAATGTCATAGAGGGTGAGCTGGATGAATTGTTTCGGTGCAAACAGATTGTTACTATGAAGAAAAGTGACATCCCCGTTTTAATGCTGTGTGACCTCAACTAGAGTGGCAGCTTGGTAGGGGAGGGTTAGAATTGGTCTCCGTGCTCCTGCGGTTTGTAGGAGGGAGAGAATCAGTCGCTTCCCACGGCTAATAACTACCTTGCAGCCACTGCTGTATATCCTACATCAGGCCTGCTGCGTTGCCGATTGACATGCAAAACCTGAAATTCAGACAATTGATAGCCTCTTACAGCGGGATTTTCGGCCATTCCTGCAGAGGGGATCTTATGGTCCCGCGGAAGGTGACCTCCCTGTGGTGGGATTCCCGGCAGCGGGCTGGGTGAACAAACATTACACCATAGACACACTGCCGGTGGCCAGTAATGAGCTGCCTCTGCCATTGGCAAGCGCACTCCGGAGTGGGGGGGGGGCTTGAAAATCCCACCCTTCGAATGTTCAGAGCTCATAATTGGAAAAGACTACCAACACATCTGGCCAATCAACAAAATTAATATCCTTGAATTATCCATCATCAATCCAGTGCTCCTGAAATATTGACCACACTGCCTGCCGGTCCTGTATTGTCTGTTCCACCCTCTTCACTAGTGCGTGTGCACAGCAATTAACACCAAATGCCCTATGTAACTTCAGTTCTCTAAGCTTGGCCCCCTATCTCCTGATCCAAGAGCTTTTGACAATCTAAAGCATGTTTTAAAAGCAGTGAATATCACAGCAGAGAAGGAGTCTTTGCAGCCCATTGTGCCTGTCCCAGGGCGATGTAGGTCCCACACCCTTGGTCTTTCTGTATCAGGTCATAGGGCGGAATTTTACATGGCGCAGAAAGTGCAGCCAGCCGTTCAAATCTCCATTGACTTTGGTGGGAGTGAAAGATCCTGCAGACACAGGGGGCCACAGAATTCTGCTCAGTCAATCACTTACGGCAGGGTGTTCCATATCATAGCAACTGGCTGAATTCAAAGAAATTCAGATTTGTTCTGAACTGTGTTTCTTGGGTCTTAACGTACGTTTTTTCTCATGATTTATGATTCCATATCAGGATGAAGGGAGCAGCACCAGGATCGGTTCAGAGGTAGATAAGAAAGGGGGCAAAATTTGAATCCATAACGTTGCTGGAAATAATGAGACGGAAATGAATCATTCTGCTGGGGCAAGGGCCCAGGAGAGTGGGGTGCAAACAGTGCCAAACACCGAGGCCCGGAGCCCAGGCTCAATGTTTCAACAGTCATCCAGACTGAACAAAAGACCTGAAGGACTGGCTTTAAAAAAGTCAGAAGACTCAAGAGGACAGTTCCAATTCTTTTCAAAGGCAGTCTTTCGGGTCAGCCCGACTCTATTGTTCCGCCGCTGCTTCCAAGCGTTTTTCAGATTTGTGGTTCCAATTTCTTTTTTAAAAGCAAACCAGAAAACCACGAAACTGCCCAAAGGTCAGCAGCAGCAACATAGCAATTGAGTGCGTTATTGGTTAAATATCCACTTGAAAAATGGTAACCCGCTATAATCATTTTACAGGTACATAGAACATAGGACAGTACAGCACAGAACAGGCCCTTCGACCCTCGATGTTGTGCCGAGCAATGATCACCCTACTCAAACCCACGTATCCACCCTATACCCGTAACCCAACAACCCCCCCCCCTTAACCTTACTTTTTAGGACACTACGGGCAATTTATTAATTAAAAAATTAAAAATTGTTTATTGTCACGAGTAGGCTTCAATGAAGTTACTGTGAAAAGCCCCTAGTCGCCACATTCCGGCGCCTGTCCGGGGAGGCTGGTACGGGAATTGAACCGTGCTGCTGGCCTGCTTTAAAAGCCAGCGATTTAGCCGAGTGAGCTAAACCAGCCCCTAAATCATGGCCAATCCACCTAACCTGCACATCTTTGGACTGTGGGAGGAAACCGGAGCACCCGGAGGAAACCCACGCGGAGGATGTGCAGACTCCGCACAGACAGTGACCCAGCCGGGAATCGAACCTGGGACCCTGGAGCTGTGAAGCATTTATGCTAACCACCATGCTACTGTGCTACCCCAGCAGGTAGTTACATGCTGTTGCCAATGGGGGTGTGGGGTGTGGGCGGGGAGAGGGGATGGTGGGGGCTATGGATTGAGGGTTTGGGGGCATGTGTGGGCGATGGGGGGTGGGTGTGGCGATGGGGGGTGGGTGTGGCGGCATTTGGGGGTATCACCTTTAAAGTTTTGTGTCATAAATTAAATACTGTACAATTCTGGATTGGATTGGATTTGTTTATTGTCACGTGTACCGATGTACAGTGAAAAGTATTTTTCTGCAAGCAGCTCAACAGATCATTCAGTATATGGGAAGAAAAGGGAATTGAACAGAATTCAAGAAAATACATGAGAATACATAATAGGGCAACACAAGATATACAATGTAACTACATAAGCATTGGCATCGGATGAGGCAGACAGGGTGTATTCTCAATTCTCAAAACTCTCTTTTAAATTTGTACCAGCAAATAAATAGGAGTTAAAATTTTAATTGTGCCCTAGTCGACCTAATTCTGACGAATTGATATGCCAGAAGCTTGAGAACATTGGACCTTATCAACATAAATATAAGAGAATAAAAAAACCGGGAGTGATGCAAAACAGGACGTTGACTCCATATCGTCCATTAAATCCCGATTTGTCACCAGGGGATTGTTTAAAATTTATAAATCTCTACTTCATCCTCAGTTCACCCAGATAGGCTGCAAATTCACAGTGCACCACTATTTTTATGGCAGCTTCTGGGGGCGGGGGTGGGGGAGGGGAAGCAATTCACTTCTTGAGTTAACACTACATTGAATTTTTGTACCATTTATAATTCGTATCTGAAAAATACAAACAACAATTCAACCTATATTTTTCCTGAGCTGCTGGTCGATGTCTGACTGACAAATCCTGGTGATAGTGTCATTGGCGTAAAAGAGGGCAGACGTCATTTATGGTGCATTATGGGTAGGTGCCTGAGAAGTCAGAATGGTAAGGCTGCACTAGCTGGAGTTGAATTGTTTTCAAAACGTAATGACTTCCTGGTAGCCACTTTCCGAACATCAGTTATTTGCTCTGTGACTAATTATCCTTCGAGAATTTCCCCATTGCTACAGCCACTCTGTCTACTGCAGGCAGGTGTAATGCAAGAAACACAGAACCTACACTTTTACAGCACCTTTTACAATGCGTCAAATCACTTTACAGTCAATTAAATACTTTTGAATTGTAGCCAGTGGTATAATGTAGGCAATGTTATTAAATGGCAGAGCACGCTCGAGGGGACAAATGATTTACTCCTGTTCCGAATACCTATGTTCATATGTCATTCTGGATGGGTGAGATGAGCTGCACTAGATGACCTTTGTCATCCATAATTATCTTGCCAAAAGAGGATAAAATCATGGCTTGAGTTCTGTTTATTTTGTTGCTTATGAAAGTTTACTGTTAGCAAGTTTTGTGAGGAGAAATTGCCAGGCCAGGAGTGTGTAATGGGCTCAGAGTGAATCAGTAACCTGTTTTACGTTGAACATGATTCTCAAGAGTCTTTTCCACAGAATTATGTTGATTCCCTTATTTCCAATTTCTTTACTTTTGCTGTTAGGGGCTGGTTCAGCACAGTGGGCTAAACAGCTGGCTTTTAAAGGAGAACAAGACCAGCAGCGCGGGTTCAATTCCTGTACCGGCCTCCCCAAATAGGCGCCGGAATGTGGCGACAAGGGGCTTTTCACAGTAACTTCATTGAAGCCTACTTGTGACAATAAGCAATTATTAATATAATTTTGATCCATGGATGCTCTGAATGAACTTCAATAATCTTTAAGTCAAGGAGGGGAAGTGAGGAATTCAAAATTTACGAAACAGAACACCAAGATAGCTTTCGGACGGCAGGCCTCAGACTTTATGGCACCCACGAGTTTGGTGGGACTCGGATTGACTGGTTGGCTGGTGGCCCATGAATGGGACAAAAGGCTGTATTCTCCCTGGTAACAGAAGGTGATTGGGTGCTGCCTGAGTGGGATGATTTTCAGAGCACCGGGGAAGCAGTTGGCGTCCTGGATGCTCAGAATAGAGAAGCTGCTCCCTGACCCTCTTGTAGTTTCTCCAGAAAAACTGCACAGCTGTACACAGAATCTGCAGTGAAAACCTTAAATTGAAAGCTTTGATTGAAGAAAGGTGTGCTAGAAACAACCATCTGAAACAAAGACTCTTATCTTTTCACTTTACTTATTATTCTACCCCCCTCTTCTCCCCTCTGTGTGCGTGTGTGTGTGCGCGCGTGTGTGCGCGCAGGTGTGTGCGTGTGTGTGTGCATGTGTGTAAATGTGTGTGCATGTGTGCATGTGTGTGTGTGCATGTGTGTGTGTGTGCATGTGTGTGTGTGCGTGTGTGCGTGTGTGCGTGCGTGTGTAGATGATGGGACGAGTTTAAATGGTGGTTTAGAAATTGGATAATAGCAACCTGTTGGATTTGTGGCATATTTCATTACAGTTATTGTTATGAATAAATCTAATTGTGTTTACATTTACAAACCCGGTGACTGTAGTTAATGGGTAGCTAAGGGCCAAAGACTTTGGATAGTTCTCGAAGAAATATTTATTAATTCCAATTGTGTTGCAACTCCTGTTCAAGTGGGGTAGGAATTGACCGCACATCATCCCAGGTTGTCGTAACACTACTGTCTTGTTGTTTTGTCCATTTACCTATTATCCCACTCTATCTTGAAGCCTGTACGTGAGTTTTGAGGCAATGTAATATCGTGATAAAGTTGGATTGCACAGTAGATATTGAAAATATATCGTGGTGAGTAACAGCAATTAACAGAGTCTTAAGACTTGCTGATCAAGAAATCACAGATACATTTGTGAACCAGTCATTCCTAATCCCCTGACCTCTTAAATGCTGTGTCGCACAGTGTGCTCAAAAACCTTTCAATGACAGTAAAAACCTGTTGTTCAAGCATTCAGCTTTGTTGCTCATGTGTCAGTTGATCTTTCTGCCCTGTGAGATTACTGATAAAGTAGAATACAATTAAGCCCCTTGTGTGAAATCATTATATTGAATTACATCATCTACCCAAACAGGAAGACGTTTTCGACTTATTTTACAGAATGGAAACATCTTGTTCAATTTATCTGGGTGGCAAATATTGAATCTTTCTCCGAAATATGAATTCACTGTCACCGTGTCCATATGGTATAATGTGCAGAACATGTTAATGAGGGCTGAGGTAGTCACTACAACCAGTGTTATCGTCTGCACAGTGTTATACATAACTAATGGGATATGTTCCTGTCAAATTAACCATATTGCATCACACTGTTAATACTCCCGGGTTTGTTTAATAGTCATGGTGGGATTGCCTATAGGACACGTGCAAACTAACACTGCATTATATAATTGCTGGTCTTAATGATAATAACCCAGGTTGCACATATACAAATAGGATGATATTTGAATATCCTGTACAAAAAATTATTAATACCATCAGATCCTGGTGTTCTTCACTTCCTCATAACTTTGTCAATCAGTAAACTGAGGGCAATGCATTTAAACCTTGTGATCTGAAACTTACAGCCCTAATTTTAACATGTATTAGACTGGCTAGGGGCTGAGGATATCTCCAAACTGTGCAAAGTGAGGCCAAAATTATTATCGTGCTTTGGCGCCCTGTAGTGCTAGCGACCCCTCCCCCCACCCACCTCTGGACAAGGTTCGACATAGAACTATTGCTCACCATGCTCTTTTATCATTAGATCTTATGTCACTGTCAATATAGACTGTATTTACATATTTAGCATTACCTCTTGATGCTCTATCTTCCCCTAAGTTTCTGACTCAATAAATACTAGGTGGAACAGCCGACAGGAAATTCTGGTCCCACGCCGACGCACGGGTTTCTCGGTGACAAGGAGTACAGTCAAGGGGGAATCCCACTGGCAATGGTGGGAGCAGAGATCCCACTGGCGGCCACTTCTGCCGTGGAAAAAGATGGGGCAGAATGGTCAGTAAATCCCGCCCACTATCTACATCTTTCCCCAAAGTCTCTGCCTTCATGTCTGGTTTACAGAGGTAATAGTGTTAGGTAGCTTCACCAATCTCCCCTAACTTGTTCAGCTCTCGGAGGTTGCACAGGTTCCCCCTGGTGTTGACCCCTGTGGTGTGGCATGCAAATCTTCAGAATATTGGTTCTTCCTGATCACATGGATAATTAATACAGTGAGTTGATGGTTTCGGTTTTCCTCTTGTTAGTGTGAGTCCGCTTCTATTTCTTTTCACCAAGTCTCCACCAAATAGAAGCTCGGATTTTGAGCCTTTTCCAGTAATTGGCCCTCTCCACTCTGGTATCTAATCCAGACTGATTCACTCGGTCAGAGTTTGAGTAACTCATGCACTCTATGGCGGTGGTTGTAATTCTTTGTCTGGTTTTCACGGTCCCCATCCTTCTTCTCCCTCACTCTCTTGATGTCAGAGACTGTTAGACATGGCATGAGTGCATGTGGAAGGGTAGTAAGTTGAGTCCGCCGTTTTTTTCCCAGCAGGATTTCTGACGGAGCCGAAACATTCTGAGGTGGTGTGTAAAGGTAGCTCAACATTGTTAAGTTGTGACCATCATTCTTTATCAACAAAGCTTTGGCTGTTCTTACTTCTCTTTCAGCCTCACCATTTCTAATGCCTGGGTGTCCCTGGTGTATTATGACCAACCTCCCATCGTAGATTAGTAAGTCATCCACAATACTGAGATGTCTGTTCAATCAAGGCACTGTGTTTGGATGATATTATTAGGAACATATTCTGACTATCCATTTCTGCAGTATTCAATGATCTCAGCATGTTTTTCACCTGTTTTTTATGCTTGACTTATTTTGTTCAGCTTCCAATGGTTACTAGGATTTTGCTATGAGTAAGGTTCATGGCCCCATCTCCTTGACAACATTTATGTCCTCCTGATCAGGCTTTACAATAGGGGAATGTGTGACAATGGACCTGCTATTGTTTTCTGCTTGATTTTACATATTCATGTAGTCCCTCACCTGCTGATCCATGGAAATTCTCTGTCTGGTTTTCAAATTCATCTCCTTTGAAGAGAAGTTGTAAACCTCTGCAAACTTTCTGCCTTAACAGTGAACATCCTTGATTGTGACATTAACTGGAAGACATGCTAGCACATCAAAGACCCTTTATCCTTTACTTTTTACTAATATTTCTTTACCTCTTTAACTACCCATTTTCCTCTGTGTTGTTTGCGTGTGTGTGTAGTTAGAAAGGGGGGAGGTGTGTTGGGAAGGGAGTATTGGCTGTTAGTTACATTTTTCTCAGTTAAATTATATTACTGTTAAAGAATAAAAGGTTATTTGTGTTAAAGTTACAATGTTGGTGACTGAGGTTTATTGGGCTCAGCCAAGTTCCTCAGGTATTTTTAAATTCTAATTTCACTTGTGTTTTGACTCTGGATCAAGTGAACTGGAATTGACCACACACTAGCCCAGGGGTTTGTGACACTCATTACTAAAGGAATTTATATTATTTGCTGGTCTTGCAATGTGCCTATTAAATGTTGCTCACTCGATAATGGTGTGTTTGCAAATGCGGAAGTAAGTATAAATGGCTATGATAACTTCTTGATATGATGCTGTTATGGGTCAGGGTTTAGAAAACCCCGAAGTATATCATGGAATTCACCTGACCTACAACTGAATGTGGCTGGGATGAGCACACGAGCCTGCATTTCACATGTTATTCGACAGAGTTCTTAGGCGGTTTTAATCAAAAAAACAAACTTTATTCTATGAATTTAATTAACATTTATATAAACACACTCATGCAAGAAGTTTTATCAACTACAAACTTGATACCCCACACAGCTATAGTAATCTATGTATAACCCTTAATGAATTCCCTCCTTACTGTTCCAATTCAATAACAAGATCCAAGTAAAAAACAGAACCCCCTTTTCAAAAGAGTGGCCCAGCTGCACGGCACTCTTACTGGTATAAGACTTGTTATTGATGCTCTTGTTTCCTTTCCAAACAACAGGTTTGAATTCCTTCCAGAAAGCAGTTATCACTTTTAAGTTATCAAGCAGTCTGGAAACAGTTTTAACTTGAAGATAGAGAAACCCTTCTTTCAACTTGTGCAGCACAAACCAGACCAAACTCAAAGCGAAAGTAAAACCCAGTGCCACAGTCCAGCTCCACCCACATAATTACATTATTGAAGCTATGTGATAAGACAAAAACATTGCTTAAAGGGACACTCCCATGACAATGCCGTGTCTTTGTTTCTGCGCTGTTTGAACATAACACTGCAGGTGCGTGTAGTAGGGGGCTGACCTGCTCTTTGATAGTTTTCTCTGCTGGTCCTGATCCTGTTCTGTATCTGGAAAACCAGTGATACCAGTTCTGCCACTTCTCATCTGGGGCTGGTTTAGCTCACTCAGCTAAATCGCTGGCTTTTAAAGCAGACCAAGCACGCCAGCAGCACGGTTCGATTCCCGTACCAGCCTCCCCGGACAGGCGCCGGAATGTGGCGACTAGGGGCTTTTCACAGTAACTTCATTGAAGCCTACTCGTGACAACAAGCGATTTTCATTTTCATTTCATTTTCTTGATCCCAGGCACTCTGGTAAAGATTGGAGTTTTCCAGCTCCTAATTTTAGAGTTGCTCCTTCTGGAGTACATTTGAAGATTTTATGGAACTTTCCTTGTCTTGCAGTTGTTTCCCTTGCTGCTCCAACCATTCACTTGTTGCTCCTGGGGTTGTGTTTAGCTTTCTGCTATTGCTGTTTTTGGTCTGATCTGTGATATTTGCGAACTTGGGCTTATAGATATGGCCAAAGGCAATACAATTAGCAAACTCTATCTTTTCTTGAATGTTATGCCCACTATTTACAAGGTAGTCCCTACAGGGGACTCTGCACAGAACTATCTCTCATCATCCTCTGTTATCATGTGATCATACGTCACTGTTGATGTGGACCATATATTTACATTTAATAAATTCTTTGATGGGATCATTGCTGGCTGGGCCAGCATTTATTGCCAATCTGCATTTGCCCTTGAGGGGGCAGGCAATAGTTAACCACATTGCTGTGGACCTGGAGTATCATGCAGGTCAGACTGGGCCAGGTAACGTTGGCAGGTTTCCTTCCCTGAAGGACATTATTGGACCAGATGGCCTGTTAAGACAATCAACAATGATTTCATGGCCATCAGTAGAATTTTAATTCCAGGGGTGGAATTCTCCGGTGGGTGATGGTAAAATGGGGAAAGACGACAGGACGGAGAATTGGTTCCGAGGGTGAAATTGTGGTGGCTGCCGAGTTCACGGCAAGTTGCAATTCTCTGTTGCCTCGACAGCGGCATTACTGCGTTCCACTCCACACGTACAGTAAATGTAATTTGCCCATCATTAGTGGGCCCGACCCAGTATTCTCCAGGGCCTCTGCGATGCTCCGCCCTGATTGGGGGAAATTACCAATGGCGCGTTTCACATGTGCTGAGGCCGGGGGGCATGGGGATGGTAGTGGGGGGGGGGGGGGATGATGGAGGGAAAGGCTGTGGGAACGGAGCGATCCCCCCGGGATTGGGGCGGTATCCAAGCATGAACTGCCATTGCTGCGGCCTGCAAGGCAGCCATCTTGCTGCGCACCCCACTGACAACCCACCTTGGCTCCTGGTTCTCCAGAGTGACACCGGATCACCTTACCATCCCTGCACCCCAGGCCCCACCCTGCACCCAGTCCTCCATCATGCCATTTCCCGCCCCTCCCAACCAATCACCACCCGATGGCAGGGCATCATGTGGCCCGCCCAAGGGTAACAGTCAGAGTAGCCCTTACAGAGGGATGCCGAATCGGGGCCGCAGAACATTCTGCTGGCATGGGTAGCACCAACCGATGGTACCCTTGGCAGCATGGCCGGGTGCTAGGACCAGAGGCTCCAATGCTGCCGGGCACCGATGGGGCCAGGAGTGCGGGCATTATCCGCAGTTCCAAATGAGGCCACCTTGTACCAGGTGGACCTGGTTGGGCACAGGGGGATGCACTATGCTAACATGTCGGCCTTTCACCCCCTGCAGGCAATGGATATTGAAATTCAACTAGCCTTCCTCCTAGTCGCCGCAGCCCTGGGGGATGCACTGAGGCTGTACGAGCTGGAGCTGCTCGAGGTGGAGGAAGCTGCAGCAGTGGAGCCTGTCCCAGAGCAACAGGAGGCAGCTGATGAGGATCGAGAGCCGGCCAGCCAACAGGCCGAGGATGAGGAGGAGGAGGTGCAAAGGAGGTGTCGCAAAGGAGGCCCCCCGATAACCGGCAGTGCCTGTCATTCGAGGACCTGCCGGGCCGGACATTCCATCAAAGACTCCGACTGAGCAGGGGGACACTGCAACATATCTTCTAGATCATGGCAACCGGGCACCATGGAGGAATGGGGGAGGACACCCGGTCTCAGTGGCTGACAAGTTGACGGTCGCCTGAACCTGTACACCACGAAGTGGTTCCAGGCGCCGAGTAGGGACTTGTCCGAGATCTCACACAGCTTGGTACATAGGTGCATCGGTGCCGTTACAGAGGCCCTATATGCCCAGTCAGCACAATACATCCATTTCAATGTGGACCGAGCCCATCAGGATGTCCGGTCAGCGGGGTTCACCATCATAGCCGCCTGGTCCAGGGGGTGATTGACTGGATGGGGCCTGGAATTCAACCTCCACCTCCAGCAGGTCACCCCTCTGCTGCACGATGTTGTGGAGGATGCAGCAGGCCACCACGAAGTGGGCGACTCTCCCAACACCATACTGGAGGGCACCTGAACCGCATCTTCCACTCGATCAAGCCTCTAGTTGCAGCATGGGCATGTTTGTAGCATCTGTCTGTGGCCACTGGATGGGTGTCATCAGCCATGACCGCAGTGGATAGCCCCTGTTACCCTGGAGTCAAGCCCAACCCGGGGTGCGCCTCAAACTGGTGAGGAACATTCGAGTGTGCCAGGATGAGGCATTGTGCACACTGCCCAGGTAATGGGCGCAGAGGTGCATGATGTGTTTCTCATGGTCACACACCAGCTGCACGTTCATTGAGTGGAACCCCTTTCAGTTTGTGAAGAGGGGCTGCCGTCTGCTCATAGGGGGACATACATCCAGTCAATCACCCCCTGCACAGATTGCCCCAGGCCTGAGATCCATAGCTGAAACCCTCGCCCCCAAGGCCTCCATCACGGATGCCACCTGTGCGATGTTGGCCTGGGTGGCACACATGGCCGGCACCATCTCCTGCTGCTGCACGCAGTTGGATTCCTCCGGCTGCACCTGCAGGTGCTGGATGCTCACCGACATCCCTTCATGTAGTCCCTGGCTCTGTGACTACATCTCCACAATCAATGGAACTCTCTGCTCCAGAAGCCCGAAACTCGCCTGGATGGCAGCTAGTTCCTGGGGTCGATCCGCCCTCTGACCGTCTGCCCCCTTGGGAGTTCCTACCTCAGCCTGAGATACTGGAGCAGCTATCTGTTGTGCACCAGATGGTATCCTAGGAGCCTCTTCACTAACATGCACAACTGAGGTGAGTGTCTCTGGAATGGTGACGGGAAAGCTGCGTCATCCTCGGACTCGGGCTTCAGGGTGTCCTGAGATTCGGGTCGAGGGCTCCTGTCCTTGTCGCTGGTCGGACCTGGGATTCTGGCTGTGGCTGTGCTTGTGGCTGGGGCCGGGGACACCAGAAGAGCCCACCCCATCACCAGCAGCTCCTGCAAGACACAAGACAAGACGCATGATTAGATCTCGGGCTGGGGGGAGGGAGTGGAAGTGGGGGGTGCGGGTGGTGTGGGGCGAGGGGGCTGTGTTTGGGAAGGTGGAGCAGGGGTGTGGTGGTGTTGTGGGGCTGGAGACGGTGTGGATTTGAGGGTGGTGTGGAGTTGGGGGTGGGTGTGAGGGCGGTGTGGGGTTTCGGGGGGGGGGGGTGTGACACATGTGTTACAGATGTGCGGAACGGGCTTTGATGCTCGGGGCACAATGCTGCCTTCTCACCCTGGCTGCCCAGAGGAGGTTGTGCAGCTTCTGTCTGCACTGCTGGCCGGTCTAAACGGTGTTGCCCCCGGCTCTGACTACCTCTGCCACCTGCGCCCAGGCACGGTGAATGGCAGCAGCCTCCTTCCTGGCCTGGGGTACAGGGTGGCCCGCCTCTCCTCCACCCCGTCCAGGAAGGTTTCGAGCTCGGCGTCCGTGAAACGGTCTGCCAATCTCCTCGCTGCCATCTTGTTGGCTGGGATGGTGTGTGTGGGGTGTGCAGTGCGTATATGCGGCTGCAGCTTGTCAGCCTCCCGAGTGTCAATCCCGGATCCTCCGAATCTCGCACGATTTTCCATTGGCATCGATTGTGTTCTACATGGCACCTGTACTCTCTCCATAACAGTCGCTGAATCGGTCCAGGTGCGGCACCGGTTTTGGTGTCAGAGAACTCCACGAATTCTGACCCGGCATCAACACTTAGGGCGCGATTCTCCGCTGCCCACGACGGGTTGGAGAATAGCGGGAAGGCCTTCCCGACATTTTTCCCGCCCTCCCGCTATTCTTTTTTACGGCGAACAGCGATTCTCCCCAGGCCGATGGGCCGAGTTCCCAGGCCTTTATGGCCGTTTTCACGAACGCAAACACACCTGCTCTCACCGTTCGTGAAAACGGCCGCAAAGTGCCGTCCTGGACAACCATGGCACCGATTGGCACAGCCGCACCACGGCCGTGCCAAGGGTGGCATGGGTCCGCGATTGTTGGGCACCGATCGCGGGCAGCGGGTCCGATACCGGCGCACTCTTTGTTCCTCCGCCGCCCCGCTGGATCAGTCCGCGGGGCGGCTGAGGGGCATGACGGCCCGCGCATGCGCGGCTTTGACGCATATGCGTGATGACGTCATCCGCGCATGCGCGGGTTGGAGCCGTCCAACCAATGCATGCGTGGCTGATGTCATCGTGCGCGTCAGCCGCCGTGACGCTTGGCGCGCGGGCTTAGCGACGGTCGCTAAGCCCGCGATGCCGTGCTTCACGGGGCCGCGCTGCTAGCCCCGCCCGGGGGGGGGAGAATCGGGTCCCGGGAGGGGGGGCGGAGGCTGCCGTGAAACACGGCCAGTTTCACGGCAGCCTTTACGACTCTCCGCATTAGTCTCAGGATTGGAGAATTCCGCCACAAATCTTCCTTCAATTCAAATTTCAGCATTCGCCGTGGTGGGATTCGAACCTGGGTCTCCCGAGCTTTACCATGGGTCTCTGGGTTAGCAGTCCGGTACCACTACGTTACTGTCTTCCCTAATATTTATCTTAACCTTTTGTGCTACAGATGGTGCACCACGAGAGCCAGACTTACATATTTAAAGAAGGGCCCCACGTGACTTGCCCTTCCCACCCAGACTGAATTATAGACAGCAGAAAGTGAGGAATGTCAGAGACTAGCTGCAGCTTCATTAGTGAACCGATCTGACAACTGGAAGCCCTGAAAGAACAAAGAGAGGCAGAATTATTTAGTCCTAGATAGTTTGGGGTTAAAAGATAAAGTTCCTTTTTTTCCTTCGCTTCCAAGGTCTGATCGATTTCTCATCAGCCTTCCGTTTTTTTGTGCTCAAACAGTCCATTTCTCAAATGACTGCGGGCTCGCTTCCAGATGGGACCTACTTTTAAAAACCTCACTGGAAAGTGGCTGGCTGCTCTGAATCACTCCAGAATACTGTCATTTATTCGGTCAATTTAATACTGATTCAGGGAGTGTTGGGGGGGGGGGTGTTCATCGACTGAAGACTGCTAGCAGCTGAGAGAAATGAAAAGAAAACAGAGGGAAAGTCAGTCCCAGGCTAAAGCTGTCATCAGCAGCCTAAAATCCTACAATATGTCGATCGGTCGTCAGACTTCTTACTTGGTCCATCACACAATGCAGTGAGTGCTCAGAAGGGGCCCGTGTGCTCCTCAGCGACATCATTACTATCCTTGCTTTTTTTCATCTGTTGTCCCATGAGAGTCCTCTCTGTATCCATCTCTCTATCACCGCTCTGGAGAGTGAGCTTTAATTCCCTGTGAAACGTCCATTGAGTGCTTTGCAAATGATGGCACCCAGTTCAAAATGGATGCCGCCGTCTCCTCTCCTCAGACCCTTCCTCTCCCCGGAGATTTGACAAGAATGCAGTCTGCGAAGAGCTTTGACAGCCCGTGTTCCATTTGTACCACTTCTTATTTAATCGTCAGATTCTGGCATTGAGACGGCTCTCTCTTGGCAAAATATTTCACTCAATTTATTAAAGTGCAGCAGCTGTATTAACTGGTTCTTTCTGGCGCTCCTTGTGAAGGAAGGAATGTTGGCCAGGACACGAGGAAAGGTTTCTGATTTATTTGGAATATTGTCACAGAATCTTCAGCAAGGTCATGCAGCAAGGTCCTCAGTTTATCTTTGCTGGAACTGTCAGTGTTTGTCCAGTGATAACAGACTTACCTTTGTGGTTATGAGTTCACAAATGTGGATTTGAGCACACGTTCCTGAATGTGACTTTGATGCAACACCATGGGAGTGCTGCATTGCCAGGGGTGCATGGGATATTAAATTGAGGCCCTTCCCAGATGGAATTTACAAGAGCAAAACGCACTCCTCAAAGAAACCCAGGGGGCTGGATTCTCCAAAAATGGGACTATGTCCCCACTCCAGTGTAAAAACGCTGGCGTCTCACGCCAGACTTTCTTTAAAAAAAATTAAGACCTATTTACCTACCTCGCTGCATGAACGGGCCCCCGCACATCTGGTTCCGAGTCCGCGCATGCGCATGGCGGAGGCCTCCGGCTGCTGCGCCGAACACGATGGCGGGCTCTGCCGGAGGACCTGGATCAACAGAGAAGGTCCCAGTGACCTGCCCCGTGCCGCTCCATGTAACCTTCCCGACCGCCACCCCAGCCGCCATAAGGGCCCCCCCGGTACTTGATCCCCCTGCCCCCCGCCAGGGCGGCAGCGGTCTGAGACTGCAGCCGCCACGCGGGAGTCCCGACCGGCCAGATGTGGTTAGAACCACACCGTCTGGAATTCGGCCGGTCGGGACTAGAGTATTGCTGGGAGAGCCTCGGGCAATGGCCCCCCAGCTGCGCCGTGTAAACTTGATTTTGACGCGGGGCTGTGGAGAATCCAGCCAGGTGAAGTCACCTGAGGAAGGAGCAGTGCTCCGAAAGCTAGTGATTGAAACAAACATGTTGGGCTTTAACTTGGTGCTGTAAGACTTTTTACTGTGCTCACCCCAGTCCAACGCCGGCATCTCCACATCAAGGTAATTCAGTGAAATGAAAGGCTTCAGGAGTGTCCTAAAGACATTAAACATTTTTTTTTCATCTTTCATGGGAAATAGCCGTCATTGGCAAGGCCAGCATTTGTTGCCTATCCCTAATTGCCCCATAACTGAGGGAATTGCTAGGACATTTCAGAGGGCATTTATGAGTCAACCACATTGTTATAGACCTGGAGTCACATGTAGGCCAGACCAGGTAAGGCAGTGTTCTGGCATCATTACTGAATCAAGCTGTCAATTCCAGATTGTTATTAATTAATTGTATTAATTAATTAGTGTTGTGTGGGACTACCACTGTGCTAAATGGGATAGATTTCGAACAGATCTCGAAACTCAAGCCTCCGCATCCATGATGTGCTATGGACTATCTGCAGCAGCAGAATTGTACTCAACCACGATCTGTAACCTCATGGCCCGGCATATCCCCCACCCTACCATTACCGCCAAGCCAAGGGATCAACCCTGGTTCATTGAAGAGCGCAGGAGAGCATGCCAGGAGCAACACCAAGCATACCGAAAAATGAGGTGTCAACCTGGCGAAGCTACAACACAGAGCTACTTGCATGTAAGGCAGCTTAAGCAGCAAGTAATAGACTGACCTATGCAATTCCACAACTATCGGATCGGATCTAAGTTCTGCAGTCCTGCCACATCCAGCCATGAAAGGTGGTGGACATTTAAGCAACTCACTGATACCCACAAATACTCCCATTCTCAATGATGGGGGAATCCAGCCCATCAGTGCAAAAGATAAGACTGAAGCTACAATCTTCAGCCAGAAGGCCCAACTGGATGATCCATCTCAGCCTCCTGTAGAGGTCCTCAGTTTTCTGTCAATTTCATTCATTCCATGTGATAACAACAAATGACTGAAGATACTGGATACTTCAAAAGTTGCATGGGCCTTGAAAAGTTCCGGCAATAATACTGAAGACTTGTGCTCCAGAACTTGTCGTACCCCTAGCCAAGCTGTTCCAGTACAACTACAACATTGGATGGCATCTACACAGAAATGTGGAAAATTGCCCAGGTAGGTCCTGTACACCAGAAACAGGACAAATCCAATCCCGCCCCATCAAACCACTCGTGGGATCCATCCCCACAACCCAAAGATGTGCAGGGTGGGTGGATTGGCCACCCTAAATTTCCCCTTAATTGGAAAAAAAATAATTGGGTACTCTTAATTTAAAAATGAATAAATGAAAAAAAAAATCAATGACTTTCCTTCAATCATAAGGTCAGAAGTGGGGATGGTTGCTAATGAGTGCACGATGTTTAGGATATCTTGCGACTCCTCAGATAACGAAGCAGTCCATGTGCAAAAAACCTGGACAATATCCAGGCTTGGGAAGACAAGTGGCAAGTTAAATTTGCGCCACACAAGTGACAGGCAATGACCATCTCCAACAAGAGAGGATCTAACCATCGCCCCTTGACGTTCAATGCCATCGCTGAATCCCCCACAATCAACATCCTGGGGGTTACCATTAATCAGAAACTGAACTGGGCTAGCCACATTAATATTGTGGCTACAAGGCTAGGAATCCTACGGCAAGTAACTCACCTCCTGACTTTCGAAAGCCTGTCCACCATCTACAAGGCCCAAGCCAGGAATGGGATGGAATACTCTCCCCTTGCCTGGATGAGTGCAGCTGCAACAACACTCAATAAGCTAGACACCATCCAGGAAAAAGCAGCCCAATTAATTGCTCCGCCTTCAACAAACATTCAAACCCACCAGCACCAATACACAGTGGCAGCCGTGTGTACCATCTACAAGGTGCACTGCAGTAACTCACCCAGGTTCCTGAGGCAGCACCTTCCAATCCCATGACCACTACCATCTAGAAGGACAAGAGCAGCAGGTACCTGGGATCCCCAACACCTAGAAGTTCCCCTCCAAGTTGCTCACCACCCTGACTTAGAAATAGATCACCCTTCCTTCACTGTCGCTGGGGCAACATCCTGGAACTACCTCCCTTCACCACAACTTTCTGAAGGACAAATAGGGGAGGCCAATAAATGTTGGCCGAGCCAGCAATGCACATTTTTAAAAAATAGTAGAAATTAATGGTGGGATATGCACCCATGTCAGCAGGTTATTAGCCTGGGCCTCTGGTTTAGTATTACATAACCACTTTGCCACCATCTCTGATAAGGTACCAGATGAATTATTTTATTTCTGAAATATAGTTGTAGTGCTCAAAAAGGCTCCCTGTTAATCTCACCACTCTGCCAATCGTTGTCTGCTATTTATTGTGCTGTTTTAACCATCCCACATTGAATGGGAGGAAGCATGTGTGCGGTATAAAAAATTAACCTTTCCGGTTGAATGGTCTCATCTATACTGGAAGTGTTGCATTAAGATGGGCAGCATGGTAGCACAGTGGTTAGCACGGTTGCTTCGCAGCTCCAGGGTCTCAGGTTCGATTCCCGGCTTGGGCCACTGTCTGAGCGGAGTCTGCATGTTCTCCCCGTGTCTGCGTGGGTTTCCTCCGGTTTCCTCTCACAGTCCAAAAATGCGCGGGTGCGGGTTAGGTGGATTGGCCATGATAAATTGCCCTTAGTGACCTAAAAGTTTAAGTGGGGGTGACTGGGTTGTGGGGATGGGGTGGATACGTGGGCTTGAGTGGGGTGCTCTTTGTAGGGGTCGGTGCAGACTTGATGGGCCGGGTGGCCTCCTTCCGCACTGTGAATTCTATGATAAGATACGTAAGGATCATGGGACATTATGAGAGTTGATTGAAGAGTGGGCAGCACGGTAGCATTGTGGATAGCACAATCGCTTCACAGCTCCAGGGTCCCAGGATCGATTCCGGCTTGTGTCTCTGTCTGTGCGTAGTCTGCACATCCTCCCCGTGTGTGCGCGGGTTTCCTCCAGGTGCTCCGGTTTCCTCCCACAGTCCAAAGATGTGCAGGTTAGGTGGATTGGCCATGATAAATTGCCCTTAGTGACCAAAATCGCCCTTAGTGTTGGGTGGGGTTACTGGGTTATGGGGATAGGGTGGAAGTGTTGACCTTGGGTAGGGTGCTCTTTCCAAGAGCCGGTGCAGACTCGATGGGCCAAATGGCCTCCTTCTGCACTGTAAATTCTATGATGAGTGGAGCTTGCCCCACACTAAAGTTATATTGATTAGTGAGACTATTTGTGTAGTGGCAGTCAACAGGAGAGTCTTTATAGCAATCCTAGATGGCAAAATATTAATGCTGAAAATGTGAAACAAGTGTCAAGTGAGTGTCCCTTTAAGACAGGTTTTTGTCTTATCACATGGCTTCAGTGATGTCATTGAGTGGGTGGAACTGGGCTGTGGCTCTGTGAGGTGTTTTCTGGTTTCACTTTCACTTTTGGCTGCTGTAGACTCAGGCAGAGAAGTGTTTCGGACTGTCTGCCAAGAAAAAACCCATTGATTATAGCTACCTGCTGTTTTGGTAACCTAAAAGATACAGTTTGCTCTCCGGAAGGGTTTAAACCTGCTGACGAGACGGGGTCAGAATCTCAGGAAAAGTCAGTCTTATTCGAGTGAGAATGCAGAGTGCTGGGCCACACCCTTGAAAAGGGGTTTTTTGTTTATGGGACTTTGTTTTTGAATTGGAACAGTTATGGGTAATTCATTAAGAGTTATACATAGATTACTGTAGCTGTGTGGGGTCTTTATGTTTGTAATTGATAAAAATTCTTGCTGTGTGTTTATACAAATGTTAACTAAATTCTTAGAATAAAGCTTGCTTTTGATTAAAGTGTCTGGGGAGACTGTTGAATCACACCTCAAATGAAAGCTCTTGGGCTCATCCTCGCCAAATTAAACAAAAAGTTCGAGGTCCGGTGAACTCCATAATATACGTTGGAGTTTTTAAACCCTGGCCCATAACACAAGGACCGAGAAAGCTGTTCAGGCAGCATCAATGGAGGAAAAGAGCAGGTTTTAGGTGTAGGTCCTTTATTGTGACTGTGATGGCTTTATCTGAAAGTCTTCTTCAGACAGATCACTCATCCTGTGAGTTCTGGTTCATTGGCCGCGATGGCTAATCACAGAATAATGTAAAACGGTCTGAGGCTGCGAGGCCCATTCTGCCGATGCTGGATCTCTGAAAGAATGACTCGTTCATCTCACTCCCCTGTCCCTTTCCCAGAGCTCCGCAAATATTTCCTTTCTGAGTATCCAATTTTTAGCGGGGAAGAAAAATCACATTCTTCTTTTGAACGTTACAATTGAATCTGCTTCTTCTCAGGTAGTGCTTTCATTAATATAACTCACTGTGCAAGAACAATAGAAATCTCTTCATCGCACCCACCCGCACTCCCCCCGGCTATTTCGTCAATTATTTTATACTTGCGCGCTCTGTTAAACCAGCCGTTAGCCAGTGTAAAAGATTCATCGTTTTCAAATCCATCAAAACCCTTTGTAACTTTGGACATCTCTTTGAGATCTCACCTTAAACCTCTGGGCTTTAAGAAGAACAATCCCAACTTCTCTCGTCTCTCCAAATAACTGACACCAACCTGCAAATAATTGATGTTTCAATGCATTTTTATTGTGGCTGGGGGGAGCGGTGAGGTTATTTTAAAAAGCTGACTGCTGAAATCTGATCGAACTCCCTGCACCTCTTCTCAAAAAAAGACGTTCCAGAGAAACTTTTTGAAGGACTTTGGTTCTGAGGTGAGGCTGCACCCTTTGATGTGGTAGCATGGGATCCACCTGAACAGGCAGCTGCAAATCTCATGCCAATGACATGCAGCGCCACCAATGTGTGAGCCTCGCAGGTACAGCTGAAAGGATGAGCCAGGACTTTGTGTTCAATCTGTGTAAAGGTGCTTATACCTATTGCCCTCTTATTTAGGGAGAGGTGGTACCAACTGAGCTCAGCTGATGGATTGCCAACTCCACCAGAAAAAGACTATGGGCTGATTGCCGATGTGGTAGTGGGAGGGAATAGGGGGGGGGGGGATTTGGGAAAGGCTGTAGGTACGATTTGCAAATTGCAGTCCCAGAGGACGATGCTGCATCCCTCTACCTTTGGAATGCGCAAAAAATGTCAAAACAAGGGCTGTGGGGGAGGCTGGAGTGTTGGGGAGAGTTCCTGCCATGATGTCCTGGGACTAAGATTATTGCCTCCAATAGCCACAGCCATCTTCCTTTGTGCTCGGTACAACACCAACCAATGGAACAATATCCCGTCCCCCGATTCCTGTTGATTTCAGGGCTCCTTGATGTCACGCTTGGTCAAATGTTGTCTTGATGTCAATGGCAGTTACTCCCACCCTATCCTCAGGGCCTCCAAACTGTACAGATACCTCAGCACAACTGGCATACATAGAACATAGAACAGTACAGCACAGAACAGGCCCTTCGGCCCTCAATGTTGTGCCGAGCCATGATCACCCTACTCAATCCCACGTATCCACCCTATACCCGTAACCCAACAACCCCCCCTTAACCTTACTTTTATTAGGACACTACGGGCAATTTAGCATGGCCAATCCACTTAACCCGCACATCTTTGGACTGT
The DNA here is from genome assembly GCF_902713615.1 of Scyliorhinus canicula. NCBI lineage: Eukaryota > Metazoa > Chordata > Chondrichthyes > Carcharhiniformes > Scyliorhinidae > Scyliorhinus > Scyliorhinus canicula. The sequence continues at coordinate 14,434,376 of NC_052152.1, read as the reverse complement.
GGGAGGAAACCGGAGCACCCGGAAGAAACCCACGCACACAGGGGGAGGACGTGCAGACTCCACACAGACAGTGACCCAGCCGGGAATCGAACCTGGGACCCTGGAGCTGTGAAGCATTTATGCTAACCACCATGCTACCCTGCTGCCCATGACTACTGGCAAGGACGGGAGTGATTATCAAGCTACAGTTCTTTATTTCTGGCTTCTAGGTAATGACAAGAAAAGAAGAATGCCAAAACAGGCAATCTGCACCCCCTCCGCCCCTCCCACGTGGCCTGCATGATGACACAGCAGGGGAAGGGCATGGGGTTTTGCCTACTGTTATGGGCCAGGGTTTAGAGAACCCCAAAGTGTATCATGGAGTTCACCTGACCCACAACTTTTAATAGATTGTGGTATGGGGAGCACACGGCCCACTCTGCAGAAATGGAAACCGTATTTTTTAAAGCTAAACAATGTTTATTCTATGAATTCAAGTTAACCTTTTTAAAACACACAGTGAACATCTTAGCAATCATTAGTTCAAATACAACCCCCAAAGAATACAACACTAAGTAATGCTTACGCTTACGCTGTCCTTTTAACATCCAGAAGACTTACAAAAGAAACACCTTTTAACAGAAGCACATCAGGTTAAAGTCATGACTGAAAACATTTATAATTCTGAATTCACCAAATGATCAAGAGATAGTCTTTGCATGGCAGAGACGTTAACAGTACAGCTGCCCTGTCTGGCTTTAGCTCCCACATTGAAAACAAAACTAAAACACACCCTGCAGCAAACAGCTGAAAACGAAAGTAAAAAGACAGACAGCCCAGCTCCACCCACTCTCTGACATCACTGCAGTCGTAAACACCCATTTCTTAAAGGTACTCTCACATGACACTACATCTGGGGGAGGGGACAGCTTTGAATCTCTATCTTCCTGACGCCACTCGTACCCTTCTTAAAGGCAGCTTGTCCTTCCGAAAGGGAAACTGCACTGAAGAGTATTGCTGCCATTTAAATTTCACCAGACTGAACACCAAGGCAGAGAGAGGGTTCCAGAATGACCGGCAAAGTGTCAGAGGATTAGTGGCGGGAGTGAGCAGGAGATAATGCCCCTTGTTTCCATGGGGAGCCAGGCGGAGGGAGTGGGGACAGGTGGTCAGAGAGGTCAAATCCAGGAATCTAGACCTGATGATCTGGCAGCAGGTGCCAGAAGAAGTTTAATGATCTCGCAAGGGTGGTGAAAGGAAGTGGATGCATCTCCTCTCATTCTCACGCTGTTCAAACCGTCACATCCCAATCATCCATTCAACAGCACCACAGCATATGGAATGATTTGCAACCCCTTAGGAGATGACTCATGTCTCCTCCATAAGAAATTTATGTCTATTTGCTCTTGGATGTTAGCAAAATTGGGGAGGAATATTAATTATCTAAGCTTCATTTCTCCAAGGGCAACACAAATCAACAGTATAATATGTGGGTGGAATTATCTGTAGAACAGTCCAAACTGGGAGCGTATGACCCTTCTCTGATGGATATTGGATGAACAGTTGACTTTAAAAAACAATCTGGCCGGCGGGGGAGGATCACATAACATGAGTGCGGGAACGGTTGTTTTTTCACAACTTCCGGCTCTGCTCATGTTTTAATCCGTCTTTTTATCCTTGTGCACATTACTTTTTTGTCTTTTCTTGGTTTGCACTATGTTGTGAGAATTCCTAGTCAGTGTTTATGCATGGTAGAGCTGAGTTAGAATGTTTCAATCCTTGTCTGTTCATGGTGGGGTGGGGCCTTGCCTTTGATGGAGCAATTGCTTTCAAAATTCTAGATAAATCCTGATGACCCTGATGAATGGTCATTGATCCTGAACCTACTTCTTCCTTGATTTTAGTCTTCTTAAAATGCCATTGAAGAAGTCTTTAGCCCGAAGACTGTCCTGCATCTTTGCGTCTCAGTTGTTATCCTGACCTTTACTCTTGATCAAATAGTGAAATTGTTTAAAGAACATTTGAACCCAAGGTCCTTGATTACCCTACAAAGTTATATGTTTAATTCCGCAGTGAGGGACCACAAAGAGTCTGTTTAAGCTTCCATAGCCAGGCTTTGCCAGCTTGCTGAGCACTGAGAGTTTGATGCAGCCCTTAGTGACATAGATCATAGAACCTACAGTGCAGAAGGAGGCCATTTGGCCCATCGAGTCTGCACCGGCTCCTGGAAAGAGCACCCCACCCAAGGTTAACACCTCCACCCTATCCCCATAGCCCAGTAACCCCACCCAACAGTAAGGGCAATTTGGACACTAAGGGCAATTTATTATGTCCAATCCTCCTAACTTGCACATCTTTGGACTGTGGGAGGAAACCGGAGCACCCGGAGGAAACCCACGCAGACACGGGGAGGATGTGCAGACTCCGCACAGACAGTGACCCAAGCTGGAATCGAACCTGGGACCCTGGAGCTGTGAAGCGATTGTGCTATCCACAATGCTACCGTGCTGCCCCAAATGTTGCGCAATTGGCTGGTTTGTGGAATCTATAACTTTAATATCCAGACAAAGCTTCTGGTAGAGACCGCAATCACTTGGAAAAAGTGATCGAGATGATTCAGGTGATGGAGTGCACCAGAAGAGGTGCCAATGAACTTCAAAGCTGAAGGGACGGTTAACCAGGTATGGCCAAGAAGTCTGCGGCAGGATTAACAGGCATAGCATAGAACCAAACACAGTCCTCGGAACAGTATCGGATTCCATGGAGCAGGAAGGAATCGGAGGGTCAATACGAATCCAAAGTGGACTGCTATCATTGCGAAGGAGGCCCATCCCAGGAGACGTACCACGTTCGGGAGTTTGTATGCTTCCAATACAACCAAAGGGGGCACAATCAAACAATCCGCAACATGAGGTAAAGCACGCTAATGTAAAACAAACAGCAGCAGCAGTCCACAGAGCCACTGAATATAGTGGAGAAGAGCTCTGAAGACGATCCTGCCATGTATCGGTTGAATGAAGTCTAATTAAATAAAATTATTCCAATTGAAATTGTGTTAAGGGTAGACCCCGTAAAATGGAAGTCAGCACCGGGACTTTGATGACCACAGTGATGAGCAGACTTTCCAATGTGGAAAAGTGTGAGGTTATGCACTTTGGAAGGAGGAATTTCGAGATAGACTATTTTCTAAATGGGGAAATGCTTAGGAAATCAGAAGCACAAAAGGACTTGGGAGTCCTTGTTCACAATTCACTTAAGGTTAACGTGCAGGTTCAGTCGGCAGTTAAGAAGGCAAATGCAATGTTTGCATTCATGTCAAGAGGGGGAAAATACAAGACCAGGGATGTACTTCTGAGGCTGTATAAGGCTCTGGTCAGATCCCATTTGGAGTATTGTGAGCAGTTTTGGACCCCGTATCTAAGGAAGGATGTGTTGGCCTTGGAGAGGGTCTAGAGGAGGTTCACAAGAATGATCCCTGGAATGAACAGCTTGTCATATGAGGAACGGTTGAGGATTCTGCGTCTATCCTCGTTGGAGTTTAGAAGGCTGAGAGGAGATCTTATTGAAACTTACAGGATACTGCGAGGCCTGGAAGAGTGGAGGTGGAGAGGATGTTTCCACTTGTAGGAAAAACTAGAACCAGAGGCCACCACTCGCCCTTCCACACCCCTCTAATCTTCCCAGTGGCTCCTTTCCTCCTCACATTCCCACTAATACTCACCTACCATGCATGCCAGGTAAAATTACCATCTGACCCGGCACGCATCCTGCCTACACTCCCCCATCTGTCTCATTGCAGGACAAGCTGGAGCACTATTGGCATTAGCGGGCACAGCCAGCTAGAGTGATGCCCAAGCTGAAGACCTTCACTCCATTCGAGGAGCGTGCCCTTGAGCTGGTTGACGAGAAGCAGGACCACACCTGTGCTGAGGGCGGGGTGGGGGCAAGAGACAAAATTGAGAACCCTCAACCCATCCAGCCATGGCGCCACCCCCACGTGAGGTCTGTTTTCACTATCCTTATTACCTGGCATGCACTAATATCATCTCGCTTCCCTTGCAGGTTAATCAGTCAGCCAGTGCGGCACACCCTCTCACTCTTTAGACACAACAGACCTGAGAATCTCTGCTGGAAATATCTCAGAGATTAGCATCGAGGAGGCATCACGGTTGTTAACCGCACCCTCCACTAATGGAGATACTCACACATTGGTGGGTACAATGAGTAGGCAGACTTCTTGGGCAGCACGGTAGCAAAGTGGTTAGCACAGTTGCTTCACAGCACTGGGGTCCCAGGTTTGATTCCCGACTTGGGGCATTGTCTGTGCGGAGTCGACACGTTCTCCCCGTGTCTGCGTGGGTTTCCTCCGGGTGCTCCGGTTTCCTCCCACAGTCCAAAGCTGTGCAGGTTAGGTGCATTGGCCATGATAAATTGCCCTTAGTGTCCAAAAAGTTTAGGTGGGGTTACTGGGTTACGTGGAGGCATGGCTTAAGTGGGGCACTCTTTCCAAGGGCCGGTGCAGACTCGATGGGCTGCATGGCCTCCTTCTGCACTGTAAATTCTATGATTCAATGATTCTATGGTGAGTACCTCACAACTGATGATCGACAGCAGGTGGAGGCAGCCAGGGACGTGCATGGAATGAGGCACCCAGAGGGATGCCAGAGTCCAGAACTCATGGTTGCCCATGTCAGGTGATGCACCACTGGGCTTGATCGTCCCCCAGCTGCTGGAGCTACAAAGGAATATCAGGAAGGGATGACATCATCCCTCCTCAGACTGAAAGGCCGACTGGAGGAGTCCCATGACATTCCGTGGGAGGAGATGGTGCTGTCACGTCGAGGAAACCAGGCCAACACTGCAAGGTTGGCATCTGCAATGGAAACGTCAGCTCAGCATGTGCAATACGCCAACTCCCTGGTTCAGGTCATGCACTCCTTTGCAGAGGAGCAGGGCATGAACTGGATGGTGCAAGTACTTGTGATAACCCACGAGTGCCAGAAGATGGCAGAGCTTCTCACTCCAGCAGAGCCCAGGAGTCACTGAGCACCCACAGGGAAGAGGTACAGCCAGTGTACAGCCCGGATCCTACCACACAGGAGAACCCGTGCACCCCGCCTTACTTCCCTCTTCCTGTGACTGACATATCTCACACACCGAGGAGGAATGTTGCTGCCTAAAAGCAAAGGCCCCGGCCTTTCAGGGGTCGCCCAGCAAAGTCATCTCAGGCAACAGGGTGTGGCAGACAGCTGGCCGCTGGATCCTCAGCTGTGGATACTGGGGAAACATCTAGAAGTAGCGGAAAGGTTAGGAAGGCAAAGTAATTACAGTCACAATGCTGGCTCAGGTGAATTTAAGCGCAAGTAGACATTGACCATGATGTCAGCATCACTTAATCTGTCAAAAATCATGATGTGGAGATGCCGGCGTTGGACAGGGGTGACCACAGTGAGAAGTCTTACAACACCAGGTTAAAGTCCAACATGTTTGTTTCAAACACTAGCTATCGGAGCGCAGCTCCTTCCTCAGGTGAATGAGGAAGGAGGAAGGAGGAAGGAGGAACCTGACGAAGGAGCAGTGCTCCTAAAGCTAGTGTTTGAAACAAACATGTTGGACTTTAACCTTGTGTTGTAAGACTTCCTACTGTGATTAAAAATCATGGGCGCGATTCTCCGGACTCACGACGGGTCGGAGAATAGCGGGCGTCGGAAATTTTTACGGCGACGCTGTTCCGACGCCCTCCCGCTATTCTCCGAACCCCTCAAAATGTCGGAGTCGCCATTCCCGACAAACGCCTCCTTCCCGCCCCTGACACGACCAGAATCGCCACTGATAGCCCCCCCCGCTATTCACCGGCCCGGATGGGCCGAAGTCCCGACGTCATGGCGCCCTGTTTGCACGTCGTGAAACACACCTACTTTTTAAATTCGTCAACCAGTCGGCCTGGCTGACGACAGCTTGGAGGAGGTCAGGGCACCGCTCAGCGCACCGCTCAGCGCACCGCTCAGCGCACCACTCGAGTCTGGCCACAATGGGGAAGGCATCCCTGAGAACGGGAGGGGGTCCAGAGCGGGGGGAGTGGGGGAGACGGGGGAGGCAGTGGGGGGCGACGGGGGAGGCAGTTGGGGCGATGGGGGAGGCAGTGGGGGGCGACGGGGGAGGCAGTTGTTGGGGAGACGGGGGAGGCAGTTGGGGCGACGGGGGAGGCAGTGGGGGGCGATGGGGGAGGCAGTGGGGGAGACGGGGGAGGCAGTGGGGGGCGACGGGGGAGGCAGTTGGGGAGACGGGGAGGCAGTGGGGGGCGACGGGGGAGGCAGTGGGGGAGACGGGGGAGGCAGTGGGGGGCGACGGGGGAGGCAGTGGGGGGCGACGGGGGAGGCAGTTGGGGAGACGGGGGAGGCAGTGGGGGGCGACGAGGGAGGCAGTGGGGGAGACGGGGGAGGCAGTTGGGGAGACGGGGGAGGCAGTGGGGGGCGACGAGGGAGGCAGTGGGGGAGACGGGGGAGGCAGTTGGGGAGACGGGGGAGGCAGTTGGGGAGACGGGGGAGGCAGTGGGGGGCGACGAGGGAGGCAGTGGGGGAGACGGGGGAGGCAGTGGGGGGCGACGAGGGAGGCAGTGGGGGAGACGGGGGAGGCAGTGGGGGGCGACGAGGGAGGCAGTGGGGGAGACGGGGGAGGTAGTGGGGGGCGACGGGGGAGGCAGTGGGGGCGACGGGGGAGGCAGTTGGGGAGACGGAGGGGGGGGGGGTTAGGTAGAGAGTGAGCCGTCCAACCCCGTTACAAAATGTCTGCCACCATGCCATGGTGTGCAGGTGACGAGGACACGGCCGCTGGTTCCCCTGTGGCTTACGGACACAGGCCACTGACGCACCCGTGAGGAGGCCATAGTTTACTGGCCGTTGGATGCAGAAAGTGACCAGGGGTTAGGCTGACCGCGTGTCAACAGCGCGACCAGGCCACCGGGACACACAGGTATCCCGTGGCAGGCGGCTGCCGAGGTGTCGACTAACCTCCGTCTAACATGTCCCGTTTCACTGCCCCCCTCCACCCTTCTGTAGGTTAGCACAATGTCTGTGAACAGAATGGCGATGTTCTGCGCAGTGGTTGGGGCAGCTCTACTGGATTTGGAGATGCAGCAGCATCCACAGCCACAACCCGCAGTGGATGCAGGGCCAGCTGCAGCAGCAGAGGGAAGGGCCGAGGAGTTGCCAGTCGTCGAGCAGCATGGGGGGGAGGAGGAGGAGGAAGAGGAAGAGGAGAGAGTGAGGGTGCAGCCACGGCGCTAGAGGCGACGACCAAAGCCGAGGGTGTACCGTGCCCGTGTCTCTTTCCTAACAATGCCGGACATCACCTGCAGGAGAAGACTCCGGCTGAGTAGGCAGACGGTGATACATATCTGCCAACTCCTGTCGCACCTCGCCCCACGTGGAACGGGGGGAGGACACGCGATCCCGGTTGCCATCAAGGTGATGGTCGCTCTGAACTTCTGTGCTACCGGCTCCTTCCAGTCTCCGAGCGGGGACCTCTCCGGGATATCCCAGTCATCGGTGCACAGGTGCATCCGGGATGTGACCGATGCCCTCTATGCCATCGCCGATCGCTACATCACCTTTCCCGAGGACCAAGCAAGTCAAGACTCACGTGCTCGTGGATTTGCCAGCGTGGCCGGGATACCGAGGGTTCAGGGGTCAATCGATTGTGTTCACGTCCCCATGCGCCCGCCTGCTGTGGACAAGGAAGTGTTCACAAACAGGAGGGGGACATACTCCATTAATGTCCAGGTGGTATGCGACCCCCACATGAGGTTCATGAACGTCTGTGCAAGGTTCCCAGGGAGTGTGCATGACTCCTACATACTGGCGCAGCCGTTCATCCCTGCGATGTTTGAGGGACGTCCCCCCCCGGCTGAGGGGCTGGTTGCGAGGCGACAGGGGTTATCCGCTGAGGTCTTGGCTGATGACGCCTATACGGAGGCCTCAGACCAATGCGGAAACACGATACAACGAGGCCCATGCAGCAACCAGGGGTGTGGTGGAGCGCTGCCTTGGCCTCCTGAAGATGAGATTCAGGTGCCTGGACCGCTCCGGAGGGGCCCTGCAGTACCAACCCGATAGGGTTGCTCGCATTGTTGTGGTCTGCTGTGCGCTGCACAACATCGCGATGCAGAGGGGAGATGACCTGCTGCAGGAGGCGGAGGGAGAAGCTAGTGGCAGTGGTGCCAGCACAGAGGAGGAGGAGGAGGAGGAGGAGGAGGCGAGGGAGGAGGAGGAGGAGGAGGAGGAGGCTGGCGGTGTGGCGGGCGCAGAACGCAGACACGACCCAGGTGCTGGTGATGTCCAGGAGGCGGCACGATGGACCCGGCAAGGACGGCGGGCACGCGACGCCCTGGTGGCAGCACGGTTCACGCATCGCATGTGACGTCCCCGATGAACACCAAACCACCACCTGCATCGCTAGTCATGCAGAGGGTCAACACACAACTGCCACCACCACAACCCCCCCCCCCCCTCAGTGTACACTGCTCCACTTCGACATGACGCTTATCACTGGGTACAGACGGAATGGCACAACATTGATGGCTGTGTCAGCGGGTGTGATCAGTGCCATGTGGAATGATGACAGCCCGCTCTGCGAAGAGCTGTGAGCTCAGAATCGTTAGAGAGAGTCTGACCCATGGCAATAGCTGAACCATCCACCTTGGTGGCCGCTGAGTTCGTCACTGACACTCCATCACGTGCCCGCGTGGGCTAGCTGTGGGAGGGGGTAGGGGCAGGGACTGCACACCCGGCACCGAGGTTTCACCACCCGTCACCCCCAGCGACACTCGGTCACCATCACGATTCCTGTGGCTGTGGAACAATCACACGGTATTACAAGTAAGGTGGAACAGTGCGTTTAATGTTAACAATTATTTACAGGTGCCCTAGCCCCTACAACTAAACTGTGCCCTTCACCCGTGCCAACTTACTCAGTGTCTATCTTAGTTGCCTTACGGGCCCTACCACTACGTCTAAGTGACTCCCCAGATGATACAGCAGGAGTGGAGGAGGATTGCTGCGAATCGCCCCCCTCGACTCGTTTCTCCTTGGCTAAGCGTTTCCTGGGGCGACCAGGCCTTGATGGGCCAGGCTGCTCTGCGGGCGTCTCGGGTGACATTGTGCCACCCTGCTCTGCCTGCTGCCCACCCGATGCACCAGGGATGGGACGGGGGGAGGCCGAGAATTCCGGGACGTCCCGTGATGGAGTTAATGGGACAGGCCCCGAAACCTCCTCCTCCCTCGGGGAGCCCGGTGGCCCCCGGGCCTCACTTTGGGACAGAGGTGCAAGCGGGGAGGTGCCCCGTCGCACCACCGACACCTGGCGCTGCCAGTCCTGGAGGCCTGCAACGGTATCCACCAGGATCCGAAGGTTTGCAGAGACGGAGTCCAGGGAGTTAAACATTCCCACCAGGGACTGTGCGACCTCAACCTGTGTGTGCACGACGCCATCCAGCACATGTGTCAGGTGGTTGATGGTCTCCGCGACCGACTGCTGGGACTGTGCTATCGACTGCTGGGACTGTGCTATCGACTGCTGGGACTGTGCCATGGTGTGCTGCGACTGGGCCATGACCTGCTGAGACTCGGCCATGGCCCGCAGGGCGCCGGCAATGTCGTTTTGGCTCTGGCACATTGCTGCCTGTGAGAGGGCAACCTTGTCTAGGGCCGATGATGACGCGTGCACATTAACTCCAACGTCTTGCATAACCTGACCCATTGCCTCCACCGCGGATGCCACCCGTGCGGTGTCGGACTGGGTCTCTGCCATGAGCGGCACCACTCCCTGCTCTTGGACGCGGTTCGACTCCTCTAACAGCGTCTGCAGAGCCAGGAAGGCAGCCCTCCTCCCGCCATTGTTTCCCTGGGTTTCCTGAGGCATCGGCTGTGCGGGTGGGTTGATAAACTCCAGGAACTCAGAAAACGTCTGGGAGCCAGCTGCATCCTGGGCCTGGTCTGGCCTCCGCGAGTCCGGGCCCTCTGTTGCTCCGACCTCCACCTGCTGTACCTGCTCAGCTCTGATGTGCCAACCAGACTGTGCCCCAGGAGACTCATCACTAAATAGGCCCGCCGGGGTGTGTGTCTCTGGGATGGTGGATGTGGTGGGAGAAAGCAGTGCCGCAAGCCCGACGCTCTCAATGTTTAGGGCCTCCTCCAGGGTGTGGGGCTGCTCAGCGACAGGAGGGTTGTCCCTGGCCATTTCTGGTGGTAGTGGACTTCGAACCCTCTGTGCGTCCTGGTCCGCAGATTGGGTTGGGGCGGATGGGGCTGCCCGCTGATCGGGCACCCTCTGTTGTGAGGCCCCGGGTGAGGTGGCGGCAGATTCCTGTGTCCGTCTGGAGGCAGACGGCCCTGGTCGTTCGGCATCACGTCCTAGGGAAGAGAATGAGACGGGTTATTTCGATTTGCTCGGCAGGCCGCTGGACGGTCCCAGTGGGCAGGGTTTGTGAAGGGACAGAGGATGGGGGAGGTGTCCCAGTGGGCAGGGTTTGTGAAGGGACAGAGGATGGGGGAGGTGTCCCAGTGGGCAGGGTTTGTGAAGGGACAGAGGATGGGGGAGGTGTCCCAGTGGGCAGGGTTTGTGAAGGGACAGAGGATGGGGGAGGTGTCCCAGTGGGCAGGGTGTGTGAAGGGACAGAGGATGGGGGAGGGGTGAGTGTTTGTCAGGGAGGGTTGTCTCACTTGCTGCAGTTCCGCCAACCTCGCATAGCGCGATATCGCGGCTGGCAGACCCCCCAACAAGGGCCAGGGCCCTCTGTTCAAAGGTGCTGAGGGGGTGCAGGTTGGGCGAACCCCCTCCAGTCTTGTGCCGCTCACGGTGGTTGTGACCGGCCTTGGCCTGTTGGGGGAGGGAACATAGGTAGATCATTACAAAACGGTAGGTATCAGCAGTCCGTTCAGATACTGGCACAGTTTGGGGGGGGGGGGCAAGTTGTCATAAGACGATTGCATCTCTCCTCGGGGCCAGAGCGCTGGGTCTGCGACAACTTTGTGAACCATCCTCAAATAACTCTGCCCCAATCCCTCTCCCCCCCCCCCCCCCCCCCCCGTGCCGGGGGGGGGGGGGGGGGGTGCTTAAGTTAAGGGGGAGGGATGGTTGTGACTAGGGGGAACCCTCATGGCACTTACCCTGGCAGACCTGGTGAGGTCGTGTAGCTTCTTCCTACATTGCTCAGCTGAGCGAGGGGTCTGCCCCACAGCACTGACGGCAGCAGCCACGTCACGCCAGGCCTGGCGTACCGCGCTGGCAGGTTGGCGATGCCCTCTCCGCGGGCGGATAATGCCCCTCCTCTGCTCCACGGCATCGAGCAGCGCCTCGACGTCAGCATCAACAAAGCGAGGAGCAGCTCTCCTCGGCTCCGACATCCTGCCCGACAGATTCTGTGGTCGCCCGCGCCTTTTTACGGCGTCGGGCGGCGTCACGTGGGCGTGATCGTGTCGTCGTTGCGTTCCGTCGTCATCACGCACGTAATTGACGCGGCCGCGCTACTAGCCCATTTCCAGGAAGTGAATCCGTTGGGAAATGAAGCCTTCGCGACTGTCGTAAAACGCTCCCGATTTTTACGACGGTTTTACGACTTTCCGCGGGTGCGGAGAATTTCGCCCCATGTTATGCATCCCTAAAGTGCATTCCCCCTGTCATTTCATTGCAGTTTGCACAGCCAACTTCTGCGATTATGCTGTAAGTGCAATACTGGCACATCCTCTATCTCCTCTTAGAGAGGATGGGAGATCAACAACACTGTAAAGATGCAGATCCTGGTAATGGCACCCCCACCATTCTAGCCGGCAAGAAGCTCGTTTCCCTTTGCATGAAAGAGTTTGGGCCCATATCACCATTTACGCTGACACAGGAATTGTGTTATCAACTAGTACAACAAGGGTCAGGCACATCTAGGATTAATGCAGGACACCGTGCATACAAGAGGGAAATGACCCACACTGAGGGTCTGTGTAGTGTTGGACCGGGCTGTGTGTACCAGCAAGCATGGAGTCAGCTCCTAGCTTCCTTTACTGTATATTTGTAACTAATTCTAAGAGTCAATAAAGACTTACAGTTGACCTACGTATGACTACGAAGACTTCTTCAGACTTACTGAACTGTATCCAACACTCCACAACACCGCTCAACCCTTCAATTATTTTATAGACAGCCCTGTCAGGTTGCCACTAAGTCTATGTTGCTCTCAATTTAAATAGAACAAGGCCCTTAAGCCAGAGGTTCTGGTAGTTAGGAAACAGCCTGCCAAATCATTTTAAGCTGTAATTTAATTTTAACTGGATTGCAATAATTAATGTGCAGTGGATTGTACTGGAGACAACATTGGCCTGGAGATTTCAGGAATTAATTTTAAATCTCTTCGATAAAGCTGAGGGTAATAAAAGGGTGTTTTAAACAGGTGGGTTTTTCAAATGTGTTTCAAACACCCGTTTTTTAGATTGGTCTTAGGACTGCTGGACATTTGTTAATAAAGGCAGGATGAGAGGTGGTTGAAACCAGAATGGTGACCCTTGACCTTTGTTGTTGGTCAGGGGAGCTGTTTGTCCGCGGAGTTCAGTGTATTGTGTTTATAAAACTAGGAACAGTCCAAGATGATACAGCCGAGCAGCAAGAAAACTATGAATGGGTCAAGAAAATGCTTATTTGATATCTGATTTGCTTCTCTTCTCTCCCAGATGTTAAACCAAAAAGTTAAAGAATTTATAGCGGCCATTCAGCCCATCATATGGTGCCAACTCCTCAAATATGGCTGTCTACTTGAATCTTATTTCTCTGTGTTGTTTTTTATTACCCTGTCCAAGGTTGTATAGCAGAGCCGGGTGGATGGAACAAATTAATGGATAAAGACACAGGCACTAACAGGATGCATTTCAAGGTGTCACCTATCCTGTTTGATCACCCTGAAACTGTGCGGCCAACAAACTGAAGCTTGTGGCTTCTGAACCCCAATGGGGTGACTGTTGGGAACAAGCATTAGGGGAATTAAGGGCTGCAGATTCCATGTCACACTCCGGCCATGATTTTCCCACCAGGTCGTGCCCGGGTGTATCGCGTGAGAGCCCCAAATTGGGCTTCACGCTGGGCGCGAAACCTCACACGAGCCACCCAACTCCTGGCGCCCGCCACGATCTGGATCATGCCTTCGCTGAGCGTAATCCAGATAATGATATTTAATTGAACTATTTGGTTCATTTACATATCCCAAAGCCGTATGTACCCAGTGCCCAGGCGTCAACGGCCGTGCCTGTGAGGCCTCAACCAGGCATCACTTAACACTAGTTTCCACATGCGCAGACGAACCATGGTGGCATCTGGGGGGGGGGGGGTCTTGCAAGTTATTAGTGTCCCTGGATGGTCAGACATAGGGCAGGGTCGTCCACTGGCCCTCGCTTTGGCACCTGGGCACTGGCACCTGCGTACCCTGGCAGTGCCAACCTGGAACAGCCCGGGTGCCTTGTGCCAGGTTGGCACTGCCAAGGGTCAGGGCCTGGGGGGGTCATGCTCATGAAAGGGGGTTTTGAGGGGGCCGGCAAAAGGCTGGGGCAGTGTAGGGGTGGGTCGTGAAAGTGAGGGGTCGTGAAAAGGGGGGGGGGGGGTGTATTGATCGGGGCAGCCTTTCAAAATGGCGCCGAGATCTGTGAGGAGCCGGTCCTGCTGGTGTGATCAGCTTCCCAGTGCTGCCACTCCTACCTGTTCATATTGAATTACATTGAATGTACAGCACAGAAACAGGCCATTCAGCTCAGATGGCTCCGCCTGCCTTACTTCATCTCACACCAACATATTTTGGGGTAGAGGGTGGTAGAGTGGTTAGGTCATCGGACTGGTAACCGAGAGGTCCAGGCCTAATGCTCTGGGAACAGAGGTTCATATACCACCATTGCAGCTATGGAATATAAAATCAATTAACAAAATCTGGAATATAAAGCCAGCCTCTGGTAAACTGTCAGCAATTGCTGTAAAAATTCCAATGGTAGTGAAGGCCATCCTCACTGGGCCTACATGTAATCCAACCCCTAGAAATGTGGTTGTCTGTTCATTGCTTCCTGAAATGTACTAGTAAGAGCAATTAAGGATGGGCAAGATGTGCTGACCTTGCCAGCCAATATCTACATTCCATGAAAGAATGGAAAAAACCCTCCTATTCCTGTCCCCCATGTGTGTTCACAATAATAATAATAATAATGATAATCACTTATTGTCACAAGTAGGCTTCAATGAAGTTATTGTGAAAAGCCCCTAGTCGCCACATTCCGGCACCTGTTCGGGGAGGCCATTACGGGAATTGAACCCGCGCTGCTGCCTTGTTCTGCATTACAAGTCAGCTGTTTAACCCACTGTGCTAAACCAGCCCCTCTCCCTCTTCCTCAGCTTCCTCTTTAACACATCTACGCTATTCAACTCTGCGACATCACACGGCATAGAAACATAGAAAATAGGAGCAGGAGGCGGCCATTTGGCCCCTCGAGTCTGCTCCACCATTCATTATGACCATGGATGAACATCCAACTCAATAGCCTAACCCCGCTTCCCCCCCCCATAACCTTTGATCTCTGCGCCCTAAGTGCTATATGAGTTCCACATTCCAATCAATCTCTGTGTAAGATGTTTCTCGAGTTTGCATTTGCCAGCATTGAACTCCATCTGCCAGACCCTTGCCCACTCACTTAAACTTATCTATGTCCCTCTGAAGACTTTCAGTGTTCTCTGAACACTTTACTGTGGGCAGCACGGTAGCATTGTGGATAGCACAATCGCTTTACAGCTCCAGGGTCCCACGTTCGATTCCGGCTTGGGTCACTGCCTGTGCGGAGTCTGCACATCCTCCCCCTGTCTGCGTGGGTTTCCTCCGGGTGCTCCTGTTTCCTCCCACAGTCCAAAGATGTGCAGGTTAGGTGGATTGGCCATGATAAATTGCCCTTCGTGTCCAAAAGGTTTGGGTGGGCTTACTGGATTTCAGAGGGAAGGGGGAGATGTGGGTTTGGGTGCGGTGCTCTTTCCAAGGGCTGGTGCAGACTCGATGGGGTGAATGGTCTCCTTCTGCACTGTACATTCTATGATTCTATGATTTTAAAGACCAGTCTTCAGCCTTTTCTTTTTGAGAAAAGGACCTCAACTTGATCAAGTGATTCCACACTGCACAGTTTATCTTAAATCTCCTGGTGCAACTGAGGGTGTGCAGCTTTGTTTGTGGCACTTGTGTTCCCGAAACAGGAAAATAATTTTAAAAAACTTTTAAACACTCGGTAAACTGGGCTTTGCTGGTCGACATATCGGCCTCCTGCTTCAACTCTCAAAGGCCCATTGCTTTTAACCATTCTTCGATGCATCATCCTCGCTGGTTAGGCTATTCTGAAGTGGAGGGCATCGCAGTCATGGATGATTCTCTCAGTCCTTGCTGTTCGTACCGGAGTCTCCAGTTTTAAGCCTTGCCTGAATTCTCTGTGGCTAAATGGCACAGGAACAACCACTGCCCGGTTAAGATCAGCGCGTTCATTGGGGAGTGGTGGAGTTAGGTATTGACAGGTGCAACCTTCCTGGTCAAGGCAGCTCAGCGCCAACTTGTACGAACGAAGCATGAGGGAGGAGCTCTGAGGAAGAAGGAGTTAACAACAAACGGCTCACAAGAACTGAGAATAAAGCTCTCAGGCCCACAGAGCAGCAATGGTGACAAATGGAGGCAATCTACACCACTTGCATACTGCATGTTATTATTCCGTGTCGTACTGAATCACAGGCAGCAGTTATATACTTACCATATAAGTGGATCATAATTCAAGCACAACACTTTACGTGGGCCACACAATCTCTCTCCTTTCTTTATACCTCACTAATCCTCAGAGTATGGTACAGTCCAAGTCAGGTTTTCGAAACCCACCCACCCCTCCTCCTTACCACCCCCCAACTTTTCCTTTGACAGCAGGACAGAATGTCAAATAAAGCTCATTAAAGCCTAGTTATTCTCTACAAATGATAAATTAAACATTGTGTCGTGCCCTGAAATATTGACAGAGCCATTTTGTGTCTAATTATTTTGCAGTGTTAAGTTGGAGAGCGGCCTAATCATAAATCCGCAAGAAAGATAGCCCTTTGTTTTTAATACCGAAAACTTATGGGAAAAAATTCTGCAGATGGATTATTAAATTGTATTGTGAGTGCTGTTCGTGTTGGAAGCACCATTAGAGGTTAGTGCCGTACCATACCCTGAAAACTATGCATCAAAAAGCCATCATTGCTGGTGGAACTGACTATGCAAACAACACAGAGGAAGGTCGGCAAAGGCCAGGATTGCAGCCAGAGACATTTGCCATCTATATTAATACGTTAGGTGATCGGACAGAGCATCATATGTCCAGGTTTGCTGATAATAAGCCTGGTTGGAAAGTGAGTTATGAAGAGGACACAAAGAGACCAATGGGCTGGACCTTCCCACTGGCGAGAAACTCCGGTGCCGCTCGCTGATGGCAAACCTCTGCGGCAGGATCCCCGGCGGCATAGCTGGCAAAGAAAGCAATTAGCCTTTGACTTCAGCGGAACCAGAAGATCCCGCCAGCGGCGAATGGTCTCCGCCACTGGAAAACCTGCTGTGGGGAGGGGGGAGGGGGGAGGGGGGAGGGGGGAGGGGGGGGGGGGGCAGCCAGTAAATGGACAAGAAGTTGTCATGTGGAGTGTAATGTGGGGAATTTCTCTATGGCTGGAAGACTGGACAAACGGAATATTTCTTTAATTGGTGAGGAACAATGAAAGGTCGGTGCTCAGAGGAATCGCAATGTCTTTGCACACAAAACACAAAGTTAACATACAGCAAACATGGTAAATGTTGGGCATGTTTGGAGGTTGTGTGGGTTTTCCTACGGGTGCTCCCCCCGTCCAAAAATGTGCAGGTTAGGTGCGGTTATGGGGATAGCGTGGGGGAGTGGACCTAGGTAGGGTGCTCTCTCAGAGGGTCAGTGCAGACTCGATGGGCCAAATGGCCTCCTTCTGAACTTGAGGCAATCTGTGGATAACTGCACATTTTCACAGATCTATATATAACACGGCGCTCTATGCTTCTTTAAACACTAAGTCATTTAATGGTCTCTGATTTCATTGATGTGGATTTTCATCTGGAGACATTCTGATTCCTATATAGAGTGAGTCAGATTTCTCAGACCCAGAGGCTGCTTCAATGACATCTGGTTGCAAGAATGAGGCCGAGGATTGTGTAAGTGAGATGGATATAAAGTGACAGCTCTTACTTAGCCTGCGCGACATCAAGGCGACATCAGTGATCTTTATTTTTGGAGGAGTTTACAGCAAACAGCAACCTCCTTACCCACGCAGGCGCACACACACACACATCAATAACACACATCAGCTTAACCATTTAAATAATGTGCGCAGTGATTTAAGTGTCAATCTCCCTGTATGATCTCAAAGTGCCGAATGGTTGGGTTTAACCAAAATCTAGTTTCCAATGGTTAGCTTGATTGTGCTTATCTCTTTAAATCTTGTTGTCTCATGGTTTTATCGTAACCGCTAGAATTAAAAAGTTGAAACAATGACAATTACAGCAACACAATAACACAGTGGCTAGCACTGTTGCTTCACAGTGCCAGGGATCCGGATTCGATTCCCGGCTTGGCTCACTGTCTGCGCGGAATCTGCACGTTTTCACGTGTCTGCATGGGTTTCCTCCGGGTGCTCCGGTTTCCTCCCAAAGTCCCGGAAGATGTGCTTATTAGGTGGATTGGACATTCTGGATTCTCCCTCTGTGTACACGAACAGGCGCCGGAATGTGGCGACTAGGGGATTTTCACAGTAACTTCATTGCAGTGTTAATGTCAGCCTACCTGTGACACTAATAGAGATTATTATTATTAATAACAATCAGAGCACATAAAACTAATCTCCAATTTAAGCCCAAACTGTAAAAATGTAACATTCTGGCGCCTGTTCAGGTACACTGAGGGTGAATTCAGAATGTCAAATTCACCTAACAAGAACAGGAAAATGCAAAAATAAAGGGGGAATCCCAACAATTCAACACGCCTACACCCAACACCCAAAAAACTCAATCATATCCTGCCCAACCCCTGTTTCTTAACAAAGGAGTCCGCCTTTGTTGGCGCATCAAATAAGAAGCCCCTTGCCTCGAAGGTCACCCTTAGCCAGGCTGGATACACCACACCGAATCAGACTCCACTTTTGTACAGGGTGGCCTTGGTTTTGTTAAATGCAGCCCTCTCCTACGCCAGCTCCGCTTCTACATCCTGGTAAAATCAGATGGCGCGGCCTTCCCATCAGGTATCATGATGCTCCCTTGTCCATCTCAGAACCTGCTCTTTCTCTTTGAAGCTGTGGAACGTCACTATTACCACACACGGTGGATCCTCCGGACAAGGCCTCTGCGGAGCATACGATGGACTTGGTCCAACTCAGCAGGGGGCGTGAATCCACCCTCCCCCACCAACTTCCCAAACATCGCTGCCAAATACTCCGTGGGCGTTATGCCTTCCTTCCACCTCCTCTGGCAGCCCCACAATTTGAACGGTTTTACGTCCTGGACGATTCTCTAAAACATTTGCCTTGGCCTTCAATGATTTATTCACCTCGGCCACGAGAGACATCTCCGATTCCAGCGAGGCAATCTGAACACTGTGTCTCAAAAGGGCCACTTCCGTATCTTTTATCGTGGCTCCATGGGCTTCCATGATTTAGTTGGTCTTCTCCAGAGCCACTCGGTTGGGGAAGGCGGCCTCCTCCACCGATTTCCGGAGGTCCTCCCACAGGATCCGCCAGTGTTCATCGAATTATTTCCACAAGGTACTCGAAAGCACCTCGGCTGTTAGTGGGGTGGCCAGAGCCCCAGAGGCTGCCTCCGCCATTTTATCTGCTGCGACACTAAAGGGCAATTTTAGCGTGGCCAATCCACCTAACCTGCACACCTTTGGACCATGCTGGGGAAACTGAAGCACCCGGAGGTAACCCACACAGACACGGGGCGAACGTGTAGACTCCACACAGACAGTCACCCGAGGTTGGTATTGAAGCCGGGTCCCCGGAGCAGTGAGGCAGCAGTGCTAACCACTGTGCCACCGTGCCGCCCCACAAGGCTTTATGAACGCAAACCCTGCTTCAACTGAGAAAAAAGGGTGGAATCCTTTCTTCAAGAGCAGCATTTAAACAGTCTGAGCGAGTACAGATTGATGAAGGCTGTTTTTGAGAGCGGACCTGGCACCTTCTACAGCAGACCAGTGTGAAAAACATACAAAACGGTTAGCGTAGAGATGAAAAACAGCGTTGCCAAAATCTTAGAAAAGCAGAAGATGAATATTTGTGAGCACAGGGATATTCAGGCCCACTGGGCTCAGACATGGAGCAGCTTAAACAACAAATCGAGATCTGTAAACAGGAGGATGACAATTCCAATCTAAAAATACAACGCACTAGATTAGAATTATCACCTTGTTCTTTTGTTTTTAAGATTGCTCTTGTTTTAACAGGAATACGATCTACAATAAATCGCAATCCCTTTTGATCTGTTGTTCATTCTCCATTTACACTTTCCACTTTGAAATACATACACGCCGTACACTCACTTCACCGATAAGAGAGTTCAACGCCTGGAAAGGTGGATTCACCCTGTGGTCTCCTGGTCCAGGTTGCTGACTGGCATACCACAAGCCTAGGACGATGCTCTGGGGGGTTCCAGGTTCGAATCCCACCATGGTAAATGGTAAATGGCCCTGTGGTAGGCATGGGTGAGCTGGAAATTTGAACCAAAAGTCAAAATTAGCGGAGATAAAAGCAATCAGTCTGATCACCTACCACTGGTCAGTGTGATCACTGTTGTGGTGAATGTGATCACTAATTAGAGTGATTGCCCTGTGCCTCAGATGCACACTATCTTACACCACAGATGCTTTTTGATCAATGAAGAATAAGAGGAGATCTAATTGAAGTTATAAACATCAATGGTAGGGTCATGATCGTGTAAATCAGGAGACACCAGTTACACAGATCAGTGTATCTAACCAGAGGGAATTAATTGAAGGCCATCATTAAATTAAAAACGAATGAGAAGGAAGATTTTCTTCTTTCAGAGCAGATCTCATAACAGGGGCGAAATACTCCGACCCTGCGCCTGGGGCCGCCTAAAATCCCGTCCCCGCCGTGGCAGAGATTCTCCGCCACCCGGGAAGTGGCGGCGGCGGAATCTCGCCACTCCGATCGGAGAGGCCCCTGCGGTGATTCTCCGGCCCGGATGGGCCGAAGTCCCGCCGCTGGGAGGCCTCTCCCGCCGCCGAGGTTTGAACCACCTCTGGAACGGCGGGATCAGCGGCGCGAGCGGGCCCCCGGGGTCCTGGGGGGGGCGGGGGGCGATCGAACCCCGGGGGGTGCCCCCACGGTGGCCTGGCCCGCGATCGGGGCCCCCCGCTCAGACTCCGGGCCAGTGCCCTGGCTGCACTATTTTCCTCCGCGGCCGCCACGGCCTCCGCTGGAGGCGGAAGAGAACCCCACATCGCGCATGCGCCGGCAGTGACGTCAGCGGCCAGATGCCGCTGACGTCACTGCTGGCGCATGCGCGGACCGGCGAAAGCCTTTCGGCCAGCCCCGCTGCCGGGGGCACTGGTTTTTTGCGCCGGTCTTCTGGTGCAAACCGCTCCGGCGCGGGGCTGGCCCCCAAAGGTGGGGAGAATTCCCCACCTTTGGGGAGGCCCGACCCCTGAAAGGTTGGCGCCACTCCCCTACTCCGGGACCCTCCATCACGCCGGGTAAGGGAGAATGCCGCCCCGTATGTCTCGCCTGCCCCACTACCGGGCAACCTGCCATGGGAGGTCACCTGAGGTGGGACCAAAAGACCCCACTGGTGGGAAAGGTCAGAAAATCCCCACCAGGGAATGAGATTAAGTGGTTTGTCCCTTGCGAGAGCCAGCCCAACCCAAAGTGAGCCCAGCTGCTGCACTATTAGAATTTGCTATTGTATGTTCTTCCTGACTCTCTGGACTGTCAAATCATTCTGTTCATGGTCAGTATCATTGTAGATCATCGCTCAGTGTAACTATACAACATTGATCAATCAATTGAGCAAGGACTGGTGTTTTGTGCTTAAAAAAAGGAGGTTACAATGGGATGAGAGAAGAACTAACTAAGGTAGACTGGAAGCAAAGGATTTATGGTGAAACATTTGAGGAACAGTGGAGAACCTGCCAATCGATTTTTCACAGGGCTCGGCAAAAGTTCATACCAAAAAAAGAAAGGAAGGTAGAAAGAGGGAAAATCGACCGTGGATATCTAAGGAAATAAGGGAGAGAATCAAATTGAAGGAAAAAAGTGGGAAAGATTAGTGGGCGATGAGAGGATTGGGAAATCTTTAGGGGCAACAGAGAGCTACTAAAAAAACAATAAAGAAGAGTAAGATAGATTATGAGAAACACTGTTTAGAACAGGGCTAAATCGCTGGCTTTGAAAGCAGACCAAGGCAGGCCAGCAGCATGGTTCAATTCCCGTAACGGCCTCGCCAAACAGGCGCCGGAATGTGGCGACTAGGGGCTTTTCACAGTAACTTCATTGAAGCCTACTCGTGACAATAAGCGATTTTCATTTTATTTTTCATTTTTATGAGAGTAAACATGTTCAGAATATAAAAAGATAGTAAAAGTTTCTACAAATATATAAAACAAGAAAATGACTAAAGTAAATATTGGTCCTTTTAGAGGATGAGAAGGGAGATTTAATGATGGGAGATGAGGAAATGCCTGAGGATCTGAACAGGTTTTTTGGGTCGGTCTTCACAGTGGAAGACACAAATAACATGCCAGTGACTGATGGAAATGAGGTTATGACAGGTGAGGACCTTGAGAGGATTGTTATCACTAAGGAGGTAGTGATGGGCAAGCTAATGGGGCTAAAGGTAAGCAAGTCTCCTGGCCCTGATGGAATGCATCTCAGGGTACTGAAAGAGATGGCTAGGGAAATTGCAAATGCACTCGTGATAATTTACCAAAATTCACTAGACTCTGGGGTGGTCCCGGCGGATTGGAAATTAGCAAACGTGACATCACTGTTTAAAAAAGGAGGTAGGCAGAAAGTGGGTAATTATAGGCCAATGAGCTTAACTTTGGTAGTAGGGAAGATGCTGGAATCTATCATCAAGGAAGAAATAGCGAGGCATCTGGATAGAAATTGTCCCATTGGACAGATGCAGCATGGGTTCATAAAGGACAGGTCGGGCCGAAATAATTTAGTGGAATTTTTTGAGGACATTACCAGTGTGGTAGACAATGGGGAGCCAATGGGTGTGGTATATCTGGATTTCCAGAAAGCTTTTGACAAGGTGCTACACAAAAGGTTGCTGCATAAGATAAAGATGCATGGCATCAAGGGTAAAGTAGTAGCATGGATAGAGGATTGGTTAAATAATAGAAAGCAAAGAGTGGGGATTAATGGGTGTTTCTCTGGTTGGCAATCAGTAGCTAGTGGTGTCCCTCAGGGATCCGTGTTGGGCCCACAATTGTTCACAATTTACATAGATGATTTGGAGTTGGGACCAAATGCAATGTGCCCAAGTTTGTAGACGACACTAAGGTGAGTGGTAAAGCAAAAAGTGCAGAGGACACTGGAAATCTGCATAGGGATTTGGATAGGTTGGATAGCCCCACTCTGCCATGCCAACATGATGGCGTGGGCCACATCGGGAGCTTTCTTCTGCGAGCCACACGTCGGTTTCTCGCCTCAGCCAGCAAATAAGGGAAAATTCCACCCAAAATGTTTCCCCTCCCCAAAAAAAGACTTGGATCTTAAAGTCAACTGATACTTTGGAATAGGTCAACAGCTGACTAAAGTGTTTCTCAGAGTAGAACAGCCCCACAGAGCATCATAAGACACCAACCTAGGAGTAAAAATAATGGACTCGAACACATTTAAATACAAATTAGTTCTGAAAACCAGGCGTGGAGGACCATATTTCCACACCAGTAACTGTGTAAAATTCTCATCCTGGGTTTCAAATCCCTTCTTTGTCTCACCTCTCCCTATCTCTGGAGCTTCTTCCATCCCAGAACCCTTTGGGATCTCTGTGATCCTGCAATTCTCGAGTCTCGCGTGTTAATTTCTCCTACATTTAGTGGCCTTGCCTTCAGTTCTCTGGGCTGACGCAGTTCCCTCCCTATGTCTGTCTGCCTCTCGACCTCATTCCCCCTTTCAGACGCTTCTTCCAACCTCCTTCACCACTCTATTAGTCACCTGTCAATATTACTTGATGTGGCATGGTGCCAGATATTATTTGTTCAACCTCCTGTGAGACACCTTGTGCCATTTTGCTATGTTAAAGATTCTATGCAAATGCCGCTTGTTGGCATTAACTTCCACATGTGGTGATTTATTTCAAATTCATTCTGGGGATGTAGACATCGCTGGAAGGACCAATGTTTCATTTCGATCTTCTTCTTCGAGATACAACTTTGATACAAACTTGGATACAACTCTTTGGGCAGTTAAGAATTATCCAGATTGGTGTAGGACTGGAGTCAAAGGTAGACATGACTTGGTAAGGATGGCAGATTTATTCATGGAAGGCTATGAATCAGTTAGGTCTCTAATCCCTCAACCAACACTAAACAGATGATGTGCTCATTTATCTCATTGCTGTCCATGGACCTGATAGAGCTGCTGCATTTCTTACAATGCATTCTTTAGCTGTTCTTAAGATATTGGCTGAAGTTTTCTTGGAGGTCCCGCTGGTGGAATTATCTGGTCCTGCCAACAGTAACCCCCCCACCGCAGCGTGTTCCCTGGGTGTGAACAGTGGGAAAACCCATTGACAGTGGCAGGACTGGAAGACCCCGCCGCTGGACGATGGCGGGTCACCTCGGCCACCAAACACGCCATGTTGGGGGGGAGGGGTGGAAATTCCCAACCATCATATGTATGCAGACAATGGCATGTATCTTTCAGAAGCTGCATCGTAATATCACAATTACATCTCCGTGTGTAAAGCAGCGGGGTCAAAGGTATGACCTCCATATTAGATGTTCACTATTGCCTGTGATCTCTAGGCAGACCTTCATTATTGCCTGTGACTTTGTGTCAATAAGACTTCATGGGCGGGATTCTCTAAAAATGGGGCTTTGTCCCGACGCCGGCGGGAAACCAGCGCCAATGATTCCGGCGTGAATGGCCCCTGAAAATGAGGGATTCTCACCTTTCTAGGTGGCTAGGTTGCTGCCGGAGTCATCCCCGCAGCTCCAGCTGGTGGGGAACAGCCCGCGCATGCGCAGAACGGCCAGCGTGTTCTCGCGCATGCGCGGAACGGCCGGCATTTTTCCGCGTATGCGCCGGGATTCCCTTCTTCACACCGGCCCCCGGGCAATATGGTGGAGAACCAACCGGGGCCCGGCATGGAGTAAAGTAGGCCCCCACGGAACCAGCCCGCCGGCCGATCGGTAGGCCCAGATCGTGGGCCAGGCCACCGTGGGAGCCCCCCCCACGGGGTCAGATCCCCCCGCTCCTCCTCCAGAATGGACCCGCACACTTACCTTCCAGGTCCCGCCATGTGTGAGGTGGGTAATCCATGCCAACGGGACTGGGCCAAAATCATCGGCCACTCGAGCCATCGGAGCCCGAAGAACCTCCGTGGGGGCCCCCGACCGGCATGGCGGGAATCCCGCCGGCATCTGAAAATGGGCACCGGAGAATGTGGAAGCCGTCGTCCGGGCGCGATACCCGCACCCCCCCGGGAATTCCCGGCCCATATACCTTATCAGACAGGCTATAGTCAAGTCATCAGCCTATGCAACCTTTGAAACTTGTGCAGAGCTGTCTACAGTTGTCGCTAGTAATAAACTTCATTATGTTCAACCAGAACCCTTGTCGGTCTCACTATCTTGCTCGGTATCAATAGCAGACGGACACACCCCTGAGGGTCCACATTGAGACCTTCAACATGTCTGGTGGCACGAGACTGTGAGAGGCCACGATAGCTGGAAAGCACTTTGTGATGTCCTGAGACTCTGAAACTTATTGTATAAATGCAAGTCTTTCCTCCTTTTACGCTGGATAAATTCAGTCCTCTACATCAGGGGCATGAGATGACAGATTTGTATCAATGTGTGACTCCTGGAGACTGAGCTGATAGGTTTGTCAATAATAATTCAAACTACAACATCCACAGTGTAAAATAATAAAGTTCTATCACTGTGGAGAGATTCACTTTATATACAATTGATCGATCCCCATGGAGCTAAATGACAGCTCCTATAACACAGAAGACCCAGCGTTACCAGAATCCATCAGATTCCCTTTGTCCCCTCCACAGAGGATGGGCAAAGTAGGCGATCTCTTCATTTGAGATAGTCTTCACTGGGCTGACACCAAAAATATTGAGGAAAATGTTGAAGGAAGTGCAGAAGCTGCTGAGTTGTACAAACTGACAACAAGGGACGAACACGGAAAAGGCTTGTTCACCACTTTGACAACTCTTACATGCTGTGTGTCTGCTCATGCTGGGGCGGGGAGAACTCCCACGTTACTCACACATCGCTTCTTGTGTCCACATCATCCCGATGTACTCGTGATCACCCAGTCCACAGAAAACAAAGGCAAAAAGACAAGAAAGAAGAGTCGAGAGATGGAGGGGGGTGAGATTGTTTCGGTCTGGTTTAGTAGTAGCCGGCCTTTTCATATTCAATCGAACCTCTGCTCCTATCTGAATGAAGTCTATGATTGAAATAAATGGGTTCTGTACTAACTGGGTAAAGTGGGAGGGACAGCAAGAGAGAGAGACAGGATGGGAAAAGAGAAATGATAGAGGGGAATGGAAAGAGATGGCAGAAATGAGAAAGGATGAGGATTGAGGGGAAGAGAGGAAAGGATGAGAGAAAAGGGAAAGGCTGGGAAAGGGAAAACCAAAAGAAAAAGGGTGCATAGGAAGAGGGAAGGAGGCATAAGAAAGATGGAAAGTAGACAATAGCCCGAAAGTTGACAGTGCTGCTGAGGTCTGGATAGGAGGATGGAGAAAGGTTTAATTGACCGGATTCTGTTCACCTAGCTGCATCCCGTACCAATCCAGGGATCATGATAATAAGCGATTCCTTGACTTAGAGAAATTGGTTTCCTTTTCTACTTTGCTGTTTTGTTGCCACTTCTCAAACTTCAAAAAACATTAATGCTATTGCATTTGTAAAGGCTGAAGGCGCTATTATCTATGCAGGGACCTCTAATGAGAGAAGAGCTGATTCATGTGGAATGATGCTCAGTTTGTAAGCAGGCACTCACCCTTGTCAATGCTCCCCTTTCTTCTTTTATTAAAGGTGGACAGTGCCACTGAGGTAGATCTTCCACCTGGTACCAGAATTCAAAACGGGAATTGTGGATCTCCCCATCTTTTCTTTCCGTGGCAATGAATATTTGCGATCTCCTTTTAAGTCTGAGCTGAGTTACTGACAGTTTTGCTGCTGTGGACAACCACGAACTGAGCTGATGCTGCATTTTGCACGCGGCAGATCCTGCAGCCAATTAACCAGGTTCCGAAAATTGAGCAAAAGTATCCGCCCGTTGCAAAGAGACTTTGCATCTCTGCACACCGCCTGCCCGTGCCTGTCACAATTCAGTAGTTTCAGGCAAATTATTAATGTCACATTTCATATAAGCGCAAGGAGACAAAGTCAGTCATTTGAGAATGACAAACCTTCCATCAACAGAAATTCCTGGCTCCTCCGTGTCCACTGCCTCTTAAACGACACAGGTATGAGCAGAGGACCGATTTATTTTGAAATCAATTGAATATTGTGATATTAAAGGAACCTGCACAACTCCAGCTTGCAGTTATCACAGAATCTTTACAGTGCAGGAGGAGGTCATTCGGCCCATCGAGTCTGCACCGGCTCTTGAAAGAGCACCGTATCCAAGCCCACACCTCCACCCTATCCCCATAACCCAGTAACCCCACCCAACACCAAGGGCAATTTTGGACACTAAGGACAATTTAGCATGGCCAATCCATCTATCCTGCACATCTTTGGACTGTGGGAGGAAATTGGAGCACCCGGAGGAAACCCACGCACACACGGGGAAAATGTGCAGACTCCGCACAGACAGTGACCCAAGCCGGGAATCGAACCTGGGACACTGGAGCTGTGAAGCAGTTGTGCTAACCACCATGCTACCGTGCTAGCCGGTCAGCACTAACTCTGAACGAACATTTTATGCCGTCCCACTTGTGGTGTTCTTTGTCTTGCTAACTTTAGAACGGTTGGCGTAGTGTTTATAAATACCACAAATAGCTTTTAAATTGAACAAAGCTATAAATTTATTAACACTACTTAATTGAATTTGACACTTTTCCTCTATAACACACCGTTGATAATAAACATATAAGCTACACTCACCTACTACTAATCTCTACACTATTACATGAACTATGATCTGCTCTCACTCACACTATCTTTCCTTCAGTCTGTTCTCTAGCTTTCTCCTCAGCCTCTCACCCCCAAGGCTTAGCATCGATGCCTTATATAATTGTACATCTAGTTCCCTTCAGAATATCGAGCCAAGCTCCAAAGAGGAGGCCTATTGGACACAAATCGTTAACTCTGTTTCTCGCTCCACGGATACTGCCAGCCCTGAGCTTTTACAGCACATTTTGTTTTTATTTCAGATCGCCAGCATCTTCAGGATTTCGCTTCCATTTGCATTTCAAGGAATGTCTTAAATGAGAGTTAGAAGTCTTACAGCGCCTGGTTAAGGTCCAACAGGTTTGTTCCAAATCAGTAGCTTTCAGCGCAAAGTTCCTTCCTCAGGTAAATGAAGGAGCTACACTCCAAAAGCTAGTGATTGAAAACAAACCTGTTGGACTTTAACCTGGTGTCGTAAGACTTCTTACTGTGTCCACCGCTGTCCAACGGCGGTATCTCCACATCATTAAATGAGAATGAGGTCGAGAAGTTTAGTGAGGGAATTCCAGAATCGGGAGCCCTGTATTAGGACACATTTTTCCAAGAGCAACATTTTAGTTTTAATATGTATGGAACTTCTGTCACAGGCCCATTCAGGTCCAGTGGAGGCATTCCCATCGCACCATTGACTTTAATCAACCCTTGTACTAAAGGAATAATTGTGCCCACAGTATAAGTGTGCACAACTCCAATTGCTTTGGCATCCACAGTATCGTGCTTCGAAAATATCAATGTCATTAAAAACGAGAAAGTCAATGTCTTTTTGCTGTTCCACTTCGTCTGGAGCTGCACCTTCCATCTTCATAGACCCAACAACAATCGAACTTCGCTTTCAGGCTGTGTTTACTTGTAGGCACAGGCCGAATGTAAGAGACCATCAAAAATATGACAACACCTTCCCAACAGGCTGTGGCTTAGTTGTTAAAGCTCTCTTCACTGAGTCAGAATATTATGTGAAAATTCTGGAACTCCCAGCCTGACAACCCTGTGGGTGTGCCTACACCACATGGGCTGTAGCAGCGGTTCAAGAAGGCACTTTCTCACGGGCAATTAAGGATGGGCAATAAATGCAGGCCGGACCAGCGACACCCACACCTCTTGAATGAATTTTTTAAAAAACCCTCAATAATTTGAGCACAAAACCCGATACAGGCTGATTCTACGATGCAGTATTGAGGGAGTGCTGCTGCATGGTTGGAGGTACGGACTTCTGGATGAGCAATAAGCCAAGGCTCCGTCTGGTCTTTTGGGTGGGTACAAATGACTCCATGGCACTATTTGTGAAAAAAACAGTGGGGGAGGGAGGTGTGGGGGAGTGTTCTCTCCAGTGCCTTGGGCCAATAGTTATCCCACAACCAATTTGACTGGAAAAAGAGCAGGGTATCTGGTCATTATCACATTGCTGTTTATGGGATCTTGCTGTGTAAAATCCGGCAGCCATGTTTTTAAAAATTTATAACAGTGACCACACTTCAAAACTGTTTTGTCGATTGTAAAGAGCTTGAGGGCATCCTGCGTTTTCGGAAGGTGGGATTATGAACTTGAGTCTTTCTCTCTTATGGCATAATGCTCCCGCAGTTGTAAAACAGTTTTTCAGACTAGTCATTGAACCATGGAATGAAACAGGACAGGAGGAAGCTATTCCATCCCCTTGGCTTTTCTTAACAACTACCCGTTTCGTTTCACTCTCCCAGTCTATGCTATATAGTTATGCAATATATTCCCTCCTCAAGTATTAATTCAAATCCTTTTTGAAAGTTACTGTCGAACCTGTTTCCATTACCGGGTAAGGTCGTGCATTCCAGCACATTACAATTCACTGCGTGAAATCATTTCACCTCAGCTCCCCCAGCTCTGTCTTGTTTACCAGTCGCATTAAATCTGAGCCTTTTTGTTCCTGACCTCTTGCCACGAGAAACGATTCACTCTATTAAAACCCTCCATCACCTTGAACATTGCTGTTAAGATAATTTCATAAATTGTATTGGATAGGTTTTGGAGAATGGCGAAAGTACAGTGTTACAGGCAAACAGAATCATAGGCATGGAGTCATAGAGCTACACAGCACAGAAAGTGGCCCTTTGGCCCATCGCGTCTGTGCCGGCCATCCAACAAGGACCTATCTATTCTATTCCCATTTCCCAGCACTTGATCCATAGCCTTATATGCTGTGCAGGTGTGAGGGCTCACCTAAATGCTTCTTAGATGTTGTGAGTGTTCCTGCCTCTGCCGCGCTTTTGGGCGGTGAGTTCCAGATTCCCACCACCTTCCGAGTGAAAAAGCTTTTCCTCAAATCCCCTCGAACTCTCCTGCCCCTTACCTTAAATCTGTGCCCCCTGGTTATTGACTCCTCTACTAAGGCAAAAATAACTACCTTATCTATGTCCCTCATAAATTTGTACACCTCAATCAGGTCCCCCCTCAGCCTTCTCGACTCGAAGGAAAACTGCCTCTCTTCACAGCTCAAACGCCCCAGCCCAGGCAATATCCTGGTGAATCTCCTCTACACCCTTACTAGTGCAATCATATCCTTCCTATAGTGTGGACACCAGAACTGCACACAGTACTCTAGCTGTGGCCTAATGAGCATTTTATACAGCTCCATCATAACCTCCCTGCTCTCATGCATTCTTTGCTTCATAATAAAGGCAAGCATCTCAAATTCCTTCCTACCCACCTTATCTACCTGTCCTGTTCCCTCACGGATATTTGGACATGCACCCAAGGTCCCTCTGAAATGAAATGAAAATCGCTTATTGTCACGAGTAGGCTTCAAATGAAGTTACTGTGAAAAGCCCCTAGTCGCCACATTCCGGCGCCTGTTCGGGGAGTCTGGTACGGGAATCGAACCGTGCTGTTGGCCTGCCTTGGTCTGCGTTCAAAGCCAGGGATTTAGCCCTGTGCTAAACAACCCCAAAGGTTGTCTATACTTCCTAATGTCCAACCATTCATTGTATATTCCTTTGTCTTGTCACTGAGCTAAATCGCTGGCTTTTAAAGCAGACCAAGCAGGCCAGCAGCACGGTTCAATTCCTGTACCAGCCTCCCCGGACAGGCGTCGGAATGTGGCGACTAAGGGCTTTTCACAGTAACTTCATTGATGCCTACTCGTGACAATAAGTGATTTTCATTTCATTTCATTTCATCCTCCCAAAATGCATCACCTCACACTTTTCAGGGTTATTTTCCATTCGCCAATATTCTGCCCATCTGACCAGAGATATATATTGTCTTGTAATCCAAGGACTTTTCCTCCTCACTATTTACCATACCATCGATTTCTGTTCATCTCCAAACTTACTGATCATACCCCCCCCCATATTATTGTCCAGATCATTAATGTACACGGCAATTAGCAAGGGACCCAGCACCAATCCCTACAATACACCACAGGAAAGGTGGTGGCGCAGTGTTATTTTCACTGAACTAGTAATCCAGCGAGCCAGGGTAATGTGCTGGGGACCAGGTTTCAAATCTCATTAAAGGCAGATGGTGAAATTCACATTGCACAAACTCTGGAACTGAAAGTTTATCGATGACCACGATTGTGATTAAAAATCTACCTGGCTCACTAATGTCCTTTAAGGAAGGAAATCTGGCATCCTTACCCAGTCTGACCTAAAGGTGACTCCAGATAATTTAGCAATGTGATTAACTCTAGCAAGCCACTCAGTTCAAAGGCAATTTAGGGATTGCTATAAATACTGGCCCAACCAGCGACACCCACATCCCCTGAAAAAATAATTTAAAAGAAACAGTGGAGAGACTTCCAGTGGTAAAAGCAACCTTTGACTATCACTGCCTCCTGCGACTAAGACAGTTTTGGATCCAACTTGCCAAATTGCCCTGGACATTCTTGATCAGTCAGTCTCCCATGCGGGACCTTGTCAAAAGTCTTACTGAAGTCCATATTCACTGCATCAACTGCAAAAGCAGGGATGTGGGACTAAGGGCTGGGGCCTCAATGTTTTACAGTTCATATAAATGACTTGGATGAAAGGACTGAAGGAATGGTTGCAAAATGTGTTGATGATAGGAATGTAAGTTGTGAAGAAGACATAAGAGGACATAAATAAGTTAAACATGATGCGGGCAAGTGTGAAATTGCCTATTTTGTCAGGAAAAATGAAAAAGCTTATTATCTAAATGGTGAGAGAGTTCAGAGCTCGGAGGAGCAGAGGGATCTGGGTATGAATCACAAAATGCTAGTATGCAGGTACAGCAAGTCAAGCTAATAGAATGTTATCATTTATTACAAGGGAAATTGATTACAAAAGTGGGTTATGCTCCAGTTGTACAGGTTACCAGTGAAAGCACATCTGGAGTATTGTTTACAGTGTTGGTCTCCTTATTTAAGGAAATATGTAAATTCATTCAAAGCAGTTCAGAGAAGGGGCGGGTTTCTCCGACCCCCCCGGCCGGGTCGGAGAATCGGCGGGGGGAGGGGGGGGGGGGGGGGGGAGGGCGAGGCATGAATCCTGCCCCACCGCTCCGACGCCGGCTGCCAAATTCACTGGTGCTGGTTTTTTGGTGGGGGCGGGGATCACGTTGTGCCGGTTGGGGGCCGTTGGAAGTGCCCCCCACCCACCCCCCATTGATTCTCCGGGCCCCGATGGGCTGAGCGTCCGCCCATTTTCGGCCGGTCCCGCCGGCGTGATATACACAAGGTCCATACCGGCGGGACCCGGCTCTGAGGGCGGCCTGCTGAGTCCTCGGGGGGGAGGGGGCGCAGGGGGATCCGGCCCCGGGGGAGGGGGGGGGCACGGTGGCCTGGCCCGCGATCGGGGCCCACCGATCCGCGGGCGGGCCTGTGCAGTGGGGGCACTCTTTCCCTCCGCCCCGGCCTGTGTAAAGCTCCGCGATGGCCGGCACAGAGAAGAAACGCCCTGCGCATGCGCAGGGATCACGGCAGCGGGTTTGCGCATGCGCCAGAACACATGGCGCTCCTGTGCATGCACCAACACGCATGGCTGGCGGAGGCCACCAACCACTCCAGCGCCAGCCTAGCCCCCGGAAGTGCGGAGGATTCTGCACCTTCCGGGCGGCCCGACGCCGGAATGGTTCACGCCACTCCTTGGCGCCGGTACGGCCCCGCCGCCGGCTTGGGGAGAATCCCGGCCCAGGTTTATTGAACTAATACCAGGAACGAGCAGGTTGCCTTAGACGGAATGGTTGGACGGGCTAGGCTTGTCTCCACTGGAGTTTCGAAGTGTAAAAGGCGACTTGACGGAAAGATAAAAGATTCTGAGGGAGGTATTGACAGGGTGGATGTGGAAAGGATGTTTCCTCTTGTGGAAGAATCTAGAACTAGGGGACACTGTTTAAAAAATAAGGGGTCATCCATTTCAGACAGAGATGAGAATTTCTTTCTCTCTCATTAGGTCTTTGGAACTCTCATCTTCAAAAGACAGCGGAAGCAGGGTCTTTGAATATTTTCAAGGCAGAGCTAGATAGATTCTTGATTAACAAGGGGTGAATGGTTATTGGGAGCAGACGTCAGATTCCAGTCAGATCAGCAATGATCGTATTGAATGGCAAGGCAGGCTGCATGGGTCAAGTGGCCTTCTCCCACTGCTAATTCGTATGTTCATATGTCAGCAGGATCGCTCTTTCAAAGAGCCAGCACGTGCATGATGGACTGAATGGCCTCTTTCTGCGCTGTATCGTTCTTCTGTGAATCTCCCTTCAGCCTTCTTCCCTCAATGGATCCCAGTTTCTCTACTCTCTCCACATACCTGAAGTCCAGTTTCCCTGCTCCCATTCTGGTAGATCTCCTCTGCACCCTCTGTAGCTTGAGCAATTCCACAGGTGACCTGTTAGTGCTCAGATATTAATCTGTGAGGTTGGTACAACCGCGTGGACTACAGTGCGAGCATTCATGTGCCTTGTCGGGATTTACTGCTGTATTACAAACCCAAACAAACAAGAACAATACTGCAGCAACAGCCGCGTACTGCAGGAACCCAGGCCAGGGCAGACTCCCTCGGTAGACATTCCCTCCCCCCCACCCATCTGTTGCTTAGGCTGCTGGACACAAACTTATTTGGAACATCCGGCTTTATAAGTCAGTTTTTGTTGCCTGTGCTTCATACTCTTATGCATTAGTATAGTAGAACTTCAGCCTTAAGAGCATGTTAATGGCCTATTTACAGAAGATGAGTATAAGGATAAACTACATTGGCTTAATGTAGTGTCTGACAGTTCCTCAATAAGGATAGCCTGGCTTTAAATACCAACCTGCATTTTACAAATTACCCACTGTTAAAAGCATGTGGTCAGAGAGCCAATTACCTCCAATGTACCAAACTCTAGATCAATCAGTAATAACTGGAATGCAGATTCTTGGTAAGAGCAATTTCAATTATGAACATCTTTCTTTTTGTTGGATAAGCCAATGCACTCTTGAGAGAAATTGACTCTACTTCACATTTTGAATGGAAACAACCTTGGTTGGTCGCAAGGTCATATTGCAATGCAGTGATTGTTCTGTAAATGTCAAAGCACATGTTAGCTATTAGGGAATAGAAGGTTAAATTCTTGCATGAAGAATAAAGTACTTTATGAATAGAAAAGCACAATCAATCATGTACGAGTGACGCCTCCACTCTGTTCACTAAATCGCTCCTATTGGTGGCTCAGTCAGTAAATGCACACAGGTGGGGTTGAGCCCGACAGAGTAGTCCAACTCCTGTTCTGGCCTGAGTTTGCTGATCTGTGCAGTACTCAGCAGAGGCATTGCAATTGATGGTGTGGCCGGCCAACAACAACAAACTGAGAACCACAACTGACTGTAGCTCACGTGTTTACTTTGCTCTTCAAGTAGTGAGGTGGGGCTGAGGCTGGGGCACCCTGTTGATCTGGGTAATAAGGGGAAAGAAGGCAGGGCGATCAAGGTGCAAAGGACATTGAACACAGGGAGGGAGGTGACAAGTTGAAGATTCTGATGGAGAATCGTCTAATAGTAGCTTAAGGAATGAACGCCAGTGGTGGAGTGGAGAGAATGAGGAGGGGTAACTTGACGCTGTTGAGTGAAGATGTAGGCTGGGGTGAGGATGTGGAAGAAGTGGATGGAACAAATCTCTGGGAAAGGGTGATTAGGATGGTTACCTGGGAGACCTTCCTTGAGAATGGGCAATTGGAGTCACTGCCTTTTGGTGCACCTTAACAAGAGACTGCAGGAGCTATTGGCTTTGCAATGCAGAGAGGTATGTGAGATTGGAAAATGTAGGCATCCATTACAACATAGAACGTATAGTGCAGAAGGAGGCCATTCAGCCCATCAAGTCTGCACCGACCCATTTAAGCCCTCACTTCCACCCTATCCCTGTAACCCAATAACCCCTCCTCACCTTTTTGGTCACTAAGAGCAATTAATCATGGCCAATCCACCTAACCTGCACATCTTTGGACTGTGGGAGGGAACCGGAGCACCCGGAGGAAACCCACGCAGACACGGGGAGAACATGCAGACTCAGCACAGACAGTGACCCAGCGGGGAATCGAACCTGGGACCTTAGCGCTGTGAAGCCACAGTGCTATCTACTTGTGCTACCATGCTGCTTAAGGAAGCAAAGCTGCTGCAGAACTAACGGATCATCAATGAAAGCCTCCGATGTGCTTTCTCCAAATGGCATTGGATAATGGGCCATAGAGCATCCAGTCATTGTTGAAATGCAAGTTGAGCTTCACCAGCATACAAGATCATAGACTGAAGAACAGCCTTTCGTAAGGTGGCCCATTTAATGAATGCGTTCAGATTACTGCCAGCCTTTGTGGGATTGTGATGTCAACTATCAGGGATGGCAATGTGGTCGGCTACATGTGTGAAAGCCCACCTTAGTTGCAAGAGAAAATTAGAGAAAATCTAGGAGCGCAGATGCAGCTCTGGGGTACAACATTATTGACTAGTATTCATTAATCTTTTGCATCTATCAGGAGAAGGACCCGGCGCTGCTTGGCCAAGCTTCAAGAGGAGGTCCCACATCAGGACTAGGGTGCCCCAGCAGTACTCAGAGGATGAAGAACTTGGAACCTTTCCATGGAAGCAACTTGCATGACCAAGGGCCTACCAAAGAAAACTGTCTTGTCCAGAGATAAGCAACAGACAGTGCCGCATCTGTCTCGACTTGACACGAGATGTGGTAGATCATATCTGCCCTCATCAAGGAGGCCACCCTAAAGAAGTGCTTCCAATGTTTGCCGCTCAGATGGGGCTCTGCAGTTCTTCCACCTCAATAACACTGCTGGACCCTGCTCTCCCCCAGCCTACGTGCTGTTACAATTCCCAACAACACTGGGCCTCTGTTTGTCCACTTCTTAAACTGTTGAATTGACACTGGCGCAGCATCTAGAAAATACATGGCCATTCTTATCTATTTCTGGTAGTGTGGGGGGTGCATTCGTGTTCTGGCAAAGGAATATGATTCAGGGCATCTGCATTGGCTATTTGCGTCCCTGGATGATGTGTAATGATGGACTGCTAAACCGACAAGTGCAACACCCAACGCTGTATCCGGGCAAAGCTATTGGGGTTATTGCCCTATCTTCTTTGAATAAACCCAACCATGGCTTGTGGTCTGTCACAAAACTGAAATGTCTCCCATATGGATTTGGTGGAAAGTTTTGATGGCACAGACAATAGCTAGGCCCTCTCTCTCGATTTGCGAATAGTTCTTCCCCACGAGTTCTTGATGGATCCCAAAGGTTTTTCCGACCCGTCATCCATTCTATGGGATAGAACTGCCCCTGTGCATCCACCTGATAACCCAGGTAAATCCCTCATTAGGCTGAAAGATGCACTCTGCCCTCTTGAAGCACAATCCTACTTCTTGGAATCTCATGAACACTTCTTCCAAATTCAACAAGTGTTCTTCTTCTGTCGGTCCTATTACTAATATGTCATCCAAGTCAACACCACACCCGGCAAGTCTTGCAGTGAGCTACCCATGGTTCTTTGGAATGTTATTGAGATGTATAAAATTATGAGGGGCATGGATAGAGTATTCAGGAAGAAACGTTTTCCCATGGTGGAGGGACCAATGACC
Organism: Scyliorhinus canicula; assembly: GCF_902713615.1. NCBI lineage: Eukaryota > Metazoa > Chordata > Chondrichthyes > Carcharhiniformes > Scyliorhinidae > Scyliorhinus > Scyliorhinus canicula. Next base: position 14,397,880 of record NC_052152.1, on the reverse strand, counting down.
AGGGGGAATAGATTTAAGGTAAGGGGCAAGAGGTTGAGAGGGGATGTGAGGTAAAACATTTTTCCCCAGAGGGTGGTGGGAGTCTCGAACTCGCTGCCTGAAAGGGTGGTGGAGGCAGAGGCCCTCATAACAATTAACAAGTATTTAGATGATTCCAAGACATACCCAAGGCTATGGGAAATAGGATTATAATAGTTAGGTTGATGTTTTTGACTGACGCAGACTCGAGGGGCCGAAGGGCCTTTTCTGTACTGTAAGACTTTATGGCACAGGCTGATGAAGCTCCAAAGGGCAAGCGTGTATACTGTAACAACCCCTTTGGGGTGTTTATGGTCACATATTCCTTTGAGGCATTGTCTAGCTCCAGCTTCTGGTAGTCGTAACATGTCTAACTTAGTGAACGTCTGACCTCCAACCAGTTTCACATATAGACCTTTGATTTTGGGGATGGGGTACTTGTCCAGCATTGCGGACTGGCTCACTATCAGCTGTAGTCCCGCAGATATTAATGGTTTTATCCAGTTTTACTACTGGCACCATCGGTGATGCCAATCTGCAAATCGTACTGGTCGAATGATACCTAGGTCTTCCAGCCTTTTCAACTCTGTTTCGATCTTCTCCAATAAAACATAGGGCACAGGTATCTGAGGAATCTTTGGGTGGCTTCTGGGTTCACATGAATTCTTGCCTTAACTCCATCAATTTTTCTTAATATTTGCTGATGATCTTGATGCTAAAAATCTCTAGCCAATTTAATTTGATCTCTTGGAGCCTGTCATCCCCCCATTAAACTCAGCCTCTGACCAGTTGCCATGACTAAAGGCAGCTGCGCGGATTGCTGTTGAGAGCTCACTGGGATCATCATCCTGTCTATTAGCTTTATGGCCTCCACCGCATCTGTCATCAGCCTGGTCCCAGTGTTTTCAACATCAAGGGGTGGACACCTTCTTGAAGGTACCAGTAGGTTTGCTCTCCCACCATGGCGACTGAGGGCCCAGTGTCCATTTCTATCCATAACGTCCTTCTGTTTACCAATAACTCCACTGTAATCGGGGCCACTTTGCCCATTTTTACAGACATAACTTTCCATTCCACCTCAGGGCCATCTTCCATATGGGATACTGGTGATATACTGTTCGATCTACTAATACTAGGCTGGTTCTGCTTATATTTGGATTTATGTCTCTGTTATAACATGCCCGGATCCTATTGGCTGGGGACAATTGGTTACCCCATGATCCTTGAGGAATATGAGCTTCCCCAATGAGAGGGGGCGAGGAAATCATTAGCAGTGTAGCTGTATAAATAGAACTGGCCAGTTTGGTGCTAGCTAGAGAGGGTACCGGTAGTGACCTTCTGGTACCGTGTACTTACTGTTTTAAATAAAGTTATTTCCTGTTTGATTCGACAAACGCATGCTGGATTCTTGGTGGCCCTCAGAAAAGTCTCAAATGTCCTTGATTTCCGCACGTGAAGCATTCAGCTTCCCCTCTTTACAGAGTGCTTTCCATACTCAGCTCTCGAGAGACCAAGACACCACAGTGAATTCCCAACTCCATCCCTGATTGAAGTAACGGATCACATAACTGCTCCCACAGAGAATGTCCTTAAAGGGACGAGCTAGGACAGAGGTTACTGTCTTTATCGCAGGATCTGCCAGGATTGTCAGGATTGACTCCAGACCCACAGCAATATGGATGACTCTTAAATGCCCTCAGGAATGGCCTCATGAGCCACTCACTTCAAGGGCAATTTGGGATGGGAAATAAATACTTTCCCAGCCAGCAATGCCCACATCCCATGAATGAATAAATTTTAAAAATCTATTGCTTACTGGCCCGCATTTTATAGATAACATTTTACTCGCAATAAATCTGAAAGGGATTTGTGTCAAATGATATGAAAAGAGCTTATTAAGGCGGGAGGTGAAAAATTGGTCCATTGTTTCTTCAAAGACTATTTTACTTCACAAAGATAAAGTCATATCAGTAATGTTTGTAAATCAACTTGAAAGCACTTGAAAGTAAGTCTATTTATTTACTACAAGCAGTGTAGATCTAACTACATGGATTAAATGGTATTTATAGTCAGTAGAATAATGCAGACATGCACTGCATTAACAACCCAACAAGATGGGGATTAGAGTCTTCTGACCAAAATTGTTTTTATTCCTCACACTTCAGCCGCTGTTATTTATATCCTGCAAGTAGCTCATAAAGGGGTAAACAATTCCTACCACTGTCCACAGATGTGCTAAATTGCCCCTTCGAGTCCAAAGATGTGCAGGTTAGGTGGGGGTTATGGGATTATGGGGATAGGGCTGGACTGCGTTGCCAGCGGGAACAAATAATCCAATGGCTGGAGAATTCTAGCATCTGCCTTTTTTTCTCCCAGCTCAGTTCATTCACATCACTTATAAAAGGACCGCTGGCCATTCACACTGCTCCATTGACCACCGTCCATTCCATGCTCCAGTCCATTCACCGAACTGCAACTTTATGACAGACACGGTGTGTACCCAAGGTTCATATTCTCACCTCACTGTCACTGTGAGCCATCCGCTCATAGCTTGCACACACTATTCGACTGTGGAAGGCACGTCACCCAAACACATTGGACTGGATCCTCCCTTTCGCCGGCAGCGCGTTTACGCCTGCGGATTTCCCCATGGCGTGTGCGTGTCCACAATGGGAAACCCCTTTGGCTGGCTGCCGGAACGGGGAATACCGCTGCCGGTGGGGGCGTGCCGCACCGGAAAACGGGTGCCACGGGACGGAGAATCCCGCCCATTGTGTCACATTCACTTAGGCACTTGCCATTCCCCCACAGGACAAGATGGTCCATAATTGGAAGCAGCAGCATCTAACCAGCAGGGGGACAGAACGGGCTGTATGTCCTCCCCTCCACGGGGGACACAATGCTGGCAATCATTGGCGAGGCCTTGACTGAAGCTGTGGCCGGCGGCAGGGTTGAAACCACAAAGGATGATGTGATGTGCCCAGCTAATCCGCCTCACACTCCAATCCTCTCTCACTTATAATCTCTTGTGATTCACAAGCTGCAGGCTGTGTAAGCACAAAACTCTTTTCACTCCCCACTTCCCTCCCAAAGAGCCCGACCATTAATCCTTTATCCTTTCAGAGAATTTCAGAAGTGCCACCTAGTCAAAAAGCTGGTGCTGGAGATGAAAGTACAGGAGGAACAAGATACCGATGAAGGTGAAACACACATAATCTCGATCTGACACTGGCAGCTCCGATACTGGCACCACGTGAGTTTGAGAGGGCAGGTTCCGCATCTGGTGAATCGTCATATATGAGTGGCCAGACCCCAGGATAGGGGGAAATGATAGCCTGGAAGACGGTTTCTTGGCGGGTATGGTCACACAAGAGTTCCATTGCCAAGGACTCAGATGAAGTCTTCAATGGGGTCGTGTACAGAAAAGGCTGCTGGACACATACAGAAATGCTTTATGCATAAGCAGCTCTCCAGAGGAGCCAGGAACACACAAGAATTAGAAGCAGGTGTAGGCCACCAGGCCCTTCCAGCGCCCGCCCTAGGGTTGCTGGCGCCCCGGGCAAGCTGAACTTCGGCGCCCTTGGGGGGGGGGGGGGGGGGGGGGGGGGGGGGGCCGAGGGGGGGGGGGGGGCGGGGGGGGGGGGGGGGCCGAGGGGGGGCGGGGGGGGGCGGATCCGAGGGGAGGGCGGACCCGAGGGGGGGGCGGGGGAGGGCGGACCCGAGGGGGTGGCAGGGGAGGGCGGACCCGAGGGGGGGCGGACCGAGGGGGGTGCGGGGGGGGGAGCGGACTGAGCGGGGGGGGGGCGGACCGGGGGGGGGGGGCGGACCGAGCGGGGGCGCCTTGGGGGAGGGCGGCCACCACGCATGCGCTGGTTGGCACCGGCCCAACTGCGCATGCGCGGAACCCGAGTCTCTGGCGCCCCCCGGCACATGGCGCCCCGGGCAACTGCCCGAGTTGCCGGTGCCTTGAGCCGGCCCTGGGCCCTTCAAACCTGCCCCGCCATTTAATGGGAAATTGGCTGATCTATGCCGGCCTCAATTCCTTCTCTGTGCCATTCCCCCCTATTCCTCGATCTATCAAGTATTTGCCCACTCTGCTTTAAATATTCCTAATGATCCAGACTCCTCCACCCTCCGGGGGTGAGAGTTCCAAAGATTCGCCACCTTCTGCGAGAAGACATTTCTACGTACTTCAGTTTTAAATGACCAGCCACCTTCGAGCTATATCCCCTTGTTTCAGACTCTCCCACTAGTGAAAATATCTCACTATCTACCCTGTCAAACCCCTTCAGGATCTTATACATTTCAATAAGGTCACCTCTCACTCTCCTAAACGCCAAGGAATACTGACCCAGCCTATTTAATCTCTCTGGACAGGACAACCCTCTCATCCCAGGAATTAGCCTGGTGAATCTCCATGGGACTGCCTCCATTGTTACTATGGAGAGCATTAGCTATGAGGAGAAGTTGAATAAACTCGGTTTCTTTTCACTGGAACGAAGGAGGTTGAGGGGCGACCTGATACAGGTCTACAAAATTATGAGGGGCATAGACAGAGTGGATAGTCAGAGGCTTTTTCCCAGGGTAGAGGGGTCAATTACTAGGGGGCATAGGTTCAAGGTGCGAGGGGCAAGGTTTAGAGGAGATGTACGAGGCAAGTTTTTTTACACAGAGGGTAGTGGGTGCCTGGAACTCGCTACCGGAGGAGGTGGTGGAAGCAGGGACGATAGTGACATTTAAGGGGCATCTTGACAAATACATGTAAGGATGGGAATAGAGGGATACGGACCCAGTGAGGAAGATTTTAGTTTAGACGGGCAGCATGGTCGGCACAGGCTTGGAGGGCCGTACTTGTGCTGTACTTTTCTTTGTTCTTTGTATATTCTATTTTAGGTAAGGGGGCCAAAACTGTGCGCAGTGTTCCAGGTGAGGCCTCAACAACACCCTGTACAATTGCAACAAAACCTCCCTATTTTTAAACTCCAACAAAATGTTTTTTGCCTCCTTAACTACTTGCTGCACGAGCCTGCTAGCTTTTTGTGAAGGGCCCCGCACCATCGTGCAGAGCATGGTGCAGAGATTGGAGCCCAGCATTTCAAGCCCGTTCTAAAGCAGCTACACGAACCTGGAGGAGCAGAGCTGAAATCTCTCGGAGAACCAACAGCTGCTTTCAAGCATGGAGAAAAAGTCATTAGTGAGGTACCGTGCATAATTCAAGATCAGAGTTATTCACTTTAAGCAGGAAGACATGTATGAAAACAAATTCAATCTGCAGAGTTCAAGAAATAAAGAATGGTGAAGGTCAATCGGGAGATTTCAGAGCAGAATTTCCGAAGTTATTACAGGATTGAGGGAGCTAAAAACAATGTATTGTATAATACTCAGCCACGGGCAGCACAGTGGTTAGCACAGTTGCTTCACAGTTCCAGGGTCCCAGGTTCGATTCCCGGCTTGGGTCACTGTCTGTGTGGAGACTGCACGTTCTCCCCGTGTCTGCGTGTGTTTCCTCCGGGGGCTCCGGTTTCCTCCCACAGTCCAAAGTTGTGCTGTTAAGTGGATTGGCCATGATAAATTAGTGTCCATAAAAGGTTAGGTGGGGTTACTGGGTTGCGGAGGTGGGCTTAAGTGGGGTGCTATTTCCAAGGGCCGGTGCGGACTCGATGGGCCGAATGGCCTCCTTCTGCACTATAAATTCTATAATTCTATGAAAGCTGCATACCCTTTACTTCCAAAGATTAAGAAAAATATCAACTCTATGGTAAGACAAGGAGTCATTTCACCTGTAAAAGAGCCAATGGGTTGGTGCTTGTGGATGGTATTAGTTCCAAAGCCACACGGTTCCATAAGAACATGTGTTAATCTCACACAATTTATAAAGCTTTGAAAGAGAAGTTGATCCAATGACATCAGTAGTAGGGAAGAGGCCAATATTATCTAAGTTAGACACTAACAGCAGATTCTGGCAAACACCCAGAGAAGATGAGTTCAAACTTCTCACAATTTTCACAACATAATTTGGAAGATTATGTTTCAAAACTTGCCCTTTGGAATAACATCAGCACCAGAGATGACTGAAAGAACAACGTCCCGTCTTTTAGAGAGTGTGGGCAGAGTTGTTTGCCACATGGACGAGGCGTTGAATCAAGCGTGCTCTGAAGCCGAGCAGGAGAAGAGAAAGCTACAAGAGGCAGGACTGAAACTCAACAGTAAGAGTGAGTTTTCACAGCCAACAATCGGGCTTCTTGGTCACAATCGTGAGTAAATCAGGAATAAAGGTTGATCCATGGAGACCAGAGTCATGAAAGAATGTCCAGCTCCGAGGGACATCATGGAGTTTCAAACATTTGTGGGAATGGTGAATCGAGTGGCGCCATTTCTAAAACAAAAACTTGGCCAAGCTCAACGAGCAGCGACACCATTGTTACGACAAGGCAATGACTGATGTTGGGAAGAAGCAGATCAGAGCTCGTTCAAAAATAAAATCCAGGATAGGTTGATGTCATCAGAGATATGAAGCACATTATGATCTGGAGTTAGCTCGAATTATAGCGGCGATCCCTCCTCTGCAGGATGGGGCACAGTAATTTTTCAGGTGCAAAGAGGAAAATGCAGACCCATCTGTGACGCATCACGGCCATTAACAGACACAGAGAAGAGATACACATTAATCAAGAAGGAAGCAATAGCAGCCACGTGAGCAGGTGAGAAAATTACTGCCTGCGTCTTAGGTCTTTGTATTCCAATAGAAACAGACAGCAAAACCTTAGTCACACTATTGAATTCGGAAGAGCTTGCAGCAGGGCCAGCGCAAGTTCAAAGGTTTAAGTCAAGATTAATGAGATTGGATACTCAGTATATGTTCAAGGGAATAAAAACAGCACAGCAGATGCATTCAATCAGAAAATACAGAAGGATGCCAGATTGGATTTGCGGAAGTAGCCGAGGAGTTTGCTATGGTAACAGTCTGGACATTACAGGTAACTACACAAAGGTTGAGTGAAATCAAAGAGGTTCAAAAATCAGACAAGGAATGGAAGCAGAGGAGGATGGTAAACATTACGTACCACACACTATCTTTAGGCCCTGGATGGAATTATGCCTTTTTTTTGCCAAGTGTGGCAGCAGGTAGGAAAAGTAGTGTTCAAACCGTTAGCATCGTTGGCGGCATTCTCCACCATATTGTTAGGAAAACAGTGCATGAAAGATGAAGAATGGGGGATTCCTGTGACGTCATGCCAGCGGCTTCATTTTTTTAAGATTGGGGCTCCATTTTTAAAAACCGCCCCGGTACACAAAAGTTAAAATGGTCAACCCCCCCCCCCCCCCCCCCCCCCCCCCCCCCAGCCTCCTGGCACTGCCACATGGCATTTTCCAATAGCAATTGGGGCACTGCAAGAGGGCACTGCCAGGGGGCACTCCCCCGGGTACTGCCCGGTCATTGCCCTCTTCCCCATTGAGCGATGCTCTCACTGGAACTCCTCTGGTGGGTCTGCCTGTCAGGTGCAAGGCGTGGCAGACGAATCGGAATTCATGTCGGCGTGAGGAATGGATTACCTAACCGGAGTGGGGGCGGGGAGGTGATCAGGCGTAGAAGCCTGACAGTAACATGCAAATACATTATAATGGGTTCCCCAACATTAAACGTTGGGAATCCAGTTACGTCAGTGGACAATTGTGACGGGACATCCCGCCGCCTAAAACGCAATTGCGGCCCCTCGCGGGATTTTCCGCTCACATCACCAAACCCGCCCCAGAAGTACAGGAACAGAAAGTCCTGGATCATACTTTTGGGCAGCGAATCAGAAGGGTCTCACATCAATTTTGTATTCAATCTGTGCATCATGTGACATCAAAGGGTGCAGTTTGGAATGAGTTCTGATTGGAGAAATGGTGCTCATTTATCATCAATGAAGTGTGAAACTGACAGGATCATCCTGCTCCAGGAGTCATTGAAGTGCCCATAAACATTCAGAAGTCATCACAGTTTGTTAAATCTGAGGAAGCAATTATTTGCATTCGAAAGTGATGATTAGGCACCAAGGCAATCAGAAAGCTCTGAGTGCAGATTGCTACATGTTATGATGGGAAAAATAAACAAATCTTCCTGCCTAACGTCAATCTTCCCAATCTATCCACTTCAACTGGCGTGCACCCCTTCCTTCTGACCATTTCCCTCAGACTTCTAATTAATCTTTTAATTAATTTGTAATAATCAATTGATGACTGCATCCACTGGATGCTGTGCAAGGGTCGCCATACCGAGCGTGTTGACGATGGATACCTTACCATGCCCATCAACCTGACCCCTATTCTCAAGTACCTGACCACCAAGATCCTGGAGCTGGTGAGCAACATGTCCCAGGACAACACGATGATCCGCACCATCGCCCACCACCTGCAATGGACCATCCGCTTTGGTGAGGAGCTCAACAAGCTGGTGGGAAGAGTCGCTGTACACAGAGCTGGGTCCTGCCAACACCTGGCTGCTGTGCCACTACCCAATTATAATGGACATCTCAGCAAGGTTTACGCCTGAAAGGAGCAAGATCAAAAAAAGTTCAAAATGTATTGAAATTAAAATCGCTTATTGTCATAAGTAGGCTTCAAATGAAGTTACTGTGAAAAGCCCCTAGTCGCCACATTCCGGCGCCTGTTCGGGGAGGCTGGTACGGGAATTGAACCGTGCTGCTGGCCTGCCTTGGTCTGCTTTCAAAGCCAGCGATTTAGCCCTGTGCTAAACCAGCTCCCAATATGTATTGTAAAGAAAACATTTTAAAAGGAAAAAAATTCTCGCCCAAAGCGTGGCTCACAACCACAATCTACATAGTTCACCCTTCTTCTTCTAATTCTTCCCTGATCGCCCCCCCCCCCCCCCCCCACTCCCACCCCCCTGTCCAGAGTCCAGATCACCCAACTCTCTGGCTGTCTTATCTGCCACCCTGCCTCTCCCCCTCAGGCCTGGCAGAAACATATCTGCAAGGCCTGTATGCCAAACACCCTTCCCCTGCTCCCTCCCCACATTCTATGGACCCAGGGAGCTTGACCTGACAGCCATCCTCCACACAGACACATGCCCCTACAAGGCCTAACCCAACACCCTAGCCACAGGCATACACCTTACAACTACTCTCCCCTCCTACTCCAGGGACATGGAGAGAGGAAGAACAACATTTATTTAAGAGCGCAAGACGAGGCTACATTGCTTACGAGACTTCAAAACACTGAAATGTTCAGAATGACTGGGAGATTGAAGCATTGGGTTTTCAGGAACATGAGATGACATTGAAGGCGATCAGAGACTTGGCTAGGTGGCAGTGACAGTGTGGGACCAGGGAGATATGCTACAATGGAATGTGTGTGACTGAGTCCTATAAATAGATAGCTGCAATAGTCTGTTACGATAATGAAAGAGGTTACATAGACTCATGTGATCCGAGAGTGTAGTGGGAAGCAGCAAGGAGAAAAGACAGAGTTCAGGGACCATTGACTGTTAAAATAAAAATAGATGGCAGCAGCACGGTGGCGCAGTGGATAGCACTGCTGCCTCATGGCACCAAAGCCCCAGGTTCGATTTCGGCTCTGGGTCACTGTCCGTGTGGAGTTTGCACATTCTCCCCGTGTTTGCGTGGGTCTTACCCCCACAACCCAAAGATGTGCAGGGTAGGTGGATTGACCACGCTAAATTGCCCCTTAATTGGAAAAAATGAATTGGGTACTCTAAATTAAAAAAATAAATAAAGATAGATCATTTACAGCTGGCAGTTTTCGGGAGTTATTGAAATGACTCCAAACTAAGAAGTACAAAAATGTAGCAAGGGCTATTGTCCACGATGGTCAGGATATAGCAGATTCCACAAATTGGAACACACCCTCTCACAACTTACTGAAGCTATTCTCCAGCACAGGACAGGCTAAAGCCCTGGGGACATAGGATCAAATCTCACTGCAGCAATTAAATTCAATTAATTAAAATAAATCCCAGCGCGGGATCGGAGAATCCCAGCCGATGTCATTAAACCATCGCTGGTTGTTGTAAAAAAAACCATCAGGTTCACTAATGTCCTTTAGGGAAGGAAATCCCTCCTGATCCAGCCTGGAGCTGCCACAGTGAATTTATGGTTGAGGAGTTATTCAAAATGTTCTTTGCAGCTTTGATGGGTGCCATTGTCATCGTTAAGAAGAGAGGCAATATCCTGGGGGCAAAGGGGATTTTGTCTATTTGATCTTGGTGAATGGACGAACCTGGTGGCATCAAAAAAGCTTTGCATGCTGTGGAGGTCAGCGTATTGATGGATCTCTCGGGCTTGATCTTCCCAATTTCTGGATTTGTCTTTGGGTGTCAGCCTTGAGCTATGGGAATACTGTCTTCACACCTTGGGGCGATCTTCGAGGTAATGAAGGTTGCTCATTTCTGTTCCAGGAGGTCACATATCTCAACATTTCTTTCGTGATGGACGATGGTGCTCGAACCCAATGGTCCGGACACAGGAATCTCGTACAGCTAATTTTATATCATCCGGCTTTCCTCAAATTGAGGTGGATGTGTGAAGGTTTTCCCAGATTTTCTGGGAGCTGCACTTTGTTTATTCGGGTGACTTTCGGGCTGAGCCACTGATCTTTTTGGACTTTAGTTCTTGCGATGATTCAGTGCGAGGTGGATGTTCATCACTGATCAAACAAGGTGACGGTCCGCCCAGCAGGACTCAGTCCCCTGCATGGGGCAGTGAGTGAAACAGATACGACTTAGATCTTGGACCCCAACAATGACAGAACCCAGTGCTTTGATCTATGAGGTCCCCATGTGGTTTTACATTTGTCCTTCTGGTAGAAGAGGGTGTTTGTCACAATGAGGACATGCTGAGCACACTTTGCCAGCCAGAGGACGCCATTTGCATTTTCCACCATCTTTTTCGCAGCGGTTCAACACCAGACATCAACGTCACTGGCATTGAGGTTCCACAGGACGATGCTCATTGCTTCTTTTGGGCTGGCAGTGAGGACTTCATCAAGTCAGAAATAGAAATTTCCTTTATAACCTGTGTGGTGAATGGGTAACCACTATAAATTCACACTGTACATTACTGTGTCCCTGTGGGCTCAATCTGTGAGCGCGGCTCTGCCCACAGGGGGAGATGAGGAGCATGTACAGGGCTCCGCCCTTAGCTCCGCCCCCAGCAGGAAGTATAAGTGCTGCGGTCCTGCGAGTCAGCCCTCAGTTCAGTATAGTCGCAGGCAGGCTCAGTTGTCAGCTGATTAAAGCCACAGTTTACTTCAACTCGTGTCTCTGAATGAATTGATGGTTGCATCAATTTAATCGGCTTAAAAACTACTATGGAATCAGCCCTCAAACCTGAAAAACTGGAACTCGATCCACAGGCCGCAGAAGCAAAATAATTTTTTTTGCATTGGCTTCGGTGCGTCAAGGCCTACCTGGCTGCGTCGACTACCTCCTCTGTTACAGAGGAACAGAAACTCAGTCTTCTCCACGCACGGGTGAGCCATCGTATTTCTACTCAATTTGATGTAACTGACTCTTATACTGAGGCCCTCGCGATACCCGACCGCCTGTACATGCGGCCCGTGAATCAAGTCTAGGCGCGGCACATCTTTACAACTCGCTGCCAGCGCCCTGCAGAGTCGCTAGAAGACTATCTGCGCGACCTTAAAGCTCTAGCACGAGAATGTAACTTCCAGGCCGTGATAGCCTCCCAGCACATGGAACTCGCCGTCCGAGACGTGCATGTTGCAGGGGTCCGATCCAATTATGTGCGGCAGCGTCTTCTTGAGATAGGGGCCCAGGACCTGGAGGACACGGTAAAACTAGCGGCCTCGTTAATGGTCACTTTCCAAAGTTTAATTGCGTTCCTGGTCGATCATGCGACCCCCATCGTGGACCCCCGACCAGAGACTGCCCCAGGCCTGCGCCGCGTGGCCACCCGCCCACCACGGAGGGCTATCGTGCCACTTTTGCGGCCAGCCCCAACACTCCCGGCAGCACTGCCCGGCCCGCAACGCGACCTGCAGCAGCTGGGGGCGGAAAGGGCACTTTGCGAAGGTCTGCCTGGCCAAAGCTAAAAACTCTGACTCGAACCCTAACCCGAACACTCGCTCCTCCAACTCACAGGCCCGCAGACCCCGCAATGTGGCAGCATGTCTCCAGGCTCCGCACAACATGTGCGACTCATGGCGGCCACCATCTTGGCAATCCTCCCCCACGTGGCCGGCCATGTGCGATTCATGGGGACCGCCATCTTGGGCGCCATCTTCCTCGCTGCCTGCCACGTCGATCCACGGGGCCGGCCATCTTGGACAATACCCGATTGGTCACTCGACGACTACGACCTCCGCGGACAGTCATCACGGGGCCGCTCCAGCACCGCCGACCACGCCACCGACTACCCGCAGCTCAACGCAGTCACTTTGGACCAGTCACGGCCAAGGCACCTCAAGAGCTCCATGATGTCCGTCCAAATCAACGGATACGAGACACCGTGCCTCTTCGACTCCGGGAGCATCGAGAGCTTCGTTCACCCAGATCTGGTAAGGCGCTGCTCGCTCCCGATATTTCCGACACAGCAAACTATCTCCCTCGCTTCGGGGTCGCACTCCATTCAGATACAAGGGCGCTCTATTGCGACATTAACAATACAGGGCGCCAACTACACCAACTTCCAACTGTATGTACGCCCAGACCTCTGCGCCCCCCTCCACCTAGGACTGGATTTCCAGTGCAACCTCAGGAGCCTAACACTCAGCTTCGGCGGACCCCTTCCCCCATTCACTATATGCAGTCTAGCAACTCTGAAAATCGACCCCCTTCCACTCTTCGCTAATCTCACCGCCAACTGCAAACCAGTGGCCACTTGCAGCAGGAGGTATAGCCTGCAAGACAGGGTGTTTATTAGATCCGAAGTCCGGCGTCTCTTACGTGAGGGAGTCATAAAGGCCAGTAATAACCCCTGGAGAGCTCAGGTGGTGGTCGTCAAGACCGGGGAAAAGTTCCGGATGGTGATTGATTACAGCCAGACCATTAACCGGTTCACGCACCTCGATGCGTACCCCCTCCCCAGAATTGCAGACATGGTCAACCAGATTGCCCAGTACCATATCTTCTCCACGGTGGATCTGAAGTCTGCATACCACCAGCTCCCAATCCGCCCGGAGGACCGCCACTACACGGCGTTCGAGGCAGACGGTCACCTCTTCCATTTCCTCCAGGTTCCCTTTGGCGTCACGAATGGGGTCTCGGTTTTCCAACGAGCAATAGACCGAATGGTGGACCAGTACGGGCTGCGGGCCACATTTCTGTACTTGGATAACGTCACCATCTGCGGCCATGACCAGCAGGACCACGACGCCAACCTCCACTGATTTCGCCAAACCGCCCAAAAACCCAACCTCACCTATAATAAGGAGAAATGCGTTTTCCGCACAGCCAGACTAGCCATCCTCGGCTACGTTGTGGAAAACGGGGTCCTAGGACCCGACCCTGACCCTATGCGCCCCCTCTTACAACTCCCTCTCCCTCACTGTTCCAGGGTCCTCAAGAGGTGCCTCGGATTTTTCTCATACTACGCCCAGTGGGTACCCAAGTATGCGGACAAAGCCCGCCCACTATTTAAGGCCACACTCTTCCCACTGTCAGCTGAGGCTCGCCAGGCCTTCAACTGCATCAAGGCGGACATCGCCAAAGCTGCCATGCGGGCGATAGATGAATCCGACCCATTCCAGGTGGAGAGCGACGCCTCAGAGGTCACTCTCGCTGCCACTCTGAACCAGGCAGGGAGGCCAGTAGCGTTCTTTTCCCGAACCCTCTCCACTTCAGAACTTCGCCACTCCTCAGTCGAAAAGGGAGCCCAAGCTATTGTGGAAGCCGTACGGCACTGGAGGCACTACCTCGCTGGTAGGAGGTTTACCCTCATCACCGACCAGAGATTGGTTTCCTTTATGTTCACTAACTCGCAGCGGGGCAAAATCAAGAATGACAAAATCTTGCGGTGGAGGATCGAACTCTCCACCTATAATTATGATATTGTATACCATCCTGGGAAGCTCAACGAGCCCCCAGATGCCCTGTCCCGCGACACATGCGCCAGTGCGCAAGACGACTGACTACAGGCTATCCACAATGCCCTCTGCCACCCGGGGATCACCCGGCTCGCCCACTACATCAAGGCCCAACATCTGCCTTTCGCCACCGAGGAGGTTAAAGCTGTCACCAGGGATTGTCCGATCTGCGCCGAGTGTAAACCGCACTTCTATAGACCAGACAAGGCCCACCTGGTAAAGGCATCCCGGCCCTTTGAACGCCTGAGTATTGATTTCAAAGGGCCCCACCCCTCAACTAACGGTAACATGAAAATGAAAAAAATGAACATCTACTTTCTCAATATTATAGATGAATTCTCCCATTTCCCGTTTGCCATCCCATGGCCCGATATGACCTCCCATACAGTCATCAGAGCCCTGCACAGTGTCTTCACCCTGTTCGTTTTTCCCAGCTACGTCCACAGTGACAGGGGTTCGTCCTTCATGAGCGATGCACTGCGTCAGTACCTGCTCAGCAAGGGCATCGCCTTGAGCAGGACTGCCAGCTATAACCCCAGGGGGAACGTGCAGGTGTAGAGGGAGAACGTGACGGTCTGGAAGACCATCCTACTGACCCTACGGTCCAGGAATCTCCAGACCTCCCACTGGCAGGAGGTCCTCCCCGATGCGCTCCATGCAATTAGGTCCCTCCTTTGTACGGCCACAAACCAGACTCCTCATGATCGATTATTCGCCTTCCCTAGGGGCACTACCACGGGGGCCTCGCTTCCATCCTGGTTGAGGACACCGGGCCTTGTCCACGTTCGGAAACACATCCGGACACATAAAACAGACCCCCTGGTAGAGAGGGTCCTGCTCCTGCACTCAAACCCCCACTACACGTTTGGCGAACACCCCAATGGCCGACAGGACACCGTTTCCCTCCGGGACCTGCCACTTGCAGGATCTACTACTACTACTACTACCACCACCACTACCACTACCGCCGAGGTACCCCCCACACTACACCCCACCCGACCTCCCACGCCCTGCGCCACTGCACCTACTTGCTTCCCACGCCCCCTTCCACCCGTCACACCGGTCCGCAGGAACGAAGCTCTGGAAGAACCCCCCCCCCCCCCCCCCCGAATCCTCCCTCGGATTCGCACCGAACATTCTTCCACAGCCATCCGAAGCGGCTGCAACTCCAGTGCTCCGTCGGTCTCAACGCATGATTCGAGTGCCGGACCGACTGAACTTATAGACCCGTCACCCCCGCCGGACTTGATTTTTTAACAGGGGGCGAATGTGGTGAATGTGTAACCACTATAAATTCACACTGTACATTACTGTGTCCCTGTGGGCTCCATCTGTGAGTCGTTGCGCAGCTCTGCCCACAGGGGGAGATGAGGAGCATGTACAGGGCTCCGCCCTTGGCTCCGCCCCCAGCAGGAAGTATAAGTGCTGCGGTCCTACGAGTCCGCCCTCAGTTCAGTGTAGTCGCAGGCAGGCTCAGTTGTAAGCCGATTAAAGCCACAGTTTACTTTAACTCGTGAATGAATTGATGGTCGCATCAACCTGCAAGGGTCTTACGGCGGGGGGGAGCAATTAATTCCTTGATGAACCTTGCAGAATATGTGCTTCCCGTTAAGGGGGCAGGGGAACTTCAAAACAATGCAATGTTATAAAGCCGGCCTGTTTGGCACAGGCAAGGCAAACTCAGTAGGGATCTACCTACCGTGTGATGCATATCATAATTATTGTAAATAAACTAAGTTTCTTTGAACTACTCTGTGTGGGCTCCTTCGTAGCCTTACGAAAAACACCTTAATTGGAGTAAACGGTCAGGGCATAATTGCTGGTGACTGTGGCATATTAATCACTGCTGAGCTGTCGGCGATGTGACATAACTCTTTCATTTGTACAACTAGGGAATTCTGACAGTTCAACCGAGATCCTATTGGGAAGGGCGGAACCGAATCTGTGGACACGAAGGTCGCTGTTAGCCTTTTTTTTCAGTAGAATATATCCCCTTGTTTATTCTTGCCGCTGCCTCTCCCCAGGATGAGAAAGAGGGTCTCACTAAGAGTAATGACATCAATTTGCAGCATTGATAGTTTACGTGATCGATTGCAGTGCTTCACGTGGCTTGAAGATCCAATGATCGTCAGGCATCTGTCGCTTCTGTGTAGGTTCTTAACTAAGCGACTCCGAGTTTGACAGCGCTGTTCCATTTGCTAATTCACCATCACCACTGACTTGGTAAATGGACCCTAGTAATTAATTAAAATAAATCTCGCATCGAAAGTCAATCTCAGACATGATGGCTGGGATTCTCCGTAATTCCGGCCAAGTGTTGTCGCCGACGTCAAAACTGGTGCGAGCGACTCCGGAGTCAATGGGCCTCCGGGCCCAGGCATTCACGTGACTCTGTTTAATTTAAGGACCTTGGGCTGCTGTTATCGAAAGGTTGGTGGTCAGAGATCAATGAAAATGACTCAGAGTGCTTTGCCATTGCAGTTTGCTTCCTCCTTCACAGGTGGTGATACGCCCAGTCTTCCTTCATCTGTTCTGCATTTTGGGAATAATGTACAAGAAGGAGTTACGTATGGATGGACATCTATTGGAAAAGTTATAAAAAACAAAATGACCTGAAAGTGATTATTGAGCGAACAGTAAAAATACGCAATAAGTGCAAGGCTCATGTTAATGTGCTGGGAACCCTTGATTTACAAGTCAATAAATGTCATTTGTAACTTTACAATCCACGCAGAGTGAATGCACACAGAATGTTCAGCTGGATACAACAATACTGATTTATTCTTCAGACACAATGGCTGGGATTCTCCGAGTTTGCGCAGGGTTGGAGAGTCGATGGGGGGGGGGGGCGCGAGAATCCCGCCACGCCGCTCCGCCACCATGCCGCCAATTCTCTGGCGGCCAGAGAATCGGCGTCAATCGCGCCCGCGTGGCCGACCACGGCGCAGGTCGGGGGCGGTGAAATAGGCCCCCGCGGCGATTCTCTGCACACGACGAGTCGAACTCCCGCCGAGTTCCGCCGAGTCCCACCGGCGTGGTTCAGACCTGGTACCACCCCAGACACGTGGCTGATGTGGACGTCCTGGTGGGACGCCAGGGATCTGATGCCGGGGGGGCCTCCATGTGGTCCATGTGGTCTAGCCCCACAATTGGGGGCTTTCGATTGGCGGGCGGCTGCAAACTGGAGGGGGGCTACCTCCATCGTAGGCCAGTTGTTTGGACGCCGACATGTTGCTCCACGCCGGCACGGAGACGGCAACCACACGCATGCGCGGACCCGCGCTGGCCGTGCAGGGCTGGCTTTCGGCGCCGGAGCAGTTCACAGCACTCCAGCACCGTCGTAGCCCCCAAAGAACAGGAGAATTGCTGGGCTTGGAGGCGCCACTTGCACCGGTTTTGACACTCGATATCGGTGAATCCTGGCCAATAACTCTCCACTCCCCAAAGGCAGCCGCCACCCTGTACCCATGGGCAGCATGGCAGCATAGTGGTTAGCACAGTTGCTTCACAGCTTCAGGGTCCCAGGTTCGATTCCCAGCTGGGTCACTGCCTGTGTGGAGTCTGCACGTTTTCCCCGTGTCTGCGTGGGTTTTCTCCGGGTGTTCCGGTTTCCTCCCACAGTCCAAAGATGTGCGGGTTCAATGGATTGGCCATGCTAAATTGCCCTTAGTGTCCAAAAAATGTTAAGTGGGGGTTATGGGGATAGGGTAGGTACGTGGGCTTCAGTAGGTGCTCTTTGTAAGGGCCGGTGCAGACTCGATGGGCCAAATGGCCTCCTTCTGCACTGTAAATTCTAGGATTCTATGGAAGGCTCCCCTTATTAAACCCGCCCAATTTCCGGGTGAAGTCAGATTCCATGGAGGCCACGGGAAACCGGATGGTCCACACCCGATGACCTTAGTGGGGGTGGTAACACTTCTCCCGCCCCAAGTCCGGAGTCGCGTCCGCTAGCCGGCCGAGGGACCCCTCATTCTCTTCGCCCAGGGATGGCGTCCGGGCATCATCTGTGCGGGGTCTGGAGGGAGATACCAGACAGGCGGTTGGCGTTTGTGCATGGAATATCGAGGCGGGATCAGTGTGGCCAGGGTGGTGTCATGAATTGATGCAACGGGCTCCGCCAATGGGTGAATGTCCATGTCGGATTCGGAATCAGATGGGTCGACGTTTGGCATCTCCGCTCCCTGGCTGCAGGAGCCGGAAGCGATGGCGGCAGTGAGGGAAGTGGTGGCAGCGAATACTTGCGGCTGGGGTATCCAGAATCGGGTCTGGCACTTAAGCTACGCGGCCACGGATGTGGAACACGTGTCAGTTGGACTCCCGACCTTGTGCCTGCACTTTGTAGGAGGCTGGTTCGGACTGTGACAAGACCACGCTTGGAACCCATGTGGCACGGTCGCCCAATTTGCGGACATTTGCTGAATCTCCTCGGCGAAACCGCGCAAAGGCGCGTGCCGAACTGTGTCCACCTCAGACCTCTCCTGCCCGCGGCGGACCTTCCCTGAAATGTCCGGGATGTCCAGGCTCAGCTGAGTGTGGAGGGGGTGGAGATGATTTGGAGTTGGGGATCAAGTGTAATGTGTCAAAGTTCTCAGATGGCACGAGGTTGAGTGGTGGAGTATTTTCATAGAATTTACAGTGCAGAAGGAGGCCATTCAGCCCATCGAGTCTGCACCGGCTCTTGGAAAGAGCACCCTACCTAAGGTCAACAACTCCACCCTATCCCCATAACCCAGTAACCCCACCCAACACTAAGGGCAATTTTGGACTCTAAGGGCAATTTATCATGGCCAATCCACCTAACCTGCACATCTTTGGACTGTGGGAGGAAACCGGAGCACTCGGAGGAAACCCACGCGCACACAGGGAGGATGTGCAGACTCCGCACAGACAGTGACCCAAGCCGGAATCGAACCTGGGACCCTGGAGCTGTGAAGCGATTGTGCTATCCACAATGCTACCGTGCTGCCCACAGTAAAGTGTTCAGAGAACACTGAAAGTCTTCAGAGGGACATAGATAAGTTTAAGTGAGTGGGCAAGGGTCTGGCAGATGGAGTTCAATGCTGGCAAATGTGAGGTTATCCATTTTGATAGGAATAACAACAAAATGGACTATTATTTAAATGGTAAAAAATTGTTGCATTCTGCCGTGCAGAGGGACCTGGGTGTCCTTGTGCATGAATCGCAAAAGGTTGGTCTGCAGATGCAGCAGGTAATTAGGAAGGTAAATGGAATTTTGTCCTTCATTGCTAGAGGGATGGAGTTTAAAATCAGGGTGGTTATGTTGCAGCTATATAGGGTAGTGATGAGGCCACACCTGGAGTACTATGTACAGTTTTGGTCTCCTTACTTGAGAAAGGGAGTACTGATGCTGGAGGGGGTGAAGAGGAGATTCACTTGGGTGATTCCGGAGTTGAGAGGTTTAGCTCATGAGGAGAGACTGAGTAGACAGGGACTATACTCATTGGAATTTAGAAGAATGAGGGGGGATCTGATAGAAACAGATAAAATTATGAAGGGAATATTTAAGAGAGAAGCAGGGAGATTGTTTCCACTGACGGATGAAACTAGATTAAGGGGCATAGATTCAAAATAAGGGGGAGCAGATTTAGGACTAAGTTGAGGAGGAACGTCTTCACCCAAAGGGTCGTGAATCTGTGGAATTCCCTGCCCAGCGAAGCAGTTGAGGCTACCTCATTAAATGTTTTTAGGACAAAGACAGACAGATTTTTGAACAGTAAAGGAATAATGGTTATGGTGAGCGTGTGGGTAAGTGGAGCTGAGTCCACAAAAAGATCAGTCCTGATCTTATTGAACGGTGGAGCAGGCCAGATGTCCCACTCCTGCTCCTAGTTCTTATGTTCTTTTGTCTGCATCTTCATGCCTTATTTGAATGTTTGGACTGATCAATCCATTTGGTCATTCCATTGCTGGCTGGATGGTATGGGGCAGTGCATACGTGGTGAGTCCCATCCTTGTCGCCTGTGTAGGAACCATGCAGAGTAAATACACATGGAACAGTAGGCTAGATGCAGCTATACGGATTTATTCTTTAGGAACAATACTCTCCACTCCCCGAAGGGTCTCCCGCCATGACCTGCAGCCAGGTTAGGGTTTTTATACTTAAAAAAAATAAATTTAGAGTACCCAATTCTTTTCTTTCCAATTAAGGGGCAATTTAGCATGGCCAATCCACCTACCCTGCACATCTTTGGGTTGTGGGGGTGAGACCAATGCAGACGCAGGGACAATATGCAAACCCCACATGGACAGTGACCTAGGGCCAGGATCGAACCCATGTCCAGGGCGCCATGAGGCAGTAGTGCTAACCACTGCTCCACCTTAATTTGAAGCTATGTCCCTGGTTCTAGTTTCATCCATCAGTGGAAACAACCACAGCGATGCCCGGGGTTTTTATACCAGCAGAGGGCCGCAGAGCAGAGCTACTGATTGGCTGTTGCGAGGAAAATTTGTATCAGTGCATTGCAGTCACTGTATCCAGAAGGTGTACCTGAGCAAGACACCCTCTGTGTTCAAGTGAAGGCAAGCATCTAGCAGAGGGCAGCAGAGCCCTCAGAGAGTAGTAAGGGCATGGAATGCCCTGCCTGCAACAGTAGTGGACTCGCCAACATTAAGGGCATTCAAATGGTCATTGGGTAGACATAAGAACATAAGAACATAAGAACATAAGAACTAGGAGCAGGAGTAGGCCATCTGGCCCCTCGAGCCTGCTCCGCCATTCAATTAGATCATGGCTGATCTTTTGTGGACTCAGCTCCACTTTCCGGCCCAAACACCATAACCCTTAATCCCTTTATTCTTCAAAAAACTATCTAGCTTTACCTTAAAAACATGTAATGAAGGAGCCTCAACTGCTTCACTGGGCAAGGAATTCCATAGATTCACAACCCTTTGGGTGAAGAAGTTCCTCCTAAACTCAGTCCTAAATCTACTTCCCCTTATTTTGAGGCTATGTCCCCTAGTTCTTCTGTCACCCGCCAGTGGAAACAACCTGCCCACATCTATCCTATCTATACCCTTCATAATTTTAAATGTTTCTATAAGATCCCCCCTCATCCTTCTAAATTCCAACAAGTACAGTCCCAGTCTACTCAACCTCTCCTCATAATCCAACCCCTTCAGCTCTGGGGTTAACCTTGTGAATCTCCTCTGCACACCCTCCAACGCCAGTACGTCCTTTCTCAAGTAAGGAGACCAAAACTGAACACAATACTCCAGGTGTGGCCGCACTAACACCTTATACAATTGCAACATAACCTCCCTAGTCTTAAACTCCATCCCTCTAGCAATGAAGGACAAAATTCCATTTGCCTTCTTAATCACCTGTTGCACTTGTAAACCAACCTTCTGTGACTCATGCACTAGCACACCCAAGACCCTCTGAACAGCGGCATGCTTTAATATTTTATTGTTTAAATAATAATCCCGTTTGCTGTTATTCCTACCAAAATGGATAACCTCACATTTGTCAACATTGTATTCCATCTGCCAGACCCTAGCCCATTCACTTAACCTATCCAAATCCCTCTGCAGACTTCCAGTATCCTCTGCATTTTTCACTTTACCACTCATCTTAGTGTCACCTGCAAACTTGGACACATTGCCCTTGGTCCCCAACTCCAAATCATCTATGTAAATTAGATAATTTATATGGATGATAAGGGAATAGTGTAGATGGGCTTTAGAGTGGATTCACAGGTTGGCGCAACATCGAGGGCCGAAGGGCCGGCACTGCATCATAATGTTCTATGTTCTAAAGAGCGGAGCCGCTGATTGGCTTTCCATTGAAAATTTGCGTCAGTGCATTGCGGTCACTGTATCCAGAAGGTGGTTTGTGGAGGAGCTGTTGTCAAGTGACAGTTAAACCCCAAACACTTCTTCAGTGTTTCCATCCCTACCTCCTCCTCTAACCAAAAACAAAAATCACTGTAAGGATCTCAGTAATGATCAAGAGGGCGACTGGAGGGCAGGCAGAAGTAGAAAGAAGTTAAACCGTGACGTCACAGCCAGAAGTTAAGTGATTGTCTGGTGACTGGTAACTAGTTTTTCTTTTCCTTGAGGTGTGTTGATAAGGTAAGGTTTTTCAATTTTTTTTCTTTTTTTATCGTGTGATTGGGAACAATTTTTCTTTCTGTTTTTTCTTTCCCTTTTTCATTTATCTATTATTTGATATTATAGTTGGACTAAGTTAAGCTTAAGATTAAAAATGGCAGGAGATATCAGACCCGTGTTATGCTCCTCTTGCTCTACGTGGGAGCTCAGGGACGAGGCTGATGTCCCTGGCTCCTTCACGTGCGGGAAGTGTGTCCAAGAGCTTCAGCTCTTGTTAGACCGCATGACGGCTCTGAAGCTGTGGATGAACTCACTTTGGAACATCCGCGATGCTGAGGAGGTCGTGGATAGCAAGTTTATCGAATTGGTCACACCACAGATTAGGGTTGCTGAGGGAGAAAGGGAATGGGTGACCAAAAGGCAGACAGAAAGCAGGAAGACAGTGCAGGTGTCCCCTGTGGTCATCTCCCTCCAAAACAGGTATACTGTTTTGGATACTGTTTTGGATACTGGGGAGATGGCTCACCAGGGGAAGGCAGTAATAGCCAGGCTCATGGCACCGTGGCTGGCTCTGCTGTACAGAAGGGCGTGAAAAAGAGTGGAAGGGCTATAGTCATAGGGGATTCAATTGTAAGGTGAGTAGATTGGCGGATCTGTGGTTGAAAACGAGACTCCTGAATGGTATGTTGCCTCCCAGGTGCACGGGTCAGGGATGTCTCAGATAGGCTGCAGAACATTTGAAGTGGGAGGTTGAACAGCCAGTTGTCGTGGTGCATATAGGCACCAATGATATAGGTTAAAAACGGGATGAGGTCCTACAACAGAATTTAGGGAGTCAGGAGCCAAGTTAAAAAGTCGGACCTCAGAGGTGGTAATCTCACGATTGCTACCAGTGCCGTGTGGTAGTCAGAGTAGAAATGAATGAACAGGCAGGATGAATGCGTGGCTTGAGAGATGGTGCAGGAGGGAGGGGTTCAGATTTTTGGGACATTGGAACTGGTTCTGGGGGAGTTGGGACTACTACAAATTAGACGGTCTACACCTGGGCCGGACTGGAACCAATGTCCTTGGGGGTGCTGTTGCTAACGCTGTTGGGGAGGGTTCAAACTAATGTGGCAGGGGGATGGGAACCAAATGAGGAGGTTAGTGGACAGTAAGGAGGTAGTAACTAAAGCCTGTAAGGAACTAGATCATGAAGTCAGCGTGACTAAGGGGAAGAGTAGGCAGGGAGCAGATGATGAACGCAAAGGGACTGGTGATATGAGATGCATTTGTTTTAATGCAAGAAGTGTAGTAGGTAAGGCAGATGAACTCAGGGCTTGGATTAGTACCTGGGAGTATGATGTTATTGCTATTACTGAGACTTGGTTGAGGGAAGGGCATGATTGGCAACTAAATTTCCCAGGATATAGATGCTTCAGGCAGGATAGAGAGGGAGGTAAAAGGGGTGGAGGAGTTGCATTACTGGTCAGAGAGGATATCACAGCTGTGCTGAAGGAGGGCACTCTGGAGGACTCGAGCAGTGAGGCGATATGGGCAGAGGTCAGAAATAGGAAGGGTGCGATAACAATGCCCGACAGACCTCCCAACAGCGAGCGTGAGATAGAGGTACAAATATGTGAACAGATAATTTTCCCAACTTAGTGTCGAGGTCTAGATGGAGCAGAATTTGTAAGGAGCATCCAGGAGGGTTTTCGAGAGTAGTATGTAAATAGTCCAACTCGGGAAGGGGCCATACTGGACCTGGTGTTGGGGAATGAGCCCGGCCAGGTGGTTGAAGTTTCAGTCGGGGATTACTTTGGGAATAGTGATCACAATTCCATAAGTTTTAGAATACTCATGGAAAAAGACGATAGTGGTCCTAAAGGACGAGTGCTAAATTGGGGGAAGGCCAACTATACCAAAATTCGGCAGGAGCTGGGGAATATGGATTAGGAGCAGCTGTTTGAAGGTAAATCCGCATTTGATATGTGGGAGGCTTTTAAAGAGAGGTTTATTAGAGTGCAGGACAGACATGTCCCTGTGAAAATGAGGGATAGAAATGGCAAGATTAGGAAACCATGGATGACAGGTGAAATTGTGAGACTAGCTAAGAGGAAAAAGGAAGCATACATAAGGTCAAGGCGACTGAAGACAGACAAAACTTTGGAAGAATATCGGGAATATAGGAGCAATCTGAAACAAGGAATTAAGAGGGCTAAAAGGGGTCATGAATATCTTTAGAAAACAGGGTAAAGGAAAATCCCAAAGCCGCCTTTTATTCATATATAAGGAGCAAGAGGGTAACTAGAGAAAGGGTTGGCCCACTCAAAAACAAAGAATGAAAGTTATGCGTGGAGTCAGAGAAAATGGATGGGATTCTTAACGAATACTTTGTTTCGGTATTCACCGAGGAGAGGGACATGACGGATGTTGAGGTTAGGGATAGATGTTTGATTACTCTAGGTCAAGTCGGCAAAAGGAGGGAGGATGTGTTGGGTATTCTAAAAGGCATTAAGCTGGACAAGTCCCCAATTCCGGATGGGATCTATCCCAGGTTACTGAGGGAAGTGAGAGAGGAAATAGCTGGGGCCTTAACAGATATCTTTGCAGCATGCTTGAACACAGGTGAGGTACCGGAGGACTGGAGAATTGCTAATGTTGTCCCCTTGTTTAAGAAGGGTAGCAGGGATAATCCAGGTAATTATAGACCAGTGAGACTGACGTCAGTGGTAGGGAAGCTGCTGGAGAAGATACTGAGGGATAGGATCTATTCACATTTGGAAGAAAATGGGCTTATCAGTGATAGGCAACATGGTTTTGTGCAGGGACGGTCATGTCTTACCAACTTAATAGAATTCTTTGAGGAAGTGACAAAGTTGATTGATGAGGGAAGGGCTGTAGATGTCATATACATGGACTTCAGTAAGGCATTTGATAAGGTTCCCCATGGTAGGCTGATGGAGAAAGTGATGTCTCATGGGGTCCAGGGTGTACTAGCTAGATGGATAAAGAACTGGCTGGGCAACAGGAGACAGAGAGTAGTAGTGGAAGGGAGTTTCTCAAAATGGAGAACTGTGACCAGGGGTGTTCCATAGAGATCTATGCTTGGACCACTGTTGTTTGTGATGTACATAAATGATCTGAAGGAAGGTATAGGTGGTCTGATTAGCAAGTTTGCAGATGACACTAAGATTAGTGGAGTAGCAGATAGTGAAGGGGACTGTCAGAGAATACAGCAAAATATAGATAGATTGGAGAGTTGAGCAGAGAAATGGCAGATGGAGTTCAATCCGGGCAAATGCGAGGTGATGCATTTTGGAAGATCCAATTCAAGAGCGAGCTGTACGGTAAAAGAAAAAGCCCTGGGGAAAATTGATGTACCGAGAAATCTGGGTGTTCAGTTCCATTGCACCCTGAAGGTGGCTGCGCAGGTCAATAGAGTGGTCAAGAAGGCATACGGCATGCTTTCCTTCATCGGAAGGGGTATTGAGTACAAGAGTTGGCAGGTCATGTTACAGTTGTATAAGACTTTGGTTAGGCCACATTTGGAATGCTGCGTACAGTTCTGGTCGCCACATTACCAAAAGGATGTGGATGCTTTGGAGAAGGTGTAGAGGAGATTCACCTGGATGTTGCCTGGTATGGAGGGCGCTAGCTATGAAGAGAGGTTGAGTAGATTAGAACATAGAACATAGAACATTAGGATTATTTTCATTAGAAAGACGAACGTTGAGGGGGGACCTCATTGAGGTCTACAAAATCATGAGAGGTATAGACATGGTGGATAGCAAGAAGCTTCTTCCCAGAGTGGGGGACTCAATTACTAGGGGTCATGAGTTCAAGGTGAGAGGGGAAAAGTTTAAGGGAGATATGCGTGGAAAGTTCTTTACGCAGAGCGTGGTGGGTGCCTGGAACGCATTGCCGGCAGAGGTGGTAGACGTGGGCACGATAGCATCATTTAAGATGTATCAAGACAGATACATGAATGGGCAGGGAGCAGAGCGATACAGATCCTTAGAGAAAATAGGCAACAATTTTAGACAGAGGATCTGGATCGGCGCAGGCTTGGAGGGCCGAAGGGCCTGTTCCTGTGCTGTAATTTTTCTTTGTTCTTTGTTCTTTACTAGGAGAGCTCCCCTCATTAAAAGGGAAGCCCCGCACTATTGCCAGGAAGGTCAGTATTCCATGGATGTCACGGGGAACTGGATGTTCCGCAGCCTGTGGCCACCGTGGGGTTTGTAACAACAAGCCATTATTAATGCCATCTTTAAAACACTTTATCCTGTCGTCACATTTGTAGAAATGAACATTGGCAGGCAAGAATGAACATGCATCTCGATAACACCTTTTGCAAATGCAAGATTTCCCAAAGCACTTTATAGACAATGAAGCATATTTGAAGTGTAGTCACTGTTGCAAGGTCGGAAACATAACAGCCAATTTGCACACAGCAAGATCCCAGTACCAGCAAGGAGGTAATTACAAAATAATAATTTCAGTGGAGTTATTGAGAGATAAATATTGGCTCATACATTTGGGAAAACGCCGCTGATCTTATTCCTAACAGAACCATGGAATCTTTTATATCCACCTGAGAGGGCAGATGAAGATTTGTTTTAATATCTCACCTGAGTAACCTACCTGGCAGATAACATTCCCTCAGGGCGTTACCGTAGCACAGTGCTTAGTACTGTTGCTTCACAGTGCCATGGTCCCAGGTTCGATTCCTGGCTTGGGTCACTCTCCATGTGGAATCTACACATTCTCCCCGTGTCTGCGTGGGCTTCCTCCGGGTGCTCCGGTTTCTTCCCACAAATCCCAAAAGAAGTGCTTGTTAGATGAACTGGACATTCCAAATTCTCCCTCAGTGTATCTGAACGGGGGGCGGAATGTGGCGACTAGGGGATTTTCACAGTAACTTCATTGCAGTGTTAATGTAAGCCGACTTGTGACAGTAAAGATTATTATTAAAATTAATTTAGAGTACCCAATTCATTTTTTCCAATTAAGGGACAATTTACTGTGGCCAATCCACCTACCCTGCACATCTTTGGGTTGTGGGGGCAAAACCCACGCAAACATGGGAAGAATGTGCAAACTCCACACGGACAGTGACCCAGAGCCAGGATTGCACCTGGGACCTCAGCGCCGTGAGGCTGCAGGGCTAACCCACTGCGCCACCGTGCTGCCTCATAAAGATTATTATGATTGATGCTGGAGCATGAGGTCAAACTGTGAGGGCAAGTCACTGGAGTGGGACTTGAACCGGCAATTTCAGAATTAGAGGTGAGCACTGTGCAACATGTGATATTGTTCCTATTTAAATATGAAGGATATGCAACGGCCTAAATCCATTTGAATACCTCACTGTCTTTTCCCCGTTGCATAAAATCCTCAGAGTCGTAATCCATCGCCTTCACCTTCGCTTTTCTTCCCAGCCATCACGCTGTCCCACATCCTCTGAAGTATCTCTCTTTTGTTATCTCTCTTTTGTTTTGTTTCTCCCTGAAGAGTTTCTTTGTTCAGACACCCTCCTGCACTTGCTGCCGCTCTCCAAAATGTCTCACTGTGCTTTAATCCCTCTCAGATATTTCTTTTGTGCTTGGATCAGTTTATCGGAAACATACCTTCTGCCGCAGTTTCACAAAGATCCCGCTCTTACCATAATCCTCTTTGACGCTTATGTAAAATCCCAAAGCATCTATTCGGTTGCTGGAAGGGTTCGAATGAAAACAGAAGATTCTGGAAACACTCAGCAGGTCTGGCAGCCTCAGTGGAAGAGAAACAAAGTTTGTTCTTCAGATCGATGATTCACTCTCACAGATGTAAGATGCTGGAGATTTAACAGTTTGTGAGCAAGTGTAGAGCCCTGTGAAAAGGTGGGAGCAGGAAGTACTCTGTGACACTTCTTTTTTAGCTTAAATCCTTTTTCTCTTTATTAATTCACTTAAACTTCTCTTTTTTTTTTCTTATTGCACTTCCAGACCACTCAAATATTTCCATTGCTCTCGAGGGGGTATTTCCTCAATTATTACCTTCTGTTACGACACCTTGGGCTAGTGCACGGTTAGCCCCACAGGTCCCGGAGTCCCAACATTAGTGAATTAAACAATAGTTTGTATGTTTTCCTGAGATCTGTGACCCTCAACTGCTCCAATGACTTGCAGGCACCAGATTTGTAAGTAAAACATTTTAAAAACTGTTTATTTTTAATAAGAGGAGAGTTAAACGTGTAATGGTGATAATAGAACGACGGTCTGCTAATCTAATTACCCCCCTAACGCCGTCCCACCCTCCATCCACATGAACAATGAGCAATACAGATGCACGGTGAGGAAGGGGAAGGCTCCAAATAATTGGGGTTAAACGGGACGAGAAATGAGAAGCTTCGCTGTTGAGGTAGTGGTCTTTGTAGGTGGGGATCTTCTCAGAATGCGAGGCGTTGAAAACCATTGGTTGGTTTGGATCTGGTGGAGTCTGCCTCCAATTAGGCCTCATGGGCCGCAGTTATTCCTCTGGAAAGTCACCAGATTGACTCTCAGCCTCACTGAGTTGGTATTGTCTACCCGAGAGATTAAAGCAGGTTCACTGTCCACTCTGCCTTTCAGCTGCTTATCTGGTCATTGAGCAGGGTTTCCAGCTGTGGTATAGAGGGAGAAAAGAGCCTGGACTTAGGACCC
The DNA here is from genome assembly GCF_902713615.1 of Scyliorhinus canicula. NCBI lineage: Eukaryota > Metazoa > Chordata > Chondrichthyes > Carcharhiniformes > Scyliorhinidae > Scyliorhinus > Scyliorhinus canicula. The sequence continues at coordinate 14,369,063 of NC_052152.1, read as the reverse complement.
ATTTTGGATTCTCAGGCGAGATATCAGCCTGAACTGTTCTCAGCCTTTCTCACCGAGGTTTAACTTGCATAGGCCTGATTGGAAATAATGCTTGCAGTGTTTAAATCAGGAGTTCAACCTTCACAGGACTGATATGGAATGTCCAGGCCTGATCTTGGTATCAACTCCTTTTTCCTACTGGCTCCCCATATCCCTCAATTGTCTGAGAGACCACGCTCGGAGTACAAAATGAATACTTTGCGTCTGACTTTACCAAGGAAGAAGATGCTGCTAAAGACATAATGAAGGAGGAGATAGTTGAAAATGGATGGGTTAAAAACTGACAGAGAGGAGATATTAGAAATGCTGGTTTCAGCGGACTCGATGGCATGCAACAGTGGCCTGTACAATGAGGGAAATAAGGGTGGAAATTGCAGAAATACGAGCCGCAATGTCCCGATGCTCATTAGATCAGGGGTTAGTGCCAGAGGACTGGTGAATTGCAAATGCTACATCCTTATTGTAAAAAGGAATGCAGGATAAACTCAACAAATACAGGCTAGTCAGCTTACCCTTGGTGAAGGTATGGCTTTTAGATAGGATAATCCGGAATAAAAGTGACAGTTACTTGGACAAGGGAGGATTATTAATGAAAACCAGTATGTGTTTGTGACGGGTAAATTGTATTTAACTAATTGATGGATTTTTTTTGATGTGGTAACTGAGAGGATTGATAAGGTAGTGTGGTTGATGTAAGGTAGTGTGGTTGAGGGGCTGGTTTAGCTCACTGGGCTAAATCGCTGGCTTTTAAAGCAGACCAAGGCAGGCCAGCAGCACGGTTCAATTCCCGTACCGGCCTCCCCGAACAGGCGCCGGAATGTGGCGACTAGGGGCTTTTCACAGTAACTTCATTGAAGCCTACTCGTGACAATAAGTGATTTTCATTTTCATTTCATTTCATTCATTCATATATTGACTTCCCACACCCACTGTAGCTGCCAGTGCCTCCCAGGCGGTATTGCAGACACTGCTGCAGGTTTTCTGACCCTCTTGGGAGAACAGGTTGCCCTGCACCTCAGCCACGGCGTCGGGAAGGCTGGCCAAGTCGGCATCCCCAAAGCGGGGAGCAGGTCTCCACATTGCCATCCTCGGTTCTTGCCTGGGAGGGAGTGCTGATGGAGAATTTAAAAGCAGCTTCCCTTGTTAGCGGCTGAGGCGCGAATTGGGTGAATCTGACGGCGAGGGAGCCAGGCATGGCGACATTTACGTGAGGGCTAATTTCTGGGACTATGTGCAGTGAATTACATGCTGCAATCTCGCCAGTGTTGCCAAATTGAAACACCTGCCAAACTCGCCCAAAGTGACATTCAGAAATTTTGGGTTTGAATTGTACCACAGTTAACACTGACAACAAATAACAAAGAAAAGTACAGCACAGGAACAGCCCCTTCGGCCCTCCAAGACTGCGCCGACCATGCTGCCCGTCAAAACTAAAATCTTCTACACTTCCGGGGTCCGTATCCCTCTATCCCCACCCTATTCATGTATTTGTCAAGGTGCCCCTTCAATGTCACTATCGTCCCTGCTTCCACCACCTCCTTCGTCAGCGAGTTCCAGGCACCCACTACTCTCTGTGTGAAAAGCCTGCTTCGTACATCTCCTCTAAACCTTGCCCCTCGCACCTTAAACCTATGCCCCCTAGTAATTGACCCCTCTACCCTGGGAAAAAGTCTCTGACGATCCATTCTGTCTATGCCCCTCATAATTTTGTAGACCTCTATCAGGTCGCCCCTCAACCTCCGCCGTTCCAGCGAGAACAAACCGAGTTTATTCAACCTCTCCTCATAGCTAATGCCCTCCATACCAGGCAACATCCTGATAAATCTCTTCTGTACCCTTTCTAAAGCTTCCGCATTTTTCTGGTAGTCTGGTGATCAGAATTGAACACTATACTCCAAGTGTGGCCTAACTAAGGTTCTACGCAGCTGCAATATGACTTGCCAATTCTTATACTCAATGCCCCGGCCAATGAAGGCAAGCATGCCATATGCCTTCTTGCCTACCTTCTCCACTTGTGTTGCCCCTTTTAGTGACCTGTGGACCTGTACACCTAGATCTCTCTGACTGTCAATACTCTTGAGGGTTCTACCATTCAGTGTATATACCCAACCTGTATTAGACCTTCCAAAATGCATTACCTCGCACATTACCTGACACACACATGTCTATGAACTCCCACATAGTCCGGATGACGGAGCTGTCCAGAGTTCATATTTAACTGACCAATCAACAAACCTTGCTCATGGTCAAGTTCTCTGATATAAATACCAAGCTTGCCCACATGTTGCCCCATCAAGATTGTCTTAAGTATTTTGCTGCAAAGCAGCTGGTTTATTCGTAGAGTGCTCTGCTTTGTCCCACTCTTCAAACTCTATGCTCAGAACAATAGGTTCTGAGATCAGTTGTAATTTGATCTCTAATTAGCCTTCCACTTTTCCTTCTAGCTTCAGCTTTCACGTCTATCGCGACCTCCAGCCATATGGGCATTTCTTACCTAACGATGCCAACACCAGCGAACCAATCACTCCCCTTTCAGAGTACTCCCCAGTTTCATTTTGGTCTTAATGGGGACATTGCACAAAAAGAAAATATTCTCAAAGCACACAGGTCATCTCAGGGTACAGGTGCGCAAAGCATTGAAGGTGGCTGGGTAGGTTATGAAAGTGGTCAAAAAGATATAAGTAGTCCTGATTTATAAGTAGAAGCCTACAGCACAAAAGCAAGGAAGTTATGATTGACAATAATAAGTATTGACTTAACTGTGGCATTGTTTCCAATTCTGGTCAAGACATTTTCGGAAGGATGTCATAGAATTATCATAGAATTTACAGTGCAGAAGGAGGCCATTCAGCCCATCGAGTCTGCACCGGCTCCTGGAAAGAGCACCCTACCCAAGGTCAACACCTCCACCCTATCCCCATAACCCACCCAACACTAAGGGCAATTTTGGACACTAAGGGTAATTTATCATGGCCAATCCACCTAACCTGCACATCTTTGGACTGTGGGAGGAAATCGGAGCAACCAAAGGTTTTAGAGAGGATGTAGAGAGACTTAACGGCATTTTAAAAAAATTAATTCATGGGATATGGGTGTTGCTGGCTGGGCCAGCATTTGTTCCCATCCCTAATTGCCCTTGAACTGCGTGGCTTGCTTGGCCATTTCATAGGGCAGTTATGAGTCAACCACATTGCTGTGGTTCTGAAGGTCAACCACATTGCTCTGGAACCAAATGGCATTTTCCAACAATGGTTTCATGGTCATCATTGGACTTATAATTTCACCACCTGTCCTGGTGGTTTTTGAACCCGGGTCCCCAGAACAATACCCTGGGTCTCTGGATTATTACTTCGGTGCCGAATACCACTTTGCTTTTGCCTCGCCATGGTTCCAGGGTTGAGGGATTTCAATTGCGTTACTAGATAGGAGAAACTGTGTTTGTCCTTCTTAGAGAAAAGTACGGTAGCACAACTGTGGCTTCACAGCGCCAGGATCCTAGATTCGATTCCCTGCTGGGTCATTGTCTGTGTGGAGTCGACACGTTCTCCCCGTGTCTGCGTGGGTTTCCTCCGGGTCCTCCGGTTTCCTCCCACAGTCCAAAGACGTGCAGGTTAGGTGGATTGGCCATGCTAAATTGCCCCCTTAGTGACCAAAACGTTTAGGCGGGATTATTGGGTTACGGGGATAGGGTGACAGTGAGGGCTTAAGTGGGTTGGTGCAGACTTGATGGGCTGAATAGAGGCTATTCTGCACAGTATGTTCTATATTTTATGTTGTAAGAGAAGATTGAGAGGAGATTTGATAGCAGTGTTCAAAATCATATTGGATCTTGACAGAGTAGATCGAGAGAAACCGTTTTGAAGGGAGGAAGGATCGGGAATGAGAGGGCGGCCATTTAAAGTGAATGGCAAATGAATCAATGGTGCAATTGTTCAGTTGTTCAGTGAGTGGTGGAATGCACTGACTGACAGTGTAGTGGAGGCAGATTCAATCATTGGAATTCAAAATGGAATTGGATAAAGCCAGAAAGGAAGAAGGTGGAAGGGCTATGGGAAAAGGGCAGGTAACCAAATTGCCCTTTTGTAGAAACAGCATGGACTCGATGGACCGAATGACCCACTTCTGTGCAATAATCACTCAATCATTCTATGACTTAAGATGCTTTTAGAACTACTCCTGTGACCAAGCTTTTCCTGACCTGTCCTAATATTTTCTATTGCGCTTAAGTGTAAAATGTGATCTGCTAACACTCTGCCTTCATGCTTTCGGACATTGAAGGCGGTATACAAATGCGAGTTGTTGTTAGTTTACCTGGTTTCGATTCAATTGCAAATTCATCGCATGTGCATCTGCTGACCCATGGCTACCTTCACGGTCCACAGCTGCAGGCACCACTTTTCGAGGCCAGCTTGGCTCCCGGTTATGTGCTGCCTTTCAAACCTTTAAATCTTTAGAAGCACTCCTGCTGGAGAGTAATCATGCATTTTTGGAAGATCTACGCTAATCCATGAAGGATGTGTCTGCGGGTGGATCATTACACTCTCAACACGGCGCCTGTCGTTATCATACATGCATCATTTAAACTGCGCTGATAAAACACAAAAATATTGCATCTAACAGACTGCATTAGAGGCACTAGCTGAGCTCCCAATTAAAACGTAAATGGCAATATAGCATTTAGCAATTAGCCTGGTTCCATTACATTCATCATTCGTTCTATATGTAGATTTAACTCTTCCAGGAGAGAGATAGAGATGATAGCCTTTTGCCGCTTATCGCAAAGGTTATTTTCCTCCACTCTAAATAGCATCTGTCTGGTTGAAGTCACTTTTTGTTTACAGGATTTTCATAAGGGTCTTACTCAAAGCTTGTTCCAACTCGGTCTTCTCTTGATAAAAGAATCAGGCGCGACATTAACCACAAGCAACACGGAGCTTCTGAAAGGAAAAATTACCCTGCAGATCACAGATGAGTCTTAGAGATGTGAGGATTTATGTACGTCACAAAATTAGCTTGGCAAAGCCTGCAATTCTCCAACAGCAGATGGTAGTGCACTCAATGAGAAAATCCATAATTTAAACCACAATGTTTTGAATGAATATTTCATGCTGTAAAGCTTTGTGAGACAACAATGATAAATTCAAAAGGTGCACAATCAGACTCTCCATGACTGCTTATCTTCTGTCTTCGTCCCAGGCTGAAACAAAAGTCCCACGTGCACCATTTTAAGCAGTGCACGTGTTGCCTCATACACAGAATCATTATTCCGGTCTCCCTGTGGGCGGGTAGTATTTTACATATTGATGCACATCATGTTGTCAGTAAACATTAGCACTGCACAAATAAACATCAGTGTCATTGGGGAAAGTGACAGGCAGGCTGTCTGTCTTCTCTTACCGATTGAACTCCAGTTTGTCTGAAGAGCTTGGAAAAAAGGTTTCAAGAAATAAATTGCATTTATGGAGCGCAACCCTTTGGGAGCTCAGGGCGCACCCAAAGCATTTTTACTTTTGTTGGGCGGCACGGTGGCACAGTGGTTAGTGCTGCTGTCTCACGGTGTCGAGGACCCGGTTTCGATCCCGGTCCCGGGTCACTGTCCGTGTGGAGTTTGCACGTTCTCCCCGTGTCTGCGTGGATCTCACCCCCACAGCCCAAGGATGTGTAGGTTCGGTGGTTTGGCCACGCTAAATTGCGCCTTAAAATAAAAGAAGCACTTTTGAAAGCCATCACTGTAATAATGTAGGAATCGGAAGAGCCATTTTGTGCACAGCAGGATTAAACAAGCTGGAATGATATAATGTGCAGATAATCAGTTTTTAGTGATGTTGGTTGAGGGGAAACTATTGAAGAGGGAACTAGGGAGAATTTCCCAGTTCTTCAGATGAGGAGAATTCTTTCTCTCAAAGTGTTGTGAGTTTTTGGGACACTAGTTGAGTCAAAAGGCGGTGAAAGCTGATTCTATGAGTTTTTCAGGTCGGGATAGGTAGGTTCTTGATAAAGCGGGAGTTTGAAAGGTTGTTAGATTTGGGTAAGTGGGAATGCTGAGTTGAAGTTACAATCAGATCAACTTTGATCTTATTGAATGGCAGAGCAGTTGAAAGGGCCGAGTGGCCTACTTCTGTTACTAATTCTAACATGTGTATGTTCTTGAAATAATGTCATGGGATCTTTTACCTGAGAAGGTAGGCAGGACCTTGGTTTAATGTCTGGCCTGAAAAACAGCACCCCTAACAGTCACATACTAGGAGTGTCAGCGCAGGTTAAATACTGAAGACTTTGGAGTGAGGCTTGAACTCATAACCTTCTGACTCGAGGAGCAAAATGCTCCTCATGGAACTAGAACCTCAAAGTGTAACTCTCAAGCAAACGGCCCAAGGCACTAAAGCTAATTTAATCTTACCCACCCATATTAGACACTGATGTGATCAACTGGGAGCCCATTCCAGACGTCTGATTTTTACATCCCATGAGCCTTTTGGGTGGGTGGAAAATGGGCTGCCGCTCCAAATCTGTCGATTTTCCGCAGGCCGGGTGGCTTAAAGTTATAACCCTTGATGGAACCGGTAGCTTTCTCATCTCTGAACCAGCAATTTATATGTTCACGCCTATTGAATGAGGTGTGAAATAGATTTACAGAATTAGGTGGATATGACTCATCCTACGGCACTGCTTGAACTAGAGAAGGAATTCCTCCTGCTGTCCTGACCAACAAGGTCTTTAAACCACCATCACCAAAAACAAATTAAATAATCAATCCAGTCATTTGTTGTTTTGGGGACATTGGCTGCTGTCTTGTTTTATTATGACACAGTGATGCCGTAACAGCCTCCCCGAACAGGAGCCGGAATGTGGCGACTAGGGGCTTTTCACAGTAACTTAATTCGAAGCCTACTCGTGACAATAAGCGATTTGGGGCTGGTTTAGCTCACTGGGCTAGATTGCTGGCTTTTAAAGCAGACCAAGCAGGCCAGCAGCACGGTTTGATTCCCGTACCAGCCTCGCCGGACAGGCGCCGGAATGTGGCGACTAGGGGCTTTTCACAGTAACTTCATTGAAGCCTACTCGTGACAATAAGCGATTTTCATTTTCATTTCATTATAAAGTGCTTTGCAATTTCCTTAGGGTGAGGTAAAATATGTGAGATAAATATATTTTTCTTTAATAATTTCAGCAATGTTCCTTCTTTCCAGAGTAGCTTTTTTTGTCAACTCATCCACTTGTTGAGCAATATGGTTTCAACTTTGACCTCTGAACTTTGAGTTCCAAGTTACCTCAGACCACCAAGGACGATGGTTCTCTCTTCCGATTGGCTATAATGTTACTACGCAAAGTACATCTGGACAGTGTCACTCCAATCTCTAAAGCCACAGGCTTACAGTGTGAAACTGACCGAATTTGGCCTGATAGAGGCAATCTTTCTCAATGAGGCAACAAGGCAGACAGCATGGAGAATGGAAAATTGAGGTCACAAAAAAAATCGAGCAATTTTTGAGGTGTCGCCACTGTATCATCGTGCATCACAATCAGCAGCCAATGCCCCATGAACAATGGAGGGTTATGTTGTTCGTTTTACAACATTGGCGTGAAGGACTGCGGTGACACAGTGGTCAGCACTGTTGCTTCACAGAGCCAGGGACCTGGATTCAATTCCCGTCTTGGGTCACTGACTCTGCATGTTATCCTCTCATCTGCCTGGGTTTCCTCCAGGTGCTCCGGTTTCCTCCCACAGTCCAAAGATGCGGAGATTTGGTGGATTGGCCATGATAAATTGCCCTTAGTGTCCAAAAAGGTAAGGTGGGGTGACTGGGTTACGGTATTGGGTGGAGGTGTGTGCTTGGGTAGGGTGCTGTTTCCAATGGCTGGTGCAGACTTGATGGGCAGAATGGCCTCATTCTGCATTGTAAATTCTATTATTCTATGATTCCCAGCTTGCTAGCTGTGATTAAATCTATTCCTGGAGCTTCCGTCACATGACCTATTGCCCCTAGCTGCCCAGCACCTGCTATTGACCACACAACAAGTCCATCCTTGAGGTGCATCGCCTGCCTATATGGATGATACTCATCTATAGACCCATCTCCAATATTTTTTTATAACTAATAAACAGAAGTGTTTGATGAACATGAAGAATACGCAACATCCATCTTAATTCCACTTCTCTTCCCACAACGAGTGTTGCACTCCTATTTCCATAGCCAGTAATTCCCGGAATAGGTCACTAGTCTGTCACCAGAGGCTTATAGCTTGAAGGATGCTGCACCACATTAAGCCTGGCTGACCAGGAATATCTCCCGCTCCTAACCTCTGTTATTGACACGTTTTGGGAGGATTTTGCAGACTGACACTCAACCTTTGACCGTATTATGAATACATTCCTTGGCCAGCAAGTCCTGGCATATTGTTGGCCATCAAGTCCTGTTACCCACTGCGCCACAAGACCTCCCATTCACTTTGATGCCCTCAATAAATTTTCGCCAAGTTTTGCTGGCAGCATTGGGGCATAGAGAGAGCTGTGACTAATAAGGTTGGCACTGAATTGGAATATCTAGGAGATTTAAATGGAGACTGTCCCAATCCCCAGATTCACAATTTGTAAATATACACACAACACACCAATCAAGTTGCTGCAATGCCGCCTGTCATTAAAACAATCAACATCGCAAATCACCATGGACCCATGTACAATGTTGCTGCACAAATCTTTCAATAGAGTCCCCATGAATCATTTATCCACTATAATATTCACCACAAACTATTACAATAAGTGCCATTATCAATTTGACCTCAAAATGATAAATGTGATGCTGTCACCCACCTTTATGTTCATTCCTATCCTCAGGAATGGGAGAAATGGGAGCGCTGCCGGAAGGGCAGTGGAGGGGACTAATTGTTTTGTCCTTTCAAAGAGCTAGTAAAGGCAAGATGTGCCAAATGGCCTCCTTCTCTACCGTGGTAACCCTCTGCTTCTAAGATACATAGAGTGAGTACAATACAGATTGACCCAGGAGTACAGATCGGCTCAAATTGTTTAACTTACGGGGGAAGGTTGCATAAACTTGTGTTGCACACCCTTAAATTTAGAAAATTGAGGGGTGATGTCTTAAAAATTATTTGAAAAGAAGGTTAGATAGGATAGGTAAAGAGAATTTATTTCCTCAGGTGGTGGCCTCTGGACCAAAGGAGAAATAGTGTTTAAAATTAGTGCTTAGTGCTCCAGGAATGAAGTCACACAGAATCTGGTGAAAGCCTGGGTCTTGGTCCCCCACAGGCATGTGAAAGCTGGGTCAATTACAATTTCCAGGGCCGAGATTGATGCACTTTTTGTTCGGTTTCGAGTACCACAGGATGTGGAGCAATGGTGGGTAAATAGAGATACAAATCACCCATCACCTAATTTAATCAAGTGACAGTGAATGAACGATGTATAAATGGACCACCCCTGTTCCAATGAAGCTCCCCACCCTCATTAATTCAGTGCAATCTCAGCTTTGTTCCTCTCCGCGCAACACAAAGTTTCATGGGCTGTTTAGCACAGGGCTAAATCGCGCAACACAGCGTTTCAGGGGCTGTTTAGCACAGGGCTAAATCGCGCAACACAGCGTTTCAGGGGCTGTTTAGCACAGGGCTAAATCTCTGGCTTTGAAAGCAGACCAAGCAGGCCAGCAGCACGGTTCAATTCTCGTAACAGCCTCCCCGAACAGGTGCCGGAATGTGGCGACTAGGGGCTTTTCACAGTAACTTCATTTGAAGCCTGTTCATGATAATAAGCAATTTTCATTTTCATGTGCGTTGAGCGCAAACTCAAACCGAGTTGACAGTCTCATTGAGAAAGAATTTAAGGTGTGAGATGCAAAAATGCCACTCTGGAGATATGTGGACGCTTTTTCTGAGGGTCAGGTAAAGGTGAGCAGTGGAAACTGTGAGAGCATGACTATTTCCTATTTATCTTACTTAAATTAAGGGATAAACTGGTGTGTCTTATCTGTAGTTTTTTCAAGTAAGGTTCATTGTAGCTAGCAATGTGAATTAAGTATTATTGGCATTTAATAGTATTGGTGTGGTTTATTTGTATTGTTAAGGTTTATGAATGGTAATAAGGTTTATTCATAATGTGTATTGGCAGTAGCAAGATTATTAACTAATAGATAAAAGGAATGGAAGGGCTGCTTCAACCTCTAGAGTGCATATCCTGTGCTATGTGGGAACGTCAGGATGTTTCCCTTGCTTTGGCTAACCATTGGTGTGGGAAATTAAGTAATTGCATTCATGAGATTGAGAGTCTCATGTTTAGCGTGTTTATCGACGTGGTCGCCCCACAGTTTAGGAACATGCAGAGAGAGAGAGGGAATAATAATCCACAAGACAGTCAAGTGGAAACAGTCAGGTGGTGCAGGAATCCCCTTAGTGCATCCCACTTTCCAACCACACCTCTGTATCTATACAAATACAGACTGAAGACAAATCTCCATCCATATTTCCTGGTCCCTGGGAAGCACATTCGTTGTGAACAAATGAAATATCCTTGTCAATACAGGTCAGGTCCAACCTAAATTCTAAAACCATTCAACCATGATGTCAGGAAAGAAAGGCTTTCCTTTAAAATACGGCTGTTGGACCACATTCTCTGCTACTTGAAGCTGGGAATGTGATCCGTTATCGAGAGGGGAATCGGGCGTCCGCTAAAAATAGAGGTCCGCGCCCGGTGCTGAACCGTTCTGGGGAACGGCTGAGGACTGCAATGGGAACCTCGCCCTCACCGACGTTAGCAAGTAAATCTAACAGGACCAGCCAATTATGCTCCGGACCGCCGCGATTCACCGTCCCTCTCAAGCGGAAGTGACACGGGCGTGGTTCACAGCAGGTATTGAAAAGCAGGGTCTGGGTGCCATGGCCTCCGAGGGAGAGAGAGGTGGTAAGGGAAGATCTTAAAATCATCCTACACAGTGGCATGGTGGCACAATGGTTAGCGCTGCTGGTTCGCGGAGCTGAAGACCTGGGTTCGATCCTGGCCCCGGGTCAATATCCGTGTGGAGTTTGCACATTCTCCCCATGTTCCCATGAGTCACATCCCCGCAACTCAAAGATGGGCTAAAGTGCCCTTTAATTGAAAAAAAAAGAATTGGGTACTCTAAATTTACTTTAAAAAATTGTTCCACCTTGGAAAAAAAGTCCCGCTTGCTGGGGGGTGCCGGGCATATCCTTGAGATGGTGGGGGGAAAATGGGGATGGTGCACACTGATGGGTCACTCGTCGGGGAGGCTGGCCTACATGGTGCCCTCACACCACTGGCACCAATCACGACTGCCTCTGAGGGTGGTCCCAGGTGGAACGTTCACGGTTTCTGCGGGCTCTCCACGTGTCAACCTCCAACACACACACCCCACACCACCAACCCCTCACACCACCCCACTCGGCACACCCTTTACACCCAGCCCAGCTCATCCCGCGCACCCTTCGGACTGAGCATCGAGGTAAGTCGGCATGTTGGTGGGAAGGTGTTTATTCATGGGTATGTAGAATCGCTGTGCCCTGACCCCTATCTCTAACCTATGTGCTACACCGAGCCAACTTAACTGGTAATTGTGTTAGCTTATGTGCTCTATCGCTCCTTTTTATTGTGGCTGCAGACACACATCAGATATGGAGGCAAGATAAGAGGCAAGGCACATGGTAAGGTCTCGAGTAGAGGTGGTGTGGGGGAGCGACGTGACTCACTTGCTATAGGATCATCTCTTCATTAGGGGCTCACTTGGTTGACCTATGGTGATCTTCGCCTGGAACCACCCTCTGCTCAGCGATGCTGAGTATCCTACGGTCTTCTCCTGCTCTCGGCAGTTATGGGCCGTTTACGCTTGAGGGAGGCAGATAATGTGCAGGATACTTGGAGGTGGATTACAGAGTGGGTCTGTAGCTGGTGGCCTGTGTGCACAAGGTACCTGGCCATAGGGGAAGTTAAAGGTGTTGGGATTTGGTGAATGGTGGGATGTCAGGGGTATGGACTCCAATCGGCAAACTCTGATCGGCAAAGCATCTCTCACAGCAAGTTCCAGAGACGTTGCAATTTCTCAAGCAGATTTTAGGGTTCTTGGACAGTCCCTCAGCACCTGGGATGACTTGCTTCTACTCCGGGGAGGTGGGTGAAAAGTCCGATCCTGGAACCGCAGACTCTGTCACAGGTTTGGTAGGCGGTGTTTGATGGTAGCACAATGGTTAGCACTGTTACTTCACCGCACCAGGGACCCTGGTTCGAATCCAGGATTGGGTCACTGTCTGTGTGGAGTCTGCATGTTTTCCACGCGTCTGCGTGGGTTTCCTCCGGGTGCTCCAGTTTCCTCCCACAAGTCCCAAAAGATGTGCTTGTTAGGTGAATTGGACATTCTGAATTCTCCCTCTGTGTACCCGAACAGGCGCCAGAATGTGGCGACGAGGGGATTTTCACAGTAGCTTCATTGCAATGTTAATGTAAACCTACTTGTAACAATAATAAAGATTATTATTATTATGAGTTGGGTGGGACACTGGATTCTGCGCTCTCTTTCTACTGTTTAAGCTTAGCCTCCGTATGCTCCACCCTGTGACACTCGAGGCGATTGACACGTCTGCGGTCGCTTTTTCTCCAGTTTGTACGCTCTAAGGCAAGCGATTCCCATGTGTCGATGGGGATGTTACATTTACCTCGGGAGGTTTTCAGAGTGTTCCTGTAGCGTTTCCTCTGCCCTCCTGGTGATCACTTACCATTGCAGAGCTTAGAGGAGAACACTTGTTCTGGGAGTCTTGTGTGGGGCAAGCGGGCAATGTGGCCCACCCATCGCAGCTGGTCGATCATGACCAGTGTCTCAATACTGCAGATGTTGGCCTGGGAGAGGACGCTCACATTGGTACACCTAGATGCCAGTGGATTTGCGGAATTTTGCAGAAGCAGTATTGGTGATATCTCTCCAAGGCTTTGAGGTGTCTGTTGTACATTGCCCATGTCGGTGATTCCTTCTACTGGCTCGTCATCAAAAGTTGTTTTCCTCCCTTATTTGTTATGGCCCGGACCTCATCGCCAGTTTCTCTTTTGTTATGTTCTTTGTTGTAGCTGCAATAAGAAAGAATCAGAGGTGGCACACGTTGAGTTTGTATAACAGAGTGCAAAAGGCTTATTTACAGGATGCTGCTCAAACAGGGTACAATGGTGAACTCCACAAAATCCCGCGGTATGCTCCGATGATGTCATTGCGTGACACATGATGTTAGCCCCGCCAATAGTGTTAACTTGATACATAACAGTGATCGAGACCTGGAACAGAATGTTCAAGATATTCAACCTTGAGGAAGGACAGGCAAGAGGACGTGGCTTTGTGCCAATAAATGAAGAACGGGGTCAGTGCATTAGCAAGGGAGGATCTCAGGTCAGAAGAACAAAATGTGGAATCTGCTTGGGTTGAACAAACATTGATAGGAGTTGTTTATAGACCACCGAACAGAAATGGTAATGTGGGGCACAGTATTAATCAGCATTTTAGAGTAGCACGTAGCATGGATAATAGAGTAATAATGGGTGATTCAATCTGCATATAGACTGGGTAACTAATGAGCACTAATACTGTGGGAGACGGGTTTATGGAGCATGCCAGGGATTGTTTTCTGCAGTCTGTTGCCGAACCGACAGGAGAACAGGCTATTTTTGATCTAGCATTGTGTCGTGAAAAGTAGCTAATTAATAACCTTGTTGCAAAAGAACCATCGCGATGAGTCACACCCAATAGCAGCTGGCTGAGGCTTCTCACTGTCATCTCAGATAATACTTCAGAGAAGAAGGCTTTAACTCAGCTGGCCAGGTCCTTTGCATTTAAATCCCTGTATCAGGAATTTGCTTTCTTTTTCAAAAACGAACATTCAACTTTTGCTGTGAATGAGACCCTCATGGTATTCCTGAGTGCAGTTCACACAAAAGAAAGTCGGGCAATTTTGTTAACACAAGTAAAATAATGGGTTGTTTTTTCTTTTCTCTTTTAATGCACATCCAGGCTGGCTGAATTGTATTCAGGTCATCTGTCAGAAAATTGTTTTTCACCATTGCCTCAGTGGTATAATCTGCTGAACATTAGTCTTGTATGAAATGGCCCAAGTAGTGCAACTCTTACCGGTAAAGGTCACTAAAATGATTCATTCGTTTACCCACAGTCCACACTTGGATGCACCTGAGTAGAGCCAGTGTGTACATTAAGTCCTCTTTGCCTGTAATAATGCAACAATTACGCACTCTTCACTTTCTAATACAACATTTTGCTGTATTTTCGGTGAGGGCTACAGTATTGTCAAAGAAGGCAGAATGACTAGCCTGCAGTCATCTCTTTAATAGCACCATAAAGTATATTAGATTTGCTGTGTTTTGCAACAGAGTCCCCCTCTGGGAGGACTTGATCCTGTCTGAAAATAAATAAGATAATAACAGTTTCAATCCAGCACCCTTCCCCCTTTGCCTGACCTGTGCTTTTTTTTTTCCCCTTTTAGTATTTCTATACTTCATCTCCCCAGGAGAATTTGGAACTTTTGCGCCGGGTCCCAGTGTCGTGGGTAGGTGCTTTGATCAGCAGCAATGCTGTGTCTGTATTCTGGAGATTTTCATCGAAGAGAGGATCGCACAGCACACAAGGAAACCATTCGGACTATTGTCCCTGCAATGATTCTCTGAAAGAATCCCCTCCTCCATTCTTCCATCTAGCCCTTCAAATGTTTCTCCCTCAAACCTTCATCCCGTTTCAACATTACTATTGCATCTGGGAATGAGGATGATTTGGAATCCTTGTGTCGGTATTTAAGGCTTGTATTCCTTTCCTCAGCTGATAGTGAAATATCCCACTATGTGTCAACTACTTTTCCTTAACTTGTTGTTTATTTACAGTCCCGTGTGCCATGATTCCAAATTTCCTGGATGGCATTAATAAAGAAATCTGTGCCAACAGCAACAGGCACTGACATTTCCTGCAGAGCTCATTTGGCTGCGGGGGAAACACTAAAAATTGGTATTTTCATTTGCCAATGGGAATGTGGCATCGCGAAAGCGAAATATACTGCAGCTGGCTGCCAATGGCCAACATCTCTCAATTGCTTCACTGAAGGAAACCAGGTCATCCTCATCAAAAAGTGAACAAACTTGCAGCATTGATCTGTGAAAGGACAATTGAATTTAATATAGAGCAGTGCGAGGTGGACCCTGCAGCATACATTTCTTTCCTTTTCTCCTTTCGTTCATGGGATGTGGGCATCGGTGGCAAGGCCAGTGTTTCTTGTCCATCCCTCATCACTCTTGGACAGAGTGGCTCACTAGGCCATTACCGAGGGCAGTTAAGAGTCAACCAGATCATGGGTTAGTACTGCTACCTCACGGCGCCGAGGTCCCAGGTTCGATCCCAGACCCGGGTCACTGTCTGTGTGGAATTTGCGCATTCTCCCCGTGTCTGCGTGGGTCTCACCTCCACAACCCAAAATATGTGCAGGGTAGGTGGATTGGACACGATAAATTGCCCTTTAATTGGAAAAAAAAGAATTGGATACTCTAAATTTAAAAAAAAAGTTTCAACCACGTCTGCGTGGGTTTCCTCCGGGTGCTCCGGTTTCCTCCCACAGTCTAAAGATGTGCAGGGTATGTGAATTGGCCATGCTAAATTGCCCCTCAGTGTCCAAAGGTTAGGTGGGGTCCTGGGTTATGGGGATAGGGTGGAGTAGGGTGCTCTTTCAATGGCTGGTAGAAACTCAATTGGCCGAATGGCCTCCTTCAAAATTGTAAATTCTATGACCTCTGATATATAAAGCACATTGCTGTGGATCTGAAGTGACAGGTAGGCCAGACCAGGTAAGGATGGCAGATTTCCTTCCCTAAAAGGGAAATAATTGGGTTTCTGCAAAAATCAATGATAGTTTCATGCTCACCGTTGCTCAGACAAGCTTTATCCTCCAGGTTTATTAAGTGATCTTAAACTCCACCAGCTGGGTTTTGAGCCCATGTTCCCAGTGCATTACTCTGGGGCTTTGAGGTGCTCGTCTCTGACGACTATGGGTCCCTTCCCCTTGATATGCCATCCTGTTTGGTAGCCATGATGTGGAGATGCCGGCGTTGGACTGGGGTGAGCACAGTAAGAAGTCTTACAACACCAGGTTAAAGTCCAACAGGTTTGTTTCAAACACGAGCTTTCGGAGCACGGCTCCTTCTTCAGGTGAATGGAAAGGCTTGTTCCAGAAATGTTTATATAGACACAGTCAACTCAATACCGACAACTCGACAACCAGGAACACTACAGGCAGTTACCCGCAGATCCAACCAAGGAACACATCCGCCAACTCAGCAGACTGATCAAGACCTTAGATCCAGACCTTCAGAACACCCTACGTGCTCTCATCCCACGTAATCCCCGCATTGGAGATCTCTACTGCCTCCCGAAAATACACAAGGCCAACACACCAGGCCGTCCTATCGTTTCAGGCAATGGGACCCTGTGTGAGAACCTCTCTGGCCACATCGAGGGCATCTTGAAACCCATCGTACAAGGTACACCCAGCTTCTGTCGCGACACGACGGACTTCCTACAGAAACTCAGCACCCATGGACCAGTTGAACCAGGAACATTCCTCGTCACAATGGATGTCTCGGCACTCTACACCAGCATCCCCCATGACGACGGCATTGCTGCAACAGCCTCAGTCCTCAACACCGACAACTGCCAATCTCCAGACGCAATTCTGCAACTCATCCGTTTCATTCTAGACCACAACGTCTTCACCTTCGACAACAAATTCTTCATCCAGACGCACGGAACAGCCATGGGGACCAAATTTGCACCTCAATATGCCAACATCTTCATGCACAAGTTTGAACAGGACTTCCTCACCACACAGGACTTTCAACCGATGCTATACACCAGATACATCGATGACATTTTTTTCCTTTGGACCCACGGCGAGACATCACTGAAACGACTACACGATGACATCAATAAGTTCCATCCCACCATCAAACTCACCATGGACTATTCTCCAAATTCAGTTCCATTCTTGGACACACTCGTCTCCATCAAGGACGGTCACCTCAGCACCTCGCTTTACCGCAAGCCCACAGATAATCTCACGATGCTCCACTTCTCCAGCTTTCACCCGAAACACATTAAAGAAGCCATCCCCTATGGACAAGCCCTCCGTATACACAGGATCTGCTCAGACAAGGAGGAGCGCAACAGACACCTACAGATGCTGAAAGATGCCCTCGTACGAACGGGATATGGCGCTCGACTCATTGATCGACAGTTCCACCGCGCCACAGCAAAAAACCGCACCGACCTCCTCAGAAGACAAACACGGGACATCACTGACAGAGTACCCTTCGTCGTCCAGTACTTTCCTGGGGCGGAGAAACTACGACATCTTCTTCGCAGCCTCCAACACATCATCAGCGAGGATGGACATCTTGCCAAGGTCATCCCCACACCCCCACTACTGGCCTTCAAACAACCGCGCAACCTCAAACAAACCATTGTTTGCAGCAAATTACCCAGCCTTCAGAACAGCAACCACAACACCACAAAACCCTGCCAGGGTAATCTCTGCAAGACATGCCAGATCATCGACATGGACACCACCATTACACGTGGAAACACCACCCACCAGGTACGCGGCGCATACTCGTGCGACTCGACCAATGTAGTCTACCTCATACGCTGCAGGAAAGGATGTCCCGAAGCGTGGTACATTGGCGAGACCATGCAGACACGGCGACAACGAATAAACGGGCATCGTGCGACTATCAACAGGCAGGACTGTTCCCTTCCAGTTGGGGAACACTTCAGCAGTCAAGGACATTCAGCCTCTGATCTCCGGGTCAGCATTCTACAAGGAGGCCTTCAGGAGACGCGACAACGCAAAATTGCTGAGCAAAAACTTATAGCTAAGTTCCGCACGCATGAATGCGGACTCAACCGGGATCTGGGATTCATGTCGCATTACATTCGGCCCCCACCAACAAGCCTGGACTTGCAGAGGCCTACCGACTGAACTGGCTTGGGACAATTCACACCTCTTTAACCTGGAGTTACCTCTCTCTCTGCATCTTTGATGATTTGATTGCCTGCAGGTGCTCGCATTCCGGGGCATCTCTGACTGTGTCTATATAAACATTTCTGGAACAAGCCTTTCCATTCACCTGAAGAAGGAGCCGTGCTCCGAAAGCTCGTGTTTGAAACAAACCTGTTGGACTTTAACCTGGTGTTGTAAGACTTCTTACTATCCTGTTTGGTGTCACTTGCATGCATGACGTCGCAGTTTCACGACGCCACTCATCCTCCTGTTAACGTCTTTTTCAAAGTGAAGAAAAATGAGTCAGAGATTCATTATTTCCCGAGGCATAAATCCTCTCATGATTATTTTTTTCATGTAAAATATGGCAACAACCTTGAAACCCTGACAGGAGACTCAGTAACCAGAGGGCAGAGATTTACGATAATTGGCAAAAGAACCGGGGGGTGGGGGGGGGGGAGATGAGGAGAATGTCTTTCATGCAGCGAGTGGTTATGATCTAAAATGCACTGCCTAAAAAGGGATGACTTCAAAAAGGTTATTGTGTATATATTTGATAATGATAATTGTGTCGTGCTCTGGGGAACGGGCTGGGTATTGGTGCTTATTCTGAGCATAGGGACAGTAGTAGGCCATTCAGCCCCTTGAGCCTAGCCCACCATTCAATGAGACCATGGCTGGTCTGTGACCTAACACCATATGCCTGCAATTGGCCTGTGGTCTTTAATAATGTTGCTTAAAAAATCTATCTATCTCAGATTTAAAGTTAACAACTGACCTAACTTCAACTGCTGTTTGTGGGAGAGAGTTCCAAATCTTTATCACCCTTTGAGTGAAGACATGCTTCGTCACAGCTCTCCTGAACGGTCTGGTCCTAAATTTTAGCGAATGCCGCCTAGTTCTAGAATCTCCAACCAGTGGAACTAGCTTATCTTTATCTACCCTGTCTTTCCCTGTTAATATCTTGAATTCTTCGATCAGATCACGCCTTAGCCTTCTAAATTTCAGCAAAAACAGGTCTAGTTTGAGTAATCTCTCCTTATACCTCAATCCCTGTATCCCAGGTATCATTTTTGTAATTATATTTTGTATATTGAATAGCACAGACACGATGGGCCGAGTGGTGTCTTCCTGCGCGGTAAGATTATATGGTTTCTGTCATTTCTATTGGGAGTTAAATTCTTGGCTTTATGGTCTTGTAGGATTGACCCTGTTTGACCCTGTGACCTGCTTTCTCTGAGGTGGGACACTGTTCTGGTCCCGGTATCACCCACTTGGAAAGTGATGGTGATTCCTACGGTGAGGAATTGGGTGGTGGGGAAATAAAGGAAACCTAAGGGCTACAAATCCATGTCCACCCACGTTCAACTGCATGCAGCAGGTGTGGGGTGTTGAGTTCTGTGTTATAACTGTTGTAATGACGTACACAGAACGCCGAGTTCAATTAGAAAGATGATTTATTAACAAACATGTGGAAAGATAACGAACAAATTATAATGCAGACGATGGCTACTAAATGAATTCAGTGAATTTTCTTGGAGCTATTCTCAGTGCGACTATCCTCTTGGACGACTTACTCCCAACTGGTGGGTGTATGAAGTCACATGGTAGGGCAGCAGGGTAGCACAAGTGGATAGCACTGTGGTCTCACAGCGCCAGGGTCCCAGGTTCGATTCCTTGCTGGGTCACTGTCTGTGCGGAGTTTGCATGTTCTTCCCATGTCTGCGTGGGTTTCCTCCGAGTGCTGCGGTTTCCTCCCACAGTCCAAAGAAGTGCAGGTTAGGTGGTTTGGCCATGATAAATTGCCCTTAGTGACCAATAAAGGTTAGGACGGGTTATTGGGTTACGGGGATAGGGTGGAAGTGAGGGCTTAAATGGGTCGGTGCAGACTAGATGGGCCGAATGGTCTC
Organism: Scyliorhinus canicula; assembly: GCF_902713615.1. NCBI lineage: Eukaryota > Metazoa > Chordata > Chondrichthyes > Carcharhiniformes > Scyliorhinidae > Scyliorhinus > Scyliorhinus canicula. The sequence continues at coordinate 14,349,063 of NC_052152.1, read as the reverse complement.
CTTCTGCACTGTATGTTCTATGTTCTCTATCGCCACCTGCTGGCCGAAGGTTGTACCGATAACTATGTGCATTGATAGACAACTATATACATTGATGCATATACATGCATATCACCCCATGGGGCTTCACCCTTTTATGCAGCAATTGGGGAACATGCCCATTATTGGAGCCGCCAACCGTTTCCCTTGTTGGGGTACCTCTGTAGTGCGAGATGTTGGGAGGGATCTGCTTGATCTCATTCATGTCCTAGGTGAAGACACCTTGATGGATCATCTGCTGACTGATTACCTCCATAATAATGCTTGTTCCCATCTCCAGTCCTAGTTCCTGGCCCAGGATTATGCAATTGTGAATGTACCTGAGAAAGAAAAGAAGCAGGTTATTCATCCACACCATAAATCCACCCTTTTAACAATCTGTAACGTGCAGTTGATAATAACCTCAGGGAAGAATGTGACCCGAGCATCTATTTTAAGTGATCTTGACATCGAAGGATTGCACATATGCATGAATAAAGTGGAAGAAACTCATTAATTTTAATGAACTTTCATTGAAAGAGCAGAGACTATGTCTGGGCCCTTGTGGCTATGTCAGTGTCTGATGTTCAGATGAGTGAGTCGCTGCCTGGTGTATTAATTAAACAAATGGCTGGAAACGAGGATCTTTTCTGACTAATGCAGATCATTTCAGTCCCTGGAGTTCAACAAGTAGAGTGTGTTTTCAAGATGTTTTAGTCTCAGTGCTCGCATGGTCTTATCCTTATTTCTCCCTCCTTCCCCCCACCATTAACTTATGTGTTCTGAGGAATGCTATTAAGGGCAACATTTATTGCCCATCCCTAGTTGCCCATGTGGATGTGGTATTGAGCAACCTTCTTCGTAAACTGCTGCAGGTATTAGATAGGGAGAGTGACCCAGTGACCGTGAAGGAACGGCAAAATAGTTCCAGGTTTGGATGGTGTATAAATCGGAGGCGATGGTGTTTCCATGCACTTGCTGCCTTGTCCTGCCAGGTGGCCGAGCCCATTGTGTTTCGGAGGTGCTGCCTGACGTCTCGACAAAGTGCAGTGCATCTTGCAGGTGCTATGGAGGGTGTAAAGTGGTGGATGGGCTGTCGATCAAGGGGACTGCTGTGTCGTGGGTATTGCCGATCTTCTTGAATACTGTTCAAAACCATGATGTGGAGATTCCGGCATTGGGCTGGGGTGAGCACAGTAAGAAGTCTTACAACACCAGGTTAAAGTCCAACACTAGTGATTTGAAACAAACCTTTTGGACTTTAACCTGCTGTTGTAAGACTTCTGTTGCAAAACCACGCCTTTCTCTGTTCTCCACCAGATGCTGGCCAGATGTGTCGTCAATGAATTCAGTGGTATGTCTGAAATACCCAAGGAAAAGGGCTGCCATTGGAATAGGTCTATTGGTAGGTTTACAGACAGAAAAATTTATAGAACATAGAACATAGAACACTACAGCGCAGTACGGGCCCTTCGGCCCTCGATGTTGCGCCGACCTGTGAAACCATCTGAAGCCTATCTGACCTACACTATTCCATTTTCATCCATATGTCTATCCAGTGACCACTTAAATGCCCTGAAAGTTGGCAAGTCTACTACTGTTGCAGGCAGGGCGTTCCACACCCCTACTACTCTGAGTAAAGAAACTGCCTCTGACATCTGTCCTATATCTATCACCCCACAATTTAAAGCTGTGTCCCCTCGTGTTGGTCATCACCATCCGAGGAAAAAGACTCTCACTGTCCACCCTATCTAACCCTCTGACTATCTTATATGTCTCTATTAAGTCACCTCTCAGCCTTCTCCTCTCTAACGAAAACAACCTCAATTCCCTGAGCCTTTCCTCGTAAGACCTTCTCTCCATACCAGGCAACATCCTAGTAAATCTCCTCTGAACCCTTTCCAAAGCTTCCACATCCTTCCTATAATGTGGTGACCAGAACTGCACGCAGTACTCCAGGTGCGGCCGCACCAGAGTTATGTACAGCTGCAGCATGACCTTGTGGTTCCGAAACTCAATCCCCCTGCTTATAAAGGCTAGCACACCATATGCCTTCTTAACAGCCCTATTAACCTGGGTGGCAACTTTCAGGGATTTATGTACCTGGATGCCGAGATCTCTGTTCATCTACACTACCAAGAATCTTGCCATTAGCCCAGTACTCTGCATTCCTGTTACTCCTTCCAAAGTGAACCACCTCACACTTTTCCGCATTAAACTCCATCTGCCACCTCTCAGCCCAGCTCTGCAGCTTATCTATGTCCCTCTGTATCCTATAACATCCTTCAGCACTATCCACAACTCCATCGACCTACGTGTCATCTGCAAATTTACTAACCCATCCTTCTACACCCTCTTCCAGGTCATTTATAAAAATGACAAACAGCAGTGGCCCCAAAACAGATCCTTGCGGTACACCACTAGTAACTGAACTCCAGGATGAACATTTGCCATCAACCACCACCCTCTGTCTTCTTTCAGCTAGCCAATTACTGATCCAAACCGCTAAATCACCTTCAATTCCATACTTCCTTATTTTCTGCAATAGCCTACCGTGGGGAATTTACTGATGATTTCCTGCTCTATGCTCATTGGTAGGCATTGACCTATGAGTCAGAAGGTCAGTGTGGTGATTGTAGACAACACAGTCAGAGCTACAAATTGTATTCCAGGGACAAGCATACAATCCAGGCTGCAGCGCCGTACAGAAGGAGTGCTGCACTGTCGAAGGTGTTGGGCCGCATTCTCCGTTTGCTTACGGCAAAATCGTAAAATGCGATTCGGCGGAGAATATGTCTCGTTGCCAAAAATGCGGCAGGTGGTGATTTGATGCCAAATCGCGATTCTCTGTCACTTCAACAGCGGTGTTAACGCGTACTGGAACGCATGTGCAGTAAACACCGTTTGCATGTCATTGGCGGGTATTCTCCGGGGCTGCCGTGATTCTCCATCTCCGATGGGCCAAGTTCCCGACAGCGCTATTCACTTGTGGTTTTAAAAATTGTGAAAACGGTGTGGTGGCTGATGAGGAGAGAGAGGAGGTAGGACACAGAGCCGAGCGACTGCATGTTACTAGGCCGTACACTGGCCAGACTGGCTGGAGTAGGGGGAGACCTGCCAGGGCCTGGGAGGAGTAGAGGGATGGGGGCACAGCCCGAACAGCTGGGGTGACCATCCCACGGGACTGGGGGGGGTGCCCAGCCACGGACCGTCATTACCACAGCAGTCTTGCTGTGCATCCACTGACCACCCACATCAACCCCAGTTCTGCAGTGGCATCGGCCAAATGAGTGCCCACCCCCATGGTCCACTATGTGCCACACCCCCACCACCCCCAAACCTCTGCTACACTCCCCACCCGGCCGCCACCTCCCCAGCAACCCATCCAGGGCAGAACCCACAGTAGCCCCTACGGGGGCCGTGGCGCATGCCCTGGTGAGGGCAGCCCAATCAATGGTACCCATGGCATCAGGAATGGGCACGAGGGCCAGAGGCCCCCACGGTGCCGGCCACCGATGGGTTCGGGAGGTGTGGGGATGGCAGAACCCGCACTGGCCAACCAGGGTCACCATGTAGCCCGGTGGATCTAGTATGGGGTATGCACCATGCTAACATGCCAGCCTTTCAACCTTTGCAGATAATGGATCTATTAATTCAACAAGCAATGGTGGCCTTCCTGCTAGTCGCTGCAGCTCTGGGGGATGCACTGAGGCTGTACGAGCTGGGGCTGCTCGAAGAGGAGGAAGCTGCAGCAGGGGAATGTGCAGCAGAGCGGCAGGTGGCAGCAGCCCATATTGGAGAGCCGGGATCCATGTCCCCCTACCGGTGCTTGCAGATAACAGGCCACTATACAGAAACCTAAAGGGGTTCCACCCAATGAACGTGCAGCTGATTTGTGACCATAAGGTGCGTATCTTACACCTCTGCGCCCGATACCCAGGCAATGTGCACGACTCCTTCATCATGGCTCACTTGACAATTCCTGACATGCTTGAGATTCCCCCGCCGGCTAGGGGATTGGCTCCTCGGTGGCAGGTATTGCTCTGTTTCAGTTCCAACAGCGTCGCCAATACTGTGGGTATTTCTATTTATCTTAGTGAATCACAAGCCTTCCCTTATATCAATCAAATGACCACACAACCAGTTAGTTAGTTCAAAAGATGGTGTATTTACATACACAAGAGTTATCTCAACATGCAAACACAATATCTACTAGGAGTTCAACTACACCTATCAGCTACAATAACTGATACTTAACTTCAGGGCGACCGGCACTGTGCAAATGGATAAGGCCTTTATCTGGATTTCACTTGTCTGGTTTGAAGAAAGTGGCTCTGTCTCTGCTGGGCTCATCCGTCAGGTAGCGATCGTCGGTCTTGAACTTAGCTGGCTCTTCGTGCTACGATTGGGTTGGCACAGGCCGAATCCAAAAGAGACAGAACACATGGCTGTGTCCTCTTTTATCCCTCTGGGATTTCATGCTCTTTGGGGCGGTCCTTAACCTTGGACCCATTAGTTCGACAGGGCTCTGATCACTCTCTTTGATTTCGGCCAATAATGGGTCGGGTGCCTTCGTGGCTGGGCGGGTCTTTAGCGGTCATTGACCTTGGCAGTTGGGCTTTCTGAGTAAGGGGAGTGGCGCCGATCAATCTGTGGCTGTACCGGTTGCTTGATTGGAGTTCTATTGTCCTGGGAAAATGGGCCATTAAAATGCAAACAAGTGGGGGTTTCGATCAGGTCTGGTTGCCTGTGTTTTAGATACACATAGGCTGTGTATCTGTCTGAGGCCTGGGTGGGCCATAATTCCCACGGTCCTTTTTGTGGCTCTTTAAAGTCGCCAATATGACGCTATATCCCAACAGCATTGCCAATACTGTGGGTGTTTCTATTTCCCTTACTGAACCACAAGGCTTTCCCGTACATCGGTCAAATAACCACACAACCAGTTAGTCAGTTCAAGTTTAAAGATGGTTTATTTACACACAAGGGTTACTTAGACATGCAAGCACAATATACTACAAGTTAAACTACACCTATCAGCTACAATAACCTGTACTTAACTTCAGGGCGACGAGTGCTGTGCAGATTGATAAAGCCTTTATCTTGATCTCACGTGGCTGGTTTGAAGAAAGTGGCTCTGTCTCTGCTGGGCTCATCCGTCAGGTAACAATCGTTGGTCTTGAACTTGGCTGTCTGGTCCTGCTACAGTTGGGCTGGCACAGGCCGGATTCAAAGGAGGCTGGCACAGGCCGGATCCAAAAGAGTCAGAACACATGGCTGTGTCTCTTTTTATCCCTTTAGGGTTTCGCGCTCTTTGGGGTGGTCCTTAATCTTGGACCCAATAATTCAACGGGCTTCGATCACTGCCTTCAATTTTGGCCAATAAAGGGGCGGGTGCCTTGGTGGCTGGGCGGGTTTTTAGCGGTCATTGACCTTGCCAGTTGGGCTCTCTGAGTAAAGGGAGTGGTGCCAATCAGTCTGTGGCAGAACTGGTTTCTTGATTGGAGTCCTATTGTTCTGGGGAACGAGCCATTAAAATGCAAACAAGTGGGGAATTCGATTAGGTCCACCTACCTGCGCTTCACATACACAGAAGCTCTGTATCTGTCTGAGTCCTGGGTTGGCCATAATTACCATGGTCCTTTGCAGGTGGCAATCTTAGATGGCTACATCCCGTCCTCTTGATCCTTAACACGAAGCGTGGTGGATCACACTGTTGATCCCTTATCATCCTTGGTGGGCCGGTAACCTTTGGTTAAGGACAGGTTCTACACTACTCTGTCCTATATTTTGGGGCATTTACCTAATCCTATTAACACATCACAAATTACTAATTTCCAACGGGTCACTACAAAACATTTCACTATAAAACATCTAATTTATCTGTTCAGTTGATCACTTAACTAACACTATCTAAACTACTCTTATGCTGCTGGTAAATATCAAAAAGAACTTATGTACAGTACAAAAATATTAACAGCAGCATCTCATTTCTACTTATCTGGTAAAGTTACAGAAGTACATGGTTTTAATTCTTAGCAGCAGTTAATACATTTGTTCAGTTTTGTTGAATTCCAAAGAAGGGGGCTCGGACTGTATATATCAGGGAGAGGGAGGCTCTGGCTCGCCATTTACGGAGTCAAAGTGTCTGAATGAGACTGCAGATTATTGCAATTACTAGAAGGGCCTCTACTATGTATGAAAGGGTGTTCCATTTGGCAATGTTTTCGCACCAGGTGGGGGTTTCGGTGTCTGTCTTTGTGTGTGGTGTGGTATCCGGGCCTGGGGTGTCATGTTGTGTGGTAGTGTTCGGGCCTGGTGCGGCGTACATTAAAATAGTCTGTTGTGCGCACAATTGCAGAAGTCCAGCGATGATCAAAACGTATGTCAGCGGTCCTTGCTTCATCTTGTCTTCTTCCGTGTTCCGGGTGATCCTGGGGGTGCAAGCATAATATCTGTTATTACCTTCGATTAATATCTCCTTTTACTTGTCTTTCTCTCCTTAATCCAATTTCCCATTATGATCGTCACCATGTGTGACTCCCTCGTTTTAAAAAAAAAATAGCATTTTGAGAGACAAGACATGGCAAAAAAAACATTTTTTAGTGCAGAGATTTTCGCAACTGGTGGTCGATGCGGGGAATGGTCAGACAATTTCTCCGACCAGTCTTTTCTTTACTGCAACCATTGATGGTTGAGGCACATCTTAACCAGCTGAATTTTAGGGCAGCCAGCTTTATAAAGTTTCTTCATCCCAGGGTCCAGAGGTTGTTTGCGTGCAGCAGCATATATGGCAAACAAGTGTGTCAAACGTGTAAATAGTAAGTGGGGAACGACCAGAGGGGCGCGGAAGGTAAAGGGATGAGTGTACAGACTGTGGCAAAGGGCAGTCTTTAAACGACAATAAAAGAGCAGAGAAGGGAAAACTAAGACCTGCCAAAGACAGTGAAAAGTGTAAAGAATAATTCAAAGTGTCAGGAACATGAGCTGCGTGTGGGCCGTGGCAGGGCAAGAATGGGTGGACTCCCCGGGTAGGGAGGTGATCAGTGCCATTGCTCCACTACCCGAGCTTAACTGACTGGATGCATTTGGGGTTGTCAGGTAGGGCGGGGATTAGTGCCGTTACTCCCTACCTGGGTAACCGAAACGAGCGTAAAGAATTTGTAGTCATGTGTGATCCAACGAGTGTGCCTTTAACGGCCATTGGTCAGTAAATGGCGTCTGTGTTTCTGTGAGAAGAGTAACTATGAGTGTATCAAAAAATTGGGTGTCAGGCCAACATCAATTAAAACCATGTATTGAGAAGGAAAGAAGAAGGAAAAAGGCGGGCAGGCTCCATCAGAAATTAGGACACCTTAATTCTTATGTGGCGTCTTTTCCTCATGATCTGGATACGTCAGGGTTCTGTACCAAACAGCGTTGTAAAAACATTACCGAAATGAGAGTCAGAATCTGAATCATCAACATTTCCCGGTTGCCAGTCTCATGTCTGCCGTTGTTGTGCCGTGGCCGCGTGGGCCATCGTAGGATCCGAATCGTCATGTCTTACCAGTCTACAAGAGTTGTCGTGGTGCCAAAGGGGGTTCATTTGTCATGAGGCGTAGGGGCAGTGGCAGTGAAGGGAAGTTACTGTCGTCAGGCGGTGGCTTTGGCAGTGGCTGTGGAAGGGGTGGTGGGGGGGGGGCGAAGATATCCTTGTCCGGGGCCTGGGGTGACTGAGATCGTACCATTGCTCACGGATAGCACTCAATTCGGGGAGGCTGTCGCTGTCATCGGAGTCAAGTTCAAGGTGAAAGTCCACGGGTCTGTGGACGTGCTGGCATGGCTGGGGGAGGGTTGGACTAGGTTGTCGATGGGCGGGGCAGAATCGTCTCCTATTGCCAGAGAGATGTGGTGGGAGTGGCTACACTGGGATCCGTAGACTTCGAGCTGGTTGATGTGGAACCAACCGGTTTTACCATTGGGATACGTTATCTTATACACTGAGGGGCTCGCTTTGTCCGGGATGGAGTAGGGTCCTGCAAATTTGGGGGAGAGGAAAGAACTGGGGTTGTAAAGGGAAACCATTACTTGCTGGCCGACTGTGTACTCTACGGGGTGGACGGTTTTGTCAAAGCAGGCTTTACTCTGCTTTCTTCTAGCGCCTAGTCGGACAGCTGCAGCGAGCTGTGCTGCTTTAATATTCTCCATGACTTGTTGGACTGATTTTTCATGGGTGAGAGCGGTGACAGTGGAGGTTGCCCATTCGAGACCTAATAAATATTCAATAAAAGCAAATTACTGCGGATGCTGGAATCTGAAATGAAAGAGAAATTCTGGAAAATCTCAGCAAGTCCGGCAGCATCTGTAGGGAAAGAAAAGAGCTAACGTTTCAAGTCCGATGACTCTTTGTTAAAGCTTTGACAAAGAGTTATCGGACTCGAAACATTAGCTCTTTTCTCTCCCTACAGATGCTGCCAGACTTGCTGAGATTTTCCAGCATTTTTTCTTTCATTCCTAATAAATATTCAATTCCTTTCATGGGCCGTCCGGTCATGAGAGTGTGGGGGTGAACCCTGTGGAATCGAAAACGGTGTTCCGAATAAACATAAGGGCAAATGGGAGAACTGTGTCCCATGTGGTATTATTCTGCTGTACCATCTTCCTAATGGTCGCTTTTAAAGTGCGATTCATTCGTTCAACAATGCCGCTGGATTCGGGGTGATATGTTATGTGGAATTTTTGCCTGATTCTAAAAATCGTGAAAACATCTTACATGACTCTGCCGGTGAAGTGGGAACCTTGGTCTGACTCAATGCTGCGGGGGAGACTCCAGCGTGTAAATATCTGTTGGGTCAAAATCTTAGCGGAGGCCTTTGCTGTGTTTGTCCGTGAGGGAAATGCTTCTACCCATTTTGTAAAGATGTCCTTATCAGCTAAGATGTATTTGAAACCATTTCTGCAAGGGGGGAGGGGTCCAATGTCGTCGAGTTGCAAATTTGTCCAAGAGCCATTAACAGGTCGGGTGTGGTGTAATTGTCCTTTCTTTGTGTATTGTTCCAGATTGTTTTGTGTGTAGATAAGACAATTCTCTACATAATGTGCTACATCGGTTTTTAAAGCGGGCACCAACTCAATGGTCTTAAATGGGCAATGGTATTGTCTATCCCCTGGTATCCGTGTCCGTCATGAAACTGGTAAATTATCTGGTTTCTGGCCTGGGTGGGGACCACATAAATTCCGTTTTTCAAAACTATGCCATCCTGTACCGTCAGTGAGTCCTTCCATTTATCGTAGGAGGCTGGGAAGCTGCCATCTAAAACCTGTTTGAGGGTGTCATCTGCCTTTTGGGCCTGGGCTAGATCCTCGATATTGGTCTGGGAAGCATGTATCAATTTGCTTTCGGGGGGTTGCCAAAAGTGACCATGGCGTAATCTTGCCTTGGTTAAGGCGCCTGTCTTTACATTATCGGGTGGGACAAACAATGATGGCTTCTCACTTTAATTATACTGTACGTGTGGTCTGAGGCTGTCCTAAGAATGTGTTTGAACAACGGGGCAGAGGGTAGGGGTTTTCCATCGGCTGAAACGAATCCTCTAGATTCCTACAGGGGTCGGAATTCTGTTACGCTGTTGCACACATACAGGCTGTCCGAGTGTATATTTGCTGGTTGGAAAAGAGTCGAGATGCTGAACTACATAGGCTGTAGCTTCGTGTTCTGCTGATTGTGAACCTAGACGGCCGGGCAATTTTAAAGAGATTTCTTCTAATGCGCGTCTTCTCCATAAATTCCACAACCAGTTATTCTCTTTCCATTTTCATTCCTGGAGGAACTGTCTACACAAATCTTTAATGCGTTGCCTGTGGTCTGGGAATCCTGTGTTTTACTGCCTGCTCGTGGGTGCAGTGACTTCGGAATAAAGGGTCCTGTGTGGTGTTGGGCTGCTATGATCTGGCACTCATGTGGGGTCCTGGCATACTGAAGATTGTTGGCCAGAAATGTGTGGGTCATGGTACGTTTGACTGTAATGCCCCTTCCTTGTAACAGCAGAGTCCAGCGAGCTGCTCTGATCTGGCTGACTGAACCGTCCTTCAGTCTACCATCTAACGAGAGTTGCGTTGGGGTGTGCTCAGTTCAGATCGTTACTGGGTTAGGGCCTGTGATGCACGCGAAATACTGTACTGCGCAAAAGACTGCGAGCAAATGCCATTCGCAGGCTGAGAATCCTTGCTCTACAGGGTCCAAAACTCGTGAGGCATAGGCTACGGGTCCTAAGCGATCATCTCTTTCCTGCAGGAGTACTGCTGATAGGGTTCGGTCGGTGGTTGCTACTTTTATGGCATCGGGCGAGTGTGGGTCTGGAACTTGCAAAACGGGGGCAGTGCCTTGGGCGCGTTTTAATTCATCGATGGCGTCTGTGTGCTGCGGAATCCATTCCCATGGGGCGTTCTTTTTAAGGGGTTCTGAGAGGGGGGCTGCTTTTGTGGCAAAACCATCTATATGACTGCGGCAATATACTACTATACCTAGGAATGACCGGAGTGCAGTGACATTGTGGGGCAGGGGCAATTTAACGATTGATTCAATTCGTTTGAGTTGAATTTCTCTCTTCCCATGGGTGATAATGGTGCCTAAGTAAAGGACCTTTTCTTTTAAGATCTGGGCTTTTTTGGGGTTGACCTGGCATCTAACGGATTGCAAAAGACCTAGTAATTCCGAAAGGAGCTTCACATGCTCTTTTTTTGTGTCCGTCTGCAGAAGTCATCCACATACTGTATAAGGCATTCGGGTTGGGAAAATTTGGAAAGTCCGTTGGCCAATTGTCAGTGGAAAATGGAGGGGGAGTTGTGGAATCCTTGCGAGAGGCATGTCCACATGTACTGCTGCCCTTGAAATGTAAACACAAACTTATATTGACAGGCCTTGTCTAACGGGATGGACCAAAAGCCATCGCTGATGTCCAGCACTGTGAAGTACTTTGCCTGTACTCCCTGCTTGAGCATGGTCTCGGGACCCATGGCAACGGTGGGGGCTGCTAAAAGGGTTACCTTGTTAAGCTCTCGGTAGTCGACCGTGAGTCGCCATGAACCATCGGGTTTTCTTACCGGCCAAATTGGGGCATTATTTGTTGACGCTATGGGCCGAATAACTCCTTGGTCCAATAAACTATTGATAACTTTAGAAATCTCACCCTCGGGTTGCTGTGGGAAACCGTATTGCTTCTGTGGCTTTGGATCAGGACCTGAAATTGTGACCATACCTGGGATCTTCCCACAATCGTGTTTGTGTTGTGCGAACAAATTTCTGTTTTATAAGGGCCTCTCTAATTATTTGGTCTGTACTAATTGTTTGCGGATCAAACCAATAGTCTCCTACTGAGCAAATCCTATGTTCATAATCCCCTACTGTGAGCGTAGCGGGGGCTCTAGCTGCTTTGGTCATTCTCCATACACATTTATTCACTGGATCAAGGAAAGGTTATTGGAGCTCATAAAATTGATTCCTAGAATGTGCTCGGCTGTTTAGGGAAAGTTGACTAAAACAGTGTGGTGCCTGGTGCTTATGTTCCCTATCTGAATTGCTACGGGAGTTGTGATATATTTTTGCTGTACGTGGCCAATAAATCCACGGAGGGTGATGGTGTCTATGGTGGGCTATTTGTCACGTTGAAACATGATGGAGGAGTTCAAAGTAGTGCGGGACCCTCCTGTGTCCCAAAGAAATTTGACTGGATGTCCCCGGACTGTGCCTGGGACTACTGGTCTGTCTGATTTGTCCCAGAGTGTGTTGCAGACCCAAGTTGGGGAGTCCGAACACCGTCAATCTGGAATTGACTGCTGAATTGTCTGAACGGGCGCTAACACTGTATGCAGGCCTAACATTGTTCCTCTTTGGGGGGTTTTGATGGTTGGTGTCTTTGTTGGTTTGGGGGTTTATGTTGGCGTTCGTGTGCATAATGTCTCATGTGTCCACAATTGTAGCAACCTCGTGGTACCTGTGCTCTGGGTTGCTGTCCCTCATGTTTACCCTCATTTATCCATGTTGGGTCCCGGCTAGTCCTGACTTGGTGCATATTTTCTTCTATCTGTTCCTGATCTGCCTGTCTGTGTAGTGATTGTTCCCATGCTCTGGAGAGTCTCTTTAAAACCCAAACTTCATTATGTGTGTGGTCTGTGGGGTTGTAATTCACACAACCCTTTTGGCCTGCTTCTGTGGCATGCAGGACTAAAGTGCTGGACCATTGAGTGGTGTCATCCTCAATTAAGTGTGTGCTGTTCAAATCCCCAAATACTGCCTTAAAATAGATCCAAAGGCGACCTGCAAATGCGATCGGATACTCTCCCTTCTTTTGCCTACAACGGTTCAAACCCTCAACCCGATCTTCTTTGTTGTACCCGACTGCATCTAAAATGCCCGTTTCCATCTCTGGTAGTGTTCCTCCTGCTACATTTTGGGGTTCAGGCAAAGCTGATCTGACGGACTGGCTAAGGCTCGTAACTACGAGTTTAACTTCCTCTCTTTTGTCTAGACCGCACATAACGTTTTGCTGGCGCACTTCCTCAAAGAAGCTGTGCGGGTCTGCGGTGGGCTGGAATTGAATAATTTTGGTGCATCTCTCAACTGGGTTATGGATAGTGGGGTGGTGTAAACGAAAGAAGGCTCCTCCTGATCCGAGGACTTGCGCTGTGTGGTGACCGGATTAATGGGGGTGTGTGCTGCCTGTGCAGTCGGTGGTGTGGGTGCTTCCCTTTTTGCGGCATGGGGGGCTCGATTTTGATTTCCCATGTCCTCTACATATCTCTGGGCGCTTTCGTTTAACTCTTGCCAATCGGGGGCACCTTACTCATCTAAATTCTGGCCAAAAATATACCTAAAGCCATTCTGCACTGAGAGCAGTGACTGTAATTTCTCTACCTGTTGTCGGCATTTCGCGTGGTCTACTGTACTCTTTCTCTGTTCTTTCGTGGAGCTGTGGAGCACTCGCAAAGCTGCTTTTAAATCCACGCATGGACTTGTTAACTGTGCTACCTGCTGTTCTGTCTCTTCTCATACCAGGACTCGCTATGTATCTTGGTAGGCTTTATTGTACTGGGTCTGAAAGCTGCTAAGGTGAACTAAACAAGATTGGTGTGTACATTTCACATCAGCCATCTCCTTATCTTTAGCTGCTAACTGTTCCCGGAGTTGCTCAATTATCTTTTTGACTTCACGATTGTTTCTCTCATTCTTCTCTTCTTTCTCAACTAGCTGCCTGTAGAGCGTCTTCACGACCTTCTCTGTGTCTTGCAACTGTGCCAAACAGGACACTATTGCCATCGGCTTTGGCACTTTTGCTGCATTCTTCTTATGGACCTCAGTTAGGTTGTCCCACCAAGTTTGTCCTATGCTTCCTGGACCTGACTGGTCATTCGCACAAAAAATGGACCAAAGGGGCCATCCTTTCCCCTTTAAATACTTCCTCAGCTCTTCCTCCCATATGGGGCATTGCTCTGCTCTGTTGGTCGCTGCGACCTCGGGTTCCTGTGGGTTCATTAAACGTTCCATCGCTTTTATGGCCATTGCTTCTAATATCTCTTTTCCTACCTCTAATCTCTGTTTCCTATCGTTAATTTGGGACAGGGGGATAAGGCAGCGATTTGAACTGCGGGTATGGCCGAAGCTATTTTCCGGTTCACAATTCTCTCGATAGTTTTACACAATGCTAGTGAGTTTACCTTACTTTCCCTGTTAGGTACGCATGCGGGTTAGTACACACTTCCGAAATTCCGTTATTTGGTCAATATGGGACTTGCACTTGTGGTTCTAGCGGTCATTGACCTTGGCCGTTGGGCTCTCTGAGTAAGGGGAGTGGCGCCGATCAGTCTGTGGCAGAACCAGTTTCTTGATTGGAGTCCTATTGTTCTGGGGAATGGGCCATTAAAATGCAAATGAGCGGGGGTTTCGATCAGGTCTAGATATCTGCATTTCAAATACACAGAAGCTCTGTATCTGTCTGAGTCCTGGGTTGGCCATAATTACCATGGTCCTTTGCAGGTGGCCATCTTAGATGGCTACACAGGTTATCCACTGCGGTCATGGCTGATGACACCGATCTGGAGGCCACAGACCGATGTGGAGACCCGCTACAATGACACCCAGGTCCGTGATCGGGCAGTGCGTTGGCCTCCTGAAGATGCGGTTCAGGTGCCTGGACTGCTCTGTAGGGGTCCTCCAGTATGATGCCAAGAGGGTTGCATCGTGATGGTCTGCTGGAGGGGGAGGAGGCCTCAGCAAATGAGGAGGATTGGGGGAGGTCGAGGATGGGCAGGACATAGGGCTCAGGCAGGCATGGGAGGCTGCATGATGTGTGTGTCAGGGCCGACGTGGACGGAATGCTCTGATCATCTCCGGGTTCACCGACTAGGGGTGGGGGGGCAGGGTGGAGGGGGAGGGGGGCACTGGCCAGGGGCATGGACATTGCATCCCACCCCCACACTCCCTCATCGCCCCCCCCTCCCCCCCCTCCCCCGCACCTGCAACTCCCTCCATGATACAAACCTGCCGCGCTACGGGCTGGGGGTCTTGGGTTGGCAGTAACAGGGGATATGGTCCATGAGACAGAGGATGATGACAGACCACTCTGCAATGAGCTCTGGTGTCCTAGTTTTATTGTAGATCAAAATCCTAATTCAATTCATTCTTTGGCGGACCAGCTCTAATATTTTATTTACAGTTGCAGGATTTCTCATTCCATAGAATCATTTTAAAAGAAAATGAAATGAAAAAAAAAATGAAAATCACTTATTGTCACGAGTGGGCTTCAATGAAGTTACTGTGAAAAGCCCCTAGTCGCCACATGTTATGGGAATCGAACCATGCTGCTGGCCTGCTTGAAAAGCCAGTGATTTAGCTGAGTGAGCTAAACCAGCCCCTATGGTTTAAATGGGTGCAGAAGTTAATAGTGATTTATATCAGGTTTTAGCCTGACTACCCAGCAAGCTGTACTTGATTGCATTTTCTTCTCCGCTGGCTGTGGGCAGCATGGTAGTACAGTGGTTAACACCGTTGCTTCACGGTCCCAGGTTCGATTCCTGGCTTGTCTGTGTGGAGTCTGCACATTCTCCCCGTGTCTGCGTGGGTTTCCTCCGGGTGCTCTGTTTTCTTCCAACAGTCCAGAGATGGACAGGGTAGGTGGATTGGCCATGCCAAAATTGCCCCAGAGTGTCCAAAAGATATGCAGGTTAGGTCGGGGTACAGGGGAGTGCGCCTCGGTAGAATGCTCTGTTGGGACTCGTTGCAGGCTTGTTGGGCCGAATGGCCTCCTTCTGCACTGCAGGGATTTCATGTATCACAGCCTGGAGAGTCAGGGGACAAGAACAGTACTGGGAGAACGTAAGTATATTGTAAACTAATTTTTGAGTTAGTTCAATGGGAGATTAAAGGAAGACAGCAACTTTCAACTTCAGATTTTTTAATTAAGGTGAGTATTGTTTAATTTAACGGTCAGTGACTCAGTGGAGCTGCTGATATTTAAAGGTTCATAATGTCAATACCCTTATGTTATTCATTTTAATAATTTGACGTTAATTTGAAATGAAACTAGAGTTTGGAACCGCAGGAGTCAGTCTCCCACGGTAGATTGGTCCGGCTGTATCATGGTGCTGTGATTTCTTGATGCAATAGTGTGTTGTAATCGCTTAGGTTGTGTTCAACACTTTTAAAACAAGGGCTCAAAGCTTCCTCAGAGATATCCCAGCTGTGCTGGTGCAACTTTGCTGGATTTGCCACTCTGAGGAAATTCCAGGCACTTGTTTCTTCATGTGTTTGGTTTTGTATGGGTTTCTGAGCATTTGTCGAAGAATACCCTTGTCGGCTGTTGTTTGTGAAATCCATTCCTGCCCACTTACGGCTAAAAATGTACATCTCAATGCTATGCTCAAACTTCTGTTTCCCACCATCATTTCTCAGTTCTTTAACAGTGTGACATGGTTGGGCAGCACGGTAGCACAGTGGTTAGCACAGGTGTTTCGCAGCTCCACGGTCCCAGGTTCGATTCCCGGCATGGGTCACTGCCTGTGCGGAGTCTGCACGTTCTCCCCGTGTGTGCGTGGGTTTCCTCCGGGTGCTCCGGTTTCCTCCCACAGTCCAAAGATGTGCAGTTTAGGTGGATTGGTCATGCTAAATTGCCCTGAGTGTCCAAAAAAAAGGTTAGGTGGGGTTATGGGATTGGGTGGAGGTGTGGGGTTAGGGTGGAGGTAGGCTGCTCTTTCCAAGGGCCGGTGCAGAACCGATGGGCCGAATGGCCTCCTTCTGCACGATAAATTCTATGATCCTATGTGACATTTAATCAGTTACATCTATACCCACATCAGTATCAGGTGCTCCTGATCTTAACTCTTTCCTCTGCACCTTTCGCCAAGTCTTTATCCAAACTATATAAATGTTTCAACATCTCCCCACAAAGTGTGATACTCCACAAGGTTCATCTCTGAAGTGCCTTGAAGAATCTCCATCAGCTGTTTCTTATCTCACTTGGAGATTAAGGACGATTCTGCTCGTCATTCAGTCGGAGTGTATTCCGCCTGGGTGGTTGTAGAGGTTTGTCTTGTTTCTGATTCCTTGTCACCCTCCAGATCTAAACAGTACGTTTGAGATTCCATTGGTTTCCTTCCCAATGTTATTGAGGTTCTTTGGTTCCTTCTAATATTTCCCTGGTCCATTTCAATTCCCTCCATTATAGAGCTCTTTCTATTACAATGCCTTCTTCTGTTGATCTTGTGTCCACACTCTCTCCCTGGGCTGTAGCACTTTCAAACCTGGTGCTCTGCTCTGTGCCTGAATTTAAAACTATGAGGTGGACTGTATCTTTGTTGTTCTTCATGCTTCCTAACTCTCTCGTGATCTTTCAGGGTTATGTTACATTATAGCTTTTGTTGTAAAGATGGAAATGGTGCTCTCAGCTCTCTTCCTGTGAAGTCATTACACGCAAGGCAAACCAGTGAGGTGTAACTGAAGACAAATCAGATCCATTCCTGCTCCTCGACCATCGTCCTGTCCTATTGTGTCTCAGACAAGATCCCAAATGCAACCAGGAAGAACATTCAAAAATGACAATCCCAACAATCACTGTGAGCAATTAAAGACAGGGTTACTAGCACAAGTTCAGGGCACACCAGCAGATTACCTTTAAACTTTAGGGACTCATAGGTTCATCAGTTCTGTACACTTATGTAATGGTAACTATACATGAGCATGTATTTTATATGGTTATACTTTTTTGGATGGGGAACACATCTTTGAAAAGAAAGGGGGATGGTGAAGCCTGCCTTTAAGGGATAACTGGAAGGGAAATGTGTCATGTGATCCAGTCTTAGTTTCACTTTTGCTTTGAGCAGGGCACATACGCACAGCTCTGGTGCCTTCAAGCGGCAGTAGCGTGCTAATATCTGAAATGAAAATCGCTTATTGTCACGAGTAGGCTTCAAATGAAGTTACTGTGAAAAGCCCCTAGTCGCCACATTCCGGCACCTGTTCAGGGAGGCTGTTATGGGAATCGAACCGTGCTGCTGGCCTGCCTTGGTCTGCTTTCAAAGCCAGCGATTAGCCCTGTGAGCTAAACAGCCCCTCTTTGGTGATCTTTGCAAGATTTTTGATTTTGTCAAATGCATTCTGCTGTCTGATTTTCCAAAACCATGCCTGATGTGGTAATTCTGTGGTAACCCTCTAACCACTTTAACCTCAGCATGTTGGCTATCATTCCTGAAGTTTACACAATGTGCCCTAAGTATTTTATCAAAAGCTTTGCAATTTCACCTTTGTCATTTCTCAAACCTTCTTCTTGGAGATCTTTGAGGACAGTTCTTATATGGCGGTCACGCTTTTCCTTTGATGAACCGTGTACCAGAATGTTGTCCACATGGCATATTACGACTTTACTGCCTTCAACATCGCGTATCTAAACTTCAAATACAATTCCAAATTGTATCCTGGTGAAATAAAAATGACCAAACAGAGCGATAAAGGTTGCTAACATTGTCGACTAAAGGAAAAATACTGCAGACGTTGAAAATCTGAAACAAAAACAGACAATACTGGAGAAATGCAGTTGATTTGGTAGCTGGGTTTTTCTAGCATGTTCTGTCTTTGTAACAATCCTGATTTATTGTCCAGGGGAAATTGCCAGAAGCCACTGTTAGCATTCAATTTGTGAAATGTGTATTTTGTTTGCCAATTTGGCGAGATTTTCATCCACTGTTGCCACTGGCTGGATCTACTCGCTCCACTGATTTGTTTAACTGAGCCAAGACTGTACAGGGTCTGAGAGAACCATTAGGCTTTGGTACTGTGAACATTCCAGAACACCACTTCCTCACAATGGCTCCTCGAGAGACTTTTCCTCTCGTTGTAACATGGGATCGATCTCGCTCTTGATATTTTCCAAGAGCAGACGAGTGATTTTCCTTTGTGTGAAGAGACATAATGGACGGGACTTTTTGACCATTCCAGCAGGTGTGATCTTCCAATCTCGCCGACGGTGACCCCCCCCACCGTGCTTGGGGGGAAACCCCATGACAGCAGCGTGGTGGGATGGGATAATCCTATCACCAACCAATGGTAGGCCGCCTGCTTCAAATTACCCCTGGCGGGGGAGTGGAAAATCCCACCCATAGGCCTAGCGTCTGCCTTTGGGATTATATACCATACTGTTTTCAGCTTTCCTAAGGTGGGAACTAGGTTTGGAAGTTCATTCCTTAATATATTACTAGACCACCTCCCAGCAATTTCATCAACCTTTAAATGAGCCTTTCAGATGAGTCATGAGTTATATCTCAATCTTTCCAAACATTGGCCTATTACCTTCAGCGTTGTCCCTCTTCGATATTGCAACTGGATGGAGGATGGCTGTAATGGGATGTTTTTAAGTCACATTACTTTGTCAGATAATACTGAAACACCTGCTCCAGTAACTAGATTGAATTGCGTTGGTGGCCATCAACGTCTAATTTATTGCTCCAACAATTGTTTTCTACTTCATTAACTTCACCCAAGGAGATTATTTTATTTTTCTGTGGCTCTTCCACTTCCTGGATTTGACATAGTTTTGTTATTTTTGCTTTCTTTCAATGAGCAATTGGTACTGCGGGCAATTTTATAATCTCCTAATTTCTCGCGGCTGTGGCATTCTCCACCCCCGGCTGGGCAGACTTCCCGCTTTCCAGCACTTTCGTGCAACATCAAAAAGTTTCAAGGTGCAGGCTGTCGCACCTTTCCCAATATCATGGGGTTTTGCTTCACCGCACTTCTTTTTTTTTGTCCGACACATTGAATTGCTTCACAGTTTATTTTCTATGGGACATCGCTTTCTCTATGAACAATTGCTCTGTTCAGCTTCCGCAGCATGGCCCATCAAGCTACTTATGTTGCATTTGTGAAAGTTAAATCTCCATCTGAAAGTGTTTCATCCAAAACATCTATTATTATATGGTCGCAAACTAATTACGCCCGAAATTCCAAAA
The DNA here is from genome assembly GCF_902713615.1 of Scyliorhinus canicula. Classification (NCBI taxonomy): domain Eukaryota; kingdom Metazoa; phylum Chordata; class Chondrichthyes; order Carcharhiniformes; family Scyliorhinidae; genus Scyliorhinus; species Scyliorhinus canicula. Next base: position 14,329,569 of record NC_052152.1, on the reverse strand, counting down.
TCACAATTCTCCGTGAGTCAGTATAAGCCATTGATAGATAAATCCATGGATTTGCCCAGTTTTGGCCTCCTCTTATTAACCTTCTCCCGCTCAATGATCAAATTGTTTAGAACACTGAAGGATGAATCGATAGCCGTGATGACTTCTGCATTAGTGCTTGAAGCCTCATCGATTCCCAGTCTCGCAATAATATTGTCTACTATGGCTCCTACTGTGTAGAACAAGGTGCTACCTGATCCTTCTCTTCCATCTTATGCAAGCCTGAATCTGGAGAATCTCTTCCTCCAATTCTCCCAGTGTTGAATCCACGGAAAGCTGACAGCACTTTGGAGCAGTTCTGGGAATGGCAATGTTTACCCTAAGATCTGGATCTGTCGCTGCTTCAGATGTTTGCTGCATAGACTGTGATCCAAACTCACTGCTGCCTGGACATTGCATCTGCGGCACTCACTCTGCTTCCTTCTCAGGTACGTTTTCAATCAATTTCTTTCTTTTCCTTTTTCATCTGTTTTTAAATCTTTCAGGTCTGCCGCCTTTACTTTGACGTTTGCTTTGTAAGTTCTAGATATTATTTGAACCTAAATTCTAATTATATTCACTTGAGACTTTAACCATTTAGGCAACAGGAGGTAGTTTGGTGAAATCTTTAATAAATTATTGATTAATATCTATTTGAGACAGGGTGGGACTTGACGTGTGCACTATGATTCTTGCTTTGATGTTCAGCTCTGGGCATAGGTTGGCACTCAATCTCTGTTCTCTCTGTGTACCTTTTGAATCCCTCTGGACAGTAGTCACTTGCTCTGCAACTTGCTGAGTTTTAACTCATTCCAAGCCACAACGCATAGCGCGATCAATAATGTTATTGCATTCTAATTGACCTAAATGAGGCGAGACTAATTCTTAACTGGCTTCAGGGGTGCGTGGTTAATCTGTGATTGGTTAGGGTGGGCACGATCAGTTTCTAATTGGTTTCATTAGGGTGATGGTCATCTCGTGATTTGAGTTTGCATAGTCCTCTGAGGTCTGGGAATATTCCTCTCATGAAAGTTTGTTTCTGTTGCGTCTTGCTAAGTTGCTAAGTTTTGATATCTTCCTTGCCCATTTGTTCAGGATGGGGGGGGGGGGGGGTATATGCTGTTGTGCCTCCATGATTGAGATCTCAGAATATAATTCAATTGGTATTAAATCAGCCCCTTATCAGTGATTCCACAGAATCCCTACAGTGCACAGGAAGGCCATTCAGCCCATCATATCTGCACTGACCCTCTGACTGAGCAGCATAACCCAGACCCACTCCCCCGTCCAATCCCCGTAGCTCCACCTAACCTTTGAACACGAAGGGGCAATTCAGCATGGCCAACCTACCTCACCTTTACACCTATAGACCGTTTTGCACCAGTGTTTTATATTTTTGTACCAGTGATTCAAAGGCTGCTCTCATTTCTTTCTGGTTTCTTGGAATGAGTTACTTTACTGTTCAAACAAAGGGTATACTGCGGGGTTCTCTGATTCGTCAGCGCGTGCTCCTCGGCGTCGCGGCGTCAGCGGGATCCTACATTCCCGCCGCCAGCCAATGGGATTTACCATTGTGGCCACCCCACACCACAGTGGAACCCGTGGGTGGGTGGTGGTGGGGGGTGGGGTGGAGGGGATGCGTTTCTAGCAGAACAGAGAATTCCACCAGTGGAGAATTAGAGAGGTAAAATTGCATATAACCTTAAAACGAATAAATAAGTTTGCAAAGTACGAATAGTATTATGTACTGAAGGTAAGTGAAAATAGCTTTTACTTGAGTAAAGACCTCATGCGATGTGTTCGATCACGGACTCAGATCCACACCGGCTGACCCTCGTGACCTGCTCCATGTTTGCTTACCCAGTCTATCCCGGGTCAAGGCAGTGTTTGGGACATTAAAGATTTCTTGCCCCAGGCAAAGAAAATCATCGAGTTTTTCCATTCTTCATCACTGGTGCATTGAGTTTATGGCAGCATTGAGTGAGGACAGGATAGTAAGCTCACCGACGCCCAGATGCAACATACCAAAATTTAAAACAGGCAATACTGGAAATACTCAGCAGATCAGACAGCACCTGATGCCTGTGATTGCAGGCCATCGACCTGAAACGTTCAGCCATTACTTTTATTGTCATTGAATATGCTGCCTGGCTGGCTGAGTATTTATAGGGTTCCACGCTTGTAATTATGAAATACATATTCAGTTTTAATCATTGCTTACAGAAACGCAGCTCTAAGGTAAAATGAAACATACCAGAAAGTGAAAGGTGTATCCTTTTTCAGACATACTGGGCGGGAATCTCCATCGACCAATAGCGAGATCGGGAAACGTGATTGGGTGGAGAATTGGTTTGGACGCCGAAATCGTGGCTGACGATGGGTTCACGCCAAATTGCAATTCTCCGGTGCCTTGACAGCGGCGTCAATGCATTCCACTCCGCACGGACAGTTAATGTCATTTGCTTATCTTTAGCGGGCCTGAGGGATGCACTGTAGCTGGACAAGCTGGAGTTGCTCGAGGAAGAGGACTCTGCAGAAGCGGAGCCTGCCCAGAGGAACAGGAGGCAGCCACTGAGGATGGAAGCCGGCCGCCCAACAGGCCAAAGAGAAGGATGAGGAGGTGAAAAGGAGACACCACATGAGACTTCACGTATGGCGACAGCGCCTGTCATTCGAGTACCTGCTGGACTGGGCGTGCAGTCGAAGACTCAGGCTGAGCAGGAAGACAGTACCACATATCTGCCAGATCCTGACACCGCAGTGGTCTGAGGGAGGATACCCGCTCCCAGTGGCAAAGTGACGGTTACCCTGAACGTCTACACCATGGGATCAGCAGGAACTGAATGGGTACCTGTCCAGAATCTCACAGAGCTCAGTGCACAGGTGCATCCGTGCCATAATGGAGGCTCTGTCTGCCCATTTGGCACAATACATCCAGATCAATGTGGACTGAGCACACCAGGATGCCCGGGCAGTGGGGTTCGCCGCCATCGCCGAGTTGACCAGGGGGTGATCAACAGGATGCACGTCCCCTATGAGCACCTGCCAATAACAGCACGATCATCACAAACCAAAGGGGTTCCACTCGATGAATGAGAAACTGGTGTGTGACCATGAGATGCCCATCATGCACATCTATGCCCGATACCCAGGCAGTATTCATGCAACCTTCATCCTGGCATACTAGACAGTTCCTGGCCTCTTTGAGGCACCCCCTTCTCCCCCGGCTGGGTGGTTGACTCCTGGACTGGAGTTATCCATTGCATTCGTGGCTGATGACAATCTGCTCTGAAATAAAATGAAAATCAAAATTGCTTATTGTCACGAGTAGGCTTCAATGAAGTTACTGTGAAAAGCCCCTAGTCGCCACATTCCGGCACCTGTTCGGGGAGTCTGGTACGGGAATTGAACCGTGCTGCTGGCTTGCTTGGTCTGCTTTCAAAGCCAGCGATTTATCCCAGTGTGCTAAACCAGCCTGCAATAAGCTTTGGTGCTCCACATCCTTTGGCAACACCTGACTCCTGCCCACGGTAGCACTTCCCACCTTTCCTCTCGGTGATCCCTGCATGCGAGCTGGCCATTCCATCACATGGTCCTACTGAATCCCTGGGTGGTGGGGATTGGGAGGAATACCAGAGGGTTCTGGCTGAACTGAGGATGCTGGGCCAAGCTCACTCAACATTAGCCCCTTTTCCCACCTCCCCGGGGAAGTGTCCACGACTCATTTGTCCTTGAAAGGTCAATGTTACACCGGTCCATTACAACACCAACAGGAATTAAAGGATGGTTACTGGGCGATACAGCATACCTATTAAGAACATCGTTGACATTGACATCATTCCGGAGGACCAACAATGAAGCACAGGAAGGATACAACCGTGTGCATCTAGCAACACGTCAGGGAATGGAGTGGACATTTGGGGCGGGATCTCGGACCCCCACGCCGGGTCGGAGAATCGCCATCAGGCTGCGTGAATCGCGCCCCAAAGCCGGAACGCAATTCTCTGCAGAGCGGAGAATCAGCGCCATTGGGGCCGGCGTGGTCGGCGTGGCGCTGGTCGGGGGCCGATCTTCACAGGCCCCGTGATTCTCCGGCCTAAAAAAAAAAAAATCCCGCCGCCGCCGTTCTAACCTGATCTAGACCGGCGGGACCTCGGTGTTGAAGTGTCCGGGGGTGGCCTGTGGTGGGGGAGGGGTGGTCCGACCCCAGGGGGGCCTCCGATATTGCCTGGCCCGCGATCGGGATGCACCGTTTGGCGGGCCGGCCTCTCTGTCTCCCGGGCTCCTTTCTTCTGCTCCGGTGCCTGTACTCCTGCGCCATGTTGGGTCGGGGCCGCGTGGACAAGGGAGACACCGTGCATGTGCGGAAATCGCGCCAGTGGGACTGCGCATGCGTGGGTTCGTGCCGGACCCACTGCACATATGCGCATCCCCCGGTGCCCATTCCACAGCTGGATCAGCAGCTGGAGCTGCGTGAACCACTCCAGTGCCCTGCTGGCCCCCTGTAGGGGCCAGAATTGCTGATCCTGAGGCCGTGTTGACGCCGTCGGGAAACGCGACGGTGTTTCCGATGGAGTCAACACTTAGCCTCAGGATCAGAGGTGTTTTGAGATCACGTTTTCGCACATCCTGAAGGCCGCCTTACGACAACACAGAATCGCCGAGCAGAAACTTATAGCCAAGTTCCGCACACATGAGTACAGCCTCAACCGGGACCTGGGATTCATGTCACATTACATTCACCCCCCACCATCTGGCCTGGGCTTGTGAAATCCTACCAACTGTCCTGGCTTGAGACAATTCAAACTCTTTAACCTGTGATTATCCCTCTCTCCAGTTGCTCCGTCTGGACCTGTAAAGACTTAATTACCTGCAAAGACTCGCATTCAAAGTATCGTCTTGCATCTTTGACTTTGTCTATATATATGTTTCTGGAACCCACCTCTTCATTCACCTGAGGAAGGAGCAGTGCTCCGAAAGCTAGTGATTCGAAATAAACCTGTTGGACTTTAACCTGGTGTTGTAAGACTTCTTACTGTGCTCACCCCAGTCCACCACCGGCATCTCCACATCATTTAGAAATCACCTTTAATCATAAGAAAATTAAAAATTACTTTAAAAGAACCAATAACAACAGCAATGTCTGTATAAAAGAAAGAGCAAAAAAATGTTTTAAAAACTTCTACATACCTTTAAAACACTTGTAAAACTTGTTGCTTGTTGTCTTCAATCTAAATCGGCAGTTTAACTGCCTGCCCTAAATGGACGTTCCTGCAGCAGCTGCGTCACAATGGGGCGTGGCTATATCGAAACTGCGCTGCGCTGGAGCCTGCGCAGACTGCCGCGTTGTCGGCCTGAGGCTGTCGCTGGAACAGGAAATTTAGCCGCGATTTCTGAGCCATTGGCAGGCCATGGCTTTCAGTCGACACTCGGAGGTACAGACCAGTATATTCCAGTAACAGATATTAAAATTTAAAATTACTGAGTTACAAAAGCTAATTACAGAACTTAATTCTGAACTTACAAAATCAAAGACGATTACACAGTGTGAAATAAACATCACAAGTTAAACTTCACTAATTTAATGCAGAAGACGAAATAATTTGACATTTATTTTCCTTCGCACAATCGGACTTTGAATTCAGAGAAAGGAGCTGAGAATTTTAATTGCGAAGGAGTTGGCCAGTTCTGTTCCAGTAATTGTTCAACCTTGATGTCTTCCATCACACCCTGAAGTTATTTGATACGGTACCACATGGCAGGTTGGTTAGCAAATTAAAAATGTTTGGGATTGATCCGTCCTTGGCAGCATGGATTAGAAGTTGGCCAAGAGATAGGTATCAGAGGGTAGGTATCGACGGGCATTTCTCAGACTGGAGACGAGTTGAAAGTGGCGCTCCCCAGGGCGCAGTGTTGGGACCCTCGCGTTTTCTGATGTATATAAATGATTTAGAGATGGGTGTTGAGGGCTAAATCTCTGAATTTGCAGATGACACTAAGCTCAGGAGAAGAGCAAATTGTGAGGATGAGACTGAGCGACTTCAGAGAGACTTTGACAAGTTGGCCAAATGGGCAGACACCTGGCAGATAAATTTCATTGCAGCGAAATGTGAGGCAATGCATTTTGGGAGAAGAAACCTGGCGAGACAATTTGGCTCATTGGTACAGGAGGGGAGTACAGGAGCAGAGGGACCTCGAGGTTCAAGCACATAATTCTCTGAAGGTGGCCAGGCAAGTTGAAACAGTTGTTAAGAAGGCTTATAGGATCCGTGGGTTTATAAATAGAGGCATAGAGTATAAAAGCAAGCAGCCCTGAAAGACGTGCTTGTTATGTGAATTGGACATTCTGAATTCTCCCTCTGTGTACCCGAACAGACGCCAGAGTGTGGCGACTAGGGGCTTTTGACAGTAACTTCATTGCAGTGTTAATGTATGCCTACTTGTGACAATAATTTTTTTTAAATTTTTTTTTTAATTTTTAGAGTACCCAATTATTTTTTTCCAATTAAGGGGCAGTTTAGCTTGACCAATCCACCTACTCTGCACATTTTTGGGTTGTGGGGGTGAAACCCACGCAGACACGGGGAGAATGTGCAAACTCCACACGGACAGTGACCCAGAGCCGGGATCGAACCTGGGACCTCAGCGCCGTGAGGCAGCTGTGCTAGCCACTAGGCCACCGTGCTGCCCCTACTTGTGACAATAGTAAAGATTATTATTATTAAGTGATGCTATACCTCTACAAATCATTGGTCAGAGCACATTTGGAGTATTGTGTTCAGTTCTGGGCACTTTATTTAAGGAAGAATGTTAAAGCCCTCGGGAGAGTGCAGAGGAGACTTATTAGAATGACACCAGGAATGAGGAATTTTAGATACAAGGAAGGATTGGAGATTGGTGACCTTATTGAGATATTCAAAATTATGAACAATTTTGAGAGGATAACGAAGGATATTTTGGTTCCACTCGCTGGTAAGTCAGTGGCGAGGGGGGGGGGGGGGGTCACAATTCCAAGATGGTCAACAAGAGAGATAGGAATGAGATGAGGAGAAACATCTTCACTCAGAGAGCTGTTGGGATTTGGAATGTGCTGCCTGGGAGAGTGGTGGATCGGATTCCATAGGAGGTTTCAAAAGAGAGCTGGATTTATATTTGAAAGTGATGAATTTAGAGAACTACGGAGATCGGGCTGGGGAATGGGACGAGCTGGATAGCTCTTTTGGGAGCTAGTGCGGACATGATGGGCTGAATGGCATCCTTCAGTGCTGTAAAATTCTATGATTCTATGATTCTAATATAGGCTGTTATTCGTAAAAAGCACATCCTGCTTATTTACATATATATGTACATCTTAGTTGAACATTATTTTCCACTAGTTCTCAGTTACTTAACCATAGGAAATTGCATTACATGTACATCAGTATCAGGTGCCCTGGTTGTTCTCTTTGCTTTACACCTCTCCCCCCCCATCAACCAGTCTTGAACCCCAACTATATACAATTTGTTTTGCCGCAGTTTTTTGAAGGATAGTGTGCGTTGTCATGGGCAGTGGTTGAATTAGGAATTATTGCGCTACACTTTGCAAAGTGCTTCATTACCTGTAAAGCACTATGATGCATCTCGTGGTTGCGGGAGGAGCTGGATAAAAGCAAGTCTTTTTTGTCTTTCTTCCCTTCAAATATGTAACAATTCCACAAAACTCCCAGAACGCTGCACCTCCCTTTTGAAAGAATTCTGTAATTGGGAGTCCCAGCCTTGTGACTTTTTACAATGTTCGTCTTTCGTTAACAAGTCATGACCTATGGATTAAGATAGCAACCTGACTTTGAAGTGCTAGGAAGACTTCGTCAACATACTTCACATTATGTTTAATCAGATCAAGTTCGTTCAATGATCTATTCTCAATGAATGCAACTCCACATCTTATAACCACTTGTCCCTCAACCTTGCAGAATGAGCTATTGGCTTGCATGCCATGAGATTGCTACAGCCTTGTGACAATGTAATTCCCCTTAATACTGCATTGTTATGCATTGTCACAATCAAGGCATAATTGAAGCATTATTCATCGTCTTTGTGTCTCATTGATTTGTGCATCATACTCCCACTCAATCTAATGTGGCTTTCCAGGGCCTCGGCTTCTCGAGCAGTGTTTTCTGTTAATTGAGAAGCCGAGAAGTACCAAGGCTCAAAATACGGGGCAGCATCAAGGCCAAGAGTGGAGATGAAAAGATTAAGTAAATGAAGTAGCAGTGTTTCATTGACAGAAAGAAAGCTTATGTTTCAAACCCTTGAAGATTGTTGAAGTAGTAGAAGACTGAGCACGGTAATAAATGTTGTCAGACCTTCAACATTAACCATTGCTGACAACAGTCTGTGGAAAACCATGAACGTGCAGGATGTGAGAGTGGCAATGGATGGGATGGTGGGAAGTGGATTCTTGTCTCCAGAGAGTTGGGAGTCTCCAGAATGTGTTGCTGGATGGCATGCTGATTTCTTGTAATGCATTCAAAAGGAAGCCAGGCTAGACCATAACTGGAACAGTGATTACGCCATGTCGAAGATAAGTGTCTTCATTGAAACACCTGATCCAGAATCACAGAATTGTTGTGATGCGGAAGGAGGCCATTCGGCCTATTGTGTGTGCACCGACTCTCCAAATGAGGTTCATGGTTTGGCGCCACTCCCCTGCCTTTTCCCCGGTCACCCCTGCACATTGTGTCGATTTAAATAATCATCTACTGCCCTTAGTTTTACATTTCCACCACTCTCTGAGTAAAAGTATTTTTCCTGAATTTCTCCTTTGTCAGTAATTGTCCCACATTGATGACCGTTAGTTTTGTCCTTCCTCATAATTGGAAATACTCTTTATTGAAACCTTTCACATCTTCAAAGACTAATTAGGTTACTCCCAGGTTTGATGAAGAGTACAGGAGGGCATGCCAGGCATATCTAAAAATGAGGTGCCAACCAGGTGAAGCTGCAACACTGGAGTAATTGTGTGCCAAACAGCAGAAGCAGCAAGCGGTAGACAGAGCTATGCGATGCCACAACCAACGGATCAGATCTAAGCTCTGCAGTCTTGTCACATCGAGCCATGAATGCTGGTGGGCTACTAAACTCACTGGAGGAGGAGGAGGTGCCACAATTGTCAATGTTGGGGGAGTCCTTCACTTTGGTACAAAAGATGAGACTGAGAAATTTATAAACAGCCTTCAGCCAGAATTGCCGAGTGGATTATCCATCCCCAGCATCACAAATGCTCGTCTTCAGCCAATTCAATTCACTCCGCATGATATCAAGAAATGGCTAAAGGCTCTGGATACTGCAAGGTCTATGGGCCCTGACATTATTCCAGCAATAGTATTGAAGATTTATGCTCCAGAACTCGCTGTTCCCCTTACAAGCTGTTCCAGTACAACCACAACACTGGCATTTACCTGGCAATGTGAAAAATTGTCCAGATATGCACTGTACACAAAAAGCAGGACAAATCACACCATCAAGCGTGCAATCAAGCGGCACTTACTCAGCAATAACCTGCACATAGACGTTCAGTTTGGGCTTTGTCAGGGTCATACAGCTCCTGATCTCAGTGCAGCCTTGGTTCAAACATGGACAAAACAGCTGAACTCCAGAGGTGAGGTGACTGCCCTTGACATCAAGGCAGCATTTGACTGAGTGTGGCATCAAGGAGCCCTAGCTAAACTGGAGTCAATGGGAATCAGGGGGGAAACTCTCCGTTGGTTGGAGTCATACCCGGCACAAAGGAAGATGGTTGTGGTGGTTGGAGGTCAATCATCTCAGGTCCGGAACATCACTGCCGGACTTCCTCAGGGGAGTGACCTAGGCCCAACCATCTTCAACTGCTTCATCAATGACCTCTCTTCCATCATAAGGTCAGAAGTGGGGATGGTCGCTAATGACTGCACAATATTCAACACCATTCACGACTCCTCAGATAATAAAGCAGTCCATGTCCAAATGCAGCAAGACCTGGACAATATCCAGGCTTCGGCTGACAAGTGGCAAGTTACATTCACACCACAAAAGTGCCAGGCAATGACCATCTCCAACAAGAGAAAATTTATCCATCGCCCCTTGACTGGCAACATCATCGGTTCTGTTCATTTCTTTATGGTACACGCCACAGGATTGGTTTACATAGGGTTTGGATTGCGACCTGAGTACAAACTACAGGGAATCTATCAGCAGTCTTCACGGTCGAAGACACTAATAACATTCTAAAAATACTAAATAATCAAGGGGCAAAATGGGGGAAGGAAATACATACAATAACTGTGACTAGAGGAAAAGCACTGGGAAAAATAATGGGGCTGAAGTCCAATAGGTTCCCACGATCTGATGGATTTCATCCTAGGCTATTAAAGGAAGTAGCTACAGAAATAGTGGAGCCACTGGCAGTAATCTTCAAAGAATCCTTAAATTCTGGGAAAGTCCCAGAGGATTGTAAAATTGCCAAGAACCCTTATTTGAAAAGGGAGGGAGGCAAGCAATAGGTAACTATCGGCCAGTTAGTCTACCATTTGTCATTGGGAAAATGTTAGAGTCCATTATAAAGAATATAATAGCCGAGCATTTGAAAATACATAATATAATCAAACAGAGTCCACATGGCTTATTGAAAGGGAAATAATGCCTGACAAATATATTCTGATTCTTTGATGTAGTAATGAGCAGGATAAATAATGGGGAACCAGTAGATGTAATATATTTGGATATTACATAGAAACGTTCAATAAGGTACAGCACAAACGACAACTTAATAAGATAAGAGCCCATGGTGTTGGGGGTAGCATGTTAGTATGGATCGAGGATTAGCTAACTACCGAAGACAGCAGTCTGAATTCTCCATCTGTTCATGTCGGCGGAATTCTCTGGTCTCGGTGCAGTGAATGGAGTTTGCCAAATTCACCATTCTCACTGGTGACGGTGGTGGGGCAAACCAGGATTGGAGAATCTCGGCCAGAGAGTTGGGATAATGGGGTATTTTCAGGATGGCAATCTGTAAGTAGTGGAGTGTCGCAGGAATTAATGCTGGGGCCACAGTTATACAATATATATGAATAACTTGGACGAGGGAAGTTAATGTACTGTTGCCAAGTTTGGCATCAGCTAGGTGGACTGAGTGGTGGACCATAGGTTACCTTGACAGTGCTGAAGAAACTGCGCATGTTGTTGGTGTCTGAAGGCTTTTTAGGCCTTCTCTCTCTGCCATTTGTTCTTTCTGTTGTGGGCTTCATGCTGTACCACTGCCTTCAGATGTCTGGAGCCTTCTGCCTTTCCCTTGTAGTGAAGCTTCCTGTCTGTGAAAACCGTGAGCCTGCATTTCGCCAACTCATCATTGCTTTCGTCGGGCATTTTCTCAACATTTCGTCCCCACTCCCCTCCATCACTCTTGCTCCAAACTTTAAATCTGTACAGTACAGCACTTGTTCCTTCAGCTGATGGAACCAGATTTGATTTGTCGACCTTACATCACATGGTAAACCTCCTCTGCACCCTCTCAAGGATCCTCACATACTTCCGAAAGTCTGGTGACCAGAACTGGACACCGTATTCTGGATGTGGCCTAGCCAGAGCTTTATAAAAGTTCAGCATAACTCACCTTAAACGTTGTCATGGATAACAGCGCAAGATGGTCTGTCGTCTGTTGGCAGCTATGTTTACACGTTGCAAAATGTTCCAGCACGTCGAATATTTTCATCTCCCATTTATTACACTTCTGTAAATGTAATAATTTTCTTCTCCTTTGGTTCTTTATTTTTCATCCCAAATTTTTCAGTACATCCCCACAGATTGATCAAGTTGGTGTCCAGTGCAAAAGGTCAAACTACAAGCATCAGTAGCTAGCATTGGTAAAAACCGAATTAATTGTAAACAGCTGTTTGTTGACGTGACAAATCAAAGGTGGCTTAAAAATTGAAAGTGACGATATTCAATCAGTGATTACTAATAACAACTACATCAACCAATCACAATGCAGAGGCAACATGGCCTCATGAGGAGGAAGCCATGCCTGACAAATTTATCAGAATTGTTTGAGGTGACAAAGAGCAGCAGAGGTTAAGGGGAACCAATAGGTGTAATGGGCGGGATTCTCTCACCCCAGGGCCGGGCCGGAGAATCGCCGGGACGGGCGCGAATCGCTCCATGCTGCCCCGACGTAGGTCTGCCAATTCTCCGGAGAGCGGAGAATTGGCGTCATTGGCACTGGCGCGGTCCACGTGGCGCTGGACGGGGCCGCTCTATGGGCCCCCCACCCCCGCCCCCTGCGATTCTCCGCCCGGGATGGGCCGGGTGGCTACGCAAAAAAAGCGTAGTCCCGCCGGTGCCTTTCATACCTGCTCTTACCCGGCGGGAACTCGCCGTGGATCCATCCGGGGGAAGCCTGCTGGGGGGGGGGGGGGGGGGGATGAAGGGGGTTCCGACTCTGGGGAGGACCTCCACTGTGGCCTGGCCCATGATCGAGGCCCAGCGATCGGTGAGCCGGCCTCTCGGGCTGGGGGCCTCTTTTGTTCCGCGCCAGCCCCTGTAGCCCTACACCATGTTGCGTCAGGGCCGGCGCGGAAAGGGAGCCACTGCTCATGCACGCATTGGCGTTGATCCCACTGCTCATGCACGCATTGTTTCTGGTCCCACTGCGCATGCGCGCAATGGTGCCGGTCCCACTGTACATGCACAGACCCGCGTTGCCCGTTTGACGCCTGCGATTATCAGCTGGAGTGGCGTGGGTTGCCCCAGTGCCGTGCTTCCCCCCTCTAGGGGTCAGAATCACTGCTTCTGAGGCCATGTTGACGCCGTCGAGAAACGCGGCATCGTTTATGACGGCGTTAACACTTAGCCTCAGGATCAGAGAATCCCACCCTATGTACTTGGATAAGGTACAGCACAAAAGGCTGCTGAATAAGGTAAGAGCCCATAATGTTGAGGGTAGCATATTAGCATGGATAAAGGATTGGTGACCTGATAGAAGACAGAGAGTTGGGTTGCGAGGGGTATTTTCAGGATGGCAACCTGTAACTATCACAGTATTGCAGGGATCAGTGCTGGAGTAACAAATTATTTACAGAATGTACTAATGACTTGCCAAGTTTGCTGATGATGCAAAAATAGATGGGAAGGCATGTGGTCAGGGTGACACAAAGATTCAACAGAGGGATACAGACACGTTAGGTGATGGGTCAAAAATTTGACCAATGGAATGTAATGTAGGAAAATGTGAAGTTGTGCACTTTGGTTGGAATAATAATGGTGTTGAATATTATTTAAATGGAGAATGACTACAGATAACTGCAAATTGAAGGGATTTGTTGTTTTTTGTGCATAAAGCATAAAAAGCTAGCATGCAAATTCAGCAGGAAGGCAAATGGAATGTTGTCTTTTATTTTAAAGGGAATGGAATATAAAAACAGGGAAAAAGGCCCATGCCCACATGTCTGTCCTTGGACTGCTGCAATGCTGCAGTGAAGCTCAACGCAAACTGGAGGATCAACATCTCATCTTCCGGTTAGGCACGCTACAGCCTTCCGGCCTGAACATCGAATTCAGCAACGTCAGATGATCAGCTCTACCCCACCTCGACCCATTTGTTTTCATTCCATTTCATTTTACCTTTCTTTTGTCATTTATTTCTTTCTTGTTTTTCTTTATATATATTTCCTTATCCGCCCTTTCCTCACCTTTGCTTCCTCTACATCTGTTACAGTTTACCCTCTGATGTTAGTTTCTCTGCTGTTTGGCCTTTCACATCTTTTATTCTCTCTGGGGACTGCCGTTCACTCTTTCCCCTTGGTTTCTGTGGCTATTAGCACTCTGTTCCCTTGGTTTCTGTGGCTATTAGCACTCTGTTCCCTTGGTTTCTGTGGCTATGACTCATTTTTCACTCTCTCACGCCACAGTATAAATATTTCCCACTTTCTCTGTCTTTTAGCTTTGACAAAGTGTCACCTGGACTCAAAACTTTAGCTCTTTCTTTCTCCCTACAGATGCTGTCAGAGCTGCTGAGATTTTCCAGCATTTTCTCTTTGGTTTGGGATAACAATAGGGAAGTTTCTGCTGAAACTATACAAGGCACTAATTAGAACACACCGGGAATACTGTGAACAGTTTTCGCCCCCTTATCTAAGGAAAGACATATTGGCATTGGAGGCAATCCAGAGAAGGTTCACAATGTTGATCCTGGGTATGGGGGGATTTTCTTATGAGGAAAGGTTGAGTAGGTTGGGTCTGTAGTTAATGAAGTTTCGAAGAATGAGAAGTGACCTTATTGAGATGTACAGGATTCTAAAAGGGCTTGACAGGGTGGATGCTGAGATGCTTTGTCCCCTTGTGGGAGAGTCTAGGACCAGAGGACATAATCTCAGAATAAGGAGTCACCAATTTAAGGCAGAGATGAGGAAGAATTTCTTCTCTCAGAGGGTAGTGAATCAGTAGATTTTTTTATTGTCGAGAGATGTTCAAGAAATTTTAATTAGTAATGGAATCGGGGTAATGGGTGAAGGCGGGAAAGTAGAACTGAGGATTATCATGATCTCATTGTAAGGCGGAGCGAACTCGATGGGCTAAATGGCCTGCTTCTGCTCTGTCCTCTTATGGTCTCGTGGTTCAAAAAGGCAGCTCACCACCACCTTCTCGGGGGCAGTTAGGGGTGGACAACGAATGCTATCCCAGCCAGCGAAGCCCGTGTCCTAGAAATTAATTTAAAAAATCTCCTCAACCTTCTGTTTTCAAGAGAAAAGAGGCCCATCCTGATCATCCTTTCCTGATATCTGGAACTATGCAGTTTTGGCATAGAATCATAGAATCTACAGTGCAGAAGGAGACCATTCGGCCCATTGAGTCTGCACCGGCCCTTGGAAAGAGCACCCTACCGAGGCTCAAACCTCCACCCTATCCCCAGCACCCCATCTAACCATTTTGGACACTAAGGGTAATTTAGAATGGCCAATCCACCTAACCTGCACATCTTTGGACTGTGGGAGGAAACCGGAGCACCCGGAGGAAACCCACGCACACACGGGGAGAATGTGCAGACTCCGTACAGACAGTGACCCAAGCCGGGAATCGATCCTGGGACCCTGGCGCTGTGAAACAACAGTGCTAACCACTACCGTGCTACCGTACATCATCCTTGTAAATCTCTTTCACACCCTTTCCAATCTCTCTATAATCTCTTTTTATAAGATGGTGACTAGAATTGTACACAGCACTCCAAGTGTGTTTCAAGTGTCGCATAAGTTTGCTACTTTTCTATTCTATCTGTCTCAAAGTAAACCCCCGTGTTTGGGGTGATTAATCCATGTGTTACTAACAGGGGTGAGGTGGGGGGTTAATTTAATTGACTTTCTCCAGTCCGTATAGAAAGAGGCATTTTTGATTTGCTCCCGACTTTATAAGCGGTGGCACATTTTCCTCCTCCTCAGTTTTGGTGTGATCCAAGTTTCTATTAACAACTGCACACCAAATTTAAGATTGGATGAACTCAGAGGGTTAGTTTATTTGCGCGCACTCAAAAAATGGTCAGGGAGTCTGTGGTGAATGTGATTCACACTATATATAGTTGCCAATATCACTCCATGTATATATGTTCGTTATCTACCCATTGTAAGTGCAGTTGCACTATCCGACCGCCAGGGGGAGTCGCTCTGGGAATACGCTAGAGTTTGTACTGGGCTCCTCCCTTGGCTCCACCCAGGACTCCTCCCCTGGGACCGATGTATAAAGATCAGTGCCTTAGAGCCAGCCTGCCAGTTCACCTGAAGGTCAACGACGAATAGGCTGGCTCCATTGTAAGTGTATTAAAGCCTCTGCTCAGATCCAACTACACGTGATCGCTGAATTGACGGTTCCATCAGAGTCTTTACACAACCGTCCTGTGCACTTCAGAGAAAGAGACTGCCAATTTAATGCCATCAATTTTGAATCCTGTGCTCCGAACTCCACTCGGGATTGCATTAAGACTTAACACTGGTGTAGTAAATAGCAGGGAACAATAGAAGACTCACATTCCAGTCTGAGCATCAATCTAAATGGAAGAAAATCCATTATACTACCGTGCTACCGTACATCATCCTTGTAAATCTCTTTCACACCCTTTCCAATCTCTCTATAATCTCTTTTTATAAGGTGGTGACGAGAATTGTACACAGCACTCCAAGTGTGTTTCAAGTGTCGCATAAGTTTGCTACTTTTCTATTCTATCTGTCTCAAAGTAAACCCCCGTGTTTGGGGTGATTAATCCATGTGTTACTAACAGGGGTGAGGTGGGGGGTTAATTTAATTGACTTTCTCCAGTCCGTATAGAAAGAGGCATTTTTGATTTGCTCCCGACTTTATAAGCGGTGGCACATTTTCCTCCTCCTCAGTTTTGGTGTGATCCAAGTTTCTATTAACAACTGCACACCAAATTTAAGATTGGATGAACTCAGAGGGTTAGTTTATTTGCACGCACTCAAAAAATGGTCAGGGAGTCTGTGGTGAATGTGATTCACACTATATATAGTTGCCAATATCACTCCATGTATATATGTTCGTTATCTACCCATTGTAAGTGCAGTTGCACTATCCGACCGCCAGGGGGAGTCGCTCTGGGAATACGCTAGAGTTTGTACTGGGCTCCTCCCTTGGCTCCACCCAGGACTCCTCCCCCTGGGACCGATGTATAAAGATCAGTGCCTTAGAGCCAGCCTGCCAGTTCACCTGAAGGTCAACGACGAATAGGCTGGCTCCATTGTAAGTGTATTAAAACCTCTGCTCAGATCCAACTACACGTGATCGCTGAATTGATGGTTCCATCAGAGTCTTTACACAACCGTCCTGTGCACTTCAGAGAAAGAGACTGCCAATTTAATGCCATCAATTTTGAATCCTGTGCTCCGAACTCCACTCGGGATTGCATTAAGACTTAACACTGGTGTAGTAAATAGCAGGGAACAATAGAAGACTCACATTCCAGTCTGAGCATCAATCTAAATGGAAGAAAATCCATTATATCGCCCAGTCGCTAACTGGCCAACTTGGATAACATGTAATTAAATTGTGAATCTCTCACTCTTCGATTACAGGGCTTCAGATATTTCCAAGCAAAGATTCAATTAGAGTGAGCCAATCATTTCCACTGCATTTTTGCGCATTAATTGAACTGGAGAATCACATTCTTCTAGCCAAGCACTAGGGATGAAATTCATCACTATTTATAAAACTGAGATGTTTACAGATTTTATTAATTAATAGGCAATTATTTTATTTACCAGAAAGTAATCTTCATCAATCACCAGCATTTCTATTCTGGCTTGCGGATATTGCGATGAAAGGTAAGACGTGAATTTCTTTGGGAGGCAGTGGTACTGTCACTGGACTAGTATTTCAGAGACCCAAGGACCAGGGTTTAAATTCCACCACAGATGGTGAAATTTGCTTTAAAAGAAAGTCAGGAATTAAAAATCTAATGTCGACCATAAAACCATTGTTGATTTTCATAAAAACACTAATGTTTTTTAGGGAAGAAAATCTGCCGTCCTTACCTGGTCTGGCCCACATGTGACTCCAGACCCACGTCAATGTCATTGACCCTTAAATGCCCTCTGAAATGGCCGAGCAAGCCACTCAATTCAAGGGCAATTAGGGATGGGCAATAAATGCCAGGACCAGTCAGCGACGCCCGCATCTCATGAATAGATTAAAGAAGCTTGGTTTTGTGAAGGGTAGGTCATGTCTCACAAACCTTATTGAGTTTTTTGAGAAGGTGACCAAACAGGTGGATCAGGGTAAAGCTGTTGATGTGGTGTATATGGATTTCAGTAAGGCGTTTGATAAGGTTCCCCACGGTAGGCTATTGCAGAAAATAAGGAAGTATGGAATTGAAGGTGATTTAGCGGTTTGGATCAGTAATTGGCTAGCTGAAAGAAGACAGAGGGTGGTGGTTGATGGCAAATGTTCATCCTGGAGTTCAGTTACTAGTGGTGTACCGCAAGGATCTGTTTTGGGGCCACTGCTGTTTGTCATTTTTATAAATGACCTGGAAGAGGGTGTAGAAGGATGGGTTAGTAAATTTGCAGATGACACGAAGGTCGGTGGAGTTGTGGATAGTGCTGAAGGATGTTATAGGATACAGAGGGACATAGATAAGCTGCAGAGCTGGGCTGAGAGGTGGCAGATGGAGTTTAATGCGGAAAAGTGTGAGGTGGTTCACTTTGGAAGGAGTAACAGGAATGCAGAGTACTGGGCTAATGGCAAGATTCTTGGTAGTGTAGATGAACAGAGAGATCTCGGCATCCAGGTACATTAACCCTTGAAAGTTGCCACCCAGGTTAATAGGGCTGTTAAGAAGGCATATGGTGTGCTAGCCTTTATAAGCAGGGGGATTGAGTTTCGGAACCACAGGGTCATGCTGCAGCTGTACATAACTCTGGTGCGGCCACACCTGGAGTACTGCGTGCAGTTCTGGTCACCACATTATAGGAAGGATGTGGAAGCTTTGGAAAGGGTTCAGAGGAGATTTACTAGGATGTTGCCTGGTATGGAGGGAAGGTCTTACGAGGAAAGGCTCAGGGAATTGAGGTTGTTTTCGTTAGAGAGGAGAAGGCTGAGAGGTGACTTAATAGAGACATATAAGATAGTCAGAGGGTTAGATAGGGTGGACAGTGAGAGTCTTTTTCCTCGGATGGTGATGACCAACACGAGGGGACATAGCTTTAAATTGAGGGGTGAGAGATATAGGACAGATGTCAGAGGCAGTTTCTTTACTCAGAGAGTAGTAGGGGTGTGGAACGCCCTGCCTGCAACAGTAGTAGACTCGCCAACTTTAAGGGCATTTAAGTGGTCACTGGATAGACATATGGATGAAAATGGAATAGTGTAGGTCAGATAGGCTTCAGATGGTTTCACAGGTCGGTGCAACATCGAGGGCCGAAGGGCCCGTACTGCGCTGTAGTGTTCTATGTTCTATAAGCTTTCAATAATGGGGAACATGAGGGATAAAGGAATCGAAGAATATAGTGATAAAGTTGGATGAAATAAGAATAGGTTCATGTGGAACATGTTCGGCTAATTGATCTGCTGCAGTTCTGCAAAGATTATTTCAGTCAGAGTTGTTTGTGAATTATGTAAAATTCCAGGCGAGCCACCACACGGACTTGATGGCGAAAACTCTCTTTATCTACCCTATGAGATACAACTCCTACCCCACAAGGGGTCTCCGTGCCCGGCCCACCCTCGGGCCAGGCTATTTATATCCATTGTAAACCTTGCTTAAGGGGGTAGCTCCCCCCCCCCCCTCATCTGGGGAGATCATATTTAGGGGAGGCCACAGGGACTCTGATGTTCCTGACCCTGTGGCGTCCAGTCAGGGTTATAACACCGCTCCCCGCCTCAAGTCCGATACACGTCCATTTCACTGGCTGGAGGGGGACAAATCCTTTGACTTTCTGGCAGGGTCTCCATGTCCCATTCAGGGTCTGACGAGTCGGCATTCCGCATCTTGAGATTGAGTGGCTTGTCCGCCTCGCCCAACATCAATGGTGGTTGTACTGGAGGAAAGGCCACCACTGGATGTGGGAGCTTTGGATTTCCCTCGAGGACCTGTCGGGCACGGCTCCGGAGGTGGTCCACGTGCCCATTTGATTCCTTCCCTGCACACTCACGGAATACGAGACTGAGCCCAATCGCCGCACCACTATCCCCAGGATCCACAATTCCCCGTTGGCAAAATTCCGGCCATAGACCATGTCCCCAGTGGAGAATTCCCTCACGGTGCTTGGGTTGATGTGTTTCAGTGTGTTCCTTCTGGTCGTGGACCTTCTTTCCAATGTCCGGCAGGATGACGTTCAAGTGCGTGTGCAGCCGGCGGCCATTAACAACTCCAAAGGTGCTACCCCGGTAGTGGCGTGCAGCGTGGTGCGGTGATAGAAACGGAAAAGGGCCAGACGGATCTCCGGGGAACCAAGAGTCTGCTTCCGCATACCTAACTTAAAAGTCTGTACCACCCGTTCGGCCAATCCGTTGGAGGACGGTTGGTCAGGCGCAGTCCGTACATGGCGGACCCCATTCATCTTCATGAGAGCACCGAATTCCGCAGTTATGAAAGATGTGCTGTTGTCTGACACTAACACCTCGGGAAACCCATGGATGCTGAACATTTGTCGGAGTTTCTCAATCGTGGCTCGCGACGTCATCACAGACATGTGGTGGACCTCCATCCACTTCAAATGGGCGTCCATGATGAGTAAGTACATGGCTCAGTGGAAAGGTCCCACAAAATCCAGTGTAACCTGGACCAGGGTCAGCCTGGCCACTCCCATGGATGAAGTGGGGTGGAGGTATTCTGGTGCTCCTGGCACTGCGTACATTGTTTTGCCAATCTCTTGATGTCCTGGGCCACCATACATAACTCAGGGCCAACATCTTCATCTGCGAGACGCCTGGGTGCCCGCTGTAGAGATCTTGCAGGATTTCCCCCTGGCCCCTCTCAGGCACGACCACCCTGGATCCCCACAGTAGAATGCCCAACACTGAGCTCTACCACCTTCATGGTGAATGCACGCAATTCATCCGGGACAGCGTGATGTTGGGCACTGTACAGAACTACATGTTGGACCCTGGCCAATTGTCAAAAGTGATATAGGCGCCTGAGAACGTTCCACTGTTTAGTTGGATTGCTGATCTAAACCTGAACTCCATCTGCTAACCTTGATTCCATAATGCAAAGCCAATCCTATCTCATTTTCCTAGCTGCTTTCGTATGCTGAATGTAACTTGGCGCTGGACCTTTCTAGAAACGGTTAGACTACACCTTGAACCAAAACTATCCTTGATCTCTTGTTCACCCCCTTCTTCACCACTTCCCCTGCAGCCCCAACTGCACCCTCCTTCCCCTCCCCCTCACCCCGCCCCATTCCTCCCCCTGCCAACAACCTCAGAGGAAGA
The DNA here is from genome assembly GCF_902713615.1 of Scyliorhinus canicula. Lineage (NCBI taxonomy): Eukaryota > Metazoa > Chordata > Chondrichthyes > Carcharhiniformes > Scyliorhinidae > Scyliorhinus > Scyliorhinus canicula. The sequence goes on along the minus strand of NC_052152.1, from coordinate 14,308,605 downwards.
ATATTTTGGCACCTCAGCATTTTTGGTAATGGGGGTTGATTGCTGAACATAAAGGGGGTGGGGTATTAGGGGCATTAGCTTGTGTGAGTGTGGTGTGGCCAACCTCCTGGCTGGTAATAAGAGGACGGCTACTTTAAAAAAAAAATTCCCCCACGCCCAATTTACATTAATAACCTTTTAAACCAACTGTGAATTATTTGCTAATGAAACCGTTATTCAGTGTTCCGAATAAAATATTAGCATAATAATTAACAGACTCAATGAGAACCTGGAGCATCTGTCTAGGTGAGTTCCTGCCAATGAGCTGAGGTTTATCCAGCCAAGATCAGATTTGTGACAATGTGCGCTGGGGGAAAGTCAGGCAGTACGTGTTGTTTAACATGAACACTTGTTTAATAGCCTATTTGTATTATCCACTTGTTGGTGTTCTGAATACATCCTGTCCATATGGCAATGGCAGCAGAACAATCTCGCACAATATCTGTGTGTGTGTGTGCATGCTATTGTCCCAATGATCATAGAATCATTGATTCACGCAGCACTGAAGGGGGCTGATTTCTCCATTGTGCTTATCTTGGCTTCTGAAAACAACTGGTCAGCTCGCCTCACTCTTCCCCTCCTCTCTCCCAGGAGCCTTGCAAATTCCTCCTCTTCTTGTCCAATTCCCTTTTAAATGTTACTTTAGAATCTGCTTCCACAGGCATTGCAATTCCGATCATAGCAGGTCATTGTTTTAAAAAAGAAACCTCCTCATCTCTCCACTTGCCGGCATTTTTGCCAATTATTTTCAATCTGTGTCCTGGCCAGTGGAGAGTATCGCCCTATTTCTCTGTCAAATCCCCTCATAGTTTTTGAACAACTTTGTCAAATCTCCCCGTAGCGGTCTCTGCTCCAAATTATTCCACGTACGGCTGCGACTGGGATTGCTACAAAGGAGCAATCTTTCACTGAGCAGACTCATATCTGGGTTAAGAAGATGGCTGTAATTACTCGAGGGCTGTCATCACAGCTCTGGGCTATCGTTCCAGTTGCTCAGGACCGAGTCCTTACTCCAGCCATCTCCATCTGCTTCGTTAATGACCATCTCTCAATTATCAGGTTCAGGGTGGACCCAATGGCTTTCCGTTGTTCAGCATCCTTCTTCAGCAATGATGCAGCCAATCCTTAAAGAAATATGAACTGCCGACTTTCCAGAGTTAGGCTGAAAGGTGGCAGGCAATTCACCGTACTTAATAATAATTCCCATACTAGGGAGGCCGGTACGGGAATCAAACCCACGCTGCTGGCCTTATCTGGATTACAAGCCAGCTGTTTAGCCCACTGTGCTAAACCAGCCCCTTTGTTACCAGATGATTGTCTCGAGGGAGAGTAAGTCTAATGATCTCACCATGATCGACAACCACACCAACATCACCTAGTCCTACATCATGAAATGAAAATCGCTTATTGTCACGAGTAGGCTTCAATGAAGTTACTGTGAAAAGCCCCTAGTCGCCACATTCCGGCGCCTGTCCGGGGAGGCTGGTACGGGAATCGAACCGTGCTGCTGGCCTGCTTGGTCTGCTTTAAAAGCCAGCGATTTAGCTGAGTGAGCTAAACCAGCCCCTCATCAAAGCACATAGCTGAGGAATAATAGGTTAATAGTTATGGTAACAGGATATTGATGTGTATTATTGAACAGTGACAGTGGCTTCTGCAATGTTATTATCACTGGACTAATAATCCAGAGACCGAGAGTAATGCTCTGGGGACCCACGCTCGAATCCTGCCATGGAAATGAATACAAATCTGGAATTAAAAGGGTACCTAATGATAATCATGAAACCATTGTCGATTGTTGTAAAAACGCCCTTTGGGGAAGGAAATCTGCCATCCTTAAATGGTCTGGCCTACAAGTGACTCTGAAATGCCCCATCAAGGGCAATTAAGGACAAGAGAGAGATGTACTTAACTAGAAGCTTAGAATTTCCGATAGTGTAAACAAAGGAGGTTTGAAGAAACCTGTAGGAGTTAGACTTAAGTCACTCATAAGTAGTGGGGAATCTTCCCAATTCAGACCAGGTCACAAGTTACCCGAAGATAGATCCAAATACTATTTAAATTAGAAACAAAACCACAAACCAATCACCACTGAGCAGAAGCAAATTTGAAACAGTTATATCAACATGAGGGAGAGGGTCTGGTTTAGCTCAGTGGGCTAGACAGCTGGTTTGTGATGCAGAACAAGGCCAGCAGCGTGGGTTCAATTCCTGTACCAGCAGAGAATTCTGAATTTTCCCTCGGTGTACCTGAACGGGGACTGGAATGTGTCCTGGCCAGTGGGCTGGTTTAGCACACTGGGATAAATCGCTGGCTTTTAAAGCAGGCCAACAGCACGGTTCAATTCCCGTACCAGCCTCCCCGAACAGGCGCCGGAATGTGGCGACTAAGGGCTTTTCACAGTAACTTCATTGAAGCCTACTTGTGACAATAAGCGATTTTCATTTCATTTCATTTCAGTGGAGAGTATCGCCCTATTTCTCTGTCAAATCCCCTCATAGTTTTTGAACAACTTTGTCAAATCTCCCCGTAGCAGTCTCTGGGGGCTTTTCATAGTACCTTCACTGCAGGGTTTTTTTTCCTTTTTTTATAAATGTAGAGTACCCAATTAATTTTTTCTAATTAAGGGGCAATTTAGTGTGTTCAATCCACCTACCTTGCACATCTTTGGGTTGCAGGGCAAAACCCACGCAAACACGGTGAGAATGTGCAAACTCCACACGGACAGTGACCCAGAGCTGGGACCTCGGCGCCATGAGACTGCAGTGCTACCACTGCGCCACCATGCTGCCCCATTGCAGTAAGCCTACTTGTGACAAGGAAGATTATTTATTTATTCAATTTTACATTTGCGCGGCCGGTGCGCACCTGACCTGGAAGCACGTTAAATTGCGTTGGATGATGTTGGGTTCATTTCCCGATGCGCAATATTTCAGTCGGCAGGCCAGGATTGGCTGCATGCCCGCCGACAATTATGCTGCTTGTTGAGGGGATTAAATCCCCAATTGGGCAACATTTTACGTGCCCAGTGTAATTTCAACCCCGAGAATAATAGTCGCCACACTCCGGCGCCTGTTCGGGTACACGGAGGGAGAATTCAGAATGTCCAAATTGCAAACAACACGGCAGGGATTCCCCGAGCCCCCTCCGGGTCAGAGAATCGGCAGGGGGGGGGGGGGGGGGCACGGGAATTCTGCCACGCCGCTCCGATGCCGGGCCGCCGATTCTCCGGCGAGCAGAGAATCGGTGCCAACTGCACCCACGCAATCGCCGCGGCGCATTTCACGGGCCGCTGAAATAGGCCCCCGTGTGGATTCTCCGCAGATGAGGGGCCGAATGCTTGCTGAGTTCCGCCGACTCCCGCCGGCGTGGTTCAAACCTGGTACCACCCGGCGGGAGCCCAGACTGGCGTTGTTGTAACATAGAAACATAGAAAATACAGTGCAGAAGGAGGCCATTCTGCCCATCGAGTCTGCACCGACCCACTTAAGCCCTCACTTCCACCCTATCCCCGTAACCCAATAACCCTCCCAACCTTTTTTGGACACTAAGGGCAATTTATCATGGCCAATCCACCTAACCTGTCCGTCTTTGGACTGTGAGAGGAAACCGGAGCACCTGGAGGAAACCCACGCAGACACGGGGAGAGCGTGCAGACTCCGCACAGTGACCCAAGCCGGGAATTGAACCTGGGACACTGGAGCTGTGAAGAAACAGTGCTAACCACTGTGCTACCGTGCTGCCCACATCCTGTGGACATCCTGGTAGTGGGGGGGAGGGGTTGGGGACCTGACTCCGAGGGAGGCCTCCACGGGGCCCAGGCCCGCAATCGGGGGCTTCCGATGGGCGGGCGGCCGTGATCTGGAGAATGCCTACCTCCTTCTGCGCGGCCCGCTTTTAGGTCACCGACATGTTGCTCTGCGCCGGCGCGGAGATGGCTGTCGTGCTCATGCGCTGACCCGCGGCGGCCGTTGTGCGTATGCGCAGACCCGCGGCGGCCGTTGTGCGTATGCGCAGACCCGCGGCGGCCGTTGCGCGCATGCGCAGACCCGCGGCGGCCGTTGCGCGCATGCGCAGACCCGCACTGGCTGTGGAGGGTCGGCTTTCGGTGCCGGAGCAGCACTCTGTACTCTGGTGCCATCCTAGCCCTCGAAGAACAGGAGAATTATTGGGCCTGGAGGCCCGTTGCCGCCGGCGTCGCTCGCGCCAGTTTTAACGCCGGCCTCAACAGTTGGCCGCGATATCGGAAAATCCCGGCCCACATCTTTGGGGACTTGTGAGGGGAAACCGGAGCACCCGGAGGAAACCCACGCACACACGGTGAGAACGTGCAGACTCCACACAGACAGTGACCCAAGCCGGGAATCGAACCCGGCGCTGTGAAGCAACAGTGCCAAACACTGTGCTACCGAAACACAGTCAGGCAGACCAACCATTTAAAAAAAAACTTTGGATTCAAAGGCTGAATAAAAGGGAAATGGAGCTTTAGGTGGTGGTTTGAGGTGGGTATTTTGGGGTTTGGAGAGTGTTCTCTGTTGGGCTCAGCCCTGTGAGGAGCTTTTAGGATATTGTTACCCTCTTGCTGGCAACTCGAGCTCCCCTCCTTCCTGCTGTGTCCACCAAGGCTAGCCATTCTGCAGGCAGCGATGCCTTTGCAGCCTCTGCAAGCCGCTTTTAAACTTCGCAACAGACTGGCATTGAACATGGCACCCGCCGTGCGCCCGTCCCACCACCGACCTCACTTGCCCAATCAGCCGGGATTTACACTTGCTGCCACTTAAGTGGCCAATCAGCATAACATCACGATGCCGAATTGTTCTCGGGTGGACCTGGAATCGTGGCCACTTCTGGTTCCAGCCGCTGAACACGCACATCGCCCATTAAATCCTGCCCTCGGGCTCCAAGACAGGGGTAGGAACTGGACGAGTGGTCATCCTCCATCTGCAGGGCTCCAATCAGTAACCGAGTGAGATAATTAGAACTCCGCTGGGAATCAGTTGACAGCAGCCTAAAGGCTAACACTTCAGTGCAATGCTGCACTGCCAGGTTGCTCCCTACTGTTGAAATGTCGAAGTGACCCATCGACCCTCTGAGATGGATATGAAAATCTCACGGAGTTACTTGAAGAAGAGCAGGGCTTCGGAGTAAGAACAGAAAATGCTGGAAATGCGCAGCAGATCTGTCAGCATCTGTGGAGAGAGAAACAAATTTAACGTTTTGGCTTGTGATCGTTCAACGTGAAATGTTAATTTGATTTCACCGATGCTGCCAGACCTTCCGAGCATTTCCAGCATTTTCTGTTTTTTATTTCTGGTTTCACAGTATTCACAGTATTTCTTTTTGGACTAGAATTCTTCCTGGAGTCTTTGACAATATTTATCCCTCAACCAATATAATTCTGAAGAGACTATCTGCGCATTTCTATTGCTGTTTGTGGGAGTTCACTGTGAGCCAATTGGCTGACTCCTTTTCTCCATTGCAAGAGCAACTACATTTCAAAAATACTTCAAAGATGTGCAGGTTAGGTGGATTGGCCATGTTAATTCGTCCCTTAGTGTCCAAAGATGTGCAGGTTAGGTGGGGTTATGAAGTTCTGGGGGTAGGGTGGGGGAGTGGGCCTAGCTGGGTTGCTCTTTCAAAGGGTCGGTTAAGATTTGATGGGCCCAATGGCCTACTTCTGCACTGTAGGGATTCTATGAGCAATTCTATTCTCTTCTAGGACTGTACAAAAGCTTCGCAACATTCTGAGATTGTCAAAGGCGATTGAGAGGTATTTTTAAAATAATTTTCCTTGATGGTGTCTAGCCACAAGAACACTCCAGAAGCTCAGTACCACCTGAGACAGATCAGCTCATTTGATCATCACCTCCTCTGCCACAAGCTTACCGAAGCGATACATACCATCTCCGTGATGTGCTCCATCAGCTCGCCAAGATTAGCTTCACATTATCTCTCTCCTGCTCCTTAAACCTCACCAGCTCAGCTTCTTCCACCACCTCCTCCGGCAGCGGGTTCCAGGCACCCACTACCCTCTGTGTAATAAACTTCCCTCGCACATCTCCTCTAACCTTTGCCCCTTGCACCGTAAACCTATGTTGCCTAGAAATTGCAACTTCCACCCTGGGAGAAAGCTTCTGACTATCCACTCTGTCCATGCCCCTCATAATTTTGTAGATTTCGATCAGGTCTCCCCTCAATCCCCGTTGTTCCAGTGAGAACAAACTGGGTTTATCTAACCTCTCCTCACAGCTAATGCCCTCCATACCAGCCAACATCCTGGTAAATCTCTTCTGCACTCTCTCCAAAGCTCCACATACTTCTGGTAGTGTGGTGACCAGAATTAAATACAACATTCCAAGTGCAATGCTGGGGACCTCTGGAGGAGACTGCGATGCATCATCCACTTGGTACTTTTTGATAAAGGTTGTTGCGATTGTTTCAGTCTTTTGTACTGACATGCTGGGCTCCTCTATCATTGAGGGCGGGATATTTGTGGAGCCTCGTCCCCCAGTGAGTTGCCTAATTGTCTACCAGCATTCACAACTGGATGTGGCAGGATTGCAGAGGTTAGATCTGATCCATTAGCTGTGCAATTGCTTCACTCTGACTATTACTTGCTGCTTGTGCTGTTCGGCATGTAAGTAGTCTTGTGTTGTTGCTTCATCAGGTTGATATCTCAGGCGCAATTCTTCCCCCCATGCCGGGTGGGAGAATCGCGGGGGCGCCGGGCGAGGCCCGCCACGCCACCCTGGCACCCGCAGGCAATTCTCCCTGCCCTCCCAAACTGGCGCAGCGGGATTTACGGCTGGCCGCTCGGAGTATCGCCGATCATCGTTTGCAACGGCTGAGCGGCGATTCTCCGGCCCGGATGGGCCGAGTGTCCTGCCCAATACGACGTGTTCCCGCCAACGCTGACCACACCTGGTCGCTGCCAGTGTGAACAGCGCGGAAACGCTGGGGGGGCAGCCTGTGGGGGGGGGGGGGGGGGGGATCTATCTTTATCTTAGAAACATTTAATGAAGGAGCCTCAACTGCTTCACTGGGCAAGGAATTCCATAGATTCACAACCCTTTGGGTGAAGAAGTTCCTCCTAAACTCAGTCCTAAATCTACTTCCCCTTATTTTGAGGCTATGCCCCCTAGTTCTGCTTTCACCCGCCAGTGGAAACAACCTGCCCAAATCTATCCTATCTATTCCCTTCATAATTTTAAATGTTTCTATAAGATGCCCCCTCATCCTTCTAAATTCCAACGAGTACAGTCCCAGTCTACTCAACCTCTCCTCGCTGCGCCGCTCCTAGCCCCCCGGGGGTGGGAGATAGGGGGCGAGCAGCGGCCTCCAATGCCGGAGTGAAACACTCCAGTTTTCACTCCGGCGTCGGCACTTAGTCTCCCTATGGGAGAATCTCGCCCCTCATTTTTAGGTATGCCTGGTGTTGCTCCTGGCATGCTCTCCTGCACTCCTCTTTAAACCAGGGTAGATCCCTGGCTTGGTGGTAATGCTGATATGCCAGGCCATGAGGTTACAGATTGTGGATCACAGATCATAGAATTTATAGTGCAGAAGGAGGCCATTCGGCCCATCGAGAATGCACCAGCCCTTGGAAAGAGCACCCTACTTAAGCCCACGCCTCCATCCTATCCCTGTAACCTGACCTAATCTTTTGGACATGAAGGGGCAATTTAGCATGTCCAATCCAACTGACCTGCGCATGTGGGCAGCAAGGAGGTGCAGTGGGTTAGCCCTGCTGCCTGACGGTGCCGATGTCCCAGGTTCGATCCCGGCTCCGGGTCTGCACATTCTCCCCGTGTTTGCGCGGGTTTCGCCCCCGCAACACAAAGATGTGCAGTCTAGGTGAATTGGCCACGCTAAATTGCCCCTTAATTGGAAAAAATGAATTGGGTACTCTAAATTTATATAAAAAACTAACTTGCGCATCTTTGGACTGTGGTAGGAAACCGGAGCACCTGGAGGAAACCCACGCAGACACGGGGAGAAAGTGCAAACTCCACGCAGTCACCCAAGACCAGAATTGAAATAGGGAGCCTGGAGCCCCATAAAAAGTCCCCAGATACTGAGCTATCTCCAATTCAGTGGAGCCAACAGTGCTAGCCACTTTGCCGCCATGCCGTGTAATTGAGTATAACTCTGCTGCTGCTCATGGCCTACAGCTCCTCATGGATGCCCAGTCTTGATTTGCTGGATAGATCTTTTCAAAGTCTATCTCATCTGGCACGGTGGTAGGGCCACATAACATGATGGAGGGTATCCTCAATGTGCAGGCAGGATTTTGCCTCCACAAGTGCTGTACGTTGGCTATTCCTGCCGATGCTGCAATGAAAAGATGCATCTATGGCAGGTGAAGTAGGTTTTTCCCTCCTCTTGACTCGCTCACCACCTGCTACCCTCTCAGTCTAGCAGTTATGTCCTTTAAGACCCAGCCAGCTCAGTCTGTGGTGGTACAACCGAGCCACTCTTGACAATGGACATAGAAGTCCCCCACCCAGAGGGCATTTTGCTCCCTTGACATCCTCAGAGTTTCCTCCAAGTATATTCAACATGGAGTACAGTATTGAGTTTTCTGTGACGCTAATAAGTTTATTTTTCCACTTTATCTTACCCTGCATGCTTCTGGATAACTCACCTGCTCCAGATATGGCAGTGGCACCAAGACATGACAAAATTGCCTGCATTCAACGAACAAAAGAAACGATTTAAGACCACCGTAAATAGTGGAGTTCTCCCCAGAGACCTGGCCAATATTTACATCTCAATCAACATCATTAAAATAGGTTATTGGGTTATTATCACATTGCTGTCTGTGGGAGCTTGCCGTGCACAGTTTGGTTGCTGTGTTCCCTCTATTATATCAGTGACTGCACTAATAGATGCTCTATAGATGCATAAGTTTCTTTGTGATATTTATTTTTACAGGAGGGTATAAATTTTCAATGCTTCAACGTTTGGTTCATTTACGGTTTAAGCATTCGATTTTACATCTTTTACGCAAATCCATGGTCTAGTATTTTCTGTATCCTAGGAGGATTATGTGAGAGCATGTGACACACCCAAGAAAGCAACTTGCAGTGAAGAGGGCTTTCAGTCTGATTGTTGTGCCCCATAAAAAGTCCCCAGATACTGTGCTATCTCCAATTCAGTGGAAGAGGCGATGTGCTTAAGCGATGCTGAATCCAAGCCGTGTATATGTAACAATAATTTGGGGAGGCAGTAGTATTGTCGCTGGACTTGTAAACTTGAGGGGCTGGTTTAGCACAGGGCTAAATCGCTGGCTTTGAAAGCAGACCAAGGCAGGCCAGCAGCATGTTTCAATTCCCGTACCGGCCTCCCTGAACAGGTGCCGGAATGTGGCGACTAGGAGCTTTTCACAGTAACTTCATTTGAAGCCTACTTGTGACAATGGGCGATTTTCATTTTTTCATTTCAGAGACCCAGAGTAATGCTCTGGGGACCCAGGCTCAAACCCCGCCACTGCAGATGGTGAAATTTGAATTCAATAAAAATCCGGGAATAAAGATCTAACGATGACCATGAAATGGGCCGGTATAGCTCAGTGGGCTCGACAGCTGGTTTGCAATGCAGAGCAAGGCCAGCAACACGGGTTCAATTTCTGTACCGGCTTACCCGAACAGGCGACTAAGGGCTTTTCATAGTAACTTCATACTTGTGACAATAAAAGATTATCATTATTTAACCCATCCGGTTCACTAATTAGGGAAGGAAATTTGCCGTCCTTACCTGGTCTGGCCTACACGTGACTCCAAATCTACAGCAACATGGCTGCTCTTCAAGGGCAATTAGGGATGGGCAATAAATGTTGGCCCAGCCTGCGACACCCACGTCCCATGAAGAAGTAAAAAAATGAAGGGCGGCTGACCAGAAAAGAAAAATGAAGATAGATGAAAAATGATTCATTTGTTAATTTTGACAAGCGATTTCATTAAAAGTTAGGTCCGAAGTTGGGGATAAACAATTCTGAATACATAATCTGTGGACACAATCTGGCACCTACACCTCTCCTTCACCATCTGTAAGCTGTTTGAAAGTATTCAGTGCTTTATCGACCCTCAGGCGACACAAGGAATAATCCAACACATTGAGATCATTGCAACTATGGACCCAGCGTGTCCATATGAACACAGCTTGTTTTCTTCCCTGTTGTTGTATGGGGTGGTCCCAGACATGCCTTCAGTAGGAAATAGGGATTTGACACGCGTGCCCAGTTACGCACCATCATCCAACTGCATCAATACGCCTCAGCAGAAGCAGATCTAACAAAGGCTCAACATCTCGGAGACCTAATCATGAATGATTTTGAATAAAGGTATTTAATGTAAAACAAGGCTTTTGATTACTGTTGTCAACAGCAGTCATGTACCTAGCAACAAAGTGATTAGCTGCCGGAATGTTGTAAAACAAGCACATCCGATGCCTCAGTGAGCTCAGCGTTGAGTGACTGAGTTACAAACAGGTAAGCATTGGCATTTGTGTAGCACCCTTCACATCCTCGGGATACCCTGAAGCGCTTCCCAGCTCTTGAAGTACTTTTGGAAGTGCGGTCAGTGGTGCAACCAATGCATACACAGCAAGATCCCACAAATAGCGATGAGGTAACGACCCACAGAAACTGCTTTCCTGATGGAAGCAAATTGCTATGGAAGCTGGAATCTGAAACACGAACAGAAAATGCTGAAAAATCTCAGCACTTGTGGATGAAGAACAGAGCTGACATTTCGCGTCTGGAATGGCCCTTTCTCAAGATGCTGTCAGACCTGCTGAGATTTTCCAGCACTTTCTTTTTCGGTGATGTTGGTTGAGTGATGCATATTGACTTGGCCAGCTCATTCCGTCGCGGCGATGCCAAGCCATTCTCGGCGACGGGTATTTAAGTCCCCACCCAGAGTATATTCTCTGCTCTTGCCATCCACAGTATCTCCGCCAATTGGTGTTCAACACGGTGGAGCATTAATTCATCAGCTGATGGAGGGCGTAGGTGGTAATCAGCAGGAGATTTCATTGCCCAGGTTTGACCTGATGCCATGAGACTTTATGAGGCCTGAAGACAATGTTGAGGACTCGCAGGGCAACTCCCCCATGCCGGCATACCACTGTGTCACCACCTCTGCTGGATCTGCGTCTGCTGGTGAAACGGAACATACCCAGAGATGGTGATGGTGGTGTCTGGGACACTGCGTGTGATGTTAGATCCCGTGAGTACGATGACGTCAGTCTGCTTCTTGCCTGGTCTGTGAGACAGCTCTCGCGATTTTGGCACAAGCCCCCAGATGTTCGTAAGGCGGGCTTGATGGAGTTGGCATGGTGGGATGTGCCGTTGGCAATTCTGATGCCTAGGTCGATGCCAGACCGTCTGTCTGGTTTTATTCTTTTACAACTTTTTCTGCAGTAGTTTGGTACAACCGAGTGGCCAGTTTGACTTTTCAGAGGGGAGTTCAGGGTCAACACATTGCTGTTGGTCTGGAGTCACATGTAGGCCAGACCAGGCAAGGACAGCAGATTTCCTTCCCTGAAGGGCTTGTGGAGCAGATGGGTTTTTACAATTTTGCGGCACTATGATAGAGACGGGTTTTCAATTTCAGTTCCACCAGCTGCAGTGGCGGGATGTGAACCCATCCCCCAGAGCAGTGACATTACCCGCATTCCACTGTTTCTCCCAGTGAGTGTTATTAGCAACGTCGGTGCTTATTTTCTATTCTTTCAGAAGAGGGTGCTGAGCCTTCTTGGACTGCTCCAGCCTGTGTAGGGAAATTCTCCCGATGTGCCATTAGGCAGGGAGTTCCAAGGTTACGACCCCAGCCACAATTGAGGAAGGGGTAATGTCATTCCAAGTCCAGATGGTGTGTGACTGGAAGGGGAACTTTGAAAATATTTAATTCTAATGCATTTAGAATTAGTAGTGCGGTGAATGAGATTCACACGGTATTATAAGTTACCAATGTCACTCTGTTCCCAGTATATATATGTACAGATATTGTAAGTGCAGTTGCACTACCTGACCACCAGGGGGAGTAGCTCTGGGAGTACTCGAGAGTTTGTACTGGGCTCCCCCCTTGGCTCCGTCCAGAACTCCTCCCCCTGGAGCTGCTGTATAAAGATCCGTGCCACAGAGTCAGCCAGCCAGTTCACCGAAAGTTCAACGGCTAACAGGCTGGCTCTGTTGTAAGTATATTAAAACCGCTATTCTAATCCTACAAGCATGTGTCCGTAGAAATGAAATGAAATGAAAATCGCTTATTGTCACGAGTAGGCTTCAATGAAGTTACTGTGAAAAGCCCCTAGTCGCCACATTCCGGCGCCTGTCCGGGGAGGCTGGTACGGGAAGCTGGTTCCATCAAGTAGCAGCTGTGTGTTTGAGGGGTGCTGTAGAAGGAGCCTTGGCAAGTTGTGCACCTTGTCGATGGTGCACACTGCAGCCATGATAAACTGGTGGAGAGAGTGGATGCTTAAGGTGGTGGATTGGCTGCCAAATGGACTACTTTGTTGTTAAGCTTCTTGAGTTTCTGTATTTTCAATATAGCCATAAGTGCATTTATTCCCAGCAGTATTCTGTGCTCACAAATGACTATTTGGCAACTCAGCAATTCTGTTTCCCTGACTATATTACAGCACTTTCTGTTGCAAAGGCTTTGAATAAATACTTTTAATTTTAAATGATCATTATTACTGAACCCTAATCATCTCCTTTGAACCCCTTTAAGACCATGACTAAAAATCCTTTCCTTTGTCGAATCTAATGCATTCCTCACCTGCATTCTGTCTTCCTTAAATACCTTGAAACAGTGTCAGCAGCACCCCAGCAGTCAGTGCGGCTGGCAAAGTTATTGTTTCTCCTGGGCATCGTTAAGGCTAGTTCAGTTACTCCACAGTGCCAATAACTCATTCTGACCCTAAAACTATTGACCACTCCGAGAAAATCAATGACACCACATCAATCTTACATATAACATAGAACAGTACAGCACAGTACAGGCCCTTCGGCCCATGATGTTGTGCCGACCACTTATCCTAATCTGAGTTGTAGAACATAGAACAGTACATTTAATATGTACATTTTAAGTCAAGCAGTACAGCAGTTTCAAATAGTTTGACAACTAGAACAGTGTCCTCATTTGAGAAAGTAAATCTCAGGCTGACATCTAGCTGATGCCGAGGAATTCTGTTCAATTGATTGGCTAGTGGCCAATGGATTGGCCAGGGATAGTGTTCTGCCTGGCAGACGGCAATTGGTTCCTGCCAGGTGGGGATTTTTGGAGAGAACCCAGTGGAAGACAATAAAACCTCAAAAAAAGCTGCTTTCCCTTCAACCACCGCCCCCCCCCCCCTCACCGCTTAGCTGTATGCTGTCTCTGCAAGTCTACAATGAAGACCGTTACAAGCAGAAGGAAAATATATCATCCAACGCAAGGCCTAAACTTTAAGATATCCATCTGAAGTCTAATGTCCCCACGTTTATTCATTTTCTTCCCTCTGTACCACACTTTCCCTCCATGTCAAATAATAAAAGGTAGCGTTCATTCCCTCAGGTTTCAGAATAAACATGAAGACTGAACTCAGATGGGTGGCTGGAAAAGCAGGGCACGACCTTCATGAAAAGGATAAGCTGAAGTGTGAGACCCTTACCAGCTTTTAGAGATGCACCATAGAAAGCATCCTATCGGGCTGCATCACAGCCTGGTATGGCAACTGCTCGGCCCAGGACCGCAAGGAACTTCAGAGAGTCGTGAATACCGCCCAGTCCATCACACGAACCTGCCTCCCATCCATTGATTCCATCTACACCTCCCGCTGCCGGGGGAAAGCGGGCAGCATAATCAAGGATCCCTCCCACTCGGCTTACTCACTTTTCCAACTTCTTCCATCGGGCAGGAGATTCAGAAGTCTGAGAACACGCACGAACAGACTCAAAAACAGCTTCTTCCCCACTGTCACCAGACTCCTAAATGACCCTCTTATTGACTGACCTCATTAACACTACACCCTGTATGCTTCATCCAATGCCGGTGCTTATGTAGTTACATTGTATACCTTGTGTTGCCCTACTATGTATTTTCATTTATTCCCTTTTCTTCCCATGTACTTAATGATCTGTTGAGCTGCTCGCCGAAAAATACTTTTCACTGTACCTCGGTACACGTGACAATAAACAAATGCAATCCAAACCAATCCAAGATAGGATGAGGGACTTGATGCGAATTAATGTGCCGAGTGAACGTAACCACATCCTGTGCAAGGATGAGTCTTATACAACTTAAAGTGGGGCATAGGATCTACATCATTGGCCTGGATGAGTGCCCCCCCCCCCCCCCCAGAAATGTTTAGCAACCTATCGAGGATTGGAGGGTTTGAGATGAAACTGGACCCTATGGCAGTGATCTTTAGGGTATTGGAGGTGCCAGAGGAAAAGGGGGCTAATGTTGTGGCCTTCACCTCTGATGAGCCTGGTAACGAACTTGAATTGGAGGTCAGCTACGCCACCAGGGTCACAGCATGGCTGGGGGATCTATATAAAGTTCTCAGTTTGGAGAAAATTAAATGTGCCCCAAGCGGTTCAGGGGAGGGCTTTGAGGTATAGTGGAGGCTGTTCAAAGGAACTGCTTGTCAGAGGGAGAAACTAAATTGGTGCTAATGTACAAACTGTATACTCCATTGGTTTTATGGTCGTGTTATTATGCTGAACATGTTTGGATAAGATGGTGTTAAAATGTTTGCACAGGAACAGGACGCAGAGAACAAATGGAAGCTAAAGTAACAGCCGCTACTTTATCCAGGGCTTTGATTTTGGGGGAAAGGACTTTTCTTGATCCGGCGCTCCAGTGGCAGCCTGGACTCAGCCAGCAGTATCCCCTGCATCCAAACATTGATCTGTGGAGGCCTGGGGACATGGTGCAGGCCTTGGAGCTCAGTGACTGAGGCTGGAGTGATTCTGGCTATGGGCCGAAGATGGCGGAAGGCTAAACAGTTTCCTGCCTGCTCTCTAAGTGACCTCCATG
Organism: Scyliorhinus canicula; assembly: GCF_902713615.1. Lineage (NCBI taxonomy): Eukaryota > Metazoa > Chordata > Chondrichthyes > Carcharhiniformes > Scyliorhinidae > Scyliorhinus > Scyliorhinus canicula. The sequence goes on along the minus strand of NC_052152.1, from coordinate 14,293,540 downwards.
CCTGTGGGCAACCTGCTGGAGGTCAGCTGTTGTATTGCAGAAAGAAAGGGAGAGAAGTGGGTTGGTGCGATAACACACCCTTGTTTGACCCCAGTTTTCACTGATTCAGGGTTTGTGGTGGTTATGTTGGTGAGATTCATGGATGTGTGTCACCGTGGAGTAGGTGAAAGCGGATTTGAGGAGGTTACTCCATGGGCCTTCAAGGTTGACAGAGTCAAAGGCTTTCATGAGGTCACAAAAGGTCATACACAGCAGCTGGAGTTCCTTACAATTTCCTTGGATTTTGTGTGCAGTGACACAATGGACACCCCTCCCCACCCCCGCGGGTGGGTATCTCCCTGCCAGTTCCCCCTGCCAAAGTCCTCGGCAATGCATTTTCCTGCCAGTGCTGCCCGGCATTGCCCCCTACCAGTTCCACCTGGAATTGCTCCTTGGCAGTGCCCTCTGGCAGTGCCCCTGTCAGGGAGCAATGGCCCGGAATGTACCTCAATCCCCGGGTGCTATAGGCACCTTTGCACCCCAAGCGTAGTCATCGTAACTGGCTTTCGTTTTTGAAAAACAGTCATAGAATCATAGAATTTATAGTGCAGGAGAAGGCTGTTCGGCCCATCAAGTCTGCACCGGCCTTTGGAAAGAGCACCCCACCCAAGCCCACATCTCCATCCTATCCCCGTAACCCCGTCACCCCACCCAACCTTTTTGGACACTAAGGGCAATTTAGCATGGCCAATCCACCTAACCCTGCACGTCTTTGGACTGTGGAAGGAAACCGGAGCACCCGGAGGAAACCCACGCAATCACAGGGAGAACGTGCAGACTCTGCACAGACAGTGACCCAAGCCGGGAATCGAGCCTGGGACCCTGGAGCTGTGAAGCAACAGTGCTAACCACTGTGCTACCGTGCTGTCCTTTTATGCTGGCATGATGTCATGATTTATGCCGGCGTGATGTCATGCCGCAGTGAACTGCGGGGAGTGCGGGGGGGGGGGGGGGGGGGACAGTGGGGATACGTCATGGGCATCTACTATGGTGTCAAACCCAGTAATTTGATGTTAATATACTAACATTTATGGAAATCAAGTTCACGCCATTTCTGGGTTTGAACCTGATTTCAGTATTTGTAGGGGGTGCAGGGAAGAGCTTAAACTGAGATCTCGCTGGCACAAAACCCGTTTTTGGCCGCTCGGGGGATTCAAAGAAAAACAAAGAACAAAGAAAAGTACAGCACAGGAACAGGCCCTTCGGCCCTCCAAGCCTGTGCCGACCATGCTGCCTGTCTAAACTAAAATCTTCTACACTTCCGGGGTCCGTATCCCTCTATTCCCATCCTATTCATGTATTTGTGAAGATTCCCCTTAAATGTCACTATCGTCCCTGCTTCCACCACCTCCTCCGACAGCAAGTTCCAGGCACCCACGACCCTCTGTGTAAAAAACTTGCCTCGTACATCTCCTCTAAACCTTGCCCCTTGCACCTTAAACTTATGTCCCCTAGCAATTGACCCCTCTACCCTGGGGAAAAGCCTCTGACTATCCACTCTGTCTATGCCCCTCATAATTTTGTAGACCTCTATCAGGTCGCCCTCAACCTCCGTCGTTCCAGTGAGAACAAACCGAGTTTAATCAACCGCTCCTCATAGCTAATGCCCTCCATACCAGGCAACATCCTGGTAAATCTCTTCTGCACCCTCTCTAAAGCCTCCACATCCTTCTGGTAGTGTGGCGACCAGAATTGAACACTATACTCCAAGTGTGGCCCAACTAAGGTTCTAGACAGCTGCAACATGACTTGCCAATTCTTATACTCAATGTCCTGGCCAATGAAGGCAAGCATGACGTATGCCTTCTTGACTACCTTCTCCACCTGTGTTGCCCCATTCAGTGACCTGTGGACCTGTACACCTAGATCTCTCTGACTGTCAACACTCTTGAGGGTTCCACCATTCACTGTATGCCATTCAGTGGCCATTACGGGATTTGCCACCGCAGTCACCGTGGCGGAGAATTCCGTCCTATCTCCCTGGTGGCTTTTGATGGACAATAATCACACTGTGAGTTTAGAAGGAGCTCTTCGCCCACCAGGAGGATGTGGTTGAAGAGGATCTCTACAGTAACCTTCCCCGTGGCAAAGAGTAGAGCGATCCTCTCTATTTCCTGCAATCGGACCTGTCCACCTTCTTGGATATCATTATATTCAGTATTCCTGAAATCCCTGTCATGCATTCCTCTTTCCAGATGAGGGAAATGAGGCTGTGCAACCAGGAGTGCATCTCCACTGTGTTTCTGATGTTTATCATGGATTCCATCTGTTCCAAAGACTTTAAACTGTCCAATGGCTTTTCTTTCAAAGCTTTGCTCTGGTCCACAGTGGGGCAAAACTGAGCTGAGTACAGAGGACTGGAGCTGAGGGCATTCAAGTAGAAGGCAGTGTCAAGGTTGAGAACCTCTCCAATATGTTCTCTCCAGCGAGCACTGATTGCCTCCTTGACCTTGATGAGCTCCATGCTTGGGTGGACCATTGAATGTTTGGTCATGGGTTAATTTGACAATGCTAAAAAAAATCTGCGCATGTCATTGGTTTCCGTGGGTTTTTAGGTCTTCTCTCTTTTTGCCCGCCATTCTGTTTTAGGCATCATGCTGTACCGCTACCTTCAGCTGTCTGGAGGCCTGCTGCCTTTCCCTTGTGGTGTGGTGAAGTTTCTTGTCTGTGAAAACCGTGAGCCTGCATTTGACTATCTCACGGTTGCTTTTGTCAGGCATTTTGTCAACATTTCTTCCTCCCATTCCCTCCAAATCTCTTGCTCTAAACTTTAAATCTGTCTCCAAACAGCACTTGTACCTTCCGCCAATAGGACCAGATTTGTTTTGTTTACCTTATCTAAAATGTTCATAATCTTGTCCACCACAGTCAAATCTCCCCTCTCTTTCTTCCAATGAGAACAACTTCAGCTTCTCCAACCTAACCTTGTTGGTAAAATATCTTGTCTCTGGAATCATTCAAGTAAATCTCCTCTGCACCCTCACAAGGACCCTCACATCCTTCCGAAAGTCTGGTGACCAGAACTGGACACCAGCTCTGTTTCTACACCGATGAGCTCCACACGCTGGAACCCCTCAGTATAGCAAGGGGTCAGGATGCCATTTTTAAATGGTGCCCTGATCTCCGAGGCCCGCGACACAACCCTCGATGCCCCCCCTCCCCCACCTAAGCCCCAAAACATTATTGGAGGGTCAGCCCCCCCAATACTTGCACATAGCTGGCGTGGCCCAATACCAGAGCACAGAAAATGCTAGCTTGACACCTTGGCAGTGCCAGGCAAGCACCCAGATGCACTGCCAGGGTGGCACCAGCAGTGCCAGGGTACCACTCTGCCCAAAGGCCATGCACCTAGGGACCTCTGATCACCTGGGAGACCCCCAGGAGTGCTTTCCATCTGGTCCCTGTCTGTGGGGACCAGTGCTGAACAGCGCTCACCCGTGCTCTCCACGGCAACGGGGATAGATCTCAATGCCTTGGGTAACTTGGGAATCTGCACAGTAAAGTGAGCCTTGCTGTCTCGCTCTAATATGCAGATTTGCTAAAAAGTGATCCCTCCCACAATGTGTGGGATTCACATTGCAACGTCTCACGAGATCACATTAGATCTCACAAGGTGTTGCGAGCCAGGTAGACCCCGGGAGTCGCGTCTCCCAGTTTCTATCAGCCACACTGCACCGTGAAGAGCTGCTTTTTGGACACAGCGTGGACATTGGATTGCATCCGTTGTCATGGATAATAGCACCAAAGATGCGCAGGTTCGGTGAATTGGCCATGCTAAATTGCCCTTGGTGTTCAAAATGGTTAGGTGAGGTTACTGGGTTACAGGGTTAGGGTGGAGGTGTGGGTAGGGTGCACTTTCCAAGGGCCGGTGCAGACGTGATGGGCTGAATAGCCTCCATCTGCACTGTAAATTATAGGATTCTATGATTCACAAGATGGTCCATAGTCTGTTGCCAGCTGTGTTGACACATTGCGAAATGTTCCAGTGCATCAAAGATTTTCACCTCCCATTATTACACTTCTGCAAATGTAATAATTTGTTTCTACCATTGTTCTATATTCCTCATCCCAATTTTGTATTCCTCTCCTACAGATTGACCAGTTGGTCTCGGGTGCAGAAGGTCAAATTACAAGCATCATCAGCCACCATTGGTTAAAACCCAATCATGAACAGCTGTTTGTTAATATAGTGTAACCATCTAAGATGGCCACCTGCAAAGGACCATGGGAATTATGGCCAACCCTGGACTCAGACAGATATAGAGCCTATGTGTATCTGAAATACAGGTAATGAGGCCTGATTGAAACCCCCGCTTGTTTGCATTTTAATGGCCCATTTACCCAGGACAGTAGAACTCCAAACATGCAACCGGTACAGCCACAGACTGATTGGCACCACTCCCCTTACTCAGAAAGCACAACTGCCAAGGTCAATGACCGCTACGGACCCACCCAGCCACCAAGGCACCCGCCCCTTTATTGGCCGAAATTGAAGATAGTGATCAGAGCCCTGTCGAACTATTGGGTCCAAGGTTAAGGACCGCCCCAAAATGCGCGAAATCCCAGAGGGATAAAAGAGGGCACAGCCATGTGTTCTGTCTCTTTTGGATCCGGCCTGTGCCACCCAATTGCAGCAGGAACAGCCAGCTAAGTTCAAGACCAACAATCGCTACCTGACAAATGAGCCCAGCAGAGACATAGCCACTTTCTTCGAACCATCCAAGTGAAATCCTGATAAAGGCCCTTATTCATGTGCACAGTGCCGGTCGCCCTGAAGTTAAGTATAGGTTATTGTAGCTGATAGGTATAGTTTAACTCGTAGTAGATATTGTGTTTGCATGTTGAGGTAACTCTTGTGTATGTAAATAAACCATCTTTTGGACTAACTAACTGGTTGTGTCATCAATTGATCGATATACGGGAAAGCTTGTGGTTCACCAACATTATTAATAGAGCAACAATGGCAAATCAAAGTCTATTGCCCTTGAACTGAGTGACTTGCTCGGCCATCTCTGAGGACAGTTACGAATCACCCACATTGCTGTGGGTCTGGAGTCATGTAGGTCAGACTGGGTAAGGATGGCAGATTTACTGCCCTGTGGGGCAATTGTGAATCAAATGGGTTTTTTATTTACAACAAATTAATGATGGTTTCTAGCTACCATTACTGAGGCAAACTTTATGATTCTGGATTTACATATTGAATGTTGATGCCACCAGCTGCCATGTTGGGATTTGAGTCCATGTCGCCAGTTCATCAGTCGAGGCCACAGGATTATTACCACATTACCACCATCACTGCTGGATGCTATCGCATGGAAGCAGGAACATAGATGCCAATTCCATTTTTAAATTCTCCATCACGTCCCTAACATGGCTGAACTGAGGTCCCCTTCCAACCTGTGGGGCAGAAATCAAAGATTTCTCATTACTACTCAGTGACGAGCAGGGGAGTTAATCCCCAGTGTTCTGGCCAATATTTATCCAACATCAGCGGGAGCCAGTGGCGCAGTGGTACTGCTACTTGACTAATAATGCGGAGACTGGGGGTAATATCTGGGGACATGGGTTTAAATCCCACCATGGCAGATGGTAAACTATTAATTCAATAAAAATCTGGAGTTAAAAGTCAAGGGATGACCATGAAAATTGATTATCGTAAAACCTCATCTGGTTTATTAATGTTCTTTAGCGGCGGTGTGGTGGCACAGTGGTTAGCACTGCTGCCTCACAGATCCAGGGTCCCGGGTTCAATTCCGGCCTTGAGTTTGGAGTTTGCACTTTCTCCCATGAGTTTCCTCCGGGTTCTCAAGTTTCCTCTCATGGTCCAAAGATGTGCAGGTTAGGGGGATTGCCCATGCTAAATTGCCCTTTCGTATCTAAAAGGTTAGGTGGGGTTGCTGGGTTACGGGGATCGGGTGGAGGCGTGGGTTTAAGTGAGGTGCTCTTTCCAAGAGCCGGTGCAGACTCAATGGGCCAAATGGCCTTCTTCTGCACTGTAACTTCTATGATGATCACAAAAACAGGTTGCCTCCTCATTAATATATTGCTATTGGGGAGCTTGCTTTGAGCAGATTGGTTGCCGCAGTCGACATTATAAATGTGACTTTGGAAGTACTTCGTCATCTATGAAGCTTTGCGACATCCTGAGGTTGTGAAAGAGTTGTATCAATGCAACCTTTCCTTCTTTAATATATATAATTAGCAGTTCAGCACGAATGTTTCGTACCCACTAACATCAATGGATTTTTCTTTTCTTGGGAAACATCTCTCATTTAAACTCCTGGTGCACTCTTAGACAACACAAAGATCTTTCTGATTCAAGTTGGCGTCCTTGGGTTTAAAAGTGCACCAGTTCTCAGAATAAACAAAACGCCGGTTTTCATACAGTTTCAATCTTATTTTCCTTCCGATAGTCCTGCTGGGCTATTGCTGCAGGGATTTCTCATAATTAATTAAGTGCCGGCACAGAGTTTGCTGGATAATTTCCTGTGGGTGATAAAACAGAAATTGTTACCTGATATTGAGGAGGATGATCGCTCGGTATTAATAAACCAAACATTCATTCCCCCAACAGGGACAGTTTCCACTGACTGGAGCCTGCTTCAGGTTTTCTACAGGAATGGCAAACCCCCATTCCTTTCATTTGAAAATGTAACACATCTGGTCTGTTTTATTTGTAAGTATCTCCCTAGTTTACCGCCTCCAGAGGTTCTTTACCAATCCCCCCACTATCGACATTACCCATTGCCTACTTGTTACATAGTCTGTGCATTACCAAAGTTTATGGTGGAACTAAAGAAGCTGGGATTGCTCTCCTTAGAGCAGAGAATATTAATCGAGCTGTTTAGCATTAGAAGGGGCTTTGTTAGCATTAATAGGCAGAAATTGTTCCCATTGTCCTATGGAGCGGTAACCAGGGGATACAGATTTAAGACAATTAAGAAATGAAGCAGAGGGGAGATGATGAATTTATTTTCTGAGGTTGGGAGTTGTTACAATCTGGAATGCGTTGTTTGAAGGAAACAGATGCAATTGCAACTTTCAAAAGGAAATGTAACAGAAACAGATGCAATTGCAACTTTCAAAAGGAAATGTAACAGAAACAGATGCAATTGCAACTTTCAAAAGGAAATGTAACAGAAACAGATGCAATTGCAACTTTCAAAAGGAAATGTAACAACCACTTGAAAAGGGTTGGCACCGTAGCATAGTGGTTAACACTGTTGCTTCACAGCGCCAGGGTCTAAGGTTCGATTCCTGGTTGGGTCACTATCTGTGCGGAGTCTGCTCGTTCTTCCCGTGTCTGCATGGATTCCCTCCGGGGGGTCTGATTTCCTCCCCCAACTCCCTAAAGCCGTGCTTGTTCGGTGAATTGGACATTCTAAATTCTCCCTCAGTGTTCCCAAACAGACGCCTGAGTGTGGTGACTAAGGGATTTTCACAGTAACTTCATTGCAGTGGTAATGTAAGCCTACTTGTGACAATAATAAAGGTTATTATTATTACAAACAAACGCAGGGCTGGGGTAAGTGTGACTAGTTGGATAACTCTTCCAAAGATCAGGCTCAGGTTCAATGAGGTGAATGGCTCTATGTTTCTACATTAAGATTAAGATGGGCATCCACAGTCTCCAACCCAGCTCTGCTCAGGTATCCACTCGATTATGATGGCTCTGGTTGTTTATTGAGCGTTCTTTTCCAGGGAAGTTAGTGGTGTACTTTCCTCATTCAGGGTCACTCCACAATCTAGGACTGGGTATTGATGTACGTTGATTAGTCTAGCGTCAGAACGATTACTGAGACGTTGCATGTTCAAATAACAAGTTAATTTTATACAATTGAATTATGTACAGCTGTCCATGAGGAGGTGTTCGACTGCTGAAGCCTTTGAACATAAAACATACAATGCAGAAGGAGGCCATACGGCCCATCGAGTCTAGACCGACCTACATAAGCCCTCACTTCCACCCTATCCCTGTAACCCAATAACCCCATCTCACCTTTTTTGGACACTAAGGGCAATTTAGCATGGCCAATCCACCTAACCTGCACGTCTTTGGACTATGGGAGCAAAACGGAGCACCCGGAAGAAACTCATGCAGACATGGGGAGAACGTGCAGACTCCGCAAAGACAGTGCCCCTGTGGGGAATGGAACCTGGGACCCTGGCGCTGTGAAGTCACAGTGCTAGCCACTTGTGCTACCGTGCTGCCCTCTTCCTCTCTTCTCAATGTCATTTTTTCTCTTCTATCATCAATATGGGAGGTTCTATTTACATAGTCCCACACATTAACCCTTACAAACCCAAATACTACAGTTATCCCACCATCATTGTAAATTGAGGTCAGAAACCAGCCTTAAGTCGAGGTTTCTGCAGTGGCCTGTTGAGGGCAATTGAGCCTTCAGTACATTGCATGAGGAACACTACCTATGTTGGGAGCAGGGTAACCATCTGTCCTGGATTTTCTGTAATTTGGCCTTTTGTACCATGCCCCAGGTCATGCATTCCCAAGGTGCACATTGTCCTAGATTTCTTCTTTTGTAGGAGACTTTCTGTCGGCGCACACATCGGGCCCGCCGCGTGCATACGTTGAATTCTGGGATCTCCCATGACTGAATGGATGGGCTGTTAGCTTCTCACAACTCCCTTTCTGTGTCCTGCTTTAAAATTCCTAGCTGAACTATTGCTACTGCATTTGTGGGAGAGAGTTCCGTGTCTCTACCACCTTTTGTGGGTTTTTTTTCATTGGAATGCGGAAGTCATTGACAAGGCCAACATATATTGCGCAACCCGAATTTCCCGTGAGAAGGTAATGGTGACTTCCCTTCTTGAATCCCTGCAGTGTGAGATATATCCTAACCAACCTCCTGAATCACCTGCCTCCGATTTTGGGGTTATACCCCGTTCTCTCTATCTATACTTTCCAAACTCTAAAAACCGCAATGAAATCACTCCTTTATCTGATATATTGCAGGGTGCACAAGTCGAGATCAATTGAAACATCCCTTATAATCTGACCTCCAGAACATTCTGGTCAATCTGCAGTGGAATCCTCTCAAAGCAAAGGCCAGGATCTTCACTGAGGGATGACTCGGGAACTCTATAAAAATTCAGGGCGAAGCCGATTGCAGGCTGGCCGGCCCTTTCCCACTTCTGGCAATTTCTGCCAGCATTGAATACGGGGTGCAGGGAGCTAACCTGCATACAGCACTACAGCCCTTGTTGGCTCTGTTGTGCAGTGAGTAGTTTAACACTTGCAATTTTACTGCATTTGGGTCTCTTCAGTCAAGAGACATGGAGCCTACATCTGAGGAGATGTCAACAATGAGGGAATCTCAGTCCCAATCAACATAAAGGCAGCCACCTACTCCTATATATCTTTCATTGAGCATTAAAGTTCAAAGGACAATGGGCGCAATCTAACCAAATTCGCTCAAAGTGTGGTAGCGAGCAGGGATCGCTGGGTGTTTCCCAATGGCTGACTCGGCAAAGCCATCACTGGTATCTAACATTAATTAGGACATTTAATGCCCCATGGACTTCATGCCGCAAATGAATGTCCCACCGGCTAATCCGTCCGGCAGTTCCCCGTTAACGAGGGTGGGCAGCACTTAAACCAACCCCGCAGAGCAAACCCCAGTCAGCACGCAGCCATGGCACGGCGCAGGTCAGCTCCACGATTTGGGGATACCGACTTGGCCAGACTGATGGACGTGGTGGAGTCCAGACGGGTTACCCTGTTCTGAGTGGGTTGGAAGGGCAGCCACAGGGCAGTCAGTGCTGCCTGGGAGGCAGTGGCAGCAGCCGTTAGCGTAGGGAGCATCACCAGGTGGACCGTCACCCAGTGCCGCAAGAAACTCACCAGCCTCCACTGGGCCGCACGGCTGAGTTAGCATCGGCCTCTTGGCACTGGTCTCGCCTGCTATCTCCCCCCACCACCCCACACCGTCCGACTACCCTGAACCTGGGATAGTTCCCCCACCCCCCCACCAAACACAATACCGTGACATGCCCCAGCACACCCTGGCACTCACCAGCACACCCCACCCATGCCCAACCTAGGTGCACCCACCTATCCCCTGCCATGCGCCCACCCAACACTCAATGCTTGAAGCATGCGGCTTACGATGCCCCCTCTGTGTCTTGTGTCCCCACAGGAGAAGGTGGCCCACAACAGACGGGAAGGTGCCCTGATGGGGCTGTGGTGTGCCGGACTTCAGAGTCCTCCCCATGCCCCACTATGAGGAACAGACCCAGGAGATCACGGGGTGGCCGAGGGCAAATCAGGCATCAATGTGGAGATCACCCTGCAGCGCAAAGATGAGAGCTCACCGGCCCCCTCCCAGATGCCTGGGCACACGTGAGCTTTTCATGCCAGACATAATGATCCTTCCCTCTCACTGATCACATGTCCATTCTCCCGCAGGATCACCATTCAATGATGCCGGCCCATCCGGGGTGTCCGAGGATGCCATGATCGATGCTTCATGGCTGTCATCCCCACCCTCCACCAGCACAGAGAGACACACCTCAGTGGGTAACGTTGGTGGCCAGGCTTTTGGGGCACAATCTGGTGAGCACCAGACAGCTGCAGATGCATATCAGGTGGAGGCAGGGACTTCCAGGTGAGACAGTAGGCGATTATCTGCTGGACGCCAGGACCCAGCTCAGTTCCAGTCAGATGCTGATCCTCTGGGCCAGGCTATCCTGGAGCAGATGACGTTGATACGGCTCGGCCATGTGATTCAGAGGGGGATGTCAGTGACACTCCAGTGGGTCCACAGGATTCCCAAAGGCTACAGGAGGAAGAGATTGCAGCAGCAATGTATGGCACCGAGGCCAACATTGCTAGGGTGGCAGCCGCACTGAAGTGTCTGGAGCACGATGTCCAAGGCTTTACTCAGTGTCATGTGAGAGTACCTTTTAAGAAATGGGGGTTTATTGAATAGCTGTAGTAGGTGTACCTTTAAGAAATAGGTGTTTATTAGAGAGTTGCAGTGATGTCAGAGAGTGGGTGGAGCTGGGTTGTCTGTCTGCTTTACTTTTGTTTTAGGCATTTTGCTACAGTGTGTGGTTAGTTTCATTTTGAGAGCTGGATAGCTGCAGGCAAAGCAAGGAGCTGTATAAGGATCTCTCTGCAAACTAAAGACTGTCTCCAAATCAATTGGGTGAATTCAAAGTGCTGACTGCTCTCAATTGTGAATTTAAACCTGATCTCTGTGTTAAAAAGGGTCTTTTGTCTTCTGGATGTTGTTTGGGAATTTATTAAGGGTTATATATCGAGTACTGTACTCTTTGGGGATTTATTGGTGTTGTTAGTTGTTAAGATGTTTACTGTGGGTTTATAAAATGTTCACTGGTTTCAGAAATAAACATTGTTTTAATTTAAAAGTACTGTATAGCTCTGTTGCACCACACCTGTAGAGTAGGCTGTGTGCTCCCCATACCACAATCTAGTAAATGTTGTGGGTCAGGTGAACTTCATGATACACTTTGGGGTTCTCCAAACCCTGGCCCATAACATCAGTCAGTGATGGCCAGTGATTGACCTCAGCGGAACTCGAAGATCCTGTCAGCGGGAAGGGCTGGAAAATTCCATCCTGGAAGATATTTCGATTCAGAGACATTCCTTGCACGCAAAACAATTAGAAAGTTGAAGTGATGCGTTAACCTTTCTTGCAAAGCGAAGAACACATAACTCCTCTTTCCAACTCTTGGAAACTACATTGATTAAAGGAGGTTCATCGCACTATAGGGTCAGCCCTCATTGTACACAGTGACCCTGGTCAGTTTCTGTGGACATGTCTTGGCTGAAATATCTAACCTGGGGCCCTTCTGGTTTCTCTGGCTCAATGTTCACGGGACAAAGCGACATAGCCAATGAAGAAGCCTCTTCTCTTCAATCTCACTCATAACCTAGCATGCCCACACATGCATGCATGTGGACACACACATGAACATGCATGCACACACAAACCTGTATGCACGATGCACAAGGGGTGCACACGCACATATACCCGCACATTTTAAACACACATCCTTTGCTTTGAAATGCATTGAAGGTATGGCTTGCAAAACATTGAAAACCGAAGCTTGGAGTTTTACTAACCATGTTAGTGACGTATAGTGGCAGAATATCAATACAGCAATAACTTTATTTAATTACATTGACATGCTGCGCAATTTGGACACTATTGAAGCTTTCCATGATGTCTAATTAAAATGTCAGCTGTGCACAGGACAGAAAGATATACAGCTCGATTTGTCTCCGATACAAAAAAGGGATTTATCTACATATTTTCCCCTGAGCTTACAATTCAGACTGATTGCTCAGTGTGGTACTGAGGCAATGCTAAATGGTCAGAAGAGCTAACGTTCAGAATCATAGAATGATTTTGGTGCAGAAGGAGGCCATTTGTGTCTGCGCTGTCTCTCCGAACGAGCATCATGGCTTCGTCTCATTCCCCTGCCTTTTCCCTGAATTCTCCGCCGCCGGGATTCCCCGTACCGCAGATAGTGTACCCCAGCCAGCGGCATCCCTGGCGGTGTACGGTGGCCACAAGGGAAAATCCCATTGACCAGCAGCTGCATTCACCCACCACCATATTGCCTGGGCTTGCGAAATCCAACCAAGTGTCCTGGCTTGAGACAATTCACACCTCTTTAACCTGGGGATACCCCTATCTTTGGATCTCTAAAGACTTAATTACCTGCAAATGCTCACATTCTAAGCATTGTCTGGCATCTTTGAATTTGTCTATATATATATGTTTCTGGAACATACCTCTTCATTCACCTGAGGAAGGAGCAGTGCTCCGAAAGCTAGTGTTTGAAACAAACCTGTTGGACTTTAACCTGGTGTTGTAAGACTTCTTACTGTTAACAGGATTAGACAGGGTAGATTCAGAAAGAATGTTCCCAATGGTGGTGGAGTCCAGAACCAGGGGACATAGTTTAATGATGAAGGGGAAACCTTTTAGGACTGAGGTGAGGAGAAATTTCATCACCCAGAGTGGCGATTACACAAAATGTTGTGTAATTTCAAGAAGGAATTGGATTAGTTCTTGGGGCTAAAGGGATCAAGGGATATGGGGGGAAGGCGGGATCAGGATATTGAACTTGATGAACAGCCAGGATCATAATGAATGGCGGAGCAGGCTCGAAGGGCCGAATGGCCTCCACCTGCTCCTATTTTCTATGTTGCTATTGTAATTAAGCAGCATTTAATTAGGCAATCACCAAACACGCCATCAACAAAGTAATTAATATGGAAGATTTGTATGTAAGCCGTATTATCATACTATGGATTTATTAACAGAATCTGTTATTATGACTCATTATTGTGGATAAAACTTGTTTGTAAATCAAACTGAATAATTTACAAGAATTAGCTAAGACGTACATAAATAAGATGCAATTAGGAATTGGCAAAACCCCTCTTGCCATTTATTTGTAAATTCCGAGTGCATTGACCTGAATTCACCTAAAATTACTGTCAGCAGTGTCTCAGTTGGCTAATATTTAATACATTTTCAAGATATTCCTCCTTCCACAGTTTTTTCTGAGCTTGGAAGCCATCGGGAATAACTGAGGAAATGTTTGCATCAGCATTGGGCTGTGGTGAATGTTTTGCTATTTCCTTTGTTATGCTACTGTGGCAAAACAACATAATGCTGAGTGAATATACAAGTTAATCCTTCACAAAAAATATAATTGCGAAGGAACAAATTCAATCGACCAGACTTCTGCAACCAAGACCATCAGCTCGAGCGGGATATTTCCCAAATTGGCAGATCTGCCTTCGTAGAAAATTCCCCATCTCTAGTTTTCACTCTGCAGGTTGCAAGTCTGGGATAAAGCCTTGCTGGGAACCAAGGAGGGTTGGTTAAAAACTGGCCTCAGTTTTCCGGTACTTTTTCTCAGCTGTTTTTCGAAATATTCGACTCTGCTGTCCTCACCCCTCACAATCCATCACTCCCCCATAAACGTCACATGGCAAAGCCCCAATGGCCCCTTGAACCCTCCATCCACACTGACGTCCTCAACCATCCCGATGGCCCGTATAGCTCCCATGCCAACCTAATGGCGAGCCACACCAACGCATGCCCCCCACATGCCGCCCTTGGTCCTTCCACCCTCCATGCCAACTCATCCAGTACCTGTCATCGGCAGACCTCAGGGGACATGTTGAGATGAAATAAACAATGGTCTGAAATTGGAATGCAGAAGACGACACAAGGAGAAATACTTTTTGCGCATCGATAGTTGGATCTGAAATGTGCTGGCTAGCATCTAACAGAGACGGATTCAATCATGGCTTTCAAAATGGAATTATAAAAGCAACTGAAGATGAAAAAATTGCAGAGCTACAGAGTGAGTGAAGAGTAGTCAATTTAGTCAACTTTAAGGACCATTGGGCAGCTGGAGGTGGGACTCCTGCCAGTCACCCATCTCATTGGCTGGCAGCTGCCCTAGCAACACCAATGGGAGGGGAGTAATGGCTGCCTCTGAGGCGACAAGCTGTCCCCAGATTCTTGTAGTCGGGATGGATATGAGTTGTAGGTCTCACAGTGGGGCACAGAAAAAAGGCAGAGGCGGTGTGTGTGTGTGTGTGGGAAAAGAAGTATATGGGGGGGGGGGGGTGGGAGGGGAGAGGGAAGTGAGATGAAGAATCTGGGATGTGGGCGGGGGGGGGGGGGGGTTGGTGCCATGCAGGAAGCAGCTCCAGAGTGGCCATTAATAGACACCTTGAGGGCCTCAATTGGGGTGAGGCTGCCCGAGGACTTGCCCGACCACTGAAGGATTGAGGACAGGTTGGGGGAGAGCAGGAGGGTGGCCGAGACGTCACTCGGGGGATTTTATAAACCCCTCTGCCACCAGCCCAGCCCTTCGGCGAGGCCTGTTAAATTCTGCCCATTATCCCAGACTGGCAGTGCAAGGGAGCTGTCGAGAGTGCCAACATACGGCTAAGGCATTAAAGAGAAGGCCATTAAACCATCTGCTCAGTCAGGTGGAGGTAAATGATCCCCACTGCTCTCTTCTCGCTCCATGTAAGTGAGACTTTTCACACTGTATCACAGGAACTGAGCACTGACAGTTAATCCTGAAAGCAGGTTGCTGTTGCAAACTTCTCAGTTTTTAAATAACCGTTTCAGCTCTCACTCCGCTCACCTCCCAATTATCACGAGGCCTCAGTGGCAAAGAAAAGGGTATTGTCTATTGATGACCTACTCCTTCTACAATTACCGATGGACCTTTCCCATTCACAGCTGTTTGTACCTCACAAGCTCGTATGATCCTTTTATAATTGAAACAGCCGCAAGGAGCCTTGTCCACTCCCGCACCGCAAACCAGCTGTTTAAAGCCTCTGTGAAGCCCAAAGCCCTGCCAGACTTGGACACACTGCTGCGGTATCAGGTAAGTCCCACCACCTTAGTCCATTCTCTTCTGGTGCTCGGTCAAACAGCACACTGCTTTGTCCGGGCCACGTTTCCGGGTATTGTATCCAGTTCTGGTCACAGTGGCGCCAGGGAGGCATTTTAATTACTGGAGCCGTAAAGCTGATGGTTCCGGTTTAGAGATCAGTTTTGAAGAGGGACTGGGGAAATTTGGGCTTTCCCTCAATGAAAAAAAAAAGAAAATGACTTCAACTGAATATTAAAATAATTTCATAATTTTTTAAAATAATCTTGATTGTCAGAAGTAGGCTGGTACTAACACTGCAATGAAGTTACTGTGAAAATCCCCTGGTCGCCACATTTTGGCGCCTGTTCAGGTACACAGAGGGAGAATTCAGAATGTCCAACTTGCCTAACAAGCACATCTTTCGGGACTTTTGGGAGGAAACCCACACAGACACAGGGAGAACGCGCAGACTCCACACAGTCAGTAACCCAAGCGGGAATCGAACCTGGGACACTGGCGCTGTGACGCCACAGTGCTAACCACTATGCTACCGTGCTGCCCATAGTTAATATTGCTGAAGAAAGAGACATGCTGTTGAAGCTTTTCAACATGCACTTAACAGGATAGTCCGCAAGAATACCAATAGTAACGGGAACAGTAATTTATACTGTATGAGAAGAGAGTGGTGATTGATTGGCAAGTAGACTCTGATTGGCAGGCGTGTCGCTCTGGAGAGTTCACCAGGGGTCAACTGCCAAGCCTTCATTCAAATTCAAACTGGGCAGGTCGACTCTGATTGGTCAAAGCATTGCCATGAACAAGAGAATGGCTGTCTCCGCAGCTTTTGTTTAATTGAAACAAACGCATTGTGTGGAGAATGTGCAAACTCCATTGATGTGCCATCAATGAACACAAGACGAGTAGTGAACGTAACTGAGGCTTTAATAAACTAAACAGAAAGCCTCCTGGCCTCTGATCCCGAACTGGGGCAGAGGTGGAGACCACCCAGTTTTATACCGGTCCCAAGGGGAGGTGGAGCCATCAGGCAGTGGTTTACCACATTACATATAATACAGTGGTAGTTTACCACAATACACATATTATATGCTACAGTGGTTTACCACACTCCACACAGACAGTGACCCAAAGTCGGAATCAAACCCGGGTCCTGAGAGCTGTGTGGCAGCAGTGCGAACCACTTTCGCAGATGACACAAAAATAGGTGGGACAGTAAGTTGCAATGAGGAAATAAGAACCTTACAAATGGATATAGATAGGTTAGGAGAGTGGGCCAAAAGGCAGATGGAGGTTAATGTAGATAAGGGTGAGGTCATGCATTTTGGTTGAAAAAATAGGACGGCAACTTATTATCTAAATGGGGAGAGGTTTCGGGGTGCTCCGATGCAGAGGGACCTGGGTGTCCTTGTGCATGAGTCACAGAAAACGAGCATACAGGTGCAGCAGATAATAAGGAAAACAAATGGAACGTTGGCATTTATAGTAAAAGGAGTTGAGTATAAAGGTAAGGAAGTGTTGTTGCAACTATACAAGGCATTGGTGAGACCGCACCTGGAATATTGTGCACAGTTTTGGTCCCGTTATTTGAGGAAAGATGTAGTGGCATTGGAGGCAGTTCAGAGGAGATTCACTAGGTTGATTCCAGAGATGAGGGGTTTGTGTATGAGGAGAGATTGAACAGTTTAGGCCCATACTCTCTCGAGTTTAGAAGAATGAGTGGAGATCAAATTGAGGTGTACAAGATGCTAAAAGGAATGGATAAAGTAGACATGGAGCTGATGCTTCCTCTGGTGGGGCATTCTAAAACGAGAGGTCATAATCTTAGAATAGGAGGTAGTAAAATTAAAACAGATTTGAGGAGAAACTACATCTCCCAAAGGGTTGTGAATCTGTGGAATTCGCTACCCCAGAGTGCGGAGGATGCTGGGACAGTGAGTAAATTTAAGGAGGAGTTAGACAGATTTTGAATTGGTAATGGGTTGAAGGGTTATGGAAAACGTGTAGGACAGTGAAGTTGAGGCCATGATGGGATCAGCCATGATCATATTGATGGTGTTAGGCTCGGGAGGCTCCACTCCTAGGTCATGTGTTCCAGGGCGGAGATGCTCTGGCTGACTTCGCAATCCAGCTCTTGGTCTGTAACATTGTAGGTAGCAGATGAGGAACATATCAGCCATGATAGGATGGCGGAGCAGACTCGATGAGCCGAATGGCCTAATTCTACTCCTATGAACTTATGAACTTACGATTGTCTCAAAGTGACAAAGTAGTCCATGACACTTGTGGATAGTAATTTCATAACATGCCATCCCTGGTCCTCATTGTCTAGCAGATCGCTGGTCTGTGCCCTGAGAATAAATTATTTTCACACAGCTCCATTGATCCAGAACAAACGCTAGTTCATATCGAGTACAATCAATGTCCTGTACCTCACTCTTCTCTTCTTTTATCATGTATTGACATTCATTGTTCTCCTATTACACCTTTGATTGAAGATGTCAGTTCCTACTCCATCGTTCTGCAATGATTGATCTGAAATGTTGGCCCAAAGCCATCTCTGGAATCAATAATCTGCATAAAGCCAGGCTGTTCAGTCTGGACCACATCTGGCTCTAATCCAAAACACAATCAATTGTGATTTGGGGTGTAGACCATTAATGTTATTCATTTGCACATGTGTTGATGCCTTCAAACAATTGCAGTTGATTCTCTGACCCCCCGCCGGGTTGGAGAATCGCCGGGGGGGGGGGGGGGGGGGGGGCGTGAATCCCGCCCCCGCCGGCTGCCGAATTCTCTGGCGCTGGAGAGTTGGCGGCGGCGGGAATCGCGCCGCACTGGTTGGCGAGCTCCTCCCAGCGATTCTCCGGCCAGCGATGGGCCTAAGTCCTGCCCGTTCTATGCAGGTCCCGCCGGCGTTAATTGGAGTTGGTCCCTTACCAGCGGGACTTGGTGGCATGGGCGGGCTCCGGGGTTCTCGGGGGGGGGCGCGGGGCGATCTGGCCCCGGGGTGTGCCCCCACGGGAGGGCCTGTGCCGTGGGGGCACTCTATTCCTACGCACCAACCTTGTCAGCCTCAGCGATAGCCGGCGCGAAGGTGAACCCCCCCCCCTGCGCATGTATGGGGATGACGTTAGCAGCCGCTGACGTTCCCGTGCCGGCTGGCGGAGTTCCACGCCAGCCGGCGGGGCGCAAACCATTCTGGTGCCGGCCTAGCCCCTGAAGGTGCGGAGGATTCTGGGGCGGCCCGACGCCGGAGTGGTTCCCACCACTCCGTCCCGCCGGAACCCCCCACCCCGCCGGGTACCGGAGAATCCTGCCCGAGAAATCTATTTCCTTCTTAAATATATTCAGTGACTTGGCCTCCACAGCCTTCTGTGGTAGAGAACTCCTCAGGTTCACCAGCCACTGAGTGAAGAATTTTCTCCTCATTTCAGTCCTAAATGGCCTATTCCATGTCCTGAGACGCTGACCCCTTTGTTTTAGGCCCTCCACAGCCAGAGGAAACAGCATTCCTGTGTCCGGTCAGTCCAGCTCTGTCAGCATTTTATACATTTCAATGAGATCCCCTCTCATTCTTTGGAACTCCAGTGACTACTGGGTTAATAATGGTGGAGCAGACTCGATGGGTCGAGTGGCCTAGTTCTGCTTCTATGTCTTATGGTCTATGGTCTTAGTCGACCCAATCTCTCCTTGTACGACAATCCTGCCATCCCAGGAATCAGTCTGGTGAATGTTCGCTGCACTCCTCCGATGGCAAGTATATCGTCTCTGAGGTAAGGAGACCAAAATATCACACAATACTCCGGGTGTGGTCTCACCAAAGCCCTGTACGGCTGCAGTAAGACATCCTTGTTACTGTACTGAAGTCCTCTGGCAGGAAAGGCCAACGTACCATTTGCCTTCCTACCTGCATGCTGTACCTCAATGATCGCCCGTTAGTATCAGAGCTGGGATAATGTTCCATTCCCCACGATTAACTCCCTGAAACTCACAATGGAAATAAAAAGGGACAAAAATGAGATGACCTGCCCACTTGCTATGTTCCAAGTTGAAACCTTTTGGAGACACTGGCTGAATGGTAATGTCACTTGGGCGAGTAACCCAGAGGCCCAGGCTAATTCCCTGGGGGCACGCATTCAAATCCCCCCACAGCAGCTGGAGAAATTTCAATTCAGTGAATAAATCTGGAATTCTAAACGAATCTCGGTAATGCCGATCCTTCTGCATTGTATGTTCTATGTTTAATAATGAAAACAGAACGGCTCTCCGGCTCGCACCCGCACACCCCCTTACTCCCACGCACACCCCATGGCCCATTCTGGCCATCTCATACCCCCACCCATCCCCTATGGCCCCTCGTGTACCCCATGCTAAGTTATGGCGCTCCCATGCCGCTGTATAGAACCATTTATTGTTATGGTAACAGTAGGATTTGCTAAATACAACATTCCTTCATTGATAACTCACCACTTTCTGAAAGAAATCTCCTTTTTGCTGCAACCCAAAAAAAAATGTCCATCATCTTTAAAATAGCAATAGCAGAAACTGCCAGCACTTGAACCATTTTATCTTGTGGGAATAAACAGTATGAAATTAATAGCATAGGCCAGACAGCCAGAGCTGTTAGTCAAGCTATGTTTTCTCTGGGACTCAGGTATTTCAGTGGGGTAATGGATTGCTGCAAGAACACATAATGAAGGGATGAGTGGAAGAGCATATTTTGGCAAGTGGGAACAGGGACTGTAGGGGTTGGGGAGACAGGTGTGTGTGAGGAGGGCCCCTTTGAAATAAAAACAGAAAATGCGGGAGAACCTCAGCAAGTCTGACAGTGTCTGTGGAGCGTGAAACAGAGTTAACATTTCGAGTTCGTTCATGAGTGGACCCTTTGAACTTGCCTTCCAAAGGTTTCGCCCACAGAGTTTTTAATATCTCTGGGTTGCCGTGAGCCACAGTCCTTTGAAAAGCTGTCCCAACTCCCAGTAAATTGAGGTTGTATGAGGGCGTACCCATCCCTGCAATGGAGCTGGTGAGCTGGTGAGGTTCAGACTCCAGGGTGCTACCTTGTGACCCCAAGCAGACCACACCCTGAAAAGGCACTCCTGAAAATCAGAAACCCCAGCAATGGGACCAGTAACCCCGGAATCGGGATCAGGTCAACATTTTGAATGGCTCCTGAGTCATCCGACTTGGTAGAAATTCAGCCCTATGTTGCTAACAGTGGTTAAACTCTGCCTGTGTCACTGTTTAAGTGTAAGCTCAGCTGCCATTGTGCTTTTGTTGGCGACTGTGGACGCACTATGGAAGGACTATGGAAGGAGCAGGAAGATGCAAATTCAATGTCTTGTCTGCGCTGATCAAGGTAAACCCAGCAAAAGCAAGCAGTGGACAAGCTGCCCATTCGCTCCCCCATCTATCGGGCCATGGGTTATGGATTCCTGTTTTCAGACACCCCTGCACAAATGTTATGTTAGGTGAGAGCAAGAGTGAACTCAGTCAGGCCTCTCTCGCATAGCAGTACATTCCAATGCTGCCATCAGATGTTTAGATTGGATACTGAGATAGCTTATTAGGGCTGCCATAGAGCACAAATCATCACAGACATAAAGGAATGTTTAGGGAGGAGGTAAGAAGAAGGATAAAACATATTGTCAACAAACACGTTAACAAAGTGTTTATTTAGACTGAAAGCATTTATTGCCTTGGATGCTCTGGGATTCTTATCATTTCTCTCTTAATTAGATTGCACAGAAGCTTATAAAAGGGCTCAGGCTCTTTGGGAACTGGAGTAGAGCGTTGGCGGAAAAACAATAGCTTCTCTCTGCCTCACATGCCTTCCTTGTTGCGATTTTTCTTTTATCTGCGCTGCTGCAGTCAAGCCAGGAGAATAGCAGACAACAGAGTAAATTAAAACTTCTTAATGTTTCCGGAAAGGAATAAATCAGAGCTTACGTCTCTCTTTGACGGTGGTTTCTGCCATGACACCTCCTCGTGGCTCATCCAAAATGGCCGCCACTGGGCGCAGGACAGCAGAAGCTCGCGTCTGACTGAGGCAGAACTTTTCATCAAACAACAACCAATGAACGAATTGGTCCAGCGTCTAATGGGGGGGAAAAAAAATTGAAAAGCTATTACCATTTTAATTCTTTATGATAGTTTCAAATTAAGTTAAGAAACAGTTATTAAATTGTCCATTTAATATAAAACTCAGCTAGTGGCAAGGCTATATTATCGGCTCTTTGAAACCGCACCACTTCTTTTCCCCTCCCTCCATTCTATTATTCACGTTGATTCATTTTGTCTCCGTTAGTTCAATAGAAATTAAAATGCATAAGCACAAACCCCACAAGCTCTTACAAAAGATAATTTATCCATTAAAATTCCTAATTTACATACATTTGCTTCAATCAGCCTGTCAGGTTTTAATTACATTCTGCCCCATTAAATACATTAACTCGGCTTCCAAAATTACTTATTATTATCAGTTTGATGCAGTCTTATTTGAGCTTGATTGTTACACACTTCAGCCTCAATTCTCTCAACTCATTACTCTCTCATTCTCTCCTCTTTTTACCCAGGCAAATGGATACACAAACTTACACACACACACACACATGCACATTTGAACACAAACAGAAAAAAAATTGCAGAGGCACACACAGGCATGACTGCACACACACACGCACACCCACACAAGTGCAGGTGTACCGCTGGCACTCAGTGGAAATTGGATTCCATTCTCCAAATTTGACCTCCCTTACCTCGGTGAGTGTGCAGACTAAAGAGGCAAGTGCGGGGACAGGACTGCACAAAAAATATCTTCGAGAGTTCAAAATCAGGATGGAAACCAAACTCACTCGCGGGTCCTTGTCAGCTGGCACCAGAGTCAAAATGGCAACAGACTTGACTTCGAAATAGATTATCGGCAGAGATTTCACCGTTGCCTAGCAATGGAGGCACTTCGAGATGGCTCCGCTGTGACCTGTTATTTGTGATGATGGCTGTGACTGCCAGGACAGATGCATCTCTGCCACAGCTTCAGGTTGACAGTCTCAGGTGGGCTTTTACTGTCCCCGTTACTTGGATTCACAGTCCTGTTTTTGTAGTGTCAGGGATAGAATGCACTTGCTCCCTTGCTGCCTGTGAGAAGTATGTTTTGTACGGAAAGGTGTGCATATGTCCCTGGAGCTTTCCAATGGGGATTATTCAGCAGCAGGATTTTGTGAGTTTAAAATGAAGAAGGACATTTATTCTCACACAGTTACCAGAATTAAGGCAACGTCACACACTAGGTCTCACATGCGTACACACACACACACACACAGGCTCACACAAAGTTTTATTTCAGATGAAGATAGTGCACTGTTAAAGATTGCAATTAATTCCATCTCTGATGTACAAATTCCTATTTTCCATGTTGCAGGTCTGTGGTTTCTCATAGAATCATAGGATTTAAATGCAGAAGGAGGCCATTCTGCCCATTGAGTCTGCACCGGCCCTTGGAAAGAGCACCCTACCTAAGCCCATACCTCCACCCTGTACCCACACCTCCACCCTATCCCCATAGCCCCACCTAACCTTTTGTTTTGGACACTAAGGGCAATTTAGCATAGCCAATTTACCTAACCTGCATATGTTTGGACTGTGAGAGGAAACCGGAGCACCCGGAGGAAACCCACGCAGACATGGGGAGAATGTACAGACTCAGACAGACTCAGACACATGCACAGACAGAGGCCCAACCCGGGAAACGAACCTGGGGCCCTAGAGGTGTAAATGAAATGAAAATCATTTATTGTCATGAGTAGGCTTCAATGAAGTTACTGTGAAAAGCCCCTAGTCGCCACATTCCGGCGCCTGTCCGGGGAGGCTGGTACGGGAATCAAACCGTGCTGCTGGCCTGCTTGGTCTGCTTTAAAAGCCAGCGATTTAGCCCAGTGAGCTAAAACAGCCCCAAAGCAATTGTGCTAACCACTGTGCTACCATGCCGGCTGTATCTGTGTAACATAATGCTTTTAATGTTTAACAAATCTTGAAATAAAATTTGGTATCCGTCAAAATAAAATAACCGCACCTTTCTCGTTTGGTTGTTCACTATGAACCTATGGGGAGGGTATCTGCTATACTTATCCAGTTTGTCCTATATCTGAGCCCAGTCTGACATCAACACCATTGCTTCTTAGCTGCCTTCTGAATCAAACCACTGGCCTACCATCTCCTCCTCAGGCTAACTAGGGGTGTGTCATAAATGCTGACCTTTCCAGCGATGCCCACAAATTAGATACGATTGTGCTAACCGCTGTGCTACCGTGCTGCCTTTATTAAATTAATTAGATAATTTAAAGTTGAATGAGGGTCCAGTAAAGCAGTTCACAGCAAGTTGTGAAGTTTCTCCTAACTAAATATGTGGGAGGTTCTCAGGTGAACTTTGAAATGAAACAGGTTAAGTCGGTGATGTGCAACCTGTGGCACAGTGGCCATATACGGCCCATCAGGATTCTGAGTGCAGCACATTTTGTTGACTGTTTCCAGTTTGTAGAATTGCCACATTTGCTGGATTCCATATGCATAGTTTTTTTTTTCCTTCACAGCGTGGCTGAAATGATACATGATTAGGATGGGAATAGAGGGATACAGTCCCCGGAAGTGTAGAAGATTTTATTTAGACGGGCAGCATGGTCGGCGCAGGCTTGGAGGGCCGAAGGGCCTGTTCCTGTGCTGTACGTTTCTTTGTTCTTTGTTCTTTGATGCACCAATTGAAGGTGATGATAGTTCTATTAATAATAAATGATAATGCATTTTCTATAACTTGTTATGAAATACTGGGTGTGCATTAAATGTATTCAATCTTATTCAAATGTCATGGTTAGAGAACATGCCCAGTTTCAATCTTGCAGCCCACTGGGATGATGAAAGGCCACTCAGGCAGCACATTCATTAGTCTAAGTTGCCCATCACTGGGTTAAGTACATTGGCTGCTGGATGTTTTGCAGCTAGTTTCAGACTCTGGGTCACAGACGGGTTGATGACTGGTAGTTCCAAGGGATCTGCCGGGGTCTGATGCAGTTTCTGAAACCCGCTTTGAGAACATGACCACTGGGCTAACACCTCTGAGGCCCACCCAGTCTAGTTTGGATGGGAAAGGTCATCACAGTAGCACAGTGATTAGCCCTGCTGCCTCACAGCTCCAGGGACCTGGGTTTGATTCGGGCTTTGGGTGACTGTCTGTGTGGAGTTTGCACGTTCTCCCCATGTCAGTGTGGGTTTCATCCGGATGCTCCGGTTTTCTCCCACAGTCCAAAGTGGACAGGTTAGGTGGATTGGCCATGATCAATGTGTCGGGTTATGGGGCTAGGGCAGGGGAGTGGGCCGAGGTAGGGGCTCTTTCAGAGGGTCGGTGCAGAGTCAATAGCCAAATGGTCTTCTTCTGCACTACAGGGAGTCTATGGCACCAGAATTCGCCTGATGTTCACGGAATAGTATCTTGTGTTCGCACGTTAGTTCAAACCGGAAAACAAGGTCTCACCTTAATGTCTGATCTGAGAGATGGCACCTCTGGCATTATAGCACCCGCTCAGTACTGCCCTGAAGTGTTGGTCTGGATTATGTGCTGGAGTGAGCCTTGAACCCCTGGTTGTTTGACTCAGAGGTGAAAGTGCTCCCACTGCCCGTTTAGTGGATTTGGGAAAAGATCCTCCCTTAGAATTCAACTTGTTTCCTTGATGAATCCAGGGTTTTCTGCTTTTGTTTCAAATTGCCAGCACTCAAAGTGGTAGTTTCCTTTGTCTTTGTGTGACAAGACAAGTGAGACTGTCTGGGGAATGGTAATGTGTGATTAGGCTAGTAATCCAGAGGCCTAGATTAATGATGCCAGAGACATGAGTTCAAATCCCACCTTGGCAGGAGGGGCATTTAAAATCAATTAACAGCTAATGTAAGTAATGGTGGCTCTGAAGCTACCCAATTACTGTTAGAGCCTGTCTGATTCAATGATGTCCTTTAGTTAAGCAAACCTGCTGTTCTTATCCCAGTCTGGTCAATGTGTGACTCCAGACCCACAGCAATGTGGTTGACTCTCTGAAATCATCGAACAAACTTTGTCACTCTATTTAAGAGGGTGGCACACCACCACCTTCTCAAAGGGTAATAAATTGGGCGGCACGGTGACACAGTGGTCAGCGTTGTTGCCTCACAGCTCCAGAGACCTGAGTTCGATTCTGACCTCAGGTGGAGTTTGTGTCTGTGCAGAGTCTGCATGTTCTCCCCGTGTCTGCGTGGGTTTCCTCTGGGTGCTATGGTTTCCTCCCACAATCCAAAGATGTGCAGGTTAGGTGGCTTGGCCATGCTAAATTGCCCCTTAATGTCTAAAGGTTAGGTGAGGGATACAGGGACAAGCGGGTGATTGGGCCAAGGTAGGATGCTCTATCGAAGCAATGGCCGGTGCAGACTCGATGGGCCGAATAGCCTCCTTCTTCACTGTAATGATTCTATGAAATATGGGCCTTGCCCACAATACCCACATCTGATGAACGAATGCATAAACATATTCTAACCCATGACTTACAGCAAAGGAGTGGAGAGTTGGCAAGTACAAGAATCCAATTTACAACACCATATCGCTGTGAATAAACACATGGGGCATATTTTTGTTTGGGTCACAAAGTCCTGTGAACCTCTTGTTCTTGATCCCAAATGTAATTTTAACATTTTTTTTCCAATCAGTGGGCAGGCGGTGCACTCACCATTCAATTAAGGGAGCAGTTGGGCCCTCGAAGTTGGAGGGCAACTCGACAATTGGTTTCCAATGATTGCATCCGTGGGCCGATGGCCATTGTGAGTGCAGTGGAGAGCCCCTAGCAGAATGGAGTGTGCCCCCGCCAACTCTCCCTCTCTGCTCTGTGTAATCCTGAATCTTCAGCTTCTATCATTCCCTCGCCATAGTTTGGTCACCATCGGAAGCCTGACTGCCGATTGGAAAATTCCAGTTGGCGCATCCCAGTGTCCTTAATCGATTTTGTAAAGGTCTTACTCGGTATCTGTTGTGAATGGATGGGTAGTTGTCACTGTCATCCCCTCCTCCTCCCCACGCTAACCTTTCAAAATGGCCCATAGGTGGGGACATGCCAGCAGACTGCCACGCTCTCTCCAAGGCCAATTTTCCAGCCTTTCCTGGGCATCTGAAATTCTGCCCCTGGTATTTTCATTATTAAAGGTAAGGGCTCAAACATGAATGTTTCCCACTCTGTTGTTCCTGGTGCCTTTAGTATACCCAATAAAATACATTTAACTTTTTCTCTTGTCAGGAGCTGGTCCCTAGGTTCCGGAATCATGCCGTCAAGATGAAGACAGCCTCTACGAGAAGTGTTGTCCTCCTGTCTAGCCCGGTAAAATTGCACTGACAATCATCGCTGCTTCTATTTTAACTTTACTAATGTGATGTTATTGTCACTACAAGAATATATTAGCATTCATTTTGATGAAATCTCAGAGGGCTTTTAGGATCTTGAAGCAACATACTATGTGTTAAAACACCTCTAACATCATTACTTTGTATTATCCCGTTGCTGTAACGAAATGCAGTGAGATTAAAGGTGTAAGTGCTAATTAATCGTGCGATCAATCAAAGGAATAAATGTGGGACCGACCTTGCTGTAAGGTCCTGCTGAAGAACAATAGAATAGTTACCAGCGGCAGGGACAATTGAAGTGATGAAAATTGTCAAGGCTCACTAGCTGGCTTGAATTTCCACCTGTCTTGAAGTGACTGACTTCAGCCAGAGCAAGGTGAGTATGGGCGGCCGCTCACTGAGGGGCTGGTTTAGCACAGGGCTAAAGAGCTGGCTTTTAAAGCAGACCAAAATAGGCCAGCAGCACGGTTCAATTCCCGTACCAGCCTCCCCGAACAGACGTCGGAATGTGGCGACTAGGCGCTTTTCACAGTAACTTCATTTGAAGCCTACTTGTGACAATAAGCGATTTTCATTTTTCATTTCGTTTGCACCTCTAAATGAGGATTCAAGGGTATATAATCCCTGTGCATGATTGAAGGACTGAAATGCTGTTTTTCAGCAAAGACACTAAACTAGTCTAGCCTTTGAGGTGGGCGTAAAAGATCACATGACATTATTGAACAAAAAAAGGAAGGAATTCTCCCTGTAGTATAAAGAGTTAACAGTTCACAGAGGGCAGCACGGTAGAATGGTGGTTAGCATAAATGCTTCACAGCTCCAGGGTCCCAGGTTCAGTTCCCGGCTGAGTCACTGTCTGTGCGGAGTCTGCACGTCCTCCCCGTGTGTGCATGGGTTTCCTCCGGGTGCTCCGGTTTGCTCCCACAGTCCAAAGATGTGCGGGTTAGGTAGATTGGCCATGCTAAATTGCCCGTAGTGTCCTAAAAAAAAAGTAAGGTTAAGGGGGGTGGGGTTGTTGGGTTACGGGTATAGGGTGGATACATGGGTTTGAGTAGGGTGATCATTGCTCGGCACAACATCGAGGGCCGAAGGGCCTGTTCTGTGCTGTACTGTTCTATGTTCTATGTTCTAGTTCCGATATGCCAACGTTTGACTTGGATGATGATATGTCACAGGTATCAGCCAGTCATGTGTTGGACTCTCCCTCAAGAGAGGTTGGATTCACGACTGTGCTACATTAGAGGCTGATACATAAAGTAAAAGCCCATGGAATTGGAGGAAGTGTGTTCGCATGGATTGAAAACTGGCTGTCACAGAGAAAACAAAGACTTGGAATAAATGCACCCTTTCCAGAGTGGAAAGATGTAACTAGTGGATTACCGCAATGATCAGTACAATTGGCCTGCAATTGTTCAATATTTACATAGATGACCTGGAGGAAAGAACAGAATGTAAGATTTCCAAATTTTCTGATGATACAAAATAGGTGGAAGGGTAAGTTACGATGAGGACATTGTTAGTCTGCAACGGGATACAGATAGATTGGAAGACTGGATGGAAACTGACAAATGGTGTTTAATGTGGCGAAGTGTGAGGTCGTGCACTTTGGCAGGAGGAATCAAAAGACAGAATGTTATTTATATGGAGAGAGACTGAAGTAAAGAGGGACACAGGGATCTAGGGTGAATCATAAAAAGCTATCAGGCAGGTGCAGCAAGTAGTTAAGGTGGCAAACGGCATTTTGGCATTTATTGCAAAGGGGTTGGAGATTAAAAATAGGGCGATTTTTTTGCAACAGTACAGGGTGTTTGTGAGGCCTCACCTGGAACACTGCGTACAGTTTCGGTCCCCTTACCTAAAAAAGGAGATAGTAACATTGAAATGAGATGAAATTAAAATCACTTATTGCCATGAGTAGACTTCAATGAAGTTACTGTGAAAAGCCCCTAGTCGCCACATTCCGGCGCCTGTCCGGGGAGGCTGGTACGGGAATCGAACCGTGCTGCTGGCCTGCTTGGTCTGCTTTAAAAGCTAGCGATTTAGCCCAGTGAGCTAAACCAGCCCTTAATGCCATTGGAGGCATTCCCAAGGCTAATTCCTGGGATGAGAGGGTTGTCCTGTCAAATAGCCTAGGTCTGTATTCCTTGGAGTTTAGAAGAGTGAGGGGTGACCTCATTCAAACATATAAGATCCTGAGGGGGCTTGACAGGGTAGATGGTGAGATGTTTTCACGGGTGGGAGAGTCTTGAACAAGGGGACATAGCTCTAAGGTAAAGGGCCGATCATTTAAAACTGAGGTACGTAGAAATGTCTTCTCGCAGAGGGTGGTGAATCTCTGGAATTCTCTGCCCTGGAGGGTGGTGGAGTCTGGATCATTAGAAGTATTTAAAGCGGACGTTGGTAAATATTGGACAGATCGAAGCAGAGAGGGGCAATGGGGAAATGGCACAGAAAAGGAGGTGAGAGCAGCACAGATCAGTCAGAAGCATATTGAATGGAGGGGCAGGTTTGAAGGATCTGGTGGCCGACACCTGCCTCTAATTCTTGTGTTCTTGTGTAACTATGGCCAACCTGCCCTTTTGGCTGCCGTGGCTGGCTGGCAGAAAGGTTAGCTGCGGGAATAACCGAAACACCATTTTCTCTGGCATCGAGGAGCATCGGTCCTTCACGCGAAAGAGCAAAAGCTCCAAGTCGGTTCCTTTCTTTATGCTATAGGCCCAGTAACCAGATGATGCTCTCCTAAGGCAGGGGCTGCAGGTTGTCCACCATTCTCAAAGCTGCCACGGATCCCTGTTAGTGAGCAAACAGATCAGTGCGCAACGCCAGCTGAACTGTGATCACCGAATCGGACTATAATTTGACGTGACTCCGAGGCCTCACATGACTCCGCTGATTGAGTAAGCCCAGGGGCAGCACCCCCACTCTCAAGAAAGCCTGCCAAACTGCACATAGGGTGCAAAAAGAAAAGTCAAGACTGCCCAGCAGGAGGCGCTGAATGCTTCCAGTGTAGGGAAACCGGAGATTTCACGCATTTCTGCAAATCCAACAATTTAATTTGAGGTAGAAGACAAGAAGCTATTTGGGAAACGCATTCCATCCATGAAATGGAAGTCAAGAATAAGATGAAACTCTAGAGTTCCAAGGAGAAGTTGATAGTCTTAGTCCAAACTATCATTCAGCCCGTTCAAGCCTTCGATACCATCTTTAAAATTGAACTGGAACTGTTGTTAACATAGAACAGTACAGCACAGAACAGGCCCTTCGGCCCTCAATGTTGTGCCGAGCCATGATCACCCTACTCAAACCCACGTATCCACCCTATACCCGTAACCCAACAACCCCCACCTTAACCTTACTTTTATTAGGACACTACGGGCAATTTAGCATGGCCAATCCACCTAACCCGCACATCTTTGGACTGTGGGAGGAAACCGGAGCACCCGGAGGAAACCCACGCACACAGGGGGAGGACGTGCAGACTCCACACAGACAGTGACCCAGCCGGGAATCGAACCTGGGACCCTGGAGCTGTGAAGCATTTATGCTAACCACCATGCTACCCTGCTGCCCCACATATTGGCAGATGATCTCGACTGGCTTCTACCAATGACCCTTCATCTATCAGACATCACATTCAAGATCCAGACGGCAGAGACCTTCCAACCAAAGACAGGATTATTGCTCCTCTTTGCTAAAAGGGGCAACTGGGGCGGGATTCTCCGACGCCCCGCCGGGTCGGAGAATCACCGGGGGCCGGCGTCAATCCCGCCCCCGCCGTGTCCCAAATTCTCCTCCACCAGACATTCAGCGGGGGCAGGAATCGCGCCGCGCCGGTCGGCGGGCCCTCCCCCGGTGATTATCCGGCCCGCGATGGGCCGAAGTCCTGCCACTGTCAAGCCTCTCCCGCCGGCGTGGATCAAATCACCTACCTTACTGGCGGGAGCGGGCGGCGCGGGCGGGCTCTGGGGTCCTGGGGGGGGCGCGGGGCGATCTGGCCCCGGGGGGGGGGTGCCCCCACAGTGGCCTGTCCCGCGATCGGGGCCCACCGATCAGCGGGAGGGCCTGTTCCGTGGGAGAACTCTTTTCCTTCCGCCTTCGCTATAGTCTTCACCATGGCGGAAGCGGAAGTGACCCCCTCCCCGGCGAAGTCCCTTCGGCCCCGGCTGGCGTGGCACCAAAGGCCGTTCCCACCGGTCGGCAGAGCGCCAACCACTCCAGCGCCGGCCTAGCCCCTCAATATTAGAGCTTGGCCCCTAAAAGTGCGGAGACTTCCGCACCTTTGGGGCGGCCCGACGCCGGAGTGGTTCACGCCACTCCATCACGCCGGGACCCTCCGCCCCGCCGGGTAGGGGACAATCCCGGCCCTGATCACTGTTTTTCTCTGTGTTCTTCACTATCATGCACATGGTGGCGATGTTGGTGTACATCTTGAAGAAACAGATGATGCCCGCAATTTGAATGATTCACTGGCGGAAACATCTCACAGTCGGCAAATTGGCCTGACACTAGTGCCAAGAGCAACGCGAACGAGTTTGGCGTCGGACTAACTGGAAGTTGCGGAATCCTCCGCACTTCCGGGGGCTAGGCCGGCACCGGAGTTGTTGGCGGCGAAGGGCCGACGTGGTCCCACGCATGTGTAGAACTAGCAACTTGGTCCCGCGCATGCGCAGACCAGCCAGCATGCCTAGCGTATGCGCAGGAGGGTGTCATCTCCGCGTGGGCCATGGCAGAGCCCTACAGAGGCCAGCGTGGAAGGAAGGAGTGCCCCACGTCTACAGGCCTGCCCGCAGATCGGTGGGCCCTGAACGCGGGCCAGGCCACTGCGGGGACCCCCCACCGGGGCTGGATCCCCCAGCGCGCCAGGTGACTGTGTGTGTAATAGGCAGAGGTAACTGTGTGTGTAATAGGGAGAGGGGACTGTGTGTGTAATAGGGAGAGGGGACTGTGTGTGTAATAGGGAGAGGGGACTGTGTGTGTAATAGGGAGAGGGGACTGTGTGTGTAATAGGGAGAGGTGACTGTGTGTGTAATAGGGAGAGGTGACTGTGTGTGTAATAGGGAGAGGGGACTGTGTGTGTAATAGGGAGAGGGGACTGTGTGTGTAATAGGGAGAGGGGACTGTGTGTGTAATAGGGAGAGGGGACTGTGTGTGTAATAGGGAGAGGGGACTGTGTGTGTAATAGGGAGAGGCGACTGTGTGTATAATAGGCAGAGGTGACTGTGTGTAATAGGGAGAGGTGACTGTGTGTGTGTAATAGGGAGAGGGGACTGTGTGTGTAATAGGGAGAGGTGACTGTGTATAATAGGGAGCAGTGACTGTGTGTGTAATAGGGAGAAGGGACTGTGTGTGTAATAGGGAGAGGTGACTGTGTGTGTGTAATAGGGAGAGGGGACTGTGTGTGTAATAGAGAGAGGTGACTGTGTGTTATAGAGAGAGGTGACTGTGTGTGTAATAGGCAGAGGTGACTGTGTGTAATAGGGAGAGGTGACTGTGTGTGTGTAATAGGGAGAGGGGACTGTGTGTGTAATAGAGAGAGGTGACTGTGTGTAATAGAGAGAGGTGACTGTGTGTGTGTAATAGGGAGAGGGGACTGTGTGTGTAATAGGGAGAGGTGACTGTGTGTAATAGGGAGTGGTGACTGTATGTGTAATAGGCAGAGGTGACTGTGTGTAATAGGGAGAGGTGACTGTGTGTGTAATAGGCAGAGGTGACTGTGTGTAATAGGGAGAGGTGACTGTGTGTAATAGAGAGAGGTGACTGTGTGTGTGTAATAGGGAGAGGGGACTGTGTGTGTAATAGGGAGAGGTGACTGTGTGTAATAGGGAGCGGTGACTGTATGTGTAATAGGGAGAGGTGAGTGTGTGTAATTGGGAGAGGTGACTGTGTGTAATAGGGAGAGGTGACTGTATGTGTAATAGGGAGAGGTGACTGTGTGTCAGGGAGAGGTGACTGTGTGTAATAGGGAGAGGTCACTGTGTGTAATAGGGAGCGGTGACTGTATGTGTAATAGGGAGAGGTGACTGTGTGTAATAGAGAGAGGTGACTGTGTGCATAATAGGAAAAGGTGACTGTATGTGTAATAGGGAGCGGTGACTGTATGTGTAATAGGGAGAGGTGACTGTGTGTAATAGGGAGAGGTGACTGTGTGTAATAGGGAGAGGTGACTGTGTGTAATAGGGAGACGTGACTTTGTGCGTAATAGGAGAGGTGACTGTGTGTAATAGGGAGAGGTGACTGTGTGTAATAGGTAGCGGTGACTGTGTGTGTAATAGGGAGAGGTGACTATGTGTGTAATAGGGAGAGGTGGCTGTGTGCAATAGGGAGAGGTGACTGTGTGCGTAATAGGAGAGGTGACTGTGTGTAATACGGAGAGGTGACTGTGTGTAATAGGGAGCGGTGACTATGTGAAATAGGGAGAGGTGACTTTGTGCAATAGGCAGAGGTGACTGTGTGTGTGTAATAGAGAGAGGTGTCTGTGTGTGTGTAATAGAGAGAGGTGATTGTGTGTGTGTAATAGAGAGAGGTGATTGTGTGTAATAGGGAGAGGTGACTGTGTGTAATAGGGAGAGGTGACTGTGTGTGTGTAATAGAGAGGGGTGACTGTGTGTGTGTAATAGAGAGAGGTGACTGTGTGTGTGTAATAGGGAGAGGTGACTGTGTGTGTAATAGGGAGAGGTGACTGTGTATGCATTAGGGAGAGGTGACTGTGTGTGTAATAGGGACAGGTGACTGTGTGTGTAATAGGGAGAGGTGACTGTGTGTAATAGAGAGAGGTGACTGTGTGTGTGTAATAGAGAGAGGTGATTGTGTGTAATAGGGAGAGGTGACTGTGTGTGTGTAATAGAGAGAGGTGACTGTGTGTGTGTAATAGGGAGAGGTGACTGTGTGTGTAATAGGGACAGGTGACTGTGTGTGTGCAATAGGGAGAGGTGACTGTGTGTTTAATAGGGTCAGGTGACTGTGTAATAGGCAGAGGTGACTGTGTGTGTAATAGGGAGAGATGACTGTGTATAATAGGGAGAGGTGACTGTGTGTGTGTAATAGGGAGAGATGACTGTGTATAATAGGGAGAGGTGACTGTGTGTGTGTAATAGGGAGAGGTGACTGTGTGTGTGTAATAGAGAGAGGTGATTGTGTGTGTGTAATAGAGAGAGGTGATTGTGTGTAATAGGGAGAGGCGACTGTGTAATAGGGAGAGGTGACTGTGTGTGTGTAATAGAGAGAGGTGACTGTGTGTGTGTAATAGAGAGAGGTGATTGTGTGTAATAGGGAGAGGTGACTGTGTGTAATAGGGAGAGGTGACTGTGTGTGTGTAATAGAGAGAGGTGACTGTGTGTGTGTAATAGGGAGAGGTGACTGTGTGTGTAATAGGGAGAGGTGACTGTGTGTGCATTAGGGAGAGGTGACTGTGTGTGTAATAGGGACAGGTGACTGTGTGTGTAATAGGGAGAGGTGACTGTGTGTAATAGAGAGAGGTGACTGTGTGTGTGTAATAGAGAGAGGTGATTGTGTGTAATAGGGAGAGGTGACTGTGTGTGTGTAATAGGGAGAGGTGACTGTTGTGTGTAATAGGGAGAGGTGACTGTGTGTGTGTAATAGGGAGAGGTGACTGTGTGTGTAATAGGGAGAGGTGACTGTGTGTGCATTAGGGAGAGGTGACTGTGTGTGTAATAGGGACAGGTGACTGTGTGTGTGCAATAGGGAGAGGTGACTGTGTGTTTAATAGGGACAGGTGACTGTGTAATAGGCAGAGGTGACTGTGTGTGTAATAGGGAGAGGTGACTGTGTATAATAGGGAGAGGTGACTGTGTGTGTGTAATAGGGAGAGGTGACTGTGTGTGTGTAATAGGGAGAGGTTACTGTGTGTAATAGGGAGAGGTGACTGTGTGTGTAATAGGGAGAGGTGACTGTGTGTAATAGGCAGAGGTGACTGTGTGTAATAGGCAGAGGTGACTGTGTAATAGGGAGAGGTGACTGTGTGTAATAGGCAGAGGTGACAGTGTGTAATAGGCAGAGGTGACTGTGTGTAATAGGGAGAGGTGACTGTGTGTGTAATAGGGAGAGGTGACTGTGTGTAATAGGGAGAGGTGACTGTGTGTAATAGGGAGAGGTGACTGTGTGTAATAGGGAGCGGTGACTGTATGTGTAATAGGGAGAGGTGACTGTGTGTGTGTAATAGGGAAAGGTGACTGTGTGTGTGTAATAGGGAGAGGTGACTGTGTGTAATAGGGAGAGGTGACTGTGTGTGTGTAATAGAGAGAGGTGATTGTGTGTAATAGGGAGAGGTGACTGTGTGTAATAGGGAGAGGTGATATGTGTGTAATAGGGAAATCTGATTTTGTGTGTGTGTAATAGAGTGAGGTGATTTTTCCTGTGTAAGAGGGAGATGTTAGTGTTTCTAAGAGGGAGAAGTGTGTATCTGTGTAAGAAAGGTGTGTGTGTATAAGAGAGAGAGGTGTGTGTTTAAGAGGTAGTGGATAGTGTGTGTGCATAAGAAAGAGCTGTGAGTTTGTGTAATAGAGAGAAGTGTAATTGCGTGCAAGAGGGAGGTGTGCATCCGTGTGCAAAATAAAGAGGCATGTGTGTGTGTGTGTGAGGGAGAGGTGAGTAGGTGTATATGTATTTGTAAGATAGAATGGAGTGAGTGTGCGTAATTGGGAGAGCTGTGCCCTTGTGAAAGTGGGAGAGGCATGCATATGTGTGTAAGAGGGAGAGATGTGTGGGTAAGAAAGGTGTGACTGTGCAAAAGGGAGAGGTGTATGTCTGTGTATGTGGAAGAGGGAGAGGTGTGTGTGTGAGTGAGGTGTGTGTGTAACAGACAGATGTGTGTGTGTAAGAGGTATGGATGCATATGTAAGAGATGTGTGCGTGGAGGAAGAAGTGTGTTTGTCTGTGTGTGTAAGAGGGAGAGGCGTACATGTGTAAGCAAGAGAGGTGTGTCTATGTAAGCAAGAGATGTGCGTGTATGTAAGATGGAGAAATGTTTGCGTAAAAGAGGGAGAGATGTGTCTGTGTATAAGAGAGATAGCTGAGTGGGTGTGTGTTTGATAAAGATAGAGAGGGTGTGTGTGTGAGAACCTAAGGTGAGAGTGTGTGTAGGAGAGAGATGTGTTTGTAAGAGGTTTGCTTTTATAAGGCGAGGTGAGTGTGTGTATCTAAGAGAGAGACCAGTGTGTGTACACGAAAGAGAGATGTGTGTGTGAGAGAGGAAGAGTTGTGTGTGTGTGGATGTGTGTATGTATATGTGTGTGGGAGGTAAGTGTGTGTGAGAGATAGAGGGGTGAGTGCATGTGTGTGCGTGAGAGAAGGGTGAGTGTGTGTATGTGTGAGAGAGAGAAGTGAGGATATGTGTTGGAGAGAGGTGAGAGTGTCAGTGTGTGAGGGAGAGAGAGGTGAAAGTGTGAGTGTGTGAGAGGGAGAGAGAGGTGAAAGTGTGAGTATGTGTGAGAGGGAGACAGCGAGATTAGAGCGTGAGTGTCTGTGTATGAGAGGTGAGAGCATGTGCTTGCACACTTGTGTGTCCAATATGAGAATCCAGTCTTCCCCCCATTATCCAATTGAAACAAAGGAACAGCATCACTCTCCCCATTAATTTTTTTTTTTTTGAAATAATTTTTATTGAAAAATTTTGAATTTATACAACAATAACGCACCATAGTAAAATACCAAAAATAACAATAATACTAACAATCATAAACATTCGCCCCCCCCCAAGTGTGGAGACCTGGATCAGTGACATGGCGGGATTTATAAAATTGGAAAGCGTCAAATTTGCCCTGAGAGGATCACTCTCCCCATTAATAACGACAGAAAGGTAAAAGTTAAAACAATTTTTTAATAAGCTAACTTTAAAAAAAAATTTTTTTCGAGTACCCAATTCATTTTTTTTCCCAATTAAGGGGCAATTTAGTGTGGCCAATCCACCTACCCTGCACATTGGATAAAAGCAAATTACTGCGGATGCTGGAATCTGAAACGAAAGGGAAAATGCTGGAAAATCTCAGCAAGTCTGGCAGCATCTGTAGGGAGAGAAAAGAGCTAACGTTTCGAGTCCGATGACTCTTTGACAAAGAGTCTTTTCAACATAGTAAGAATGTTTCTCAGGGGTTCGATGAGCGTTCCTGGGAGGCCAGAATTGCTCCATGGTTGGAACCATTTGTGAAACCTTGGCCTATCGGAAATGTTCTTATCATAGAAGATGAGACTGCCTTGCCTCCACATCTTCAGCAATTTCTCCCATGCCTAGAGTGGAGCAACCTCTTACCATTGCCTCCAGAAAGTAGACACTACTCCTGGAATATCATTGGAAAATTATCGCTTCTTCTTTTCCTGACCGTCGAATAGGAATTTTGTCCTATTTCCCCTTCATTGTCTAAGTTTGTTGAAATTCTGGATCTTCAATGCCTGATCAGTCTTTGATAGAGCTGTGAATGACACAGCTGTGACAGTCTTCCCTGGAGTTGAAGATCATTCCTCTTAAGTTTCTTCCCAGAGTCTTTTGAGGGAGCAATAAGTTCCTCCACGTGCCTGAGTTCTTCTCTTCTAGCCCCAGAGAATTCAAAGATGGACGCTTTTCAGTCTTCTCTTGGATCAGTGGTTTAGTTGAAAAGTCTTTGTTGCCTTTGCAGTCCCTGCAACCTACACTCTTGTTTCCCAGAAATACTAACAGACAATAACCCTTCATACATTGGGCTTCAAATGACAAGGTCCAAGAGGCATAGGAGACCTTCCGATGATGATGTCCTACCAGATGCAGAAGAAAGCCCTCGGGCACGATTCTCCGCCCCCCACGCCGGGTGGGAGAATAGCGAGAGGGCCTCTCGACATTTTTCACGCCCTCCCGCTATTCTCCCCCCCCCCCCCCACGCCCGACCCACACTACGAATCGCCCCTCGCCGTTTTTTACGGCGAGCGCCGATTCTCCGAGGCCGATGGGCCGAGCGTCCGGGCCTTCACGCCCGTTTCAACACGGCAGCAAACACACCTGCTCGCTGCCGTCATGAAACAGGCGTCAGATGCCCGTTTGGGGCATCTGGGGGCCCGATTGGCAGGGCAGTACCACGGCCGTGCCAAGGGGGGCATAGGCCTGCGATCGGTCCCCACCGATCGCGGGCCGTGCGTCCGTAACGGACGCACTCTTTTCCCTCCACCGCCCTGCAAGATCAAGCCGCCACGTCTTGCGGGGCGGCTGAGGGAAAAGACGCCAACTTCGCATGCGCGGTTTGGCATTGTCCAACCTGCGCATGCGCGGCTGACGTCATCGGCCGCGTCAGCCGCCGTGACGCTTGACATGTGGCCTTAACGACCGTCGTCAAGGCCGCGCCGCCGTGACGCACGGGGCCGCGCTCCTAGCCCCGCCCAGGGGGGAGAATCGGCCCCGGAAGTGGGCGTGAAGGCTGCCGTGGGTCACGGCCTGTTCCACGGCAGCCTTTACGATTCTTCGCATTTGCCCGTCATGTTTCCACGATGTCTCTCTGAAATGCCGAAAGTACCATGGGAGATTTAATCCCCCAGGGTTGTGACTTGGGAGAGGAAATAGTCAAAGTTGGAGTTGGGTCCAATCTGTAGTTGTGAAAATGGAGTTACAAAAATGTAAACTGAGTAATTAAGAATATAAATTCATGTCGTTGAAAATTGGACAGTATTCTTGTGGGAGGTGTAGTATAAAGGGTTAACAGATGAGCTATGCTAATTTATGACAGATATGATGACGTGCCACTGACACTAGTCAGTTTTGTATTATGGAGAGACAGAGAGAGAGAGAGAGATACCGATTCTGTAACCCATTTAGAAGTTTGAGAAGTGTAAAGCAGAAACCAGTGTATGATCGCAGTCACATACCTGGAGTCCAAGATAGAAGGACCATCTCTAAACACTTCCCAATGTCTAATCTGTGTCTCGAGGCCAACATCACCAAAACAAATTATTTGATCATTTATCTCATTGCTATTTGTGGTGTTACGACCTCCTGGACTAGTGCATGGTCAATTCCAGCCAGCCTATCGAACCGAGCCTCACTGATCTTCTGGGTGCTTACAAGTCTGAGTTCTGACATCCGAAGGTTAGCACAATGTACTCTTTTGTAACTTTTGAGCTTCACACTTCCCCTGCTCGACTTAAAGATACATGTCCATTAAACATCCATGCATCAAAAATATAACAGCAAAATAAAGAAATGGGAAATAAGGGAATCAACAGCTTGGGCCCTTACAGTGGAAGCTTATTATTTGTGGAACATAAGAAATCAGAGCAGAAGTTGGCCATTTGGAGCCTTGAGCCTGCACTTCCATTTGATAATATTGTGGTTCATCTGATCTTGGCCTTGGCTCTACTTTCCAGCCTGTTCCCCACAGCCCTCGACTCCCCTACAGTTAAAGAATATAAAGAATAAAGAAAAGTCTCCCATTTCCGACAACAGTGAGCACAACTCAAAGGTATTTGAAATGAAATGAAATGAAAATGAAATGAAAATCGCTTATTGTCACGAGTAGGCTTCAATGAAGTTACTGTGAAAAGCCCCTAGTCGCCACATTCCGGCACCTGTTCGGGGAGGCTGTTACGGGTTGTTACAGTAAAGCGCTTTAGGACATTGTGAGGTCATGAAGGGTGCTACATAAATGCAAGTCTTTCTGTGTGAAGCAATTCAGGGTTTTGATGATCAATTCGACCAAACCGCTATCGATAAGCACGGCACCGACTGCCCACCAATCTGGTCATTTACAACCAGCAGAAGCTCGAAATACCAAATGGGCCGTCAAATCTGTTGCTGTTAATGTGCGATATTAGCAAGAGTTAATGAGCAATCTGACCTTTGTCAATTATTCCCTTGCAACTTTACCGTCGGATGTTTCCATAAGCAAATGGATTTTAATCAGAAATCATTGCCTTCACCACAATGAAGCACGGCAATATCATCTACTTAGGCCAATCAATTTGAAATGGCATTGTGCAAAGGGTTTCAACGTCAAATGCAGTCGTCAGGTGAAGACGGGGGAAGGCAAGGTGAAATGGTGCTAGGATATGCCGACCAGTAATTCAGTTCCCATTCTATACTTACATACCTGTCCTTATTTGCATATAGTATTTAGATGTTAGATTTAGCCAACACTCATGTGTGTATCCCTGTCTGCTTTGCTGCCAAAGGTCATGGGTTGAAGCCCCACTCCAGAGACGTGAGTGCACAGTCTCGGCTAACTGGGACTGGTTTAGCACAGGGCTAAATCGCTGGCTTTTAAAGCAGACCAAGGCAGGCCAGCAGCACGGTTCAATTCCTGTACCAGCCTCCCCGAACAGGTGCCGGAATGTGGCGACTAGGGGTTTTTCATAGTAACTTCATTTGAAGCCTACTTGTGACAATAAGCGATTTTCATTTCATTTCACTACAGTGGCCGGGGGAAAGCACCTCTTGGATGGCAGAGGCCCCACTTGCTCTCGCAGGTTGACGTAAGTGACCCTGTGCCACAATTCAAAGCGGACAGGGAATTCTCTGAGATGTCCTATCTCTCACACCAACATCCCGAAAACCAGTTAACTGGTCGTTGGTCTGGTGGCTGTTTACGGGATCGCACTTTGCAGAAACTCCTTCATTTTGCCACCTTGACCCACACCACCTTTTCACAACAAAAAAAAAGCACATGTTGGCCACGCGTATCAGGGCCTTGTGGAGTGGTGCCTGAAACGCTGAAGCACCTCTTCATGAGACATCGCAATCTCTCAGGATTCTTCAACAGGCCCCTCAACTGAAATGCTGGAAGTCAGCAAGTTGGAGATGCACAATGCTCTCGCTCTGACAGTCTGTGTGGAGTAAATAAATGGCTTGCTAACAGATCCTCGGGTTCGAGTTCTGCTCTGGAACTATTTTGTTCCAGTAGCAAATGTGGTTATGGCTGCAGTGCATGTTGTGAGTTATTGGTCAGGACTTTTCAGTTTACCCTGGAGCACTGCTTTCTCATGGTGGAAAAATCAACTTGAAGAATGGCTGCCCCATTTTTTTCATCGTCATTCAATCGTAAAGCTGTAAATTCATCCAGGCAGCTGGAAGGAGTGGCTTTCCTGTCTTAGTTACAGGCAAGGTGGCGGAACAGTTTGAGAAGGCTTGAGAAGGTTTAATAATAGAAGCATAGAAGCAAGGAGGTTAGGCTAAACCTTTGCTGCAGGCCTCCATGTGAAAGAAATCTGGGAATTGCAGTCAAGGAAGAATGTCAAGGCGTAACTCAGACAGGATGTCAAGGAGATATACCAGAGTAATTCCAGGGATCTGGGACTTCATAGCTGTGGTGTTATTTGTGATTCTGTTATCAGGATGGATGCTGTAGGTTCACAAAGGTTACAGAAGCTAAGTTCATTAACAAAGCTCGCATTTATTTACACTACTTAATTAAGCTCGACCACTTACTCCTATAATAAACAATAATCTAATAATCTGCAATCATCTAACACTAGTCTCTGCCCTCTATCTATAATTGTACTGTCCTCTCTATCGCTGCTCTCTCTAGCTCTCCTCCAGCTCTCTCCCAGAAGCCTGTGAGTCAGTGCTTTATATAGATCTGCATCTAGCTCCATCTAATGGTTAATTATGATATGACATTAACCCTTTGTATTCTGAACATTCCCATAATGTCACAATAGCGAGACAGGAGAAGCCGGCATAGTTCTCGTTAGAGAAGGGAAGGTGAAAAGGAGATTTAATCGAAGACTTTGAAATCATGAAGGTTTCTGATAAGAGTAAATGAAATTAAACCGTTTGCATTGACAGACAGCTGGTCAGTAACCAGAAAACGTGGATTTATGGTGATTGGCTAATGAAACAGAGGGGGGTGTGGAGAATTTATTTTCTGCAGTGAGTTAAGATCTGGAAAGCACCGACTGATTCAATAACTTTCAACAGGAAATTGGATAAATACTTGAAGAGGAAATAAAGATGTCGCGGAGTTATGGAAAAGAATAGAGGAATGGGACCAATTGGATAGCTCTTTCAAAGTTCCTTCGCGTGCATGATCCAATGCCCCTCCCCCCCCTTCTGTGCACCTTTCTGTGATTCCATGAATCTCGTTTTTATCTCAGCAAATCAGTACATGGACATGATTAACAAGGACCGTCTGGCTAAATGACAGTGAGATGCTGCTGTGAGATTTGTGTCAGTTTAAGAAGACGAGGGGCTGCCAGGGAAGATTTGGAAATGAAGGAACACATTTCAGGAAACAAATCACATTCGGAAAGGGGGAAGCTTTTACTTTCAGCTGGTAATGATTTCTTTGTGATCACAGTGACATCACGCATCAGTTGATGTTCATGATGATAGACTGAGTGTTCATTAAAAGCTCATCGTGGTGAGCCTGGTGATAAAGCTCCTTTGGCTCCCGATGTGTCTAGTCACGCCTGATACGTTTCTGAAATGTCTACAATAAATATTGAAGCGTGTCATGGGGAAACTGTAGAGGTTGCATGTTTTTGGACAGAGCGATTTGATTCAGTACTTATCAAAGTACTGGAGAATAAAACATTATCCTACTTAGCATCAACTTCAGGGACTGCACTGAATCAAGGATTCAGGTCCACATGTTGTGGCCCACTTTATTTTCAGCCGACAGATTGAAAATCCTGCCACCTGGACTTTATCTCTCCTCTTTAAAAAATTGAGGGGCAAGAGAGTTCTCCTTCAGTCCTTTCCTACAACACAGGACTACTTGTGTACCGTACAGGATAAGCAGCAAGTAATAGACAGAGCTAAGCAATGCCACAACCAACGGATCAGACCAAAGCTCCGCAGTCCCGCCACATTCAGCCATGAATGTTGGTGGACAATCAAACAACTCACTGGAGGAGGAAGCTCCACAAATGTCCACATTCTCATTGATGGGGGGGGGGGGGGGGGGGGGGGGGGGGGGGGCAGCACATTGGTGCAAGAAATAGGCTGAAGCAATGGCAGCAATCTTCAACCAGAAGTACCGAGTGGATGATTCATCTCAGTCTCCTCCAGAGGTCCCCAGCATCACAAATGTCAGTCTTCAGCCAATTCAATTCACTCAATGTGATATTAAGAAACGGCTGAAGGAACCAGGGACGGGATTCTCCGACCTCCCGGGGGGTCGGAGAATCGCCCGGGGCTGGCGTCAAACCCGCCCCCGCCGTGTCCTGAATTCTCCGCCCCCCCGAGATTCGGCGAGGGCGAGAACCGCGCTGCCCCAGTCAGCGGAGTCCCGCCGCTGACAGGCCTCTCCAGCCGTGTGGATTAAACCATCTACCTGACCAGCGGGATTGGCGGCGCGGGCGGGCTCCGGGATCCTGGGGGGGGGGGGGGGGCACAGGGCGATCTGACCCCGGGGGGTGCCCCCACGGTGGCCTGGCCTGCGATTGGGGCCCACCGATCGGCGGGCAGTCCTGTGCCGTGGGGGCACTGTTTTTCTTCCGCCTTTGCCATGGTCTTCATGGCGCCAAAGGCCGTTCATGCCAGCCGGCGGAGTGGGGACCACTCCGCCGTGGGCCTAGCCCCTCAATGTGAGGGCTTGGCCCCTAAAGGTGCGGAATTCCGCACCTTTGGGGCGGCCCGATGCCGGAGTGGTCCACGCCACCCCAACACGCTGGGGCCCCCCGCCCTGCCGGGTAAGGGAGAATCCCGGCCCAGATTCTGTAAAGGTATTGGCACTAATGATGTTTCGGCAATAGTACTTGCATTCCAGAATTTGCCGCATCTCTAGCCAAGTTGTTACTGTGTAGCTACAACATTAGCATCTACCCGGCAATGTGGAAAATTGCCCAGGTGTGTCCTATACACAAAAAACAGAATAAATCTAACCTGACAAATTATTACCCCTTCATTCTGTTCTCGATCATTAACAAAGTGTTGGAAGGGGATCATCAGCAGTGCTGTCAAGCGGCACTTACTCAGCAACAACCTGCTCATTGATGCTCAGTTTGGGGTCCGCCAGGGTCACTCAGGTCCTGACCTCATTACAGCCTTGACCCAAACATGGGCAAAAGAGCTGAACTCCAGAGGTGAGGTGAGTGACTGCCCTTGACATCAAGGCAGCATTTAGACCGAGTATGGCATCAAGGAGCCCGAGCTAAACATCAATGGGAATTGGGGAGAAATCCTCAGCTGGTTGGAGTCATACCTGACACAAAGGAAGATGGTTTTGGTTGTTGGAGGTCAATCATCTCAGCTCCAGGACATCACTGTAGGAGTTCCTCAGAGAAGTGCCCGATGCCCAACTATCT
Organism: Scyliorhinus canicula; assembly: GCF_902713615.1. Taxonomy (NCBI): domain Eukaryota; kingdom Metazoa; phylum Chordata; class Chondrichthyes; order Carcharhiniformes; family Scyliorhinidae; genus Scyliorhinus; species Scyliorhinus canicula. The sequence goes on along the minus strand of NC_052152.1, from coordinate 14,249,454 downwards.
TCAGCTGCTTCATCAATGACCTTCCTTCCATCATAAGATCACAAGTGAGGATGTCTGTGTGTTATGGCCCCCTGGGCTAGCGAAAAGCCAATTCCAGCCCCACTTGACCTGGAATGACAACACAATTGAAATTAACAAATAAATCTTAGAAAAACATCCAAAAGCTTTGGCCCATGGCTGCCCAATGACAGTAACCAGGATTGTACATTTAAACACAATTTTTTTTTATTAATAACAATAACTATAATTTAATATGTAGAAAATACAACTGGTTAACTATTATCCAATTCCTAACCCCAACTTTAAATTCCCCTCCACCCGCTACACGCAAGACAGACAAACAAACACAGAGGGCAAAAGAGGGGTGAAAAAATAATGATGAAATTAAAAGGATAAGAGTTTTTGTTTCAGATGGTTATCTTCTAGCCCAGCTTCCATCAGTCTAGGCTTTCATTTTGAACTTTCTGCTTTCCGTCTGCAATGGTTTTCACTGTAGATTCATCCAGATTCCCTGTCCATTCAGAAATACAGCAGCTACGCAGCTTTACTGGAGAAAGAGAGAGAAGCTCACAGCTTCTTTTCTGAGTGTTCAGGACCCGAGTGCTCTTTCCTTGGTTCTCTCACAACCATCATACTTGGGTAGGACCCAATCACTGCCTGCCACTGGGTAGAATGTGGCCTTTTGCCAAGTCATTGACCACCAGACAACTAATTGAACCAAATCCCTTCAATCTCTCATGTGCCAAAAAGCCAGGTGCCAAAAAGCCAGAGTTCTGCAGTTCAAAAGCTAGCACAATGTGCTATATTGCAATTTTTGCGTTCCTCAGCTAAGCAGTTGATTTTCATTGTTTGATACCCAATCTACAGATTTTGTCCTGGAAGATTTAAGATGAGAACTTCGAACCCTGTCAGATTGTACTTCTAAGGGTGAGGATGGAATTCCACGTCACTTCTAAGGGTAGGCCATAGTGGGTGAAAAATTGTGTCAACTTTTCCACTACTACATAAGCTGTAAACTTGTTCTCAAAAGTATAGCTTGTGAACCTCCCAAAGCCTGTCCACCCTCTCAAGGGAAACTAGGATGAACAATAAATGCTGCCCGAGGCAATGCCGCTCAGATCCCACAAATGAATAAATGAATGTTTCAGAAGCTACACTATAAAAAACAGATTTTCCGATCCGCTCTCTTGCTTATGCAACTGAGCTGTGACCAAATTGTTGCCTTTACTACATTGGATGGAGCATACGCTGGGACTTCCGAGGATGTGGAAGATGTTATTAAAATGCAAATGCTTCCTTCTACATAAAGAGAATGGGTTGCAATTCTCTCACACTTCTTGTAATCTCAGGAAGTCCCAAAATGACTTTTGTTCAACAAAGTCCTTTCGAAGTGTAGTTTGTTTTTGTGGTGCAAGAAACACTGCAGCAAGTTTATGCACTGCGCATTTCCCACAGCCATGTGGCACAGAGAATGTGTTATTGTGATGTTGACCATGTAGGGCCCGGGTTCAATGCTGGCCTTGAGTGACTGTCTGTGCGGAGTTTGCACGTTCTCCTCGTGTCTGTGTGGGTTTCCTCCGGGTGCTCCGGTTTCCTCCGACAGTCCAAAGGTGGATTGACCATGAACAATTAGAACATATACATAGAACATACCGTGCAGAAGGAGGCCATTCGGCCCATTAAGTCTGCACCCACCCGTGAAAACAGCATTGTACCTAGCTCTTGACCCGCTGGTGTTCGACAAAAACATTGCGGACAACTGGGCAATGTTTGCAAAGGAGTGGCACATCTATTGTTGTGCTGGGTTATCAGACAAATCCAAAAAGATACAAGCTTACACCTTACTAAATCTAGCGGGCCCCGAGACCTTTGAGAAGTTTGCATCCTGCGACTTCCAAATGGAGGAGGAGCAAGAGGACACTGAGATACTGCTGAATACGTTTGAGAACATTTTGCTTTCCAACGAAGAGACACAATACTGGATAGATAGGTCCATGTGGGGGGAGGGGGGGGTTCCCCTATTACAGGGGTCCCTGTGGGGGGGTTCCCCATTACACGGGTCTCTGTACTGGGGGGAGTTTGGGTCACCACGTACTTGTGGTGCTGTGTGGCGGGTGTGGGTGGGGGGCGGTGGTTGGGGCTGATTTGCAGTGCGGGGCTGAGCGACCGGCTGAGGGACCTCGCCATCAGGCTGCCGGCTCAAGATGCCAGCCCGATTGCGGGATTCCCTGCATATTCCTAGCCGTGCATAAATTTGCATGGGGTGGATCACTGAATGGAATCCTGCTTTACGACTGTAAGGGAATCACAAAATTGGTGCAGCTCAGGTCTGGCAGGAGAACAGTCTCCCAAATGGAGAAACCAGCCCATGATTTTTTTAATATCTTGCTATCACTGCTTGATAATAGATTCTTGCATTTTCCCCTGTACAGATACGAGACTGACTGGCCTATAGTTTCCTGTTTCCTGTCTCCCTCCTTTCATGAAAAGTGGTGTTATGTTTGCGACTTCCCAATCTGCTGGGACCTTTACAGAATCTAGGGATTTTGAAAGATTACAATGAATGCATCTACAATCTATGCAGCTATTTCCTTTAAGACTGTAGGATGTAGGCCACCAGGTCCAGGGGAATTGCCAGCCTTTCATCCAATTAGTTTTCCGAGGACTTTTTCTCTAGTGATCCTGATTCTTGTAAGTTCCTCTCTCTTTTCTGCCTCTCAATTTTTTACTTTCTATGGGATGCGTTTTGCATCTTCAAATAGGAAGTCAAAGAGAAAATACTTGTTCAGAACTCCGTCATTTCCTTCTTTCCTATTATTAACTCCCCAGTCTCACCCTCTATGGGACCAATGCGTACTTTGGGCACTCTCTCCCTTTTGATCTACTTATAGAAGTTTTTACTGCCTGTTTTTATATTTCTTACCAGTCTTCTCTCATTCTCCAATCTCTCCCTCTTTGTTTTTTCTTAAGTCATCATATTTTCTTTCAATTTGGTATCATCACTAACTTTCTTAGTTCACCACAGATGGTGCGAACTACACATAGCTTCTTACTCAGGACACCAGGTTTAACTACTTATCAGAAGAACAACAATTCCGACAGTGCAGCACTCCCTCAGTACTGACCCTTGTTAGTGCAGCACTCCCTCAGTACTGACCCTCTGACAGTGCAGCACTCCCTCAGTACTGACCCTCTGACAGTGCAGCACTCCCTTAGTACTGACCCTCTGACAGTACAGCACTCTCTCAGTACTGACCCTCTGACAGTGCAACACTCCCTCAGTACTGACCCTCTGACAGTGCAACACTCCCTCAGTACTGACCCTCTGACAGTGCGGCACTCCCTCAGTACTGACCCTCTGACAGTGCAACACTCCCTCAGTACTGACCCTCTGACAGTGCAGCACTCCCTCAGTACTGACCCTCTGACAGTGCAGCACTCCCTCAGTACTGACCCTCTGACAGTGCAGCACTCCCTCAGTACTGACCCTCTGACAGTGCGGCACTCCCTCAGTACTGACCCTCTGACAGTGCGGCACTCCCTCAGTACTGACCCTCTGACAGTGCGGCACTCCCTCAGTACTGACCCTCTGACAGTGCAGCACTCCCTCAGTACTGACCCTCTGATAGTGCGGCACTCCCTCAGTACTGACCCTCTGACAGTGCGGCACTCCCTCAGTACTGACCCTCTGACAGTGCGGCACTCCCTCAGTACTGACCCTCTGACAGTGCAGCACTCCCTCAGTACTGACCCTCTGATAGTGCGGCACTCCCTCAGTACTGACCCTCTGACAGTGCGGCACTCTCTCAGTACTGACCCTCAGTACAGACCACCTGACAGTGCAGCACTCCCTCAGTACCACACTAGGAGTGTCAGTCTAAATTATGCACTCAAATCTCTGCAGGGAGACTTGAATCCACCGCTTTCTGACTCAGGAGTGAGAATTTTGCCAACTGAGCCACGCTGCGTTCCTTGTGAAATTCTGGTGACTGATGCCAATCCCACCTGGGAAATATCCTGATCACTGTCTCTGCAGTAGGCACCCCGGATAGACAGGACACCTGATGTAGCAGTGCAGGGCTTGTTGAGTGGAGTCCAGAAGACCATTAGAGCTCTGCACATCAGTGACATCGATAATCTTTTCACGTACATGTGTTTCGGATCTGAAATAGTCTGCCTGAGCGTGTGGTCAAGAAAAATGTATTGATAGCTTTCGGAAGAGAATTGGTTCATTATTTGGAAGCGGGTACTTGCAGGGCTATGGGAGAAAGGTAGGGGTGTGATACCAGGGAGCTGGCACAGACATGACGGGGTGAATGGTAATCCTTTTATGATTCGACATAGTCACATCATTACAATGGGTGGCACTCAGTAATGTCTTCAGGAACACCACATGACAGGTCAGTCGTTATAAGACAGCAAAAAACCTCGGGCGACAGAGCCTACTTTGGATAGGGAATGAAACCGAGAGTTTGGGTGGGTGCAGTGAGGTTGGCTGTGTAGCAAGAGGTGGGTTTGGCCACCCTTAGGAGACCAATGTACACCCTAATCCATAAACACTGACTTCACTGAGACCCCTGCCAGTGATTGAGGAGCAGTTCCTGTCTGGATTGCCCCCCCCCACTTTGCCAGACCAAGAAATCACTCAGCAATCACTCAGATTGATTTAACCTGCACAAAGAGGAAACGGCTTGAGTTTTAATGCTTCAAGTAACATTTCACAGGAAGAGATCACTCAGAAAGGGGAGGTGGTGGCGCAGTAGTACTGTCACTGAATTAGTAACCCAGAGAACCAGGGTAATGCTCTCGGGCCCTGGGTTCGAATCCCACCAGGGCAAGATGGTGAAATTTAGATCTGGAATTAAAAGTCCAATGAAGACCATAAAACCATTGTCGATTGTTGTAAATTCCCATCTGGCTCACTAATGTCCTTAAGGGAAGGAAATCTGCTGTCCTTACCTGGTCTGGCTTACATGTGACTCCAGATCTGTAGCAATGTGGTTGACTCTCAGCTGCCTCTTCAAGGGTAATTAGGGATGGAAATAAATGCCAATAACGCCCACATCCCATAAACAACTCTAAAAAAAAAGAAAACAGCTCAGGGCAGCTTATTTAAGGAATTTCTGTGGGTGCGAAGAAGCATGTGCCACCCCACAGGAATCTTCAGGGCTACTTGGAGGCTAGACTCAGTGGGCTAGACAGCTGGTTTGTGATGCCAGCAGCGGGGGTTCAATTCCCGTTACAGCTTACCCAAACAGGCGCCGGAATGTGGTGACTAGGGGCTTTTCACAATACCTTCATACTTGTGACAATAAAATATTCTTATTATTACTGTCAGCCCGTCTGCCTACTCCCCCCCCCCTCCCCTTCCTCCTCTACAATTCCACAAAATCCTACAGTGCAGAAGGGGGTTATTCGGCCTATCAAGTTTGCAGTGACCCTCCGAAAGAGCACCCTATCTAGGCCCGACCCCCACCCTCTTCTCGTAATCTCACCTAACCTTCGGACACTTAAGGGTAATTTAGCGTGGTTAATCCACCTAACGTGCACATTTTTGGACTGGTGACCTTACCTCCCCCTTTAAAATGCAATTACATGTTCCTCTTCACGAGGAGCCACTAACATTCTTCCTCTGACCCAGCCAGCAGACAGGCCAAGCATCCCTCCGACAATAACTGAATGAGGCCTGACCCTCAAAGTGGCTTGTGGCCAAATAACCTTTCACCTCAGGAAGGCCAGACCCAGCGCTCCTCTAGTCATCGTCCCAAAGTCTGCCCGAAGATGAAGACCATGCATGCATGTCAGATGAATGCGATTATTGTCTGGTGGGGATAAATGGAGCAGTACATAGATATGTAATTCTGCCCCTATATACGCTGCCCTTATTTTATATTGGCATTCTAAATTCCATGTCCCCATTCGAAATGGGAACTGCCTGCATAACTTAAATCACCTTCTGATTACCCTCTCTTGCCAGAGATGGTGCTGCAAGTGTATTTCATACAATATAATTATATTATATAGACTTATCAGCCAATCATTAGCCCTCTTAGAGGGTCAGGTGGGTAGGGACTGGTTCTTTTGATGTTTGGAAGGAGCCTGCCACAGGAGTAGCAGACTGGAAGAGGTTTACCTGATCCTTTAGAGGAACACAGGAGCATGAGTTGGCCATTGAGCCCATCGAGCCTGTTCCGTCATTTAATCTGGCTGATCATCGACTTCAATGCCTTTTTGCCACACGAAAGCCATACCACTTTATTTCATTGGTATTTAGAAAACTATCAATCTCTGCTTTACACACACTCAGCGACTAAGCTTCAACAACTTTCTGGGGTAGAGAATCCCAAAGATTCATAACCCTCGGGGTAAACAAATTTTGCCTCATCTCGGTCCTAATTGGCTTCCCCCTTATGATGAAATTGTACCCCCAGTTCTAGACTCCCCAACCAGGGCAAACGTCTAACCTCCATCTACCCTGTCTGCCCCGGTTGTATTTTGCAACTTTCAATGAGATCACCTCCCATTCTTTGAAACTCTAGAGTATACAGGCCCAGTTTCCCCAATCTCTTCTCATAGGACAGTCGTGCCATCCTGGGACAAGCCTGTTACACCTCGTCTATGGCAATAATATCCTTGGAAAGAGAAGGGGACCAAATCTGCACACACTCCTCCATGTAGAGTAAATGAACTAGCAAATATGAAAACTGAAATGAAAATCGCTTACTGTCACGAGTAGGCTTCAAATGAAATTACTGTGAAAAGCCCCTAGTCGCCACATTCCGGCACCTGTTCGGGGAGGCTGTTACGGGAATCGATCCGTGCTGCTGGCCAGCCTTGGTCTGCTTTCAAAACCAGCGATTTCGCCCAGTGTGCTAAACAGCCCCTCAAGAAGCCTTCAGTAAAGTTACTGTGAAAAGCCCCTAGTCGCCACATTCCAGCGCCTGTTCGGGGAGGCTGGTACGGGAATCGAACTGTGCTGCTAGCCTGCCTTGGTCTGCTTTCAAAGTCAGCGATTTAGCCCAGTGTGCTGACCAGCCCCATTATATCAAAACTAGAAACATACCTCCTGCCAATTGTTCGAAATTTCCCTCGATCCTCATGGATTAGAAACTGATAAGTAGTTAAAATTATGGCAATAATTACTTCCCATGCAACTATTTTATGAGTCATCTCCTCCCCAACTACAGAATTGATTTGGCCATTTTTCTCGTGAGTGTAAAACTGGGGAGCGGAGAATCGCAGGAGTGGGCACCGGGCTCGATTCTCGCGTAAATGTCGATTCTCTGCCCCCGTGCCAAACACGATTTTGGCGGACAATCCAGCCCCATAGATCTGCCCAGAACTACCCTGATTAATCTCCCTGAAACAGTTAACAAAGATGTTGCAAATGTCAATGGCCAGCAGTTCAAGTCAAGAAGGCTGAAAAAAAGACACAAAATAATGGAAATAAAACCAGAAAACACAAGTTGAACTCAGCAGGTCTGGCAGCATTTGTGGAGAGAAACAGAGTTAGTGTTTCAGATCAAATGGAACCTTCTACAGAACGGAAGCAAGTAGACGTGTGCAGAATGATACAGTAGGGAAGGGGGCGGAGGAGGGGGACAGACAGAAGACTAGGGATAGTTGGGAGAAAAGGAGATATGGACAAATTTGTCATGGCCATACATCAAAGAGGATTGTTAATGGTGCCCATAAGGGATGAAGAGTGCTAATGATGGTAAAAGGTGAGATCGCAGAGTGTGTTTATGGGAGAAAATGAGCAGCCAGGGAGAGGTAGGTAAGTGGGGCTGAGTTTAGAAACATAGAATAGAAACATAGAATTCCAAAAGAGCAAAAGGAGGCTATTTGGCCCATCGAGTCTACACCGTCCCTCTGAAAAAGCACTCGTCTTCGGCCCCTCCCCCGCTCTATTCCCTTAACTCATAACCCCACCTAATGTGCACCTCGTTAGATGCCAAGAGGCAATTTAGCACGGCTGCTCCAGCTACTCTGCACACGTTTGGACTGTGGGAGGAAACCGGAGCACCCGGAGAAAACCCACGCAGACACAGGGAGAACGTAAAAATTCCACATTAGTCACCCGAGGCCGGAATTGAACCCGAGCATTTCATCCTAATACTTCTTAAATATTTTGAGGGTGCCCGCCTCTACACCCTTTCAGACAGTGAGTTCCGGATTCCAACCAACTTCTGAGTGTAAAGGTTTTTCCTCACATCCCCTCCAAACCTCCTGCTCCTCACACTAAATCTATGTTAGCTGGTTATTAATCCCTCACTAAGGGAAAAGGATCCTTGCTATCCACTTTATCAATGACCCCCATAATTATGTACACCTCAATCAGATCCCCCACTCAGCCTTCTCTGCTCCAAGGAAAACAACCCCAGCCTAAATAGTCTCAGTTGCCAGCTGAAGGTTCTGCACAGAATTAGGGCATTCAGACCACTGGACCATTCTGGTGCATGTGCTCCATATTGGGGCATTGTCCATGTTACTTCATCTCACCCTATCCACATAATCCCTCTACCTCGCTCCTTCATGTGTTTATCTAGCTTTCCCTTGTATCCTTATATGGTATTTGCCTATTCTACTTCTGGGAACAAGATCAACATTCTACCCAGCACGTGAGTAAAGGAGCTTCTCCTGAATTCCCCATTGGATTTCTTAATGACAATCTTACGTTTCTGGCTCTTAACTTTGGTCTCCGCTAGCAATGGACACATCTTCTTCACATCGGCCTTCTCAAACTTAATCTGAAAAGATCTCTGTTAGGTAAGTGTTCAGCCTTCTCTTCTCTGGGGAAAGGAGCTTCAGCCTGTTCAATCTTTCCCGATGTGTCTAATCTCTCAGTTCTGGAATCACTCCTGTAAAGCTATTTTGTAACTTGTTTCAGTCACAAGATTGAGAAACATTGCCCAGTGAATGGATCTGCACCGGAGGTGTCATGCCAGCAAAAGAGAAAAGGGGAGGTTCCTGGATGTATCAAATCTATCTGGCATGAGTCAATCAATGATCCTCTTCCTCCTCGTCCTCCTCCTCCAGGGACCATACCCTAAACAGGTGCTGGCAACAATGGATTTCCTTTGGCTTGGCCCATGATTGTGCTTGGTAAAGGACTGCAATGGTTCGCCATCGCCTTCCGCAGTATGGCCAATCAGGAAACCATCCTTTTCTTTTTTCCTGCCGTCAGGCATGTTGGGAGGATTTATTGGCTGATAATTAATCTGTTCAACCATATCACTAAACATGGTCATCAAGTTCTGATGTGGGACATACCCAGAGCTTCCGGCTGAGAAGCAAGACATGGCAACTGCACCATGAGACCTCCCACAATTTATGATACTCAGACTAAAAAGGTTAAAATTATGAGGACAGTTTGTGGTGGATAAGTTTATACTCCCTTAAATATAGACAATAACAGTGTAATGTTCTTGTTGGATCGCCTGATTTATATTACACGAACACTTGTAGCTAAGGCTAGAAACGATTTATTAACTGCGGGTCAAATATATACAAAACAACAGATGAATTACAGTATGATCATGCACAAGCAACCTCTCTCCCAGCTCCCACGTCAGGCTGAGGTCACCTGACTCTAACATTCATTTCTATACTAATGAAACTCCTAATGTTCAGTCGGTGAATTACAACACAACCATGCTGTCACTACAAATAGGATGACCTAATTAATAATAATAATCTTTCTTGTCACAAGTCGACTTACATTAACACTGCAATGAAGTTACTGTGAAAAGCCAAATTAAGGTGTTCAAGATGATTCAAGGTGTTGTTTGAGTGGAGAGAGAAAATCTATTTCCTCGGGTTTGGATTCTGGAACAAGGGGGCATACCTTGAAATAGGAACTGGGCCATTCAAGGGTGATTTCAGGAAACACTTCTCACAAAAAGTGATGGAAATGTGAACCACTGACCAGGGTGAATTGAAAATTTCCAAAACAATAGCTCTTTGTTCGGCAAGATGACAGAGTGAACTGTAGATAAAATATTGATCAGTTATGATCGAATAGAACAGTGGATCAAGCATGATGGCCTGAATGGTTTTTTCTGTTCCAATATTCCTATCCTTGGGAAATCCAGTAAGGAATTCAGGAGAAAGTTCTTTACCCAGAGAGTGATGAGAATGTGGAAACTCAATACCACAGGGTATAGCTGAAGCGAATCCTATAGATAATGGGTGCGATTTACCAGCTATGTCCCGCTGGAATCGGAATCGGCTGTGGCCGGTAGATTCGGGAGAGGACTCTCCCAGGATTTCTGATGGTCGCTATGCCTCATGAGATCTAACTCACTTAACTCTGCCTTCGCCAGATTGAACCAGCTCCTGAGATCTACCGGCCTTGCTGGGTAGGCTCCAGCCGGGCGCCGTTTAGTACTGGTCCCCTCAAACGAGGACCAGACGCATCGGCACTTGGGGGTGGGTTGCGGTCTCCCAGGTGATCGGAGGCTCCCGGGTGGCTGGTGTCTGTCTGGGTGGCACCCTGACAGTGCCAGCATGGCATTGCCAAGGGTGCCCAGGGATACTACCAGGGTGCCAGGCTGTCAGTGCCACGGTGCCCATGTGGCACTTTGTAAGGTGGGGCGCAGGGGGGCTCGAGGACCTCGAACAGGTGAGTTGAGGAGTTGGGGGGTCCGGGGGCTGTATCAGGATTTCAATCCCTTCCTGCCCTGAGGAGCTCTGGCAAATTATGGCTAAGTGCGGCCTCGGCAAGGGGCTTCCCCCGTCGAGGCCTGATAAAGAAACAGAATGCCGTAAGATAGCAGGGTCCTTCCCATTGTACCTGGAACGACCCCTCGATTCCTGCCCAGAATGGACAGTTTTTGTTTCGTTAAATCGTGCCCACTGGTACTCTGTTGGGAGGTTAGCTAAACTGACTGGGGACCAGTATGGCCCAACAGCCGGTTTCTGTGCTGTGAGTTCCATGCGTAATACACTCTCCTCCAGTCATTGGTAAAAACCATTGTGATCTCTGTGGTGGACACCAAGATAGAAGACATGACTTAGAATCAGCCAGATTGTGGCAGTATGGGAGTGGCTGAGCTGCCATCCCTGAACTGAAGCTCCTCATATGCGGGCACCACATTCCTTGGATTCTCTCGTACAGCGTTGCGTAGACCTTGTGTTAAAATAATTAACATGTGGCATTAAACGCAATAATAATTATGTATTTACCATTAAGGCACATCAGTGTTTAATTAGCTGGAAATGCGTAGCAACACATGAGCAGATGTTGCAACATGCTGTGAAAATCGGAGTGGATTCAAACTGGAGAGAGCAGCTTTGGGATCAAGGAGGAAGAAAACTGCAGCCTACCCAGTACTGCTTCTGCATCTTGTGTGCCTGAATTCATGTGCGAGTGTGAGGCCAGCTACTGTTCCTGGATTGCTTATATTTGATATCATAGAAGGGCCTTTGATTATCTTCCTAACAGTTATCTTTGGTCATTATATCTGTATTTTGGAAGGGATGAGGCACAGCAAGTATCAATTGCGTTTGGCTTGCTGGTGTGTGGCAGAGTTTGGGGTGAGTTTCCAGTTTTCTTTAAAGGCCAGTGGGCTGTTTTGGGCAGACAGGTGGTTTGGAATCTGTTTCTCTCTCACTGGTTTGTATCTAGTCCCTTTGTTGTCCCATTTCCTTCCTGTAAGGTTTCAGGAGAGCTCAATGCAGTGGGATATTATTTTATGTAGTGCGCATCAGACAAGAGATGCACTAAGATTTCTGCGTTCGCTGCTTGTAGTCTGAGTGGCTCCCCGGCGACTTTCCTAACAAGTCCCAGGGGTAGTCAAAATGACAAAGAATTGCTTAGAATTTGCAACATTGAACGACTGGCCTATGCGAGTATTTAAGCTCCACACGAGCTTCCTCTCACCTTTCTGCAGCTCACATCAGTAGATTCTTCTGTTTCACTCCCCCTCATGTCCTCATTCAGCTTCCCCTTGAATTCATATGTGCTATTCACTTCAACTTCCCCCCGTGGCAAGAGTTCCATGTTATCACCTCTCTCTTTCGGCTCAATTCCTGACTGGATTTTTCGACGACTGGCTTATATTTAGCATGGAGAATTCTGATCTGATCTGAGCTGGGTTTTTGCCCCTCCTTGACTCGTTTTTCTTCATCTCTCTGGTCTTGCCTCCAATTCCTATGCTCTAGGTTTTGGCACCCCCCACCCCCCCCCCCCCCCCCCCCCAAACCTCTCTACCTTCTGTCTCCCCCTTCAAGTTGCTCTTCTATTCCTCCCTCCATAGCTCAACCCAGTCGTAATCTCTTGGGGTCAAATTTCCTTTGTTAATGATGCTCTGGTGCTTTAGGGCACTTTACTATCTTTGGGTTCTTTATGTTCTTTGAATTTGTCCACGTGAGTATTGCTGGCAGGGTCCCAGCCAGTGCATGTGTGAAAACATCAAACTGCACATGTATAGCGAGTGCAAGTGCAGGAGACCCAAGGCCCTTTGGGAACTATAGTTTCTGGCCTCCGAACCCCTGACCTCCAATTATCGATCAGGATAAGTGTTCATCACATGAGTCACTCACCTCCTGACTTCCCAAAGCCTGTGCAGCATCTCCAAGGTGCAAGTCAAGAATGAGGTGGAATACACTACATTTGCCTGTATAGATGCAGCTTCAACAACATTCAAGGGGCTCGGCACTGACAAGCAGCCCACTTGATTGTTGCCCCATCCACCACCTTAAACATTCACTCCCTCCACTACTGGCACACAGTGGTAGCAATGTATAGCATCTACAAGATGCATTACAGGAACTCATCAAAACTCCTTTGACAGCACCTTCCAAACCCGCAAACCATCTAGAAGGTCCCGGCAGCAGATACATGAGACACCACCACCTGCAAGTTACCCTCCACACCATCCTGAATCTCTCTGAAGCTCACCGGGAAACTGGGGCGGTGAGGAATGACCCAGTGATGCGCTCCTTCGGATCATCTGACTTTAACAGCGGGCTTTACAATTTCTCCGACCTATTCTTCGTTTCTCCCAGGAGCAATCAACGTCACAATCCTTCCACACAGTCCTTCCAGGGAATTCCCAACTGAAGGTAGTGGAGGTCCTCCAGAATTATGTCAACGATTCTGAGGCGAGAATAATGGCGGGGTTGGGGTGGGGGGGGGGGGGGGGGGGGACTGGGGATAAGGGGGAACATCGCCATGACAGAAAGGACCCTGCCCATTCGGACATCCAGCTGCCTGATAAGACAGCAGCAGAGACATCCAAAATCATTTTTTTTTAACACAGTAAATAAGGAATAACTGTTCCCAATGACATGGGGGTCAGTGACGAGAGGTGACAGCCTGAAGATAATCGGCAAAGGCAGCAGAGGGGAGATGTGGGATGTTTTTCTACGTGGCGAGTTCTTATGATCTGGATTGTACGGCATCAAAGGCCAATGGAAGCAGATTTAATAATACCTTTCAAAAGGGAATTGCATAAATAAGTAAAGAAAATAGAATTGCAGGGCTGGATGGGGAAAGAGCAGGGCAATGAGACTAATTGGATTGCTCTTTCAAAACCACAAGTTTAATGAGCTAAATGACCTCCCTCTGTGCTTATAAAAACACCCACCGCCAACAGTCTGTATTTGTATAATGACCTTAAAGTTATATAATGTCCCCAGGCACTTTGTAGAAGCGTATTTGGATATCCCTAATTTAAAGTGTGTTATGTAAGCATGTTTTCATTTTAGTATGGTTTGTAAATAATAAAGCTTAACCAAATACTGCAGCTTACATTTTGGTTTTAGCGTGGTTACTGTGCACGTGCCAAGAACCGTATTGTAACTGCTTGTTTAATCATACAGCCACTTTGCATGCTACCTCGTCTGAAATTCCTGACTCCATCACTCACTCCAAACTCACTCCTGTTTCCTCGCACCCACCACCCCTTTCTTCTAATAATAACCTAATAATCTTCAAGAGTGTCACAGTCGGCTCACATTAACACTGCAATTAAGTCACTGTGAAAATCCCCTAGTCGCCACATTCCGGCGCCTGTTCGGGTACACTGAGGGAGAATTCAGAATGCCAATTCACCTAACAAGCACGTCTTTCGTGACTTGTGGGAGGAAACCAGAGCACCCGGAGGAAAGCCACACAGACACGAGGAGAATGTGCAGACTCCACACAGAGAGTGACCCAAGTCGAGAATTGAACCCGGGACCCTGGGGCTGTGAAGCAGCAGTGCTAACCACTATGCTACTGTGCCGTCCATCCTGTGCTTCCTCCCATTTGTCTCCCAACCACCTCGCTCCATCTCACTCCCGTCTCGCCGCTGCCCTATTCCAATCTCCTCGCTTGCTCCCGGCTCGCCCCCCCCATCACTCGCTACCTCTTTCCCAAACTGTGGGAGAGCGGGAGGGATCGAGCGGAATGGGGGGAGCAAAGGAAGAGAGGGATGCTGAGGAGATGAAGAGGTGGTGAGTGGGAGGCAGGGGGCGATGAGCAGGTTAGCAAGACTATAAATTAGAAAGAGGATCTTTGGGCCAGTTCAGTTAAAGGCAGCCATTAGGAAGATTAATAAGAACATAAGTACTAGGCGCAGGAGTGGGCAATTCAGCTCCTCGAGCCCACTCTGCCATTCAATATGATCATGGTCGGTCTTCTCTTGGCCTCAAGTCCATTTTCCTGCCCGTTGCCCATAACCTTTCAACCCTTTACTGATTAAAAATCTATCTCCTCCTAAAATGTACTCAATATCCCGCCATCCACCACACTCTGGACTAGTGAATTCCACAGATTCACGACCCTTTGGGAAAAGTAATTTCTCCTCATTTTCTGTTATAATGTAAAAGTAGCAGGTCAGGAACACTTCTTTTGGGAAAGTAATTTTCATTTAGCACGGTTTTGGATAGTTCTGTGAGAGCTACAAATAATTCAGCACGTGTTTGTAGAGCCAAGCAGAAAGTAACCTTATTTGCAAGAATATGTAAGCAGGGCCACTACTGGTTCCCTCTTTAGCCGGTGCCACACTGGCCAGCTCTATTTATTTAGCTGTACTGTTAATGATTGCCCCACCCCACCCCCTCTGATTGGGGGAGCTCCTGGGCTGGATTCTCCGCTCCGCCGTCCCATATTTCTGCCTCGACCCACCAGCGGGACTCTCCATTACGATGGCCGGTCAATGGGGTTTCCCCACGTCGTCGGGAAACCCCCGTGCGCCAGCAAAATGGTGAATCCCGCTGGCGGAGAATCCCGCCCCATATTCCTCAAGTAACATGGGGTAACCAATTGTCCCCAGCCAATAGGATCCGGGCAGGTTATAACAGTTAGCAAGCCGTTTTTAGGAACACCTTGGAAGTGCTAAACCAGGGAAAGCTGGATAGCGAAATTCAATGCCAAGCCACAGAAAGACATATTACAGCAGGTGACCAAAACGTAGATCAAAGAGGTAGGTTCGAAATGGTTACTTCAGAGAAATGAGAGGAGGTGAGGCGGAGAGCTTGAGGGGGGATTGCCAGAGCTCAGGGCTGAGACCCTAAAAGCATGGGCGTCAATGAGAGGCTGAAGAGGCCAGAATTAACAGAGCACAGAAATCTCAGGGGGCCCTCTGGCTGGAGGTGATTGTAAAGATGGGGAGAGGTGAGGCCATGGAGGGAGTTGGAAGCAAGGAGCTGTGGTATTATCATAACTCTAAGAACTGCAAGGGTTAATGAAGTGTTTAGAGTTGCCACAAGAGGGAGCTACAGTTACAAGCATACAAGGCAGTGATGCTAAGCATTGTGGAAGAGTTTGTGCAGGAGTTAGCTCGAGAGAATCAGAAGTACAAATAGTGTGAGTGAGAGCAGATCATAGTTTATATCAGTATTAAGATTAGCTGTAGATGAGTGTAGCTTAAGTGTTAATAATCACTCTTTAGGAGTATGTGTCGAATCCAAATTCGTAGTGTTGATAAATTTATAGCTCTGTTTAAGTTCAAGCTATTTTGTGGTCTTTGTGAACACTAAGCCAACCACCCTGAAATAAGCAACACAAAGAACACCCCAGGAGCCAATGTGGATCAGTGAGGACATGGAAAAGTACTTGATGCACATCAGGGGAAAAGGTAGCTGAGCTTTGAATGATTTCACGTTTACAGAGGTGTAATGAATCGGAGTGCGGCCAGGAATGCTGTAGAATAATTAACTTTAGAGGTAAAAAAAAGGCACTCATGATTTCTGAGGTGGTTGTTACATTTAATCTTCTGCTTTTGAAAAATGAAAAATGAAAATCACTTATTGTCACGAGTAGGCTTCAATGAAGTTCCTGTGAAAAGCCCCTAGTCGCCACATTCCGGCACCTGTTTGGGGAGGCTGTTACGGGAATCGAACCGTGCTGCTGGCCTGCTTGGTCTGCTTTAAAAGCCAGTGATTTAGCCCAGTGTGCTAAACAGCTTTTGGAGCTACACTTGCAGCAGATGGTCAATCCTTGGGTTGATCTTCTGCTATTTCCCTGTGCTTGAAATCTGAACATTAACCCTCGCAGTCTAAGTGGCACTGAAACTAAAGAGGGACAAATCAAAAATCTGCAAAGCTCTCGTCAGGCCGGCGGTGCTTCTGATTATTTACGCCTAATGCAGAGCATCTGTGAATGGCGCAGCGAAGGCACTGACAATAGTAGCTGTGTCAGGCATTCAGCCCAGTGAGATCCATGGCTGGAATGCATGATGGACAGCAGTGGCAGGATTAAGGGAAAGGTTAAAGCTTCTGGAGCATAACTTACTCCTCCTTGCAGATTACGGTCAATTACTGTTAGTGCCAGTGTCTTCAGTATAAAGAACAAGAGTATGTCTTAGTATCAAGGGTGAGGTCAAGGATCTTACGGGGCTGTTTAGCACAGGGCTAAATTGCTGGCTTTGAAAGCAGACCAAGACAGGCCAGCAGCACAGTTCAATTCCCGTACTAGCCTCCCCAAACAGGTGCTGGAATGTGGCGACTAGGGGTTTTTCACAGTATCTTCATTTAAAGCCTACTTGTGACAATAAGCGATTTTCATTTCATTTCATTTCATCAATCAACTAGATCCTTTCAACATACAAGGGAATGAATAACGCACAGTGCACATGGAAAACAGCTCACACACTGATCATAGAATCCCTCCATTGCAGAAGTAGGCCAATCAGCCCATTGAGTTTTCACTGACCCTCCAACAGAACAGTCTACCTATGTCCTATCCCTATAGCCTAATCTGCACATCCCTGGACACTAAGGGGCAATTTTATCACGCTCAGTCCACCTACCTGCACATCTTTGGACTGTGAGAGGAAACCGGAGCACCCAGGGGAAAACCATGCAGACAAGGGGAGAAAGTGCAGACCCCACACAGTCACCCAAGGTCGGAATCAAACCCAGGGCTCTGGTATGTGAGGCAGCCGTGCAAACCACTGTACCACCACTGAAACGCTGCTGATGACTGTGGGCAGCTCTTGCTTGATTCCGTACAGTCATTCAAAACATCTATGTGAGAGGAAACTTTGCTCGGGTACAGGAGCATCATGGTTGTGTTACCTGATTAGCAATCCAATGGTCTAGCCTAATGATGTAGCTGTGAGTTCAAATCCTGCTATGGTAACTAGTGAACTTAAATTCAATCAATTAAATAAATCAGAATAAAAAGCTATTCTTATGAATGGTGATCATGAAAGAATCAGATTGTTGCGAAAACCCACCTGATTCACTAATTTAGGGAAATAAATCTACCAGCCTGTCTTCTATTTGATTCCAGGCTGACAGTAATGTGATTAACTCTGAGCTGCCTCCCTGAATTGGCCGAGCAAGCCACTAAGTTGTATTTGAGAAGAAGGCTCATCATCAGCTTCTCAAAGGAGTGGTATTATTGTGCACATCCCAAGGGTGAATAAAAGAAAAGTGCGAAGGGGGTTTATGCCTTCTAGCCATGTGTGTTTGGGGTTCTAATGCGCTTCAAAAGAACATCGGGCAGGAATGGGCCATTTGGCCCTCTGAGCCTGTTCTCCACTCAATAAGGTCAATGCTGTCCTTATACCTCAACTCCCTTAGTGCTCTGATTCAATGATGGAGCGTCCACATCTCCCTGGAGTAGAGAAATTCAAAGACTCACGCCCCACGAAAGTCGCGGCCTAGGGAAAGAGGGTGCAGCAGAGCCACTGGCCCACTATGACCTCTGACCCTGCCCGCTCCTCCCCCCCCCCCCCCCCCCACCCAGCTACGCAACCTCCCGCGGGCAGCAAAAAATCATCTCTTTCTCCACTGTCTTCAGCGACACTGAAGCAGCGCTGTAGGTTTAAGTTATCAGTATCATTCAGGAAGGTCTTGCTCTCTCTGAGCATAAAAAGCCTTATTCCTGATATTCGTACGACGCTGATGGCAATCAGGTCAAATAGCAAAAAGGCCAGCAATCTTTCAAAATTGTACTCTTTACTCACCATCCCCCCCCCCCCCCTCCCCCCCTCACTCCAGTCTAAGGCTCCGCGAATCAGCAAGTGTAGACACCAACAGGGCAGTGCCACCAGGTGGCAGTGCTCACAAGGCGAGCGATTGGCAAAACTCGAAACTCTCCATCATTTTTCTCAATATTATTGATTTGGGAAAAACAGTCAAGCAGTATATAAATGCGAGGGAAAGAAAACCTCTGATATCTAATAGGTTTGAATCCAGTTATATTTGTCTATATTCTAGGGCCTTAACAGGTAACAAGGGGCTTAGCTTGGCAAAATCATTACATTATTGACAGCAAACATCTTCCATTTGCTGCCCTCAATGCGATAAGTAACTACAAACAGTCTTTAAGGTAAGATCCTTCGATGATCTGATTCTGAAGGATTTTGCGATGCAATAAATCACAGCATCTGATGATGACAGTGCCAAACGAGCATGTTTATTGAGACTGACAAGTACACCACCAGGAGTTCTGTCTGCTTTGGACTTGGGGAGACTGATTACTGCAGCAAGCTCTGACTCAGCATCTGGAACGTGCACTGACATATAAGAAGCCAGCTGGTACACACGGGAGTTTCACATAAATAAAGGGAGCTCAACAGGCAAACACAGACACACAAATACATGTAAACACACCAGTACATGCAAACAACCACATACACTATGACACATGTACAAACACATTGGCATGAATTTTCCAGACCACATGGAAACGGGTTTGGGGGGGAAGTAGGAAGTGAGAAAGCAGTGCCAAATCTCATTGGGTCATCTTCGGATGCTGTCCCACCTCAACGCAACTTTTCCAGGGGTGGATTGCCACAGATATTGACAGATGTCAGAGAGGCGGGACAATTAAAGCCCCGATCAAAGACCATCGTTCACTCAGTGCTGCAACCTTCCTGATGTCTCGGGGCCCTCTTTCCTGTGCCTGGTAATGCTGTGATAGACAGCCTCTCACTGGGAGGCCATGGGTGGCGAGGCTAATTGGCAGCATCAGGGGGCAGCAATGACGCACATACATTACACACACACACACGTTCATACATACTCACAGTCACACATGGATAGGCATACACACACAGTCACACACATACATACAAACTCACAATCACACACATACATACAAACTCACAGACACACAAAGACAGACATGCACACACACACATACAAACACACACATAGATGGTCATGTGAGAGTACCTTTAAGAAATGGGTGATGATCAAATAGCTGCAGTGATGTCAGAGTGTGAGTGAAGCTGGGCTGTCTGTCTGTGTTTACTTTAGTTTTTGAGCTGGCAGCTACAGTATGTGTTTGATTTTGTTTTCAGAGTTGGAGCTGCATCCAGCCAAAAAAGGTATAATTTTGATCTCTCTCTCTGCATGAAAAGTATGTCTTCAGATCACTTGCTAATTTAAAAGTGATAACTGCTCTCAGTAGAGAATTTAAACTTGCTGTCTTTGTTAAAGAGGGTATTTGTCTTATGGATTTTGCCAGGAAAGATTAAGGGTTATTTATAGAGTGCTGTATTTTTTGGGGGAAGTATTTGAGGTGATAGTTGCTTAGATGTTTACTGTGCGTTTATAAAATGTTAACTGAATTCATATGATAAACATTGTTTTAATTTAAAAGTACTTTTGATCTCTGTTGCACCACACCTGTAGAGTGGGCCCCTGTGCTGCTATAATCACAATCTAGTAAAAGTTGTGGGTCAGGTGAACTCCATGATACACTTTGGGGTTCTCCAAAACCTGGCCTATAATAACATGCAAACTCACAGTTACACACATACATACAAACTCACAGACACAACAGACAGATGCATGCGCACAAACACTTACAAACTCACAGGCGCACACACACATTCAAGGACACAAACCCCACATACACAAGCTCACAGAGACACACAAACATACACAAACACACACATCTACATTTATTCATATATTTATACAGATATACACACATGCACATTGATTAATAGATACACGCCTGCATGCATGCAGAAAATCACAAAATCATACACCAGCACACATATAGACAAGTGCCCATATATGTGCGCGAGCACACACACACACAGACACCCGATGCAGCCACATGCACACCCATATGGGAACAACAAGAGTACTGGAATGAAACCGGCCCTGACTCAGGATTATCATTGAAAAGGCAAATGCGGAAAAGTATTTTCTCCACCGAGGATTGGGAATGGTTTACCGTAAATGGCAAAAGCATCATTTAAAGTGGGAAAATATTTGAAAGGAATGAATATTGAGGGGAAGGGCAGAAATTGAATTATAGTCAATGGCTCCCACTGAAGGCTTAAAATTCACACCAGTCAGTGGACAGAATGGCCTGCGTGTGGGTTGTAATGTTGACAATTTCACAGTCGGCTGCCTTTTGCTACCCAACAGAAACCTTGCCCACGTGGCCAATCTTACTTAACACGTGGTCCCGTGTAAACAACCATTGAGAGCCTCATAGACACAACCAAACATGACCTCGCCTGGCCCGCAGATGACCTTTGAACCAGGGAGTCATCAACATAGAATCTACAGTGCAGAAGGAGGCCCATCGAGTCTGCGCCGGCCCCTAGACAGAGCAGCCCACCCAAGCCCACACCTGTAACCTAGCAATCCCACCCAACCCCTTTGGGCAGTAAGGACAATTTAGCATGGCCAATCCATCTAACCTGCACATCTTTGGACTGTGGGAGGAAACCGGAGCACCCGGAGGAAACCCACGCAGACACAAGGAGGAAAATGTGCAGCCTCCGCACAGACAGTGACCCAAGCCGGGAATTGAACCTGGGACCCTGGAGCTGTGAAGCGACCCACTGTGCTACCTTGCCACCTATGTCACTGGATAGTAATTTGAAACAGGAATCCTGCCAATTATGTTGCCTTTCATTCGCCCAAGGTCACAGAGGGCATTGCAGTAACAGTAATACTGCTCTGGTGAAACTCAGTGCCAAACAATACCGGAAGCTGGGAGATTCTGGTCGATATACCTCCGTTCCGGAATGGAGGGCTCAATTAACAGCTGAACCATCAGGTGGGTTACATACCTTTAAGCCAATTAGCCAATAAGATATACCTAGGTGAAGTAGTCAGCAATAAGGATAAACTGCCTGATGCTAGTGAGGAACAAGTTAATATGTCTCTAAGAGATTCCTCCATCTGTTATTTTTTCAAATAAGCCATTAGACCATTTATAATAGGTTAATGTCTCCATTAAAATAGTGGGCAAGGCAATTTCTTACAAATGCATTAATGCATTTTGTAATAATGTCACCCAGCATGATGTCAAAATCATGTCTAAAATGTATACTTTGCATTCAACAAGGACCACAGATGTTCATTATCAGTTATTAGCGGTTATCATTCAGTTAATGACCACTTTTTGATTCTGCTGGAGAGAACATGTTGCCTATTTTTCACTCTGAGCCACACTACTTCAGCTCACGATTATCCGTGCGGAGTTCAGTGCATTTCAAAAAGATACGGACTGCATTTCACAACTGGAAAAGAGCAACAAATTGAGTTTTTCGCTGCTTAATGGGAGGCCGGAGCTTTATGCTGGGGAAATGGATTCTTTTCCTATTTCTGGCTCCCAGCTTCAGCAGCAAACGTTCCACTATCAGCCGGAGAAGTGGAGTACAGCCCCTCCTGACCTCCCAACCTCCAGCCTCAGAAGCAGAATGCCACAGCTTCAGTTCTTACTCCCGAAGAAAGACATTCCCGCTGTTTCATCACCTGACTGAGTGTTCGATGCTGGCGAGGGCAGCGTAGAACGGGAAAATATCCTTTGCACCAGCACTAACCTTTTTATTATAATCTTTGTTAGTGCCACAAGTAGGCTTACATTAACACTGCAATGAAGTTATTGTGAAAAGCCCCTAGTTGCCACACTCCGCCGCCTGTTCGGGTACACGGAGGGAGAATTCAGGATGTCCAATTCACCTAACAAGCACGTCTTTCAGGACTTGTGGGAGGAAACCGGAGGAAACCCACGCAGACACGGGGAGAACTCTGCCCAGACAGTGACCCAAGCTGGGAATCGAACCGGGCTCCTTGGCGATGTGAAGCAACAGTTCTTTCCTCCTTCTCCTCAAGCAGTGCAAAATTCAATATGTTTTTTCTTCTCTTAGCAAAATAACAGGATCAGCCTTGGTGCTCTGAGTCTAGAGGCCTTTGCGGTCAACTCCCGCTCCAGCGACTTGGGCTGTCACTTACAGTGCAGCACTAAGGGAATGCTGCACTGTCAGATGACTCGTTAAACCGAGGCCCTGTTTCCACTCTCTCCGGTGTCCAAGCTAATACCGATCCTACAATCGCCATCACGAAAAACAGATTGTCTAGTCATTCTTAGTGGGAGCTTGCTTTGTGCAAGGTCAGCTGTCATGTTTCCTACATTACAACAGTGACTGCACTTCCAAATCACTCTGTTGGCTGTGAAGAACTTTGGGCTTTCCTGAGTTCATAGAATCATAGACTCCCTACAGGGCAGAAGGAGACCATTCAGCCAATCGAGTCTGCACCAATCCTTGGAAAGGGCACTCCAACTAGGCCCAGGCCTCCAACCTAGCCCCGTAACCCCACCTAACCTTTTGGACTCTAAGGGGCAATTTAGCATGGCCGTTCCACCTAACTTGCACATCTTTGGAGAATGGGAGAAAACCGGAGCACCCGGAGGAAACCCACGCAGACACGGGGAGAACATGCAAACTCCGCACAGACAGTCACCTAAGGCCGGAATTGAACTCGGGTCCCTGGTGTTGTGAGGCCACAGTGCTAACCACTGCGCCACCATGCTGCTCCTTGTCAGGCACTAAATAAATACAAGTCTTTCTTTAAACTCAGGAATTCTGTCCCTCAATGTCTTTGTCTCTCCATCTTGCTCTCTTTGTTTCAGATACTGCTTAAAACTTAACCCTATTATTTAATCCCTTGCCCTAATGTCTCTTTATGTGGCTTGGCATCATAAATTGCCTGCTGATGCTCTTTGAAAGCCCCTTGGGACATTTTGCTGTGTTAAAGGTGCTAAATATTGCCTTCTCCATCAACATCACAAAAGATTATCTGGTCATTACCACTCTGCTGCTTATGGGATCTTGCTGTGCAAAACGTGGCTGCCATGTTTCCTCCATTACAACAGTGACTGTGCTTTCAAAGTATTTAATTGGCTGTAAAGCACTTTGCCATGTCCAGTGCTTGTGAAAGGCGCTGTAGAAATGTAAATCTCTCTCATTTTTCTGTGTCACTGTGACATCCATTCCGCCTCCCACACCAACCATCTTGTGGCCGCTCTGAGCTCAGCTTTGCTAATTTAATAGCTGAGTCCACTTACTGGTGTCCACCTGGGAACTCATTTCAATTAGGAAACATAACACATCAGTTCTTCTGATTTATTGTGAGAGTAAATTTAAACTGCACCCAATCCCACAACCAATTCAGAATAGATCACGTATGTTAGGAACTGCAGGATGGATTCTGCACTGCCTGCCCTTACTTGCTTTTCCTGACAGAATCACAGAACTGATACAGTGCAGAAAGAGGCCATTCAGTCCATTATGCCTACGCTTGGTCTTTGAAAGAACTATCAAAACAATCCCATTAATGTGCCTTTTCCCCGCTGCCCTGCAAATATTTTCTTTTCAATTAGTGTCCAAATTCTCTTTTGAGGTGTATTATTGAACCTGCTTTCACCACCCTATCATTTAAAAAAAAATATTTTTATTAAGGTATTTGAAAACTTTTATAATAATAACAATAACATAAACATGGTATAATAAACATTACCACCCCCATCCCAATCTTCACACACCCCAACCATAAAACAACAATCCAGCACTCCCCCCCCCCCCCCCCCCCCCCCCCCCACCGCTTGGAATACTGCATCTGCTGACATTTAAATTTTCCCCGAGAAAGTCGACGAATGGCTGCCACCTCCGGGTAAACCCGACCATTGACTCTCTTAAAACGAGCTTTATTTTCTCGAGACTGAGAAACCCAGCCATGTCACTAACCCAGGTCTCTACACTCAGGGGCTTTGAGCCGCTCCACATTAATAAGATCCATCTCCGGGCTACCAGGGAGGCAAAGGCCAAGATATTGGCCTCTCTCGCCCCCTGAACTCCTGGCTCTTCCGACACTCCAAAGATCACGACATCCGGACTCGGCACCACCCGTGTTTTTAGCACCGTGGACATTGCCTTAGCGAAACCCTGCCAAAACCCTCTAAGCTTCGGGCAGGCCCAAAACATGTGGATATGATTTGCTGGGCTTCCTGCGCACCTCGCACACCTATCCTCTACCCCGAAAAACTTACTCATCCTAGCCACGGTCATTTGTGCCCGGTGGGCTACCTTAAATTGTATCAGGCTAAGCCTGGCACATGATGAGGAGGTATTAACCCGGCTTAGGGCATCTGCCCATAGACCCGCCTCTATCTCTCCTCCTAGCTCGTCCTCCCACTTGCCCTTAAGCTCCTCCACCGGAGTTTCCTCCGCCTCCGAAAGTTCCTGGTAAATATCCGATACCTTCTCCTCTCCCACGCAGTTACTGGAGACTACTCTACCCTGTATCAGTGGAAATACTGCTTTCCTGCTTTCTCTGGAAGTCTCGCACCTGCAAATACCTAAACCCGTTCCCTGCTGACAATTTAAATTTATCCTCCAAGGCTTTCAAGCTGGGGAAGCTCCCATCTATAAATAGATCCCACATCCTTCTAATTCCTGCCCTCTGCCGACTCCAGAACCCACCATCTAGCCTACCCGGTACTAACCTGTGGTTATTATAAATCGGGGTCCAAACCGATACTCCCTCCACTCTCTTATATCTCCTTCATTGCCCCCACATTCTCAGAGCCGCCATCACCACCGGACATGTGGAGTATCGGGCCGGCGAGAACGGAAGAGGTGCCGTTATCAGTGCTCCCAAACTTGTGTCTTTGCATGACGCCGCCTCCATCCGCTCGAACACCAACCCCTCCCCCACTACCCACTTCCTAATCATGGCTATATTAGCTGCCCAGTAGTAATTGCAGAAGTTCGGCAGCGCCAACCCACCCTTCCTCCGACTGCGCTCTAGCAACACTTTCTTTACCCTCCCACACAAAGTCTGAAATAATCTTATTCACCCGCTTGAAAAAAGCCTTTGGGTTGAAGATGGGAGGCACTGAAAGACAAACAGAAATCTGGGGAGGACCGCCATTTTCACGATTTGTACCCTCCTCGCCAGTGATAGCGGGAGCTTGTCCCGTCTCTTAAAGTCCCCTTCCATTTGTTCGACCAACCGGGATAGGTTTAACTTGTGCAGTGCCTCCCATTCCCGGGCCACCTGGATTCCCAGATACTGAAAGCTCTTTCCTACCATTCTAAGGGGCAGCTCTCCCAATCTCTTATCCTGTCCTCTTGCCTGGATCGCAAACATCTCGCTTTTCCCCAATTTAAACCTCAAAAAATTGCCAAATTTCCCCAGGATTCGCATTACTTCCCTCATCCCCTCCAAAGGGTCTGAAATATACAAGAGCAGGTCAGCTGCGTAAAGCGAGACCCGGTGCTCTACCCCCCCCCCCCCCCCCCCCCGCCCGAACCAGCCCTTTCCAGTTCCTAAATGCTCTTAACGCCATGGCCAATGGCTCTATGGCCAGAGCAAACAGTAATGGGGAGAGGGGGTATTGAGCCCACTGCTGGTGCGGACATTTAATGAAGCAAGAGAGAAGGGAGTCCTCCCCCCAACAATGTTGCAGGCCTCGATTTCATTGATCCTGAAATGAGAGAAGGACCCGGAGCAATGCGGGTCATACAGGCCAATTTCTCGGCCCTCGGTGTAGGTTAAAATACCCAGACCTCACCTGGTTCGTACGCACACTCACTACTGGTGCCTGGCAGAGCAACCGCATCCAGTCAATAAAACCCTCACCAAACACAAACCTTCCCAGGGCCTCCCACAGGTAATTCCACTCCACCCGATCAAAAGCTTTCTCCATTCCATCGCTACCACTACCCCCACCTCCTCACCTTCTGAGGGCCTCATAATAACATTCAAAAGCCTTCGAACATTGGCCTTGAGTTTCCTTCCCTTCACAAATCCCGTCTGGTCTTCCCCTACCACCCCCGGGACACAGTCCTCTATCCTTGTGGCCAGCATCTTAGCCAGCAGTTTGGTGTCCACATTCAGCAGGGCAATTGGCCTGTATGACTCGCGTTGCTCCGGATCCTTCTCCCGTTTCAGGATCAATGAAATCGAGGCCTGCGATATTGTTGGGGGGAGGACTCCCTTCTCTCTTGCTTCATTTAATGTCCTCACCAGCAGTGGGCTCAATATCTCTGAAAACGTCTTGTAGAATTCCACCAGGTAGCCGTCAGGCCCCGGGGCCTTGCCCGACTGCATGCCCTCCAGCCCCTTGATTATTCCTCAATCTCAATTGGGGCTCCCAGTCCTTCCACCAGATCCTCATCTACCCTCGGAAACCTCAACTGATCCAAAAACTGCCTCATCCCCTCCACCCCAGCCGGGCTTCCAACTCATATCATTTACTATCAAAGTCCTTAAACACCTCATTCACCCCCACTGGGTCCAGGACAGTATTCCTGCCTCTACTCTTTACTTTACTTATCTCCCTGGCCGCCTCCCTTTTCCTGAGCTGGTGTGCTAACATTCTGCTTGTCTTTTCCCCATACTTAGAAATCGCCCCCTTTCCTTCCTCAACTGTTCCACCGCTTTCCCTGTGGTCAACAGCCCAAACTCTGCCTGTAATCTCCGCCGCTCCCTCAGTAGCCCCGCGTCCGGGGCCTCCGAGTATCTCCTGTCCACCTGGAGTATCTCTTCCACTAACCTATCCCTCTGAGCCCGTTCTGCCTTTTCTCTGTGGGCCTGAATCGAGATTAATTCCCCTCTGACCACTGCCTTTAAAGCTTCCCAAACTGTCACTGCAGAGCCGTCCCCCGTATCATTTGTTTCCAGTCTGGATGTAGTTGTTGTTAACCCGCCCATAGATTGCTTCGTCCGCTAACAACCCCACATCCAGTCTCCACAACGGGCATTGCCCTCTCTCCACACTAACCCGTAGATCCACCCAATGTGGGGCATGATCCGACACTGCCGAGTACTCAGTATCCACCATCCCCGGTATTGGCGCCCTTCTCAGAACAAAAAAGTCGATGCAAGAGTATACCTTGTGGACTTGTGAGAAAAAGGAAAAAACGGCCCTTGGCCATTCAAACCTCCAGGGGTTTACTCCCCCCATCTCTTCCATAAACCCCTTCAATTCCTTTGACGCAGCCGGCCTCCTCCCTGTCCTGGATTTTGACCGGTCCAATTCCGGATCAATGACTGTGTTAAAGTCTCCTCCCATGATCAGGTTATGTTACTGTAAGTCTGGGATCTTACCTAATACCAGCCTCATAAATTCCACATCGTCCCAATTCGGAGCATATATGTTCACGAGTATCACCCGCACCCCCTCCAGCTTCCCACTCACCATTATGTACTGACCCCCCTTGTGTGACATGATTCTCCCTGCCTCGAATGCCACTCGTTTGATGAACAAGATCGAGTCCAGCCCCGAGTGGAATACTTGGCTAACCCACCCCTTTCTCAACCTCATCTGGTCTGTAACCTTTAGGGTGTGTCTCTTGTAGCATTGACACGTTCACCTTAAGCCCCCTCAAATGCGTGAATTCAACCCTCTGATGTTCCATGTAACCAGCCTAGTTGGGGGGCTTCCTGCCACACACCCCCCCCCCCGCCAACTAGGCATCACCCCATCACACCCTCTGCCTCCTCGAGCCCCCCCCCCCTCGGGCATTCGTCATTCCCGACCTCCCATTCGTCCCCAGTAACAATTCCTTCCCTGTCAGCAAAGCAGCTCTCCCCCTCTCCCTCCCCCCCTAGCAACAACACTAGAAACGCAACCCCTCCAATTCAAGCTCCTGCTTAATACCTGTTCACCCCCCACTGTGCTTCCGTGAGTTAGCTGACCCATGTTGACTTGATATCACCCGCCCCTGGCACCAAACAGTCTGTCTCCCCATTGTTCTCTCCCCCACTTGGACAAACATATTAAAAGCATCACATTCCCCAGTAAACAAACATCAGAAAAAACAGTGAAGAAACAGCCACTTTAGAAAAAAACACACCCAAAAACAGAACCAGTCCCAAAGACCACCCCCCCCCCCCTAACCCGCTCCCTACAAGACAAAGTTACCTTTAGCCATCCAAACAGCCCTTTATTATACATAACACTACTTATACTGATACAGCCCAGCACAACAAATTGCTGCCACAGTACTCTCCAAGGATTCCCTGACTTTTCGTTCTCCTCCAGCCTCTTTTCTTTAATAAAAGTCCATACTTCGTCTGGTGTTTTGAAGTAGAAGTACCGTTCCTCATGTGTGACCCACAGATGGGCTGGGTACAACATCCCGAACTTCACCCCCTTCTTAAAGAGGGCCGTTTTGCGCCCAGGCCCTGATAAATGCGCAGCTCACAATTCTCCCATTTGCTGCTTTGTTCCTTCTTGGCCCACCGTAGAATGTGTTCCTTGTCCAGGAGTCGGTGAAAGCGTACCACCATCGCCCTCGGCGGCTCGTTCCCTCGGGGCTTCTTTGCGAGGGCTCTGTGCGCTCTGTCCACTTCCAGGGGCCGAGAGAATGCCTGAGTCCCCATCAACTTCTCCAACATGTCAGCCACATAAGCCCTCACATCCAATCCCTCACTGCCTTCAGGGAGGCCGACAATTCTAAGATTCTGCCTCCTGGACCTGTTCTCCAGGTCCTCCAGCTTCTCCTGCATTCTTTTCTGGCGGTCATTCATCATCTACACCTTGGTCTCCAGCACGGTTATGTATTCCTCATGCTCGGACACCTTTTTCTCCACCTCCTGGATCGCTTTCCCGTGGGTCTCTTGATTCTGCACAACCTGATCAATCGAAGTCTTAATTGGGTCCAGCATGTCCTTCTTCAACTTGGCGAAGCAGTCTTCAAAACACTTCACCAGCTGCTCCGTCGACCACTGTGCCACCTTCCCGCGGTCCTTGCCCTCCGCCATGCTGTCCCGTGTTACCGGCTCTGCTCACATCTTCCTTATAGGACTTTGTCTTCTCACATGGCCACTTCTGGTCCAATTCTCCACACACCGGAGGGGGATTTCACCTCACTGCCTCACTCCTCACTGACTTATCCCAGAAAAAAACTGGGGAAAAAGGTCCAAAAGTCCGTCACAGGCGAAAGCTATCAAATGTGCGACCTACTCCTCCAATGGGAGTTCGTCACCACCCTATAACAACAACTCGCTCCGTAATATTACAATTCTCCTAATATCCTCTCTTTTCTTAATTCTGCATCCTCAGGCTACCGACCCTTCCTGGAGTTACAAACTGTTTGTTGCTATGTATTCTATCAACGTTCCCCATAACTGTCAGCACCTCTGTTGAATCTCCTCTTAACCTTCCCTGCTCAAAGGAGAACAACCCCAGGTGCCCTTCACCTAACTGATGTCCCTCATCCATAGAACACAGAACATACAGTGCAGAAGGAGGCCATTCAGCCCATCGAGTCTGCACCGACCTACTTAAGCCCTCACTTCCACCCTATCTCCGTAACACAATAACCCCATCTAACCTTTTTGGTCACTAAGGGCAATTTATCATGGCCAATCCACCTAACCTGCATGTCTTTCGATTGTGGGGGGAAACCGGAACATCTGGAGGAAACCCACGCAGACACGGGGAGAACGTGCAGACTCCGCACAGACAGTGACCCTGCGGGGAATTGAACCTGGGACCCTGGTGCTGTGAAGCCACAGTGCTATCCACTTGTGCTACCGTGCTGTCCATATAGAACATAGAAGATAGAACAGTACAGCACAGAACAGGCCCTTCGGCCCTCGATGTTGTGCCGAGCAATGATCACCCTACTCAAACCCACGTATCCACCCTATGCCTGTAACCCAACAACCCCCCCTTAACCTTACTTTTTAGGACACTACGGGCAATTTAGCATAGCCAATCCACCTAACCCTCACATCTTTGGACTGTGGGAGGAAACCGGAGCACCCGGAGGAAACCCACGCACACACGGGGAGGACGTGCAGACTCCGCACAGACAGTGACCCAGCCGGGAACCGAACCTGGGACCCTGGAGCTGTGAAGCATTTATGCTAACCACTATGCTATGTGCTGATCCCTGCTACCATTCCAGTAAATCTACTCTGCATTCGATCCAAAACTCGAACGTCCTTGATAAAGTGTGGCACCCAGGGTTGGGGGTAATGGGCTGGATTCTCCAAACCAGCGGCTGCGTATTTCTGGGTGGTATGGCATTTGCCAGTAGGCCTCGCTACTCCTGCCTCTTTTCAATGGGACTTCCCATTTAAGCCACTGCATGCCGCTGGGAAACCCACGGGTGGGATGCTCTGCCGATGAGAACAGAGAACCCTAAGAGCTGGAGAATTCCAGCCAATATGTCATTGAAATCCTGACCAACCATTTCTGAAGGTTAAGTGAAACTCAGTCGCTTTTATATTCTATGGGTGCGATCTACCCCAATGGGGACAGAATCCCGTAGAGAGCATTTTTCTGGTGTTTCCTAGCGCTTGAAGCGTTGGGTAGATACGGGGCCTCAGCAGTCAACGCCCCTACGAGGCTGGACTTGGTCCTGCTTTCTGCACTGAGGAGCTCCACTCGCCGGAATGTCTCACTGCAGAAGGAGATTGGGACGTCATTTTTAAATGGCATCCTGATCTCATGACCCCCTGATGCAAACCCTGAATCCCAACTCACGTATAAGGGTGTGTGGTAATCACCACTGTTGTATATATTAGGAGAGATGTGGTAAGGCCCCTGTACTACAGGTACGGGGGTAGTCCCTGCCTGCTAGCTCCACCCAGTAGGCGGAGCATAAATATGTGTGCTCGCCCTACAGCAGCCATTTCGCCAGCTACTGTAGGAGGCCACACATCTTAGTGTAATAAAGCCTCAGTTGTATTCAACTCTCGTCATTGTGCAATTGTGCAATTCAACTCTCGTCATTGTGCAATTGTGCAATTGGCAGTGCCACCTGAGAATATTGGCAGTGCCAGGCTGGCATTCAGGTGGTACTGCCAAGGTGTTGGTCTGGCAGTTCCAGGATGCCACCCTGCCCAGATGGTAAGCACCTGGTGGGTCTCCGATCAACCTGGGAGACCCCCACGAATGCCATTCCATCTGGTCTCCATTTGTGGAGGCCAGCACTGAACGGCACTCGCCGACGATCTCCAAGACAAGGGATTATATCCCACGCCTTGGGTAGATCGTGGGAGCACATTTTAGAGTGAGACGAGCTGTCTCACTTCGATATGCAGATTTGCTAAAAATTGATCCTGCCCACAATTTGCGGGGCTCACATCGCGGCATCTCGCGCGATCCCGTTAGATTTTGTGAGTCTTGACGAGCTGGGTAGATCCTGGAAGTGGGTTTCCCGGCCTCTACCAGCCACACCGCCCTGCCTTTCCGGCACAATGCAGCCGGTAGATTGCGTTTGTTGTCTTTATTTATGAACCATGATGCGGAGATGCCGGCGTTGGACTGGGGTGGGCACAGTAAGAAGTCTTGCAATACCAGGTTAAAGTCCAACAGGTTTGTTTGGAGTCACTCGCTTTCAGAGCACAGCTCCTTCCTCAGGTGAGAGGATCCTATTTATAAAGATCACGTGTACTTTTTTAACATCTTCACTTGTTAAACAAACTTACTTCAATCTAACTTGCATTTTGTTCATTTCAGTTCATTTCATCTTGGATTGAACCTTCCTCAAATTATTAATGGCTCCTCCATTACTGTAGAGGTTCCAACAACGATTCTCCGTAAGTAAACCTCCTAAATCCAGAGGGGCCAGATTTTCCAGCACTTCCCACCAGCAGGATCTCCCAGGACCACCGAAGACAACCCCCGTGGCGGATTCGCCAGTGGCAGAACAAGCAAACCACGAACCATCGGTGGGACTGGAGGATCTCTGTGAAAGCTAATGGCAAGTTGGTCTGTCACCGTAAAACACACCAGGGGGTGGAGGGAAATCCCACTCTATAACTCCTAAAGATATTTATATGGGAGCATCTCATCCGTGTTATTTTTGAGAACTCTTTGGTGCACATTATAAAGTTCAACTGAATAATTCCATTCGCTTGCGAGTATCACGTGCCACTTCTTCATCTTCCTGCATTCTCTGCCCAATGGCAGATCGTTGGCGATTATTCAACGAACTATGGTAAACTGCTGTGATTTTCTTTTACTACACAGGTGGAGAAGGTAGTCAAGAAGGTATACGGCATGCTTGTCTTCATTGGCCGGGGCATTGAGGATAAGATTTGGCAAGTCATGTTGCAGCTGTATAGAACCTAAGTTAGGCCACACTTGGAGTTTAGTGTTCAATTCTGTCGCTACACTACCAGAAGGATGTCGAGGCTTTAGAGAGGGTGCAGAAGAGATTTATCAGGATGTTGCCTGGTATGGAAGGCATTAGCTATGAGGAACGGTTGAATAAACTCAGTTCGTTCTCACTAGAATGAAGGAGGTTGAGGGGCGACCTGATAGAGGTCTACAAAATTATGTGGGGCACAGGCAGAGTGGATATTCAGAAGCTTTTTCCCAGGGTAGTGGGGTCAATTACTAGGGGGCATAGAGTAGATGTACGAGGCAAGTTTTTTACACAGAGGGTAATGGGTGCCTGGAACTCGCTGCCGGAGGAGGTGGTGGAAGCAGGGACAATAATGACATTTAAGGGGCATCTTGGCAAATACATGAATAGGATGGGAATGGAGGGATACGGACCCAGGAAGTGTAGAAGATTTTAGTTTAGATGGGCAGCATGGTTGGCACAGGCTTGGAGGGCCGAAGGGCCTGTTCCTGTGCTGTACTTTTCTTTGTTCTTTGTTCTTTGTTCTAAAAGTGTGCGAGGGCAGGTCCCAATTCTGCCTCAGCCAGTACGAGGATCAAATCCCCTGAGTCACCTCTTCATTCAAGCTGACTGCCACAACCTCCCCACCCCGCAGTACCTCATGCTGCCAACAAATATTCAGATCGAATATTTAATCACCTGTGAGGCAGAAGTGCTGCGAAAACTATTTGAAGATATCTAGACCAATAAAGGTCAAATCAATAAATGGGAAACGTCACAGCAAATAAAGCGGAATTGCTCGGTGCGGGTGAGTGTCCCTTTAAGAGCAACACAGCAGAGGTCATGTGGTCTGGGAGAACAAAATGGAGCCAATGTGGGGAATTACCCCGGGGCAGGGGGGAGTCCTCCCAGTTCAGAGGTACTTTGGAATTAGCTGCAAATGTGTAGCCCCTGCAGCTGACCTGTAAATAAATCCCTTTTTGTTCTGCTAATGAAGTTTCTGAAAGGCTATCATTATGTTTGGCGACAAGGATAAATTACCTGGACATTGCCTCTGGCCCGACGCCTGTGAGGATGCTGTTTTAATCAAAGTCTGCAAAAGAGATAAAAATATACTCACCGGATATGTCTCATCGGGTTAACAGACCCATTTGACTTATCTATGGAGGACTGAACACAATACAGTGAGCACCTTGGGCAGCACGGTCGCACAGTGGATAGCACTGTTGCTTCACAGCGCCATGGTCCCAGGTTCGATTCCCGGCTTGGGTCACTGTCTGTGCGGAGTCTGCACATCCTCCCCGTGTCTGTGTGGGTTTCCTCCGGGTGCTCCGGTTTCCTCCCACAAGCCCCGAAAGATGTGCTGTTAGGTAATTTAGACATTCTGAATTCTCCCTCTGTGTACCCAAACAGGCGCCGGAATGTGGCGACTAGGGGATTTTCACAGTAACTTCATTGCAGTGTTAATGTCAGCCTACTTGTGACAATAAAGATTATTAGTATTATTTCCAAGCAAATGAAGTAGGAATGGAAGCCAGACCTCTAACCTTATTCACAGTCTTAAAGCTTCACATAGTGAGCTTGTGGACTTAGTGAAGAATCAATTGCAACTTCAACCATCAGTCATACTCCAGAGATTCAAATTTAATTTGAGGGTGAGTGGCCCAATTGGGACTTACTTCGCTAAACTGAAGCAATTATCAAAGTATTTTGGAAAGAACCTAAATGGCATGTTACGGGATCGGTTAGTTTGTGGCGTGAGCAAGGGCGCTATCCAATGCAGGTGGATTGCAGAAGTCAACATAACGTTTAAACCACCAATGGAAATAGCGCTGGCTGTGGAAAATGCTGAAAAAGACGCACAAGTTCTGTGAAGCGCACAAAATGGCACCGTTTACCAGGTAGGGTGGGAAGCTGCAGTCAACCGTGGCACCAGAACTGGCGGAGCAGACACAAAACGGGAGACAATTTCAGGTCACCAACAAAGCAAAAATATACAGCAGAGAAAATCCAGACAGAAATGCTTAAAAATGGAATGTTCCCGGAGTAAAGCAATTTTGGGCAGTCTGAGATCATGAAAGACACTATACAAATGCCAATCCTTTCTTTAATCTTGCGGGTCAATCAGATAGCTAGAAATTTTATGGGGGCCGATTGTCAATACCAGGTGGCCAGATGTCAGGTTCACACGGAAACTGGATATAAAGAATGCAGAGAACTATTGATATGAATGGATACGTCTGTAAAATGGCTCAAGTTAGTCTCCTTCCCGACGCGGCTGAAGAATAAAATTCCAAACTTTTTGTTTGTGTCATTTAGTGGACATGTTTCACATCACTGTAATGACTGGGTCCACTGTCATGATGTTTGCATAAGCTCACGAGATTCTGCAGTGCAAAGCTGTTGCAAACAACTGCCGTCAGTGCGAAGGGAAAGAACTATAGGTCATCCCCTGCCCTCCATGGTATCTTGTGAGTGTTTTACATGCAACGCATGGCTTTTGATGTTCAGTGACTGTGGCACATATCACAACGCTACCAACAAATATTTGGTATTCAGATTAAATATCTATTCACCAAGGAGGGATGAGTGCTGAGAAAAGATCTTTTGGATGTCTGGGCCGACAAAGGTCAACCAGCATGAATAGCAAACACAAGAACAAATGAAAACAGGGTTGCTTGGTCACAGTGGATCAGACCAGGGCCTGTGGGCTCTTTAAGGCTCACACTGAAGAGATCGGCACTCCGCCGTTTACTCATCTGGGTTCACTCAGTCTGGTAATAATTTTGCACACGCCGATCTTTGAAAGATAACAATGACTTAAATGACCATTTAATTTGTTTCTTTCAATTGGTTGCGGAAGGAAAATTGGGCAGGGCTTCAGATCATAGTATCGTGGAATCTCTACAGTGCAGAAGGAGGCCATTCAGCCCATCAAGGCCCCCTCCACTGCCTCATTCCCTCAACCCCGTAACCTAACAAAAATATCTTTAGACACTAAGGGGCAATTTAGCATGGCCAGTCCACAAAACCTGCACATCTTTGGACTGTGGGAGGAAACCGGAGCACCCGGAGGAAACACGTGCAGTCACAGGGAGAACGTGCAAACTCAACACAGACTGTACCCAAGGCTGGAATCGAACCCGGATCCTTGGCACTGTGGGGCAGCAGTGCTAACCACTGTGCCACCGTGCCCCCCCCCCCCTTACTGTTATTATTACTGTTGTAATAATGACAAAGGATCTTTAACAGCCATCTCTTTCAGACTGTATTGCGGTATTGGCTCAGCACTCTGCTGAAGGTTCGGTCTGGTTTATAAGCTGCAGTGGGATGTGAACCCACAACTTTCTGACTCAGAGGGAAATGTTGGAGCTAATTCCATGTTATATTTCCTTCTCCCGCTTGTCATGATATGCAGACATGCAGATAATGATGTACAGACAGGCACAGTCAGGCAGCTAATGAACACAGAGAACAGGACATGACCAATGAGCAGGCAGGACACCCAGGGGTGGTATCTCACTATAAAAGGCACAAGGCACTCACACTCCGCCTCTTTCCACTGATGAACATCTACAGAGTGAGTCAGGGTGTATGTACAGTATCACACCTCCAGCACGTGGCTAAGAGATAAGCTGGTTCAGTCAGACAGAGTAACCACACTTATGTTAGCAGAGAGTCGAATTCATAGAGAACTGTGCTAACTGTGCTACTGGTTCAATAAATCAGATTGAACTAACTTCAAGGTCTGGAGTATCTTTTGGTTAAAGCTGCATTCAGTTGCAGCCTGTGTTATCCCAGAGTACATAACACAACACCGCTCACCTCAAATGAATTCAGACTGCCATTTCTGATGGAGGTTATATTTCAGCTTGCAGATTACAAAGAATTTGTGAGCATCACTTTCTGAGAATACAGTATAATCAGAAGAATAAATCATTCCTCAGAAAGTATTACACATTGACTTATATACACACGTCTTTGTTTTTGGAGGCTTATCATGTTTGAGACAATTTCTAGGAAGCTCAGATACATGACATCATGTGGATGTTCAATAGCCCAAGATTGCCAAAGAGATGTAAAGTTAAATGAGTCCCTTCTCAAATTACACTGAGAGCTAGTCTGTATTTGGCAGCTGATTTTCTCAATTCAGCAGGTATTTTCAATTTCTCGAGTATAAAGAGGGCAAATAGAGGATAATATTCATTGAATTATAGGATAGTTACAGTATAAAAGGCCATTCTGTCCATGCCTGCCCTTTGTAAGAGCATCTCAGCTTGTTCTACTCCCCACACCTTTCTCTATAGCCCTGCAATCCTGTGATCATCATCTTTTCATCCAATTCCACTTTGGAAGCCATGATTGAATCTGCCTCCCACCAGTCTCACGGGCATTGCATTCTGGTTCTTCACCATGAAAGTTGCCATATTCCCAGAGGAGCATAGGCTACTCGACCCTTTGAGAGAGAGAGAGCTGGCTAGTGGTCATTTAAGCTGAGGGTCACCATACTTCAGGTGAGGGGCAAGGTTGCTAAGGCGAAGACTTCATGGATAACCTCAGCCAGTACAGGAATTGAACCCGTGCTGTTGGCGTCGCTCCATATCATCAACCTGCCGTCCTGCCAACTGAGTTAACCGACCTCCCAAGGTTCCAAGATCTGAACCACTCACTAAGTAAAAATGTTTTTCCGCATGTCGCTGTTGGTTCTTTCAACAAACATCTGAAATAAGTCCCCTCTGATTCTTGAGCCTTGTGCAAAGAGGAACCATTTCTCTATCCACCCCATCCAGACCCCTCATGATTTTGAACACCTCTATCAAATCTCTTCTCAACCTTCTGAACAGTCCCAGCTTCTCCAATCCGTCTACATAACTAAAGTTTCTCATCTCTGGAATAATTCTTGGAAGTCTTTCATGTGTCCTCTCTAAAGCCTCTGCATTCCTCCCCAAAATGTATTGTCCAGAATTGGGCATAATACACCAATTGGGGCTGAACCAGAGCTTTATCAGGGTTGGTTAATAGTTCCTTGTATTTATGCTCTATTCCACTATTTATTATGACCAGCGTTGTGCACTTTTATAATCACTTTCTCAGGCAGTCCTGCCACCTTCAGTGATTGTGAACATACAAATACAGGTTCCTCTGCAAAATCCCTTTTGGAATTTTTGTCCTTGAGTTTTTGTTGCCTCTCCCCATTCCTTCTACCAAAATGTGTCACTTCACACTTCTCTGCAGTGAATGTAACCTGGCATGAGACCGCCCATTCCACCAGCTCGTCTATTTCCTCTTGAAGTTGATAATAATAATCTTTATTAGTGTCACAAGTAGGCTTAAATTAACACTGATGTGGAGATGCCGGTGTTGGACTGGGGTAAGTGCAGTAAGAAGTCTTACAACACCAGGTTAAAGTCCAACAGGTTTGTTTCAAACACGAGCTTTCGGAGCCCTGCTCCTTCCTCAGGTGAATGAAGAGGTATGGTCCAGAAACATTTATAGAGACAAAGTAAGAGATGCCAGACAATGCTTGGAATACGAGCATTTGCGGGTAATCAAATCATGATAGATCCAGAGATAGGGGGTGATCCCAGGTTAAAGAGGTGTGAATTGTCTCAAGCCAGGACAGTTGGTAGGATTTTGCAAGTCCAGGCCAGATGGTGGGGGGTGAATGTAATGCAACATGAATCCAAGATCACGGTTGAGGCCGCATACCTGCGTGCGGAACTTAGCTATAAGTTTTTGCTCGGCAATTCTGCGTTGTCGCGTGTCCTGAAGAACGCCTTGGAGAACGCTTACCCGGAGATCAGAGGCTGAATGCCCTTGACTGCTGAAGTGTTCCCTGACTGGAAGGGAACGTTCCTGCCTGATGATTGTCGCACGATGCCCGTTCATTCGTTGTCGCAGTGCCTGCATGGTCTCGCCAATGTACCACGCTTCAGGACATCCTTTCCTGCAGCGGATGAGGTAGACTACATTGGTTGAGTCACACGAGTATGTACCGCGTACCTGGTGGGTGGTGTTTCCACGTGTAATGTTGGTATCCATGTCGATGATCTGGCATGTCTTGCAGAGATTGCCCTGGCAGGGCTGTGTGGTGTCGTGGTCGCTGTTCGGAAGGCTGGGTAATTTGCTGCAAACAATGGTTTGTTTGAGCTTGCGCGGTTGTTTGAAGGCAAGTAGTGGGGGTGTGGGAATGACCTTGGCAAGATGTTGTAAGACTTCTTACTAAATTAACACTGCAATGAAGTTACTGTGAAAAGCCCCTAGTCGCCACATTCCGGCGCCTGTTCGGGTACACAGAGGGAGAATTCAGAATGTCCAATTCACCGAACAGCACGTCTTTCGGGACTTGTGGGTGGGAACTGGAGCACCCGGAGGAAACCCACGCAGACAGGGGGAGAACGTGCAGACTCCGCACAAGCCCAAGCCGGCAATCGAACCGGGGTCCCTGGTACTGTGAAGCAATACCGCGCTAACCGCTGTGCGCCCGTGATCACTATCCTCTTCACAGCTCGCATTATTTTGTATGTTTTGTGCCATGTGCAAATTTTGAAAGTGTGTCCTGTGCACCCAATTAAGAAATACCAAGAAAAGCT
This sequence comes from Scyliorhinus canicula, assembly GCF_902713615.1. Taxonomy (NCBI): domain Eukaryota; kingdom Metazoa; phylum Chordata; class Chondrichthyes; order Carcharhiniformes; family Scyliorhinidae; genus Scyliorhinus; species Scyliorhinus canicula. The sequence goes on along the minus strand of NC_052152.1, from coordinate 14,210,072 downwards.
AGGTCCTATTGTCGACTTTGGGGGAACCTTCCTCCAGTCTGAAAAACAGCCTGTGCTCTGCTCCCTGCCATTCACTCAACTTTATAACCACATTCAGAAAATAGGTTAAATTAGTTTAGGGGAATTTGTTGGTTCTGTATGGTAATATAAAACAAGGAACGGCAAACTTGGATTATGTTTATTTTCACGTGGACCAAGGTACAGTGAAAAGAATTTTTCTGCGAGCAGCTCAACAGATCATTAATAATCGGGCAACACTAGGTATACAATGTAACTACATAACCGGCATCAGGTGAAGCATGCAGGGGTGTAGTGTTAATGAGGTCAGTCTATAAGAGGGTTGTTTCGAGGTCTGGTAACAGCGGGGAAGAAGCTGTTTTTGAGTCTGTTCGTGCGTGTTCTCAGACTTTTGTATCTCCTGCCCGATGGAAGAGGTTGGAAGAGTGAGTAAGCCGGGTGGGAGGGGTCTTTGATTATTCTGCCCGCTTTCCCCAGGCAGAGGGAGGTGTAGATGGAGTCCATGGATGGGAGGCAGGTTTGTGTGATGGACTGGGCTGTGTTCACGACTCTCTGAAGTTTATTGCAGTCTTGGGCCGAGCAGTTGCCATACCAGGCTGTGATGCAGCCAGATAGGATGCTTTCTAAGGTGCATCTGTAAAAACCAGCAGCCAGTCTCACATCCCTCCTGGCTTTTACTTATTTTTTTGCAGGATGCGGATATCGCTGGCTAGGTCAGTATTTGTTGCCATCCCGAATTGCCGTAGAGACAGTGGTGGTGTGTCACGTTCTTGAACTGCTGAGTCCCTGAGGTGTAGGTACACCCACTGTGCTGTTGGGGAGGGGGTTTCTATGATTCTGGCAGTGAAGGAACGGCTCAATTCCGGTGCCAGGGTTGGTACGTGGTGGTTGGTCCAATTTGTTCCACTGTAGTAGTTTGGTACAACTGAATGGCTTGTTAGGCCATTTAAGAAACAACCACATTGCTATAGGTGAGCCAGGCTGGGTCAGAGTAGACAATTTCCTTCCCTGAAGGAAAACTACAATCAACAGCAGTATCCATTACTGTGAATCACGTTTAATTCCAGATTTATTAACTCATTACATTGAAATCTTCCCACCATAGTGTTGGAGGTTCAACCATTTCCCACAGAATACTAGCTCGGGCTCTGGACTACACGTCCACTGACATTGCATTATGCCCTTGCCTTAACTCTTCCGCGATATCAAATGCCTAAAAACTTTAGCTACCGAGGTGGATTAGTGAAGGTGAAATTGTTCTGCTTTGAGCAAAATAGGTTAAGAAGAGATTTGATAGAGGCGTTCAAAATCATAGAACATAAAACAGTACAGCACAGTGCAGGCCCTTCAGCCCATGATGTTGTGCTGACCATTTATCCTAATCTAAGATCAACCTAACCTACACCCCTTCAATTTACTGCTGTCCATGTGTCTGTCTAAGAGTCGCTTAAATGTCCCTAATGACTCTGACTCCACCACCTCTGCTGGCAGTGCATTCCACACACCCACCACTCTCTGTGTAAAGAACCTACCTCTGACACCTCCCCTTTACTTTCCTCCAATCACCTTAAAATTATGTCCCCTCGTGACAGCCATTTCCACCCTGGGGAAAAGTCTCTGGGTATCCACTCTATCCATGTATCTCATCACCTTGTACACCTCTATCAAGTCACCTCTCTGCCTTCTTCGCTCCAGTGAGAAAAGCCCTAGCTCCTTCAACATTTCTTAATAAGACATGCCCTCCAGTCCAGGCAGCATCCTAGTAAATCTCTTCTGTACCCTCTCCAAAGCATCCACATCCTTCTTATTATGAGGCGACCAGAACTGGACACAATATTCCAAGTGTGGTCTAACTAGAGTTTTATAAAGCTGCAACAAAACCTCGCAGCTCTGAAAGGCAGCAACCAATGTGTGCACAGCACGGTCCCACAAACAGCAAATGAATAAATGACCAAAGCTTCTAGTTTTAACGGTGTTTATTGAGGGATGAGTATTGAGCAAGTAGCTAGGGAGAATTCATTGAAGAAGTAACGTGGGATCGTTAACACCCAGCAGAGGGCAAACAGGGACTTAGTTTCATATCGCACCAGGAAGATAGCACCACATTGGAGAGCCAGCCGACAATATGTGCTCAAGCTTCTAGTCTGCAGCTTGAATTCACGACCTTCTGTCTCACTGGCAAGATATCTACCAACTGAGCCATGCCCGACAACGATGAGAGTTTTGCTTGAGCTGGCAGCAAATAGGTGATACGTCAACAGGCAGCACTCATTCTTGTGCAAGGTACATAGTACATACTATGATAGGATAGTGTTATAATCCCAATGGAGGTCCCAGGATAAGGACTACATGATTTCCCATGACCTCCCAGGAAGATGAACATCCCCTTTAAGGCAGGCAGGTCTTCCCCTTTAAGGGGGCAGGGTTTCCCCTTTACAAGGAGAGCCCCAGTGGTATAAAAACCCCGTCTTCTTAGCTGTAGGTCAGCGAAGAAGACCCTAAGGGGAGTGGCGGAGTATTGTGATTGTATCGAAATAAACATTATTCTGTAATTTCTACTTCTGTCTCTGCGTTCTGCCGACTGTAGATTCAAATGGTGGCATGGTAGCCCAGTGGTTAGCACTGTTGCTTCGCAGCTCCAGGTTCCCGGATTCAATTCCCAGCTTGGATCACTGTCTGTGCGGAGTCTGCACGTTCTCCCCGTGTCTGCGTGGGTTTCCTCCGGGTGCTCCGGTTTCCTCCCACAAGTACCGAAAGACGTGCTGTTAGGTGAATTGGACATTCTGAATTCTCCCTCTGTGTACCCGAACAGGCGCCGGAGCGTGGCGACGACGGGCTTTTCACAGTAACTTCATTGCGGTGTTAATGTAAGCCTACTTGTGACAAACAATACAGATTAATATTATGTTAAAAACAAATCTCACTTTTGTGAATTATGCGCACAACTATAAGCTCGGCTGCGACATTTTGTGGACGGGGCTGCTCCTTGGGTGGAAATGCCCAAGGGTGGCAAAGTGGATCAGCTGTGGCTCAATTGGACGCACTCTGGCTTCTGTTATGCCAAGGTTTTGGATTCAAGCCCCTGTCCTGGGCTTGAATACATAAAACAAAACTGACACTCCAGTGTGGCACTGAGGGAGAGCTACACTGTAGGAAGTTGCATGTTAGCTGAGATATTAAATTGAGGTCCCATCTGCCATCTCAACTGGATGTAAAAGATTCCATGGCACTATTTTGATTAAGAGCACGGGAGTTATCCTCAGTTTCTTGGCCAATATCTATCCCTCAATCAACAAACACTGATTACCTGCTCACTGTCAAGCTGTTACTCACATCCATCCAGTGTTGACGGAATATGGTTGTTAGTCTGCGGAGCCTACACAACCAGAGCTGAATCCACCACATGCACAAACTCTGGGCTGAACATCCAGTGAGGCCTCTGCTTAAGATGGAAACTCCTGAGCATGTAGCATTCACCTTCGTAAAACAGCGTAGAATCTGCAACAATTTGGATTTTCATAGCACCTTTTTCATTGTAAACCATCCCAAGGTGCCTCACAAGAGGATGACGAAACACAACTTGGCACCAACCAAGACTTGGTAAATGGTTTGAAGGAGTGTCTTGAGGGAGGAGGGAGAGGGACAGCCATCAGGAGTTCAAGATTTTAGGGCCCAGATAATTGCGGGAGGGGAGGAGTGATGAGATGGTGTGATTTAAGATACAGGCAATGGTGTTCTAGGTATTTTCAAGTTTGCCGAGGCTATCAGTAGAGTATCTAGAGAACAGATGGGCGGCATGGTAGCGTTGTGTTGCTTCACAGTGCCAGGGTCCCAGGTTCGATTCCGGTTTGGGTCACTGTCTGTGCGGAGTCTGCACGTTCTCCCCGTGTCTGCGTGGGTTCCCTCCGGGGGCTCCGGTTCCCTCCCACAGCCCAAAGATGTGCAAGTTAGGTGGATTGGCCATGCTAAATTGCCCATAGTGTCCAAAAATGAGGGGTTACTGGGTTACAGGGATAGGGTGAAGATGTGGTCTTAAGTAGGGTGCTCTTTCCAAGTGCAGGTGCAGACTTGACGGGCCGAATGGCCACTTCTGCACCATTATAAATTCTATAATGAACATTCAGGGTTGTGTTGATAATTAGCAAGTGACACCTAAGTGTCAGGCATATAGACAACAGGAAAGAATCGAGCCTTCCTTGATGCACAACAGCAGTACCATCACTGAATCCCCCACCATCGACATCCTGGGAATTACCATCGATCAACTAAACCAGCCATATAAATACAGTGACTACTGGAGCAGGTCAGAAGCTGGGAATTCTGCAGAGAATAACTCATGCCCTGACTCCCCCAATCTGCCCACAATCTACAACACTCAAGTGAGGTTTGTGATGGGATACTCTCCACTTGCCTGGGTGAGTGCGGCTCCCACAACACTCAAAAGGATCAGGACCATCCAATTGGTGAGGCCACAGCCTGGAGGGCTGTTGCGGTTTTGGTCTTCTTATTTAATGTCAGATCTAATGGCATTGGAGGCAGTTCAGAGGAGGATCACTCGACTGAACTTGGAATGAGAGCGTTGCCTTATGAGGAAACGTTGGACAGTTTGGGCCCATGTCCATTGGAGTTTCAAGGAATAGGAGGCAATCTTATTGAAACATGTAAAATCCTGAGGGATCTTGATAAGATGGATGCTGAGAGGATGTTTCCCCTAATGAAAGGCACTCCTGTCTCCCATTTAAGATCAGGATGTGGAGAATTATTTTCTCTCAGAGGGTCGTCAATCTGTCGAATTTGATTCCCCGGGGAGCAGTGGAGGCAAGAGTACTGAATATTTTTGAAGCTGTGTTTGTCGTGTTCTGTATTCTGGGATAACCACCGGCTGCAACTGGATGTAGCTTTAACCAAAAGATACTCCAGACCTTGAAGTTAATTCAATTTGATTTATTGAACCAGTAGCACAGTTAGCACAGTTCTCTATGAGTTCAAATCTCTGCTAACCTAAGTGTGGTTACTCTGTCTGACTGAACCAGATTATCTCTTAGCCACGTGCTGGAGGTGTGATACTGTACATACACCCTGACTCACTCTGTAGATGTTCATCAGTGGAAAGAGGCGGAGTGTGAGTGCCTCATGCCTTTAATAGTGAGATACCACCCCTGAGTATCCTGCCTGCTCATTGGCCGTGTCCTGTTCTCTTTGTTCAGCAGCTGCCTGTCTGTGCCTGTCTGTATTTCATTATCTGCATGCCTGCATATCATGACAGAGTTAGAAGGTTTCTTGGTTGACAAGAGGGTTAGAGGGCACGGGGGTATTAGGGATGGAGAATAAATATTGTATAAACATTTAAGATCCTGAGGAAAGATGACCGAGTGGAAGCTGAGGGATGTTTCCCCTTGTTGGGGAGACCGGAACGAGGGGACACAGTTTAAAAATAAGGGATGGGATTCGCCGCCCCACCAGATCCGTTTTCTGGCAAGTGCACCCCTGCCGGCAGCAGGATCTTACCTCTCGGCAGCCGGCCAATGGGGTTTCCCATTGCGGCCACCCCCACGCCATTGGGAATTCTGCGGCTGTAAGTGCGCTGCCGGCGAAGCGGAGGATCCCCCCCCGATGGAGAACTCCTCCCAAGGGATCTCCCATTTCAGATAGAAATGAGGAGAACTTTTTTCTCTTCCAGTGTTTTAAGTCTTCCTCAGAGACCGGTAGTGGTAGGATCATTGAATATTTTTCAGGCAGAGGCAGATAGACTGACAGGCAAGTCAAAGTGTCTCAGATTAGGCAGGATAGAGCTGTTGAAGCCACAATCAGAGGATCTAGGATTTCATTGAATGGCAGGGCTGGCTGGAGGGGCCCATTGGCCTACTCCTGCTCCTAATTTTCATGTTCATACATTCATATAGATGCAGTCTCACCATATTCCGTGGTGGAAAATGACAGAAAGAGTCAATTGAACTCAACTGGTCTATGTCGGTATTCATCCAAGGCTCCTTCCATTTCAATGACCTCTTCCCACAGGAGCTCCCAATCACCTCCCCAAGCCCACAGCTCTTTGCTCCCTCATCATTGCAGCAAAGCTCTCTTTAAGTGGATCAGCGCCGCATGCGTCAGGTATTGACTGAATGTCTGCCAAGTCCCATGTCCCATTTGCTGGTTCCCAGGACCTGTTCTAATATCAATTGAAAGGTTGTATGAATATTTCAGTGGACCAACTATGTAGATTCAGTGGGATTTGCTGCCCTTCATTCCAGAATCTTGTGGAATTCACACAGTGTGATATTAGCCATGAGTTTGTGGACAACTTCATATGACTCCCCAATCTCCCAGAGTGCTAGTGCACCCTTACAGCATTTTGAGTTTTAGAAACTGAATGATTTTCATTTCTTCTTCGCTCTATATTAGCAAATCAATATGAGAAACTTTTATTGAAACAAGGGACAGGAAATTTAATAAGTTTATCATTGCTGTCATGTCTGGTAGCTGATAACTGACTATTAGTTCTGTACGTACACAGTGCATGGTGGGAAAACTACACTGTCAAAAATGTACATCTTTCGAATGAGACCTTAAACAAAGGCTTGTCTTCTATCTTGAGTGGCCGCAAAAGATCCCATGGTTCTGCTTTGAAAAAGAACAGGAGAGTTCTCCCGAGTGCCCTGACCAGCATTCACCCTTCAACTGACACCATTAAGGGTGGCAAGGTGGCTCAATGGTTTGCACCGCTGCCTCGTAGCGCGGAGGACTCGGGTTCGATCCCAGCCCCGGGTTACTGTCCGTGTAGAGTTTGCACATTCTCCCCGCCTCTGTATCCCTACAACCCAAAGATGTGTAGGGTAGGTCAATCGGCCACGCTAAATTGCCCCTTTATTGGAATATTTTTTTAAAAAGTAAATTATCCGATGTTTGTGGGAGGAAACTGCATAAACTGTCTGTTTCTTTTTCAACATTACAGCAGTAACCACAGTTTAGAAGTACTTCATTGGTTGTAAAAAAAAAAGTTGGCATGTCTTTAAAGCCATGAAATATGCAACATAAATGTAACTCTTTTTTCTGAACTGCTAAAGCATTTGCCACGGGCTTAGTGGCCCTCTCCATCAATGAGGACTGCTAATGTGAGATTGGAAAGATCCTGAGAGGTGTGAGAGTAGTTGATATTCTCAGACATATTGTCAGACCAGAGCAGAGGGAATGGGATTTGTCTGGTTAGTTGTTCTGTACCTGAGAGTGCATGACCATAATCTCAATGAGCTGAATTCACACAGTGTGATATCAGTCATGAGTTTGTTGATGACTTCATATGACTCCCCGATCTCAATGACACCACTTACCTGGTTGTTTTGAACATTTATTTTTGCCTCGGAACGAGAAGTGAGAATTTCTTCTGAATGTTCAAAATTTTTTAAAGGAATGTCCCTCCGCCTTTCTCTGACTTGTCGAACACCAAGCTAGAAAATGGTCAGATAGCTGCTTGTGAAAGTTTTACACAGATGTGGACAGAGGTTAGGGAACGACCCCATCATTCCATCCTCTCAACAGGCTGTTGTCCTGATCAGGCTTTAACCCAGAAAAGCCAAGATACATTTCTTTGCCACCTTATCCCCTCACCTGCATTTTTCCCCTGCAGGCATGGGGACCCCACTGGGAAGCTGATTCGCAGCCTCAGAAATTCAATCATCGCAAATCTTGCCCTGGTCAGAAGAATGTCATCCGTGGGATCAAGGTTAATCATAGCTACTCTCGTTCAATATTAAGGAGAGGTTTTACTGTGTGTGTTCTGCTCTATGTGTTTCACGGCAATGCATCTTCTCTGTTCGGAGATTAAATAGACGAGGGAGAAACTTTGACAAGGAAGCTGAATTGCCAAATCCTGCTCCTATGATCTATCTTCAAAAATTGATTTGTTGTGCGCCACTGACATTTATTGGTCATTCCTCATTGCTCTTCAGAAGATGGTAGCAGGGATTATTGTACCCCTTCAGTCTATGTGGGAAGCGCTCACCTAATGGGCCAATTCTCATTCCGCACTAAATCTGTGTCGAAAAGAAAGATGCATTTAAGTTCAGTTTCCAGCATCCGCAGTAATGTTTTTATGCAGTTAAGTCGTGTCTGCCGAGGCCCCAAAGTGCTGAATAGTTAATGACGTACTTTGAGTCACTGTTGCAATACATCTCAGGAGGACAGCCAGGAACTAGGCTGACCGCCAAAATTAATTAATAATATAATTAATCATCGCTTATTGTCACAAGTAAGCTTCAGTGAAGTTACTGTGAAAAGCCACGAGTCGCCACGTTCCAGCACCTGTTTGGGGAGGCCGGTACGGGAATTGAACCCGCGTTGCTGCCTTGGTCTACATTACAAGCTAGCTGTTTAGCCCACTGTGCTAAACCAGCCCTTTCAAATGGGGGTCCTCATCAGGCTTTTCAAAGGAGCCCACCACTGTACCTCTATCACTCAAAAACCTACTGTGCCCAAAGATTAGAAATAAAAAGCACCACCTCCACATGTGATTATGCCAGATGTTCTGTTTCTGTGCTGTGTATTCTGTGCAAATCTGCTTGTCCTATATCTCCTGTGTCTAACTATTTTTGCAGAAGTGGCACAGCACAAAAGGAATGTAATGTTCCAAAGGGATTGGTCTGTTCTTGTCATTTTCTTTCACTTTCCATCTGCTTTTGTAAGAATTCCAGGAAACATCTTAATGCCCAAGGACTGTAGTCCGTACAATCCCCACAGTGTAGAAGGGGGCCATTCTCATCATGTCTGCACCAACCCTATGAAAGAACAACCTTTCTAGGCGCTGTTCCCCACCCTATCCCGTAACTCTGCTCACTGATCATGGCCAATCCAGTTAACCTGCACATCCATGGCCTGTGGGGGGAAACCGGAGCACCCGGAGGAAACCCACACAAGTATGAGGTGAATGAGCAAACTACACACAGTCACCCAAGACCGGAATGGAACCAGGGTTCCTGGTGCTGTCATTCAGCCAGTCCATAGATAGATAAATAGATAGAACATAGAACATAGAACACTACAGCGCAGTACGGGCCCTTCGGCCCTCGATGTTGCGCCGACCTGTGAAACCATCTGAAGCCTATCTGACCTACACTATTCCATTTTCATCCATATGTCTATCCAGTGACCACTTAAATGCCCTTAAAGTTGGCGAGTCTACTACTGTTGCAGGCAGGGCGTTCTACTACTCTCTGAGTAAAGAAACTGCCTCTGACATCTGTCCTATATCTATCACCCCTCAATTTAAAGCTATGTCCCCTCGTGTTGGTCATCACCATCCGAGGAAAAAGACTCTCACTGTCCACCCTATCTAACCCTCTGACTATCTTATATGTCTCTATTAAGTCACCTCTCAGCCTTCTCCTCTCTAACGAAAACAACCTCAATTCCCTGAGCCTTTCCTCGTAAGACCTTCCCTCCATACCAGGCAACATCATAGTAAATCTCCTCTGAACCCTTTCCAAAGCTTCCACATCCTTGTTTCCAGACAACGTAATTCTCAAGCATCAGGAATACATTATCATCCCCGGTCGCACCAAAGGGCGATAATAGTCATTTTATAGCAAGAGATCCTGTGAAAAGTGCCCAGACAGAATTGGGGATTCCACCTTCCACTTGGAATATACAAAGAATGGGCTAAAAAGCCAGCTGGAAATGTGTGCTCTGTGAGGCCAAGTGCTGGAAAGTGAACAGAAGAAAAATCTAGCAAGCATGCACAGCGCCTTGATATATTTCAAATCTCTCCCTGACCGCTCCAGTCAGCAAAATGATCACAGCTGAAAAGTGAACTGGGAAGCTTTTGCGTCAACCAACAGAACACTGGAATTGAAGAATCAGCCACCTGCCTGCTGAAGCCAACTCGACTGGAGCCTTGAAATTGACTGTTCGCCTGCTGGAATCTCGAATCATAAGGGCTGTAAGCTTCATCATCTATCGCCTGCGAGCCAACGCCTGTTCCATATGCATTTTTAGAAAGTATTTACTTACTTTAGACTAAGTTCTTACTTTTAACCTGCATGAATGTGCATGCATGTGTTTTATTATTCTTTCCTTGCCTTTTAGAGGTTAATAAACTCTTTAACACAAGAAATCCTAGTTAAATTCCCGTACCAGCCTCCCCGGACAGGCGCCGGAATGTGGCGACTAGGGGCTTTTCACAGTAACTTCATTGAAGCCTACTCGTGACAATAAGCGATTTTCATTTCCTTTTAAGCATATATATCGGGTCTGGAGGAAGGCATCTGTATAAAGGTATCGTTTTTAGATTAAATCTTGTTGCTACCAACAGAGAGAGTTGAATAAAGACAGGAAGCCAGCTCATTCCTCATCACCCCGGTTTGTAACAATTTCGGGGAGGGGGTTTGCAACAGTTTGGGGACAGTGATAAATTGAGGGATCTCGCCCGGATCACCAACTTTGGGGAAATTCCCCTGGGGGGGGGGGGTGTTCCGAACAATATACAGAGAAAAGGGCAGAAGTACTTGCATTTCTGTAGCACCTTTCACAGCCTCAGGGCATCCCAAAGCACTTTACAATGGATGAATTACTTTTGTGGTGCAATCACTGTTATAATGCAGGCGGCAGCCGATTTGCACACACCAGGCTCCCACAGTCAACAACTTGATAATGACGAAATAATCTGTTTGTTCTCGGGATGCTGACTGGGGTAGAAATATTGACCAGCTCACCGGGGGCGACTCCCCTGCTTCCCTGCTCTTCTTTTTTGGATAAGTGTCATTGTTTTTTTTTTCATTGACCTGAGAGGGAAAAAACACAACCCCTCTGACAGCACAGCACTCCCTCAATACTGCACCAAAATCTCAGACAAGACATTTGTGCTCTGGCGTGGGATTTGAACCCATAACCTTCTGACTCAGAGGCAAGACTGCTAGTGACAGACAAAAAGGCAGGCAGACAGATAAGTTTTGCTGTGTATAGCCCAAAAGCTTCCTGAGGTGGTGGTGTAGTGGTGTTGTCGTTGGACTAGTAATCTGAAGGTAATGCGCTGGGGAGCTGGTTTCAAATCCCTATCGCAGCAAATGGTGAAATTTGAATTCAGTGAAAGTCGAATGATGACCGTGAAAGCATTGTCGATTATCGTAAAAACCCATCTGGTTCACTAATGTCCTTTAGGGAAGGAAATCTGCCACCCTGACCTGGTCAGATCTACAAGTGACACCAGATCCGCAACAACATGGCTAATTCTTTAAAAAGCCCTCTGAAATGGCAATAATAACTGGCCCAGCCAGCGCTGCCCACATCCCGTGAATGAATTAAAAAAAGGTGCTTAGCTGCAAAGACTGATCATGGTGCTTCTACACCGAGCAGAAAGAGCCAATTTCCCTCCTGGTGCTGAAAATAAAAAGAAGCTACAGACAGGGTTAGATGTAAAGTGGGGGGGGAGGGAGGGTTGTGTGGAACCTAAATGGCAGCATTGATCGCTTGGGCCGAATCAGCAATCGCTATGCTGTAGATTCTAAAATGTGCATTGCTGAAAATCTGAAATAAAAAAGGAAAATGCTGGAAACACACAGGAGGCAGAGCTGACGATTCAGCTTGGTGACCTTTCCTCGGGAAGGAAATAATCACCATCCTGTTTTTGTATTAACTGGGCGATGGAATTAACCTCAATTTTTCATGAACATTGCGGTCCTCTCAGCCTACCATGAAACTGCTAGATGCACAATTCACCCGGGTCACAAACATCCGCCCCCTGGGGCATTTTAAATCCACTGAATTGACAGGCAGGTTACAGGTCGAGCTCCTGTTGTACGTTCTGCCACTTTGATGACTGACACTCAGCTGATGATGAAACACGGCGTGTATCAGTATGGTAGCACCGCGGTTAGCACTGTTGCTTCACAGCAGCAGGGTCCCAGGTTCGATTCCCAGCTGGGTCACTGTCTGTGCGGAGTCCGCACATTCTCCCCGTGTCTGCGTGGGTTACATCCGGGTGCTCCGGTTTCCTCCCACAAGGCCCGAAAGATGTGCTGTTAGGTGAACTGGACATTCTGAATTCTCCCTCTGCGTACCCGAACAGGCGCCTGAATGTGGTGACTAGGGGCTTTTCACTGTAACCTCATTGCAGCATTAATGTTAGCCCACTTGTGACAATAAAGATGATTAATTATCTCTTTGCTTTCCATGAGCCAATGCCTTGAGACCTGCTCCCAATGACTGATCAAGGAAGCCAGGCGATTATGAAGAATAAATATTTAACTTCTCTTTAAGTTGATTTCTTTTTTAAAAGAAATGAAATTGCCATCCGACTGCCAATTCTGCAAGGAGAGAAAAAACAACTGGATTAAATCAAGGTGAGAAATCACAATAGTTCTGGGGGAATGAATGTGGCTTCAAAGGTCATCTCGTAAAATGTTTACTGTACAATAATGTTGGCTTATGATGGGCAATTCTGAAGTCAGCAGTTTTGTTCCAAGAAGGTCATTTTTATATTGTGGAGTGATTGTAGCTGATGACTTGATGAAAAAAGCTGCACTACCCAACTTAGCATTTATTTAACTGCCGGAGAGGGCAGGCGAGCCATCGAGAGCGAGTCACCCTTCCGTGAGTTTGGAGTGCTGGGAATTCAGTTTGTTTTTTGTTTCCCTCGACTTATTCATTATACGATATGAACATTGTTTTATTCTCTGGCCTATAAGAGAGCTTTTGAGCGGCACTGAAGTGTACCTTTTTTGTGGATTATAGATTGCTTTTTTTCTTTTTGTTTCTGCCTTGCTTCCTGTTTTATATTGAATTATGAGTTGATGCAATCTGTCTGTTTGGATCACATCAGCGCCAGAAGCAATTTCTGCCAACAGCTGGGTGAGGGTTTTGATTTCTAACGAGCGGGCCAGCAGAATCCCGACAAATTCGGCTGTAAACCTCTGCTGAATGATTCGCGGACTAAGTGCAATTAGTTTCCTATCAAGGCCCGCACCTGAAAATGCCATCACTGACTGCAAACGTGGGGTGCCTTGTACTGGCCGCATTAGAACAGAGGTTCAGTAGTGTTATGGGCCAGGGTTTAGAGAACCCCAAAGTGTATCATGGAGTTCACCTGACCCACAACTTTTAATAGATTGTGGTATGAGGAGCACACGGCCCACTTTACAGGTGTGGTAACAGTAATTTTTAAAGAAAAACAATGTTTATTCTATGAACTCAAGTTAACCTTTTTTAAAACATACAGTGAACATCGTAGCAACCATAAATTCAAATACAACCTCCAAAGAGTACAACACTAAGTAATCCGTAACCTTTCCTTTTAACATCCGTAAGATATTTACCAGAAGCACATCAGGTTTAAATTCACTACTGAGAACAGTTATCACTCGGAATTCACCAAATGGTCAAGAGATACTCTTTACATGGCAGAGAGAACAACGGTACACCTTCTCTGGTTGGCTGCAACTCCAACACTAAAACGAAACCAAAGAAACACAGTCACACCCAAGCTTTTCTCAAAGTGAAACTAAAAGGTGACAGACAGTCAGGCTCCACCCACACTCTGACACCACTGCAGTAACTTGAGCAGACAAACATTTCTTAAAGTGACATTACCATGACAGTAGGAACAGAAAAGGGGACAATACGCCGCACTGAGCATCTCTGCTCGGAGTTAAACCATTCAATTTCACCAGGAGCAACTCAGCTCCATGTACCTGCCTTTGCCCCATCGCTTACTGAGCAAAGGTTTTGGGGGATGATTTTCACAGGATACTTTTGACGCTGAAGAGATAGCCAAAGTGCACTCTTCAGTTGTAATGCCAGTTTTGTCGAAATTCAGCTCAAGGTGCCACCACTGCAAAGGGGCTGAAGTCAATTGGATGGAATGCTCACCTGGAGGTTTGTTAATCATGGATGGCACGGTGGGACAGCGGTTAGCACTTGTGCTTCACAGCTCCAGGGTCCCGGGTTCAATTCCGGCCTTGGGTGACTGTCCGTGTGGAGTTTGCACATTCTCCCCGTATCTACGTGGATTTCCTCCGGGTGCTGCGGTTTCCACCCATATTCCAAAGATGTGCAGGTTAGGTGGATTGGTCATGCTAAATTGCCCCTTAGTGTCCAAAATGTTGGGTCTGGTTATTGGGTTACAGGGATAGGGTGGAGGCATAGGCTTAAGTGGGGTGCTCCTACCAAGGGCTGGTGCAGACTCGATGGGTCGAATGGCGTCCTTCTGCACTGTAAATTCTATGATCCTTAAATGTGGCGCCAACAATTACACACAAAGACTCGAATCGGTACAAGAGAGGCTTTAATACAGTGAGATGCTATTCCTTCGGCTGCAGCTGTAGAATGGCATCTCAGGGAAACTTATGAATATTTATACTGCTCCCTGTGGGCGGAGCTAGCCGGCAGGGGCTTACCGGAAAACCTGTAATACAGGTACTGTCGTACAACCCCTAATGCAAGCACACACATATATGTATACAGTGGTAGATCACCACATTAAGCAGCTGACTGGCACTTCAAATGGCTGTTAACATTCATTAAAGAGTCTGAACGGAATTTGCTGGTTAGTAAGTCAACTAATGCCCCTCTCCTATCAACAGCTAGCATTTTGAGAGTACACATGGTGTTGATGTCAATATCGATACTACTGAAAGGGTATTTAATGGGATAATCACCATTTTGTGGTTCATTATCGCCGGAGCTTTGACAAGGGCCTTTGAAACATCTCGGGAAACTTTCTGGGATACTTTGCCAAGACCCTATCAACACGTGAGCAACATTTATTCCAGAGATTCTCTGATGACTTCACCTAAAAGTATTGAGTGCTGTGCTATTCCATCTTATTTGATACCTTGTAGGAATGAGGAAGAGTAAGGGAGTGCTCTGTTATCAATATCTTTGGCTTCATTGGCCTTGACAATGTGAGACTAGGCAGCGCAGCTGTAATAACCAGCACTGGACATACGGCTGGGGATCATTGGTTCCCTGTGCTCCTCGAAGTACCAGTTCCCCCCATTAGTGGTGGGATAGCTTACCCATATTTGTATTAAATGTCAGCCAATGTGGAACCGACTGACAGAGAGTGAGGTTTAACGTGTTGTTTAAATAAATGTATTTTATTTACTCGCTGTGGACAACTCGTGCCTTACTAAAGCAGCATTGAGCTTCTTCACCAATGGCTCTTTCTACTGCTCCACGGAGTACATGCGTGGAATATTGCTATTCATTAGTGCACCAGGGACGTGAGCAATATCTTGTTCAGAAGAGCGAATTAACTTGCTAAATTCACAACCGACCCCCAGAGTCAGACAGGCAGAGCTGTGGGTTCCGTTGCCATCACAGGAACAAGTGCAAGTGAAAAGGAAAATTGACTGCACACAAGTGGAATTGAGAGCAGCCAGCAGCATTCATAAACACGCATGGATCTGATTCCCTGAATGTGCAGCTGGTATATGATCTCCAGCCTGCTTAGGGTGTCCCGCACAGATGCAGGAGGTAAAGGGGTCACTGGCAGAAGGGAGGGAGAGCGGCAGGGCACCCTTCTGACCAAGCTCCGAGGATGCCTGGCTGCCAATCCTCCTCACTGCTTATGCATGTCGGCACCTCCTTGACATCTAGAGTAGAAGGCACATCTGGAGCAAGGTTGTGGTGCCCCATCCCCCTCTGGCCTAGTGACTGCTGCATTGCACTCACGGCTAGAGCAATGGATTGTAGGTACAAGCACAAATCCGGCAGCCACTGTGTGTTCTGCTGGTCAGCTGGGCGAAGGCTGTCTCTCCCTCCTGCCGCAAGAACTTGCAGTCGGGAACCAAAGGAATTTGCCGATGGTTTTGCACAATCCTTTTTTCTCAACGTCATTAATCCCGTATGCCCATTGGTGACTAGCAGCCCGGAAGCTTCCTCACTGGCTGGCTGTGGTATTTCAGTCACTCCACCTGAACATGCTCAGTCCTGGTCCTCTCCAGCAAGTTGTGCAGCCTCCTCCTCTAAAAGGTGGTCTGGATTTGAATAATGGGGAAACCTCCTCATGTCAGACTAGGTTCCCACTGAGCGGTTCTCCTGCATTGAGACCGAGTACCGAACATAAGAACTAGGAGCAGGAGTAGGCCACATGGCCCCTCGAGCCTGCTCCGCCATTCAATGAGATCATGGCTGATCTTTTGTGGATTCAGCTCCACTTTCCGGCCCGAACACCATAAGCCTTAATCCCTTTATTCTTAAAAAAACTATCTATCTTTATCTTAAAAACATTTAATGAAGGAGCCTCAACTGCTTCACTGGGCAATAAATTCCATAGATTCACAAACCTTTGGGTGAAAAAGTTCCTCCAAAACTCAGTCCTAAATCTGCTTCCCCTTATTTTGAGGCTATGTTCCCTAGTTCTGCTTTCACCCGCCAGTGGAAAGAACCAGTCCGCATCTATCCTATCTATTCCCTTCATAATTTTATATATTTCTATAAGATCCACCCACATCCTTCTAAATTCCAATGAGTACAGTCCCAGTCTACTCAACCTCTCCTCGTAATACAACCCCTTCAGCTCTGGGATTAACCTAGTGAATCTCCTCTGCACACCCTCCAGTGCCAGTACGTCCTTTCTCAGGTATGGAGACCAAAACTGAACACAATGCTCCAGGTGTGGCCTCATTAACACCTTATACAATTGCAGCATAACCTCCCTAGTCTTAAACTCCATCTATCTAGCAATGATGGAAAAAACTCCATTTGCCTTCTTAATCACCTGTTGCACCTGTAAATCAACTTTTTGTGACTCATGCACTAGCACACCCAGGTCTCTCTGCACAGCAGCATGTTTTAATATTTTATCATTTAAATAATAATCTCTTTTGCTGTTATTCCTACCAAAATGTATAACCTCACATTTGTCAACATTGTATTCCATCTGCCAGACCCTAGCCCATTCACTTAACCTATCCAAATCCCTCTGCAGACTTCCAGTATCCTCTGCACTTTTTGCTTTACCACTCATCTTAGTGTCGTCTGCAAACTTGGACACATTACACTTGGTCCCCAACTCCAAATCATCTATGTAAATTGTGAACAATTGTGGGCCCAACACGGATCCCTAATGGACACCACTAGCTGCTGATTGCCAACAAGAGAAACACCCATTAATCCCCACTCTTTGCTTTCTATTAATATTAACCAATCCTCTATCCATGCTACTACTTAACCCTTAATGCCATGCATCTTTATCTTATGCAGCAACCTTTTGTGTACACGTTGTCAAAGGCTTTCTGGAAATCCAGATATACCACATCTTTGGCTCCCTGTTATCTACCGCTCTGGTAATGTCCTCAAAGAATTCCACTAAATTGGTTAGGCACGACCTGCCCTTTATGACCACATGCTGCGTTTGCTCAATGGGACAATTTCCATCCAGATGCCTCGCTATTTCTTCCTTGATGATAGATTCCAGCATCTTCCCTACTACCAAAGTTAAACTAA
Source organism: Scyliorhinus canicula (assembly GCF_902713615.1). NCBI lineage: Eukaryota > Metazoa > Chordata > Chondrichthyes > Carcharhiniformes > Scyliorhinidae > Scyliorhinus > Scyliorhinus canicula. The sequence continues at coordinate 14,192,618 of NC_052152.1, read as the reverse complement.
CTGGCCTATAATTACCCGCTTTCTGCCTCCCTCCTTTTCTAAACAGTGATGTCACGTTTTCTCATTTCCAATAAGCCGGGACCACCCCAGAGTCTAGTGAATTTTGGTAAATTATCACTAGTGCATTTGCAATGTCCCTAGTCATCTCTTTTAGCACTCTGGGATGAATTTCGTAAGGGCCAGGAGACTTGTCTACCTTTAGCCCCATTAGCTTGCCCATCACTACCTCCTTAGTGATAACAATCATCTCAAGGTCCTCACCTGTCGTAGCCTCATTTCTATCAGTCACTGGCATGTTATTTGTGTCTTCCACTGTGAAGGCCAACCCAAAAAACCTGTTCAGTTCCTCAGCCATTGCCTCATCTGCCATTATTAAATCTCCCTTCTCATCCTCTAAAGGACCAATATTTACCTTAGCCTCTCTTTTTTGTTTCATATATTTGTAGAAACTTTTACTATCTTTTTTTATATTCTGAGCAAGTTTACTCTCATAATCTATCTTACTCTTCTTTATTGCTTTTTTAGTAGCTTTCTGTTGCCCTCTAAAGATTTCCCAGTCCTCTGGTCTCCCACTGATCTTTGCCACTTTGTATGCTTTTTCCTTCAGTTTGATACGCTCCCTTATTTCCTTCGATATCCATGGTCAATTTTCCCTCTTTCTAACGTCCTTCCTTTTTTGTTGGTATAAACCTTTGCTGAGCACTGTGAAAATTCGCTTGGAAGGTTCTCCACTGTTCCTCAACTGTTTAACCATAAAGTCTTTGCTCCCAGTCTACCTTAGCTAGCTCTTCTCTCATCCCCTTGTAATCTCCTTTGTTTAAGTACAAAACACGAGTGTTTGATTTTACCTTCTCACCCTCCATCTGTATTTTAAATTCCACCATGTTGTGATTGCTCCTTCAGAGAGGATCCCTAATTATGAGATCATTAATCAATCCTGTCTCATTACACAGGACCAGATCTAGGACCATTTGTTCCCTCGTAGGTTTCATGAGATACTGAGGCCTGTAGCTGAATCTGACATCCCTCTGCACTCACACTCTTAGGTTTGAGCTCTTCATTGCCCAGCCCCAGTATCGGGATTCCTGATCGGAAGGATAATGGCATGTCACCCGAAAAATGGGAAAGGCGCTGGGCGCCAGACCCGTGGCACTCCGTGCCCCGCCACCAGCCTGAGTAAAGCACCCACCCCACTTCAAAGTAATGATGTGGAGAGGCCGGTGTTGGACTGGGGTGGGCACAGTAAGAAGTCTTACAACACCGGGTTAAAGTCCAACAGGTTTGTTTTGAATCACTAGCTTTTGGAGCGCAGCTCCTTCCTCAGGAAAATCATTCACCTGAGGAAGGAGCTGCGCTCCGAAAGCTAGTGATTCGAAACAACCCTGTTGGGCTTTAACCTGGTATTGTCAGACTTCTTACTTCAAAATAAAGCATGCAATTAACGGGCTTGAAGCCTGAGTCTGCCTCCCCTCTGTGGTGTTCCGACCCCCTGATCAGGAACTCTACCAGGCAGGCTCTTCCTGGAGGACTTATACTCCAGAACGGAGAATCCTGGCCTTACAACTGCTGTTACTACACGGTGTCACTTATCCTAGTGGAGGGCAGCAGATCATTTCTTCACTTTTGGCACTGGAGCTTGGTTCTGGAGTGAGCCGCACAGTCGCTGAACTGGGGGCTGCAAACTCTATCCAAGTCGCCTTGTTCAAACGGGAAGATCTCCTCCTGGGAAACAAGACCTGCCGTCCATCACAGGCAGGCTGGAGGAGAAGATGCGAAGCGAAGCATCGTTGAACTCTGGGGTCACTCATTGTCTTCTCAGTCTTGTCTGAGTCACCACTCCTGAATAGCAAGGGCTAGCGGCAGTCAGTATTATCTGTAAGGGAAGGGGCCGGAGTGGTGGGGGGGTTGGTTAAGGTCAAAAAATGCTTTTGCTGCTGTCTCATGGTGTTGACTGACGTGTCTGGCATGTGGGGAATGAATGCCGACCCTTTAATATGGCGCCTGGACCTTTGACCTTGTGAAGAGGAATCAACTTCCTGCTTGTCTCTACAGCATAGTTTGCCACCTTCCTTGCCCATGCATAGCCAACTTGTGACTGTCATGTGATTGTATCTGGCCTGAGGAGAAGTGCCAATCACTTCCTGTGCCTGGCAAACTTGCTCAGCAGTATATCTCCCACCGGCTTCTTCTGCCCTCCACATCCTCCAACAAACTGGCCAGCTAATCGCTCAGCTTCCATTCCCTTTATAAATGCATCACCGTTATTGCCCAAAGCTAACATCGGGCAGAATTGACTTTATTTTTCACATAGCATGGTGGCACAGTGTTTAGCACTACTGCCTCACAGCTCCAGGGACCCGGGATCAATTCTGGCCTCGGGTGACTGCCTGTGTGGAGTCTGCACTTTCTCCCCGTGTCTGCGTTGGTTTCCTCCGGGTGCTCCGGTTTCCTCCCACAGTCCACAGATGTGCGGGTTAGGTGGATTGACCATAATGAATTGCCTCTAAGTGTCCAAAGGTGTGCAGGTTAGCTGGGGTTGCAGCATTATGGTGATACTGCTGGGGAGGGGGGGGGGGGGGGGGGGGGGTGGGGTGGGGGGGGGGGGTGGAGAGGGCATGGGTAAGATGCTCTTTCAGAGGGTCGGTGCAGACCTGATGGGTCGAATGGCCTCCTTCAGTACTGTAGGGATTCTATGGATTCTATTTCGTGAAGTAGAAACTGACTTGAAAAGGTCTTCAAAGGGGAAGGAAAGCACTTTGAGATGCCCAATGGTCATGCCAGGTGATATATAAATGCAAGTCTTTCTTTTTTAAGTATACTCATAGAATCAAGGCACCTTTGGACACGGAAGGATGTCCTTCAACCCATCATGCCAATGCTAACAATTTAAAAGGGCTGTAACTATGAACTGAAATGAGTGATGATGTGAGTGATTAATTATTGGCAGCACGCTATGGCTACAATGATGCCTGTTTATGCTGTGGGAATCTACACAAGGCGTGAAGTCACAAGTCAGTTTGGCCCCTGTTGAATTTGTAAGTTTGATCTTTGTGCAAATACAAAGATTAAGTGAACAGAAAATAGTAACAATCAATTCACCTGTGCAAGGAAGCACTGAAATGTCCCGTCTGCTGTGTTCCCCAGGCAGGATACAGGCAATACATTGGCCAAAGGCCTGTAATTGTAAGAAGCCAGATCTGGGCTGTGTCCTTTGTACCAATGTTTCCGTGTACAAATCCCTGTGATTATCAAAACCCTGGTAGGGGGAGTCTCATTAAAACTCTTTTGTAACTTCTACCGGCGTTCATGATTATCATTAATGTTCCGGGAGCGAGGAAGCTTGAAACAGTGTGATGGATATCCCTGGGTGATGCTTATCAGATATGACGAATGTTAAGCCTCCTTGGGAAGCATGTAACAGTCACCAAGGGTGGCTTGAAACACTCCATAGCGCCACTGCCCAGGAGGGGTGACATTCGTGGAGCTGACCACGCAGTACCTGATCACCAAAGATTCTGAGCAAACAGACAGAATGGTATAAGAAAGGCATACCATCCTTAGATCCTCGCTGTACAGCTTGATATTGGCAGGCACATCAGGAGCAATATCATTTCCACTTGGCATCTAATCAGCACTCTGGGTGTGAACAGAGATGGCAGGGTACCAGCTGCCTGGATTTTTAAAAAATCCGTTCATGGGATGTGGGCGTCACTGGCTGGGCCAGCATTTATTGCCCATCCCTGAGGGCATTTAAGAGTCAACCACATTGCTGAGGATCTGGCGTCACATGTCGGCCAGGCCAGGTAAGGATGACCAATTTCCTTCCCTAAAGGACATTAGTGAACCAGATGGGTTTTACAACAATCGACAATGGTTTCACGGTCATCTTTAGACTTTAAAAAAAATTGAAATCAAATTTTACTATCTGCCCTGGCGGGATTTGAACCTGGATCGAAGGGAAGGTTTGTGAATATAGTTTAGGGAACTTACTGTTGAGGTTTCCCTTAGGCCGACTTACTATCCCCAAGCCAGCATCAAGGAAGTCAGACACGCTTGTCGCTGCACTCTGTGAGTGTTTATTTTTTTGGAACAGTCCTGTTAGAGGCTGAAGATCACTGTCGGCCCAGCCCAGAACTAAAGAAGGAAATAGTTTGCATTTCTATAGCACCTTCCATGACTTCTGGACATGCCAAAGCACCTTACAGCAAATGAACTACTTTTGAAGTGCAGTCACTGTTATGATGTCGGAAACAAACTCCTACAAACAGCAATGAGATAATGGCCGAACAATCTGTTCTCATTTACTTACTGAAAGTTTAATTGGCCAGGATACCAGGAGAGAATGCTCCTATTTTCCTTCAAGATAGTGTCATGGGAATATTCATAACCAACTGTAAGAGAATAAAGGCATTAATTCCATGGACCCCACGGGCTCTTATCTTCTTGATAAGTCTCCCGTGAAGTCCACATAGACGACATCAACTGCACTGCCCACCTGGTCACCTCCTGGAAAAAATCAATCAAATTTGTTGCACACTATCTTCCCCCTGATTAATCCTTGCCTCTCCAAGTGGAGATTAATTCTGCCCCTCAGAATGTCTTCCAATAATTTCCCGACCACTGATGTTAAACCCACTGGCCTGAAATTACATGGTTTTCCCCTACTTCCCCTCTTGAATAATAGCATCACGTTAGCTGACCTCCGGCCCTCTGACGCCTTTCCTGTGACCAGAGAGGATTTGAAAATTAGCGTCAGAGCCCCTGCAATCTTCTCCCTTGCCTCCCACAGCAGCTTAGGATACAGTGCATCTGGGCCTGGGGATTTATTGACTTTAAGGCTGCTCAAACTGTTAACAGTCCCTCCCCATTGGACCCACCCTTTATGGGAACATGTTGGCCCAGTACTCTCTATTTCCTTTTTGATTGATTCCCACTGATCTGATGTGGATCTTTCTAGAAGGTGCTGCTCCCAATCCATTTTGGCCAAATCTTGTCTTATCCTATCAAAATCCACCTTCCCCAGTTCAGAAATCTTATTTCCGGTCCATCTTTGCCCTATTCATGAACTACCTTAAATCTTACCGAGTTATGATCACTATCACCAAAATGCTCCTCCACTGACACTTCTTTGACCTGCCTGGCTTCATTCCCTAAAATTAGTTCAAGTACTGCCCCCTCTCTTGTGCGATTTTCTATGTGCTGGCTCAAAACGCTCTGCTGGATGCACTTTAAGAATTCTATAAACATTTGCCTTTGCCAATTAATATTGGCCAAATTGAAATCCCCACCATTATTACTCTATTATTTGTCCACTTCTCTGAAATGTGTCCACATATCTGCTCTTCCATCTCTCCATGACTGTTTGGGTGCCTGTAGTACACTCCCAGCATCATGAGTGCCACCCTCTTGTTTTTAAGTTCCACCCATATCGCCTAAATTGTAGAGCCTGACAAGATATCATCCCTCCTCACTGCATTAATTGACCCCTTGATCAATACTGCACCAACATCTCCTCTTTTACACCCCCGTCTTGCCTGAAGACTCTATACCCAGGAATATTGAGCTACCAGTCCTGCCCCTTCCTCATCCATGCATGTCTCTGTGATAGCAACGATATCATACTCCACTGTGACAATCAACACTCCAAGCACTGCAAGCCTTGCACTGAAATAAATGCCACCCAGCCTTATTCCCTCGTGCCCTCACATGTTTAGCTTTGCACTGCCTTCCAGACTGACTGAGACTTTCTTCTATATTGGGCTGTGCAGCACTGCCCAGTATACAGTGGCGGACTGGGTCTAAAAATATTGGTTACCAGGAGACAAAGGGGGCCCACCCACAACTACAATGCTATCATTTAATTTTCATAACGAATAAATAACATTTTCAAAAAATACACATGGAAAAAAGGGTACAATTAAAATTTTTGTGGAAAAAATGTGTATTTCTTAGTAATTACAGTGTACATGTACTGTACATATTACTGGCAGTAGATACCAAATGTAAATACAGAATGTTATAATTGAATTTTTAATTTTAAATTTTTTTTTAAAGTAATTGGTTGATATTGTTAAATAGTTTACTGCACAATTTACACATTAACAGATAGTTCAAAAGCACAATAGAGCATTGCATGCAGTCCACTATATTAAAAGCAATCGTTTGTGTTCGCTAGATGATTGTGCGAATCTGCCAATAATTGCTTCTGCATCCAATTCATTTAACAATTCCTTTTCAATGGATAGCAACATGTATGATTCCAAATTCGCCTCAGACAGCGAATTTCTTAACCTTGTCTTTATGATCTTTAGCTTTGAAAATGTCCTCTCACATTGGACTTGAGTAACTGATAGTGTGCAGATGACTTTATAAAGTTCATAAAGGTTATCATATGCCTTGTCATGAAGTCTGTTGGATGCCAGAATTTTTAGTACACATGATGGGCAAGTGCTGCAAATTTTACAATTGTTGCAACTGGAATCCATATTCTCACCATCATTAAGCAATAGCTTTAATACATCAAAGTTTGAAGCAAAAGAAAACAATTCCAATATTACTTGATCTTTGCTGATTTGTGGAAACAGCTTAATAATACCTTCCGATGCTTCATCTTCAAGGCCCTTCTCTGCAATAGTTTTAAACTTTACTGGGTCCAAGCAGGACAAATCTTTATACAACTGTTTGTGTTGTACAAAGCGTGATTCTAGTGACCGGACAATGCGATCCATTATTAGGTTAAACACATTTACTCGAAAATCAGCTAGAGAATCTGAGGAATTTCTTTCATCATCAATAAGCTCATCTGCCATTCTTTTCTTCTTCCTCTGCCTCTTAACTGGCAATGCTGTTTCCAATGCATCAATTTCCAATGTTTGATTTTCATCCATAGTCATCTGTGAAATCCTGTCATTACATTTATTTACAAATTCCAAAGCCTTGCTGTGAATGTTATCAAATGTTCTTGTCTGTTCCTTCAACTTTGTTGTAGCTGAATCTACCAAACTCCATGCAGTAAACATATCTAAACCACTTGTCTGTAGATAACTTGATAACGGGGTTGTAGTTTCAAATATATACAAGTAAGTAAATGCTGTCAATATGGTTTCAAACTTTAGAAGACTTTGAAGTAAAACATTTGCTTCATGTTTTGTTTTTGCATCAAACTTTTCTGAATCTTGTATCATTGATAAGCATGTCAATAGATTTACGAAAGTACTGGCAGCGGCATCATCAAAACGTCCAAATATAGTTGTTGCTGCATTGGATTTTCCTGACCATCTGGTCTCACCAATTAGCTTTAATCGTTTCATTTTTTCTTGTCCTATATGTTTTCCAACAACTTCTATCCATACAGCCATTCTCTTGTATGATGCTTTCACAAAAGTTGCTACATTCTGGAGCAAATTGAAAAAAGAAACTGCATGCACACAACATTTTGTTGTTTCAGTTATCACCACCAAATTCAAGACATGGGCATAGCACCATATATGAACATGTTGATCAGCCACATCAGCAATTTTACTTTGTAAACCATTATACTGGCCATGGTAGCTTGCAGCGCCATCTGTGCTATCAGGTAAACATTTTTGGGGGTCAATTTTAAGATGCTGTAATGTTTCAATCAATAGATCAAAAAGTCCCTGTCCTGTACCATCATTACTTGGCACAACTGAAAGTAGTCGCTCACAGATAATACCTTTAAGCACATACTGAATAATAATGCTAAACTGATCGATGGATTAATTATCTTGTGTTGAATCAACCTGAATAGAATAATATTTTGCTTGAGAAACTTCATGACTAATTCTTTCTTGTATCATATTCTTCATAATTTTGATTAACATCTTTATAGTTGTTTTACTCAGGTATGTAACAAGTCCACCACGGCCTTTACTTTGAGCCTGTCCTTGTTGCTCTAATCGTTTGATTCTTTGTTTAGACTTGTTTTGCACTTCAGAAACGTGAGCTGCCATAATGGGGTCATATTTTGCCATCAACTGCACTGTAGCTAAAAAATTGCCATGATTCAGAACCTCATTATCTAGAGTGTAGGCCGATTCATTTCTGTGACCTCGAAAAGGAAGTGCTTGCTTGCCTAACATCTTTATGATGTCTATAATCCTCATGACAATACTTCTCTACTTCAATACTTCTTCTTTCCTTTTAATTAGTGATGCTGCAAAAAAGTTATCTAAGGTGCCATCATTAACCACACTGATATATTGCTGAGCATTTCTGACATGTATTGTTGTCGATTCATGTAAAGTCAAGCTCTGGCTAATATGCCTGTAGTCACTAAAGCCACGTACAAAGGGTGATGGATTACAAGTGTTGGGAAACTCAAAGGCTAAGCAGTATGAACAATATAAGCATCTATTTTCTTTGTTATATGTTAGCCATTTTCTGGGGACTGAGTCATTCATAATTTTCCTCTCATACAAACGAGCATGAAATGGCAGATCATCAAGTGGCTGAAGTGGATGTTCAGCAAAAAACTGTTTTAGCTTTGCTCGTGATGGATATTGGAAGATTCCAGTAATTGATCTTTAATTTTCTTGCGTAGGTTCATTTACAGGATGTGCTTCAGAAACCAAGTCATTTATGCTTGAAGGAATATCTGATTCCCTGTCACTAGTTAAAGCTATGTGTTCAGATGTTGCAACTACAGGCAGTACAGATACCGGAACAAGGAAGCCAGAAGAAATATTGGGCCTGGGTTGATTAGTAATGGATGCACTTGTATTTGTCTCTACATTCAAAGTAGCTCTTCTCTGTTCTTGTAACTCGCATGTCATTGCATCATCACCATGAGCATTGTTTCTTGCTTCTTGATTATTTGTTGCAGAACTGGATATTGATGTGGATTGTGCTTGTGGTATTATAAACTCTGTAATAGGCCTGCATCGCTTGGCTGATTCCTTCCTTTCTGCTTCATTTTGTTCTTTGCGTTTTAGTGACCCAGATTTATGCTTTTTCTTTTCAATGCTGGTAGGGGTAATATTCCTGAAATAAAAACTTATTTAAAAATAGCCCACATTGGGAAAAATGAACATTGATGATTGCAAGAATAACTTGAAGGAACGCCAGATAAACCCCTACTTGATAAAAAATATAAAATAACTTCAATAGTCTATGTTCATTGGTCAATACTACTGTGGCCTATGCAGCTTCAAAAGAGGAGACAATCCACCGTCCAGTGTTCACACCAGCAAGCAACTGAGACAACTGTTGAAACTTAGAAGTTTGGTCCGACTATAGTAAGACATTAAGAATGGTCCCACGACCAAAGTTAACATGTCCAGTTTGATACCAGCGTAGTGTTACAAGTCGCAACCCTTTGAGTTTACCGATCATGGCTTATCACTTCAATACCTTTGACCTCATGATTCACGGTCAAAGGTACCGCTTTTCCTTTTCGGTGACCTTACAACCCTATGTACTGCTTGATATCCTTTCAAGTTGCCGACCATCTCAAATCACGAACTGTAACTTTATCTTTAAATTCACAAACTCTTGCTGAAAACGTGGATTTCCAACTATGTCCGACCTGGGTGAGCCAGCCGCCCCCCCCCCCCCCCCCCCCCCCCCACTCCTTTTCACATCCGTTTAACACTGCTTCGTTCCTTCATACACTGAGTGATTATTTGTTTGTTTCTTTATTGCATTTTTATTTGGTATTGCTCTTTTTAAAAACAATTATATTTTATTAAGTTAGAATTCAAATCTCAGGAGAGAAGTTGGAGATTTATTTATCTAATTAATTATAATTTTTAAGGGCCCTTCAGAGATTCATGGGCCCCTTCTTGGTTCTCCGGGCCCCGGACCGATGTACCGGCTGAACCAAGACTACTGCTTGATATCCTTTGAAGTTGCCGACCATCTCAAATCACAAATTGAAATTTTATCTTTAAATTCACACACTCTTGCTGAAAACATGGAATATCCTTAATTATGCCCGACCCGGGCCCCCCTATTCCACATCCTTCCACTACCTCCCCTGCTTCGTTCCTTTTCATGCGCTGCTTATTTGCGTCCTGTTCTCTTTTTTTTCTTATTCCTTTTTATTACTAAAACAGTTGTCTGTGTTTGTTTCTTTATTGCATTTTTATTTGATATAGGGGGCTCACTTCATCAGGGGCCCACTTGCCATCGGGCAAGCTGACACCCTGGCAAGTCCGCCACTGCCAGTATACCTCCCACTGTGACCCATCTCCCAGCCAAACTGTCATCCGTTTGGTTCTCTTGCATTGCCGGTGATGTGGGGCCATCTTGTTTTGAAGTTACAGAAGTAGTAATGAAGCTGAGATATTACTTTCTATCCCGCATCTCATTGCGAGGGCTTCAATCCAGCCAGGCAAATGAGGTCTCATAATGATAAGCTATTGTATTTTCAGAGGTGGCGTCTCAGGTAACAATCAAGTCGAAAATTGTGCTTTCTGCAATCAGTCTTGCCGAGCTTGAGTTAATAGTTATTTTTTTAGATCTATCGCACCGGCAAAACATAAGTGAAGCTCAAGCATGACTTCCTTGCTTATTTATTCAATGTTCCTGGTTTGTGAGCATGTTCAGAGGTCATCAGTCGGCAACTTGATGGTGTTTCATACAGAAAGCAACAAGCTCAACCTGAGGTTGCAAACAATGCAGGGTGGTCCTCTGTGATTTCTAAGCTGCCAGGTGTGCTGCCTTGATCTCGATTTCCCAGGTGGGAGTACGCTACCCCCCTCCCAGGAATTAAATATTTTATTCATTTCTGCGATGTGAGCGTCGTCGTCTTTTGTGCCTGAGCGATACGCAGAAATGACACATCAATTTCTGTGCATGCAAGAAAGAGCTTTTTCAATGCTTTGAAACATCTGCTCTCATGTTGGCAGCATGGTAGCATCCAGAGTCCCAGGTTCGATTCCCCGCTGGGTCACTGTCAGTGCGGAGTCTGCACGTTCTCCCCGTGTCTGCGTGAGTTTCGTCCGGGTGCTCTGGTTCCCTCCCACAGTCCAAGGATGTGCAGGTTAGGTGGATTGGCCATGCTAAATTGCCCTTAGTGTCCAAAAAAGTGAAGTGGGTTACTGGGTTTCGGGGATAGGGTGGATGCATGAGCTTAAATAGGGTGCTCTTTCCAAGGGCCGATGCAGACTCGATGGGCCGAATGGCCTCCTTCTGTACTGTAAATTCTATGTTTTACAGCTGCTTCCAGTCCAGTTTCTCTTTCTCAGTCACTAACCCCTCAGAGTTCAGCTACCAGGTGCATATGATCGAACACTGAACATTAACTGCCTTACACTTTGCTGGTTTGTGAGGCCATTCCAGAAGGCAGTTCGGGATCAACCCATTGCTATGGAGCCTGGAATCACAGCCTGACAGATTTCCTTCTTGCAAGGCACAAACAAACCAGGTGAGATATATTTTATGGCAACTTGGTGGCTTCATGTTCATTATTGACGAGAGAGGCATTTTATCCCAAACTTAGAACACAGAACATAGAACATAAACTGCAGAAGGAGGTCATTTGGCCCGAGTCTGCACTTAAGCCCTCACTTCCACCCTATCCCTGTAACCCAATCACCCCTCCTAACCTTTTTTGGTCACAAAGGACAATTTATCATGGCCAATCCACCTAACCTGCAAGTCTTTGGACTGTGGGAGGAAACCGGAGCACCCGGAGGAAACCCACGCAGACACGGGGAAAACGTGCAGACTTCACACAGACAGTGTCCCAGCGGGGAATCGAACCTGGGACCCTGGCGCTGTGAAGCCACAGTGCTAACCACTTGTGCTACTGTGCTAATTAAATTCAATTTAATTAATTTAATTTAAATTCCTCCAGCTGCCACTGCAGTAGTTTGAACTCACATTATTCTACACCTCCGGGTTACCAGTCCATTACCACTTTGCTACTGTCCCCACACTGGATTCCACGTAGGTGTTTCTGTAATACTCTCGCTCAATTCAGTATATCAGCTTAGACACTGACAATGACAGTGGCTTGGTTTCATTCTGTACCAGCTGGCTATGCGTTAACAGAAGGGACAAACATTTATACTGCAACAGAAAGGTTAAGAGGAGGCCAATTAGAAGTGGTTGGAATTATGAAAAGCTTTGAAATGACAATGGGGAAATAGTTTCAGGTCTGAAACAATGAAGTAAATAATAAAAAGGGTAAAGGGCAGGGAAATTGGAATGTGCAAGAGCTCTTTCAGAACTGGGAGAGCACAGAAGACTGAATAAGCCCCCTTCTGTGCCAACTGCAGCCTCACAGTCTCCCAGGAGGTGGGGGATTCAAGCTCTGCTCCGGAGAAACTGCAGCTGTCAGTCCAGTGTGGTACTCGGGGAGTGCTGCCCTAGGTAGCTGGTGTGGTGTCGTCTTTCAGACAGGACATTAAACCCAGCTCTCAATTGCTCTCTCGGGTAGATGCAAGAGATCTCACAGCACAATTTAGAGAAAAAAAAAGAGTAGCGCAGCTCTCCCTAGTCACTTAGCCAATAGCCATCCATCAATTTATATCTGAAACAGATTGTCCGGGAGTTATTATATTGCTGTTTGTGTGAGCTTGTTGTGGAAAATTGGCTGTCATATTTCTCATTTTACAACAGTGATTGCAGTTCAAAAGTACATCATTTGCTGCAAAGCATTTAGGGGCAACCTGAAGTGGTGAGAGATGCTATAGCAATGCAAACTCTTTCCCTCCTCTTCAGCATGAGAATGTGAACAAAGTTGAGTCGGCTTTCAGTGCAATGGGTCGCCGCTTTGGCAGCTTAGAAATGGGCGAGAAGGAGAATTTGTTAATAGAATCCAAACCTGTTGAAGTTAAAACTTGTGTTCTGTACTCTGGGATAACACCGGCTGCAACTGGATGCAGCTTTAACCAAAAGATACTCCAGACCTTGAAGTTAGTTCAATCTGATTTATTGAACCAGTAGCACAGTTAGCACAGTTCTCTGTGAGTTCGACTCTCTGCTAACCTAAGTGTGGTTACTCTGACTGACTGAACCAGACTAGATCTTAGCCACGTGGTGGGGGTGTGATACTGTAAATATTGCCTTGACAAAGGGTCATCTGGACTCGAAACTGAAGTGTTGGCTAGTGTAGGCTTGAGAGATGAACAGACATTTGCAACACTGATGAACGTTCAACTCAATTTTATTAACTACTTCTAACTAACTAACACACGATGACTGTGGGTCTAAATGATGCTAACTTAAACTCAAGACCTAAGCCTTGTCCGAACCTGTTGATCTCTCAGCACGTGTTGTGAGTCTGTGCTGGGCTGAATGAGTTCCTGTTACACTGAGAGGCAGCACCCAGAATGAGCAGGAACCGTGGTGCCCTCTGCCTTTATAGTGTGTGTATTCTAACTGGTGATTGGCTGCGGTGTTTTTACATGTTGATTGGTCCCTGTGTGTGTCCATCAGTGTGTGTCTGCACCATGATATACTGGTGTATATTATGACAGAAACGTTAGGTCTTTTCTCTCCCTACAGATGCAGCCAGACCTGCTGAGATTTTCCAGCATTTTCTCTTTGGTTTCAGATTCCAGCACCCGCAGTAATTTGCTTTTATCCAGTGTGATATTTGTATGGTTGCTCTATAGCACCATCTAGTGACTAGAGCAGTAACATGACATTAACCCTTTATGTGCTTTACAATATCCACATATTGTGACGCATACATGTGAAGTGACAGACAGATGGACATAAAAGGAGAAGAAACAATAACCTGGAAAATACACTTTAAAGGCTTATCCTGCAGTTCTGATTTTTCAGAATGCGAGCCACACTCAGTGGTGAGGGTGAGAGGACACTGCTCTCTGCACATTCATCTATCAAATTAGAACTCGTTGTCCCCAATGCAGAAATTCCATCAGTGGCAATGTAACTCACCAAGACAAGCTCCTCTACTCCTGCCACAAACAGTTAGTCAGCGGATTAATCATACTTTCCACCAGACACAATTAAAGGCGCACATTTGCATGAACATTCCATTGTGTATGTCCTCCAGTCAAAACTCTTATGCAACGCGCAGCTATATTTATTTGAATATAAAACAAGATCGAGTCTCAGATTTCAACCAGTTACGGGACTCGATATTCAGAATTAATTCACTAATCTTCATATTCACCTACCTCGTTATTGAATGACCTCCTATTGGTATTTTGTTAATGTGACAATTTGAAGCCACTTCATACGATGAGATTATGTTAAAAAAAAATAGCTCTCTTCATTGTCGGCTGGACCATATTTAAATGTGACCCTTTTGCAATCCCGGAATGATCCAAAAAATGGCAATGGAAGCTTCTGTGTGCTGCACCATTAAATTAATTTTTTTCTGATGTGAGTCCCAGATGAGTAAAACAGAATGTTTGAGCTTGACAGCATTGTTCTGTTTAATATTTATCCTCTCAACATTCCATGCGGTGGGGGAGGGTGGGCGTGGTGATTAAATTAATATTGCTCGTGTTAAATATCTGTTACTCCCCAGGGTCAATGCTGGGATGAACATTCATCGGTACAAATAACATGAACTTCCCATCAAACAGCCGCCCATTCACAATTTACTCTTCAAGCTTCCTCAGTTTTACAGACTCTGTAATGAAGTGTCATTAATGACCAAGATCTCAAGGGACTCAGCGATGAGTGTGGTCTTATTAAATAACATTAAAAAGAATCCAAATAGCTGAAAAAAGAATTGGTGGACACGAATTTGCTAAATCCAGTACAAGCTGAAACATTGAGAGAATTTGGCATTCATGTAATCCTTTGAAATGTGCCATCTTTATCCAAACACACTTGGCAACTCTTCCTTGGTCTGGTATTCAGGGTCTAGCACAGCCAGTACTGGGAAATGAAAACCCTGCTGGGGATACCAGAAGCTCAACATTCAACTTCACAATCCCAGATGGACGTGCCTGAATTTCTAAGTTCTGATCATAGAATCATAGAATTTACAGTGCAGAAGGAGTCCATTTGGCCCATCGGGTCTGCACCAGCCCTTGGAAAGAGCACCCCACTCAAGCCCACGCCTCCACCCCATTCCCGTAACCCACCTAATCTTTTGGACACAAGGCGGCAATTTAGCATGACCAATCCAATTAACCTGCACATCTTTGGACCGCGGGAGGAAACCGGAGCACCCGGAGGAAACCCACGCAGACAGGGGGAGAATGTGTGAACTCCACACGGACAGTGACCCGAGGCTGTGTTTGCATCAAATGCTCCTGGATCAGGTGCAACGTAGATTGATGCTCGCTCTGCCCTGAAAGGCTGATATTTCGAAGGCATGCATCAGGTGTGGAACCCAGCCATCCAGGGATGCATAGCGACAACTTAAGCTTATATAGTGCTTTTAACATAGCAAAAATCTTATTGAGGTGCCTCAGACAATCATTATCATGCAGAATAATAGTTATGGATATTAATGAAGGTGATCAAAAACCTGGTCAAAGAGGTTAGTTTTAAATGGAGAGGGAGCGGGAGAGAGATGGAGAGGTTTTGGCGGGAATTCCAGAGTTTGGGCTTCAGCAGTTGACGGTGCCGCCGCCAATTATGTAGTGATGAAAATCAAGTGATGTTTAAGAGGCCGTAATTGGACGAGGTAAAGGCTGTTAGGCTAGAGGAAGAGGTTGCCGAGGTATGGAGGGGGTGAGACCACAGAGAAAGTATCAGAAAGTACATCACAGGCTCTCCATTCATTCGATCCATTCAGGAATGGACAACAAAATGATCAACATTGAAGTCAATCAGCTGTTCAGGCATCAGGGACAGAATATCATGGGAAGCATGGCCATCATTTCCACAATATACTTTCCCAGCAGGCGGGACCACCATGGCGAGCGTGCGCACAGGATCATTGAACCTGAATTGTCTGATTCTAGAGTTGGTGGATGTCAAGAATTAAGGGCGGGGTTTTCTGTTTCAGAAACTAAGGGCGCGATTCTCCACCCCCCCATGCCGGGTGGGAGAATAGCGGGAGGGCCTCCCGACATTTTTCATGCCCTCCCGCTATTCTCCCCACCCCCCCCCCACATCCGACCCACACCATGAATCGCCGCTCGCCGTTTTGTACGGCGAGTCTCCGAGGCCGATGGGCCGAGTGGCCGGGCCTTCACGCCCGTTTCACCACGGCAGCAAACACACCTGCTCGCTGCCATCGTGAAACGGGCGCCAGGTGCCCGTTTGGGGCATTTAGAGGCCCGATTGGCAGGGGAGCACCACGACTGTGCTCGGGAGGGGACAGGCCCGCGATTGGTGCCGACCGATCATCGGGCCAGCGTTCAAAACAGACACACTCTTGCCCCTCCGCCGCCTGGCAAGATCAAGCCACCACGTCTTGCCGGGCGGCTGAAGAGAAAGACAGCAACTGCGCATGCGCGGGTTGACGTCCAACCTGCGCATGCGCGGCTGACGTCATCGGCCGCGTCAGCTGGCGTGACGCTTGACGTGGGGCCTTGATGACCGTCGTCAAGGCCGCGCCACTGTGACGCACGGGGCCGCGCTCCTAGCCCCGCCCGGGGTGGAGAATCGGCCCCAGAAGTGGCCGTGAAGGCTGCCGTGGGTCACGGCCTGTCCCACGGCAGCCTTTACGATTCTCCGCATTTGCAGAGAATCTCGCCCTAAGTGTTGACGCCGGGGCTGAATTGGATTGAATTGGATGCCGGTGATGTTCTACAACAACTAAATTGGTGCTGGTCCCGGAGTAATTCATGATTCAGTAATGGGCTCGCACCAGCGCCTCGTGGAACACGATTGATTCCAATTAAAAACCTGTATCCAATTCACCGGGGTCGTGGTTGCCACTTGAGAGGCTGACAAGCTGCAGCTGCATATTAGCCTCCAGTCCGCACACACACTCATCCCAGCAGCACAGACAGTGGCACCCCAGTTTGCATATGCCAGGATGGAGACCATGCTGGACAGTGTGGAGGAGAGGTGGGCCACCCTGTTTCCAGGCTGGGAAGGAGGTTGCCACCTGCCACTGTAGACCAGGCCTGGGTGCAGGTGGCAGAGTCCATGAGCACCGTGGGCCCCACCGCCAGGACCAGCCAGTAGTGCCGTAAGAAGCTGCACAACTGCCTCAGGGCGGCCAGGGTGAGTGGGCAGCACCGTGCCCCGGCTCCAATCCCCATCCCACACACCCTAACCCGCCCCCGGCCCGGTGGGCGTCCGGCAGTGTGCACGCTCCCCACCTTGCACCACATGCCAGTATCCATACAGCCTGCCAGTGCCGAGTGCCCTGGCCACGAAGGCGCCCAGCTGCCCATTCCCCGTGCCGCATGCATCTGACTGCAGAGATATTATAAAGCCAGGTAAGTGGGCAGTTATAATGTTCCATGTTGTTCAGCCACGCTGGAGGTGGCTATATCCTGCTGCTCATGAGCTGGACTCCACTTCTGGACAGGCAGCTAAGACACTTGAAAAGTTGTTACGATCTAAGGCTGTGATCGGAGCGACAGCAATTCAATTTTCTCTCTCTTTAAAATAAAGTGATGATGTGGAGATGCCGGCGTTGGACTGGGGTGAGCACAGAAAGAAGTCTTACAACACCAGGTTAAAGTCCAACAGGTTTTGTTTCAAACATGAGCTTTCGGAGCGCAGCTCCTTCCTCAGGTGAATCACCGGAGGAAGGAGCAGTGCTCCGAAAGCTCTTGTTTAAAATAAAGTGAGAAGAGGATTTAGAAGCAGAAGAGGACATTTAAAGGAAGGTTTATTTTGCCCCCAAGAGTGCTCCTCTGGGCCCCACAAGAATAGTTCAGGTGTCCCCTCCCCATTTCTTCCTGCAAGATGCTCTTAGATCTACTTTATCCACACCCACCTGCATTTGGGTGGGGTACCAGAATGACTGCTCGGTTTTGCGCACCCAGCCCATTCTTTCAGGAGGCGGGCGATGGGCATATCAGTGATACTTGGGCATTAAGGTAGACCAAGCCTGTTACCTACCGCTGTGGGTGAGTTTCCAATTCGCTCCCCCAATCCACAGGAGTTAAAATCCAAACTGTTATTGCAAGGTTTGTTCCTGTCCATAAAGTGGATGATCCTAAGGGATTCATTGATGAACACGGAAGCCATGGTGTCTACTTTTCCTGACCTTTGCACGCCAGGGAACAGCCATTTCCTATGTACACGGTTAAACCACCGGGTCATGTCG
The DNA here is from genome assembly GCF_902713615.1 of Scyliorhinus canicula. NCBI lineage: Eukaryota > Metazoa > Chordata > Chondrichthyes > Carcharhiniformes > Scyliorhinidae > Scyliorhinus > Scyliorhinus canicula. The sequence goes on along the minus strand of NC_052152.1, from coordinate 14,174,482 downwards.
CAGTCAACACCGCCAAGAGCAGGTCAGCGATCGCATGGAGCGACATGAGGAAAACAAACACCACACCCCAGTCCTGACGAAGCTCCTCCAACCAACACCACAAGACACTCATCTCATTGACAATTTGATAGGTATTCGCGTGCATAAAATGTCTGCCACCTTGGTCATAACAGCCGCCCTGAGCAAATTGTTGAGTCAAGTACCTCGAGATCAATCTTTGACTTAACAAGGCAGCGTGTGTGCCTTTAATATCCTTAGGGCTTAACTTCTTAAGAAGTAGATGTAAGAAAGCTCTTCAGAGGAAATCTCCAACACATTACAACTTGCAGCTGCCATAAAATGGAACAGAGTTTTTTTGCCACCTCTTGATAATACCTTTTACTGTTATCAAAGAATCAACATAAGATAATTGGACAGTGTGGCATTGGATTAGCTTCTGTGAAGACATTTATTGGGTATGTCTACATTCTGAAAATGAGTTCACATTAGAGTTCAGGAAACTGGAAATTAATGTGACATGAGCAATCCAATATAATTTGAATGAATCTATATTCACTGTAAATAGAGTGTCATGGTGCCCAGCCACGCTGAATGTGCTCGTGGCGTCAGGGCTTTTTTTCCCTCCTCCAACCTGACTTTTGAGTGAAATTGTTCTCCCAATTGATACTGTGAAACTTGCTGGAAACATGCTAATAAGGCCTTTGATTGAACCTAAAGCCTTCAGCTTCTGAGGCACACTCCTAGTGGCCAAGATCTCCCGCACTCGAGAGCAGGCTGACCAGAAATTTCTGAGTTAGTGTAACACACTGTGAAAAATTGCAAGAGCCTTCCAGAAGATTCCGTAAACAACACATTAAGGAGTGAATTGTTGACAGGCACTGCAATTTGGCATTAAATAATCCTGGCTGGAAATGGTAACACTGGTTTCTGAGTCGCTTTGAGTCATAATAAATCACTCCCGTCAGCAAATCGCACGCTGACCGGCGTGCCTTTGCTTGGAAAATTCTAGTGCGAGGGGAAACTGTTTTCTCGTTTTCTTTTTATTGTTCATTTCCCAGCAGGACCCCTTGTGATGGGGAGTCCTACGCGCACACTGATAACACTCTTGTGATGAAGTTGGAGAGTATTTTGTGTTGCCCGAGAACATGGATAGGCATGGATAGGCATGTGGACGATAAGGGAATAGTGTAGAGGGACTTTAGAGAGGTTTCACAGGACGGCGCAACATCGAGGGCCGAAGGGCCTGTACTGCGCTGTAATGTTCTATGTTCTATGTAAGAGGTTCTTCATTCCAGATGGGGAGTATGGAGAGATTGGGCCTGATTTTAATACTTTGGCCGCGATGTAATGGCAGCATTGTGCCTCATCAGTTTTGGATCTAACTGGCCCGATCCCGCTTCCATTGTCGGGTTCCATATCCCGCCTAGATGTGGCGAGGGGCCAATTAACACCAATTGCGGGCAATTTCCATCTCATTAACAAGATGGACGCCCGATCTAACGGGCTCCCGAGATCTACCTAGCTCCCCAGGGGGAGCCCTTTAACATTCCTATTTAAAAAGAGGAAGCTAACGCAATGGCTGCTGAGGGGATTGGGGAAGGTGAGTAGCCATCTCCAAAATAGGGCAATTAGCCCAGGGGCACTTGAACTGCTGCCCCAGTGCTCGGTGGGGGGGGGGCATGGGGGACCCCCCCAGGGAGAACAATCCTGTTCGGGGTTGGGAACAATCGGCTGTGATTACGCAAATTCCAGTTAGGAGGTAAAACACTGAATGGTGCATATAAAGTCAACCAACTCTGAGAGGATTGAACCCTCAGCTGCACTTGTTGCTGAAGGCAGCCATGTGAAGGAAAAGAGAGAATGTAAAGCAACCGGGTTGAAGAATGTTTATTGGTTAAAATGTACCAATTATTTCTCTCAACGTTGACAATACTACTTGTAGTTTTACTGTAGAAGATCCTCGAAACATTGTTAAATATTCATTGGACAATGAGTGAAGACTGACGGCCTTCCATGAGAGACTGAAAGAGTAGAGACAGAGTTTATAGAATTTACAGTGCAGAAGGAGGCCATTCGGCCCATCGAGTCTGCACCGGCTCTTGGAAAGAGCACCCTACCCAAGGTCAACACCTCTACCCTATCCCCATAACCCAGTAACCCCACCAAACACTAAGGGCAATTTTGGACACTAAGGGCAATTTATCATGGCCAATCCACCTAACCTGCACATCTTTGGACTGTGGGAGGAAACCGGAGCACCCGGAGGAAACCCACACGCACATGGGGAGGATGTGCAGACTCTGCACAGACAATGACCCAAGCCGGAATCGAACCTGGGTCCCTGGAGCTGTTAAGCGATTGTGCTATCCACAATGCTACCGTGCTGCTGTTGTAGGGAAACACCAGGGGGCACTCTGTTAACTTCTCATGGGGTAGGCATAGGAAACTCTGACCCAAAGAGTCATGCAGACTCAAACCTTAGCTCCCTCCTCTCTGCACAGATGCTGTCAGACCTGATCCTAAATGCTTACTGTTTCAAAGCGTTGGAATATGAATGATGTGCTGAATGCTCTCCTTCAGTGTTGTATGATTTTATTTTAAGGGAACGGAGAAAGCGACATCCAGATTTCTTGCTTCCATGACCAGCGTGTATAACCTGTGTTTTCAGTATTCTGGCAAACCTTCAGGCATTTCTCATTAACCCCGGTCTTCAGACTGGGTTCACAGTATAACAACTGTGTGAGATGCACCATCTCATTTGCTCTTCCGACAGAACCATGACCAATCAAAATGATATCCAACAATGGGGGCAATTTCACCAACTCAAAACCCATCCAATAACACCGATCTAACAGTGGAAGCACGGAGTGTGGTAACGTGCGCAACCTGGCGGGGCATCCTGATGGCCGACCACTGAGACTATCACTCCACACGGGCTTCACGGCCGAAATAGTCCATCAGCTGATTCGCTTGGACCGTGCCCAGCAGCACCCTGCTAACAAAGAGGAACAGCACATAAAACAAACACACTCCAGACAGCACACAGCCATGGTACCCTGAAGACCTGCACCATGTTTGAGGGATGCCAACCTAGCCAGGCTGCTGGACATTGCAGAGTCGAGACGGGGCACCCTATTCCCCCGAGGGAGTCAGAGTGCCAGCCACAGTGCCGCCAGTGTCACCTGCGAGGCTGTGACAGTGACCATCAGTTCGGGCAGCATGACCAGGAGAACCACTGTCCCATAGAGGAAGAAGCTCAACGACCTCCACTGGGCCACATGGGTAAGTTGATATTGGCCCCTTGGTGCCAGTACCGCCTGCCACCCCCCCAGGCCTCCCCTCACTCACCCACCCACCCCTCCCCCCATGAGTCAGAGGCTCGTGCCACACACTGCACCATATTCCCAACCCAGCACAGTACCGCACCTGTGCCCTGGCACACACTGGCACCCACCAGCACAACTCACTCATGCCCAGCAGCGGTGCCCATGCCTGTCACCCGTCACAGGTTACACCCCCCCCCCCCCCACCCCGATGCATCAACCATGCGGCTCACAATGTCCTCTTATTCCCCGCAAAAGAAGTTGGCACGTAACAGACGGGGGAGGGTCCAGATGGGTCCAGACAGGCGGCGGGGTGCCGGACATTAGAGTCGTCACCCCTATGAGAAGCAGGCCCTGGAGATCGAGGGGATGACCGATGATAGAGCAGTCGCCGACAGGAATGTTGGCCTGAACCGCAGAGGTGAGGACCGATTGCCCTTCCACCCAGATCCCAGATGCGTGACATCGAGGCCAACACTTCTAGGGTGGCGACCGCGGCGGAAAGCCTGGAGCAAGTCATCCGTGCCATGAGTGGTGGTGTCCAAGGCGTGATTTTGGCAATGACGGCTATGGCTGAGTGCTTCAGCAGCATGTCCCAGTCGCTGGGGGACATGTCACAGATGCAGGTGTAATTGCCAAGGCAGTGTAGAGCGTATCCCAGTCATTGAGGGGCGTCTCCCAGATGCAGATGGACCAGAGGAGCCTCTGTTGTGTTATGCTTCTTCATGTAGCATAAGCTGCTTCCTTGATGTATACTCTGACAAAGGAAGGTTCAGACTTAACACATTTATTGAACAGTTAACAATTCTCCTACTTGACTTCGACTCTCCTGCTAATCTTACTACAGTAACTCAGTCTAACTAACCAGTCTGCTCTAAGCCATGCGGTGGGTGTGATGCTTCTGATCTGCCCCTGTCCTACTCTCTAAATGTCACCTGTGGAAAGAAACAGAGCATGTGTGCTCTGTCCTTTTATTTGGGTTGTGTAATGCCCCCTTGTGGTAGTGTCACCTCTGGGTGTTTTGACTGCCCATTGGTCGTGTCCTATACTAATTGTTCATTAGGTGTATGTCTGCATGTAATGATGTCCCTGGTGCTCCCTCTAGTGTTTACTTAGTTGTAGTGTATGCACATTAACCCCTTGTGTATTTACAGTGATGCATATCACCACAGCCCCCGTGTCCCTTAAGGTAGTTATGGGTTTGGCTACCTCAGTTGAGAAAATTGCGATGATATTCCCCCGAGACAAAAAGCCAACATATCTCTCCTCTCCCTCACTCTTTACATCTGCTCCGACACCAGTGTTTTACCTCAGGTCTCCCAAACCCAGTTAAAGTTACAGTCTGCCCTGCCACATTCTCCACTTTGTTCCCTTTTTGGGAATCCACCTTACGAACTCCCACATTGGCTTTCCTTGAAACTTACAACAGGCTGAAAGAACGTGCCCCACCTTGTTACAATGGTAGCACCTCAGCTTTCAAGTATGACCTCCACCATCAGTGCCTTCCCCTTTGAGGAGATCACGGAGCATTCCCTGCAACCCATTCCTTACCTGCCTTCCTTTCACTCTCCCACTTCCTTTCCTTTTCAAAATTATCCGGGTGAAGGAATAAAGGTTTGAATTTATGGATCAGCTCATAATCGTCAGTCATAATTACTGCCGGAGGAGCAACATGGGTTCTTATATATGAGGTAGAGAATTTTTTAAATCCTCGGAGAAAATTACCGCTTTTAGAACCTCATGGGTAGTTTCAGCTCCCAATGCTCGTACCCATATGGGCAGCACGGTGGTTAGCACTGTTGCTTCACAGCTCCAGGGTTGATTCCCGGCTTGGGTCACTGTCTGTGCTGAGTCTGCACATTCTCCCCGTGTCTGCGTGGGTTTCCTCCAGGTGCTCCGGTTTCCTCCCACAAGTCCCGAAAGGCATGCCTGTTACGTAATTTGGATATTCTGAATTCTCCCTCTGTGTACCCGAACAGGCGCTGGAATGTGGCGACTAGGAGCTTTTCACAGTATCTTCATTGCAGTGTTCATGTAAGCCGACTTGTGACAATAATAACGATTATTATTACCCATCTATCAACATCATTCTGCTTAACCCTTTTGAATTTGGCCGTCTATCCCGGCTGTCTCCTTAAATTCCAAAACTTTTGTCTGTATGCTTCACGAACCAATGCATATGCATCAACAATAGCCCTTCTTACCACATCATAATCCTTGGAACCCTGCTCTGACAGGGAAGCATAAACTTCCTGTGGCTGCCCCTGACCGTGCCTACCTGCAACCGAGCTCTCTGCAGCTCAATTTCCCTAACAGAAAACGTCCTTGATGCTACATTACCTTGCAGGCTGTCCCTGTGTTTCTAATAGCTCTTTCAAATTTAAATGTAGAGTCATCCCTTCAATCATTTCCACCTTCCTAGCTCTAGCTCAGTGGTTCTCAACCGGGGTCCACATGGAGGACCATGTAACATTACTGGGGGTCCACACAAAAAAAATACCGAATTGGGGGTCCACGGTGATATTTTAGTGGTCCATAGAGCAATTCTACTTCAGAACAATTGTTATTACTGAGAATCAAGTAGAAGAAAAAAATGTTTGTTTTCATGATGAATATTCACCTTTCTCTCTCTCTCTCTCTCTCTCTCTCACACTGACAAAGGTCAAAGAGAGATTATAATCTATCTAATTTACCTTGAGGTGAATACCCACGGTTGACCTGACGCTTATGCCACGTTTCTCCTTGACAAGTTTAATGAATGATTTAACACAGTAATCACTAGAAACTGTGTATATTTGATATGAATTGGTTATTTTTAGAGTAATTTAATTCAATTTAGTCAGTAAAAAGTTTTTTTCATTACTTTTCATATTAGAATAAGTTTGGCAACGTACAAAAATACCGCTAATCCTTTTCCAACCCTCACGGTAAGGTAGATGGACTTTAGGATTAGTTTATCACGCATATAAGAAGCTTTTTTTTCTGTGGAATGGCTATGGGGGTCCACAAAAAAAAATTAAGAGGAAAAGGGGTCCATGGGTTAAAAAAGGTTGAGAACTGCTGCTCTAGCTGGTTCCCCAATTTTTAATTCACCTACCAGTTGGACGAGCTTGTTTTTTTCAAAACTGTTTTAAATAAACCAGAGATGTAGGACGGGATTCTCTCAGCCCGGGGCTGGGCTGGAGAATCACCCTGACCGGCGCGCAACGCGCCAGGCCACCCCGAGACGCGACCTCCGCAGATCGGAGAATTGGCGGTGTGGTCGGCGTGGCACCGGTCGGGGGTCGCTCTATGCTGCCCCTCCCACCGATGCACGGCCCACAACGCTGAGTGGCCATAACAAAAAACCTGAATCCCGCCGGCGCCGTCCATGTGTGGTCTTACCCGGCGGGACCGCGGCATGGAACGGTCCGACCTCGGGGGGGCGGCCCCCGCTGTTGCCTGGCCCGTGATCGGGCTGCCCTCTCGGTTTGGGGGCCTCCTTTCTTCCATGCCGGCCCCTGTCGCCCTACGCCATATTGCATCGGGGCTGGCGTGGAGAAGGGAGCCACTGCGTATGCGCGCGTTGGCGCCAGTGCCACTGCGCATGCGCGGACCCCACGATGCCCAGTTGATGCTGGAATCAGCAGCTGGAGCAGCGTGGGTCACTCGAGCACCGTGCTGGCCCACTTTAGGGGCCAGAATTGCTGATCCTGAGGCCATGTTGACGCCATCGGGAAAAGCGACAGCATTTACGATGGCGCCAACACTTACCCTCAGGATCAGAGAATCCCGTCCGTGATGTCCACCTTAAGAAAACCATTAGTAGCTTCCAGAGACTTCCTGTTATCTCACTACAAACCTTGTATCTCTTTCAATTTACACTGACGCAGATTCGCTGACTACCATTCCAAAGGTCCCGGACGAGCCCCCAATTTATGCTACGCCACCCTGGGCACTTGCGGATCTCTTCCAGCCTCATATGCCCTGGAGTTACAACACATGTGAATTAACCAATAATTTTTATAAAAAGACTCCAAATATCTGTCCCTTGACTGTCCAATAATTACAGTCACCAGGTTTGTAAGTTTAAACACAATTGCTGTTTATTTATAATTGGAACAAATGTGAAAAATGCGCTGAATAGAGCTAAGAAATGTCAAACTAATACCTGAATCTCCGTTCAGCAGCCCCACCCTATACCCAGCTACTACACAAGGCAGAAAAACACTGAGGGGTAGAAAGGGGTAAAAATAAGAGTTAATTAAAAAAAACAAGAGTCCTTGCTTCAGATGATGGATTTTTCAGTGCACTTTCTTCACATTGTGACTGTGGTTTAAACTCTCTGGTTTACAGCCTGTAATGATCTTCCTTATAGTCAGCAATACCATATTCACAGATTTTCAAGGAAAGGCCCCTGGCCTCACACCAGCCTGTTCTGCAGAGAGAGAGTTATCAGAGTCTGGATTCTGCTTGCAGTATCCTGTTCAACAGAGAGAGTTTTCAGATTCTCACAGTGACCTTTTGGTGAGAATCCGCTGGTTATTTCAAAGCTCTTCAGATCTCTGAAACACTTCAATGGGAACAGAACAAATGTCCACCTGTTTCCGGGCAGGGTCCCGCCTTCTAGCCCCATTCATTGGCTATCAGCCACATCAATCAATCCAAGTCATCACTAATGGCTGTCTAAAAGAGCACAGCCTTCTGGATCTTTCTGTTTGAATTAAAGGGGCAGGCTGCTGCCTAGTCTTAAAGTCACAGGTCCATGAAACAATCATGGATCAAAAATGTAACAACAACAAAAAGGGGAAATAGGGGAATAAATGGGGAACAGGAGGGACCCTTACAAGACTCGAAACATTAGCGCTGTTCTCTCTCTACAGATGCTGTCAGGCCTGCTGAGATTTTCCAGTAATTTGCTTTTACCCTTCAGGGTTGCTTCACTGTTCTATCCCAATAGCTCTGTGACATTTTCTCTTTCAAATAGTTACCTGATTCCCATTAGTGTGCAGTCTACTTTCACTGCTCTTTCAGGCAGTGTGTTCCAGGTCAGAACAATCCGCTGTGTCAAAACCATTCTCTTCCTCTCACTCCTGTCCTGTTTGTAAGCTCCCTGAGCCTGATTGATCATCAGCAATTGCGAAGTTCACTCCCTACTTCCAACCTTGACCTTCTCCGTCTCTTTGACACCACACTCTCTCTCAGCCACACATGCGGGGTTAACTTCCAGTGACGCTGACAGTGATCACCACTTACAGATTTCTACTCCAACATGAAGTCATGGATAGTCAGAACTTCAACTCAACAATATTACCTCATCTTTGAACAATACATGGCAGCACTGTGGCGCAGTGGGTTAGCACTGCGGCCTCTTGGAGCCAAGGCCCCAGGTTCGATCCCGGCTCTGAGTCACTGTCCATGTGGAGTTTGCACATTCTCTCTGTGTTTGCGTGGGTTTTGCCCCCACAACCCAAAAATGTGCAAGCTAGGTGGATTGGCCACGCTAAATTGCCCCTTAATTGGAAAAAATGAAGTGGGTACTCTGAATTAAAAAACAAAATCTTTGAACAATACCTGTAACATAGTAAGCCAGCCCCAGGAGTTTAATCGTGTACAAATTTGACACGAAAGGAATTTAGCTGGTGCCAGGAATGTCCTAATGGGGGAAAGAAAGTTACATGGGCAGTGAGTTCAGGGGGAGAATTCCAGAGCTTGAGGGATGAGGCAACCAGATGCATTGCTGACAAATAATGGAGTGGTTAAAGTCAGGGATGAACAAGAGGCCAGAATTGGAGGAACACAGTGATCCTGGAGGGTTTTAAGGCTGGATGAGGTTATGGAGTTAGGGCGGAGTCAAAACATCTGACTAAAAACATGACTTTGCTCTTCGTTCTTTGATACCCACACAAACCTCACGTTTTTGCTCTTCGACTGAACCCATGGTGAACAGCTGTTTGACTTTGAGCTGAGCTTCAAAACTCAGAACCGATCCTCGGGGATGTGGTGGCGTAGTGGCATTGTCACTGGACTAGTAAACCAGAAAATTCAGGCTAATTCACTGGGGACCCAGGTTCAAACCCCACCACTACAGATGGTGAAATTTGAATTAAATAAAAATCTGGAATTAAAAGTCTGACGATAACCATGAAACCAATGTCGATTTCCAGAAAACCCCCATCTGGTCACTAATATCCTTTAAGAAAAGAAATCTGCCATCCTTACCTGGTCTGGCCTACATGTCACTCCAGACCCACAGCAATGTGGGCGACTCCCAACTGCCCCCTCAAGGGCAACTCGGGATGGGCAATAAATGCTGGCATAGTCTATGACACCAACGTCCCATGAACGAATTAACATTGCTCATTTTTCAGGCTCACCTTCACTAAAACTCTTGGACGCATCTACATTTTAAAAAAAAATCTTTCCAATTAAGGGGCAGTTTAGCGTAGCCAATCCTTGTATACAGCATCTCTTTGGGTTTTGGGGGTGAGACCTACGCAGACAATGGGAGAATGTGCAAACTCCACATTGACAGTGACCCAGGGTGGGGAGTGAGCCCAGATCCTCAGTGCCGTGAGGCAGCAGTGCACCGCCGTGCCATGCCTGATGCATCTACATTTAACCTCCAGCAACCTCCTTAGATTCACCCGACATGAACACCAACTCATGCCACCCAAAACTTGCACAAAGTCATTGAGATCTACCACTTCGAGCCTTGATGAAGGAACTGTGCTCCGACTCACCTGAGGAAGGAGCAGTGCTCCGAAAGCTCTTGATTCAAAACAAACCTGTTGGACTTTAACCTGGTGTTGTAAGACTTCTTACTGTACTTGTAGCCTTGTCCATCTCCACCAGTGTCTTTTTTCCCCCAAAAGCATTGAATTCAACCTTCATTTACAATCCTCTCTATGCCAGGGTCAGCCGTGGCTGTGTTTGTTTGTAGCACTCTCGCCTGTTCCTGTGCTGTATTGTTCTTTGTTCTTTGTTCATGTGCCCCCCCCACCCCACCGCAGTACTGAGGGGATACGGGGATACTGCGCAGTTGGAGGTTTGGGTCTTTATGTCGCGATGTTGGACTGAGGTCGTGCCAGTTCCCACAGGTGGAGATTAGGGATTCTATGGCACCGTTTCAAGGAAGAGCTGGGGCGATTGCCCTGTTTATAGACAATATTGAACCCTCACCAACACCACTAAAGCAGATTATCTGGTAATTATCTGATTGTTTCTTGTGGGAATTTGCGTAAAACGGCTGATGTACATCATGCGGCACAACAGCCATTTTCATTGGCTGCAGTGTACTTCAGAACCTGCTGAGTTTTCTCTAAAAGAAAACACAGGGTTTTGTTCTTGCCAACATCTATGCCTCAACCAGATATCACATGGGGTTAGCTGCAGAGTAAAGTCTACCACTTCACCCCGAGACAGTTGCTTTACAGGTTATTTCCCCGGCATCAAAACTGTATCAACCATTTAAAGAAAGCCTAACTTCAAGAAACTCTGAGTGTCAGGGAATATTCACCACCGATGCTCCAGATCCCTGCCCTGGTCGGGCCCTCAGATCCTCAGTGTAGAACTCAACAGGCATGTTCAAGTTTACCCAGCTGACAGTCCCTGGCTGCAGACTTGCCTGCTCCCTCTCCCATGAAGCTTCTCAGCCTTCGGGGTACTGCCAATTAGCCTGGCCAGGTCTCAATTCCCCTTCCTAGCTCTTCGGCCATCTTCAGTGCCTTCAAGAAGCCCTAGGCGCCAGCCAGCCACTGCCTTATACAGGCCCTGGCCTTGTCCTGATTTTAGCCAGGATGCTTCCTCTCCCCCCTCACGGCCACTGGCTCTGCACCTCAGCTTGTCCAAGGCACTGCTCCCTGCGGGGAGTAAATTCGCCAGTTCCCCTGCTCAGTGCTTTGCCCCCTTACGCTGCCGGCGGCCCCGCTACATAAAGAGTACGAAACGTAGTGGGCGGAATTCTCTGCAAGGCCCGACGCCGTCGTGAAACCTGGAGACGTTCACGACGGCATCGGAAGCCTCTGCCGGCCCCCTATTCTCCCCTACCCGGGGGGATAGGTGGGCCGTACCGGGGAACTCGGTGGCCGGGCCTTGTCCCTGGCTTCAAGGCCCGGTACGCCAAGAATGACGCCGCAGCGGAGCCTAATGACGTCAGCTGCGCATGTGCGGGTTGGGCAGCTCAAACCCGCGCATGCGCGGTTGCCGTCTTTTCCCTCAGCCGCCCCGCAAGACGTGGTGGCTTGATCTTGCGGGGCGGCGGAGGGGAAAGAGTGCATCCCCTTGAGACGCCGGCCCGATGATCGGGGGCCAGTCCCCTCCCGAGCACGGTCGTGGTGCTCAATCCCTGATCCGCCCCCCCTAGGCCCCACACTTACCTGGCGCGCCATGTTCACGGCGGCAGCGACCAGGTGCGGTTGCCGCCATCGTGAACAGGTCGGGAACGGTAGGCCGCTCGGCCCATCTGGGTTGGAGAATCGCGGGCCGCCATGAAAAACGGCGGCCCGCGTTTCTCCGAGCGGCGTGTGGGAAAACCGGACACGCCATTTTGGGGGGGGTGGGAGAATAGCGGGAGGGGCGGGAGCGGACCTCCCGCTATTCTCCCACCTTCGTGGTTGTGGAGAATCGCAGCCAGAGAGTCGGAGATGTTGCTGAAGGAATTCCTCAAGCCTGATGCCTAGGCAACAGCAGACAATACCCATTAACCAGAATGCCCCAGGGAGGCAATCACTTCTTCTAATTTGTCACTTTGTGCCTGAGAGTTTAAGAGATGTTTGACCCCAACACAGACTGTACTGATGATGCCATTAAAGTCAGTCCTGCCGTGTCAGTCAGTCTGCAAGGTAGAATGTGCAAGCTGGCAGTGGGCTGCTGAATGTGAAACTATTCACTAGATCGGAGCTCGAGGTGGCACTTTACAATATAAGTCCATGAATAGATTAATGCCTGTGGCAGACAAATTTAATATAAACGCGTTACACGTTGGTGTCCTCATGTTGTACAGCATAAATTTCCAGGTTTCTTTCCTCCTTTTCATTTGATTTGAATTATGAGGAGTGAGAAAAATCATCTCATGTAAGACCAGCTCCCTTCTCATGGAGGATATTAAATTGCACAGAACCTGTCTAGTTTCACATATTAGTGACATTCTTTGTGCGTGTGCGTCTGGCAGAGAGGGAGATCTAATATTCCTGTGGAGCGAAGCTGTGAACTATCAGATCGGGACAGAATCTCCAACGCACACCCACCCCCTCCACACATTTTCTCAAAACGAATATATTAATACCACTGAAATATGATCTGATAATTGATTATGTTCACTCGGTTTGGAAAAAAAAAGGTCTTGTGATTTGTACAGATTTCTCCATGAATCCCAAGCAGGTCTGAGATAGGATTGTGCTGCAGGTGGGCTCCTGACGCATTTATGTAATTAGTCCCTGACATATTTATGTAATTAGTGCCTGCCTGGCACAAGTGAGTTGGCCATCTTTAATAATCATCGAATTTACAGTGCAGAAGGAGGCCATTTGGCCCATCAAGTATGCACCGGCCCTTGGAAAGAGCACCCTACCCAATCCCCTACCTCCACCCTATCCCCGTAACCCCACCTAACCGTTATTTTTGGACACTAAGGGCAATTTAGCATGGCCAATCCACCTAACCTGCACACCTTTGGACTGTGGGAGGAAACCGGAGCATCCGGAGGAAACCCACGCAGACACGGGGAGAACGTGCAGACTCCGCACAGACAGTGACCCAAGCCGGGAATCGAACCTGGGACCCCGGAACTGTGAAGCAATTGTGCCAACCACTGTGCTAACCGTGCTGCCCTAATGGTCAATGCCCTTCTAGGTCTCAAGCCATTAAAGGCACGAGCAGGTGATGATGCACTTGGCAAAGCTGCAGCCAGCCCCCTGTTCCGAATCGACACCGCGTGCCCAATGGGCCATGCCTGATGCCTGTCGTAAACGACAGGTGTTCTCCATTTCCGCGAACATCTCCAGCATCGTGGGAAGCATAAAAGAGCTCAGAACAAACAAACATCAATTTGACGTTGCATAACCACCGCCGCAGAGCCGGCAGTCTGGAGAGCTATCAAACGGTCTCTCTCTCTCATCGCCTGCTCTGTCGGGGATCTTCACTACACATTTAGAATGGTGTCTGAAAGCCATAAGGACCTGGCGCACCGATGCCTCATTTTATATGCAGAAGGCCAGCGGTAATAAAGCTCAAATCGCTGATAAAGCCCGGGGTCGCTAGAGTCCCAGCTGCAAAATAAAAATAAAAGCGACACTTGCGTTTACATGTAATACCTTCCACGAACACCTCCACCCCCCCAGAAAGTACTTCACGTTGGAAAGAACAGATCACACTACCAACGGGGCTCGCCCAGCAAAACAAATCCCTCATGATCAACCACTCCAGTATCAACAATTTGCATTTATATAAGGCCTTTAACATAATAAATATCCCAGTGCTTCAAACGTGGCCTTATAAAACAAAATATGATGCAGCTACACATGAGGAAATAGAAAAGCAGATGACGGAAGCCTGGGAAAAGAGTTAACTTGAGGGAAGTCAGGGGGAGAGGTGGAGATGTTTAGGAATGGAATTTTGGAGCTTCGGACCAGCAGTGGCAGAATGATTAAAATCTAAGATGTTTAAGTGGCCAGAATTAAAGAAGTGTAGTTATCTGAGGGGGCTGTTTGGCTGGAAGAGGCTACAAGGATAGGGAAGGGAAAGCCAATGCCGGGATTTGGCAACAATTATGACCATTTTAAAATGGAAGCAAATGTAAGACAGTGAGCATAGGGTGAGGGGCAAACCGGATTTGGTGTGAATAAGGACGTGAGGATTAGAATTTTGGACAAGCTCAATTAATGGAGGGTAGAAAGTGAGAGATTAGACTTCAGGAGGGGGTTAATTGGAATAGGCAGGCTCAGAAGTAACGAAGGAATGGATCCCTGAATGAGTCCAGCTCCAGTAACACAAGAAGATCAACACCATCTAGGATAAAGCAGCCCGCTTGATTGGCATCCCATGGACTGCCTTCAATATTCATTCCCTCCACCACTTCATGCACAATGGCAGCAGTATTTACCATCTACAAGGTTCACTGCAGAAACTCACCAATGCTCCCTCAATAGTGTTCTGGAAAATACAGAATGTGTCATTTGAAACATAGAAGTCTGCCAATATCTGTTCTGGGAGAGTGCAGGGAAAGATCCCACAGGAGGTTGGTGGCAGCTGAAAAGAGCAGAAACTGTGGCCAGCTCTTCTGTCAAAAATGCAGTCAATTTCAGTCTGTCAGAATTGTTATTACAACCTGCAGCAGGAGAAAGGGAAAAAGAAAAAGAGAGTTTGCATAGATTTCTTTGTGCTGTGTTGAAGCACTGTGATGTACTGAATAGAGGGGGACCCATTGGCCTGGTTGTGTCCCACCATGCCCCTTTAAGCCCCGTAGCCCATCCCCTATCGGAGGTCCCGATCTCTCCCGCCAAAAAGCACTAAGCGCGGGCTCCCCTCGCTCCTCCCCCTCCCCCCACGCGCGAGGCAGGAGCAGAGAGCAGCAGAACGCGAAGCAGCAACAGCTGGCGGCCGGGGCACAGCCCGGGAGCTCCCCTTAAGGAGGTGGAAGACTCGAAGATCAACGCCAGCAAGAATGAGGAGGAGAACTAAAAGAGAGAGAGAGAAACAGCAACAGGAGAGAAGGGGAGGAGAATTAAAAGAGAGAGAGAGAGAAACAGCAACAGGAGAGAAGGGGAGGAGAATTAAAAGAGAGAGAGAGAGAAACAGCAACAGGAGAGAAGGGGAGGAGAATTAAAAGAGAGAGAGAGAGAAACAGCAACAGGAGAGAAGGGGAGGAGAACTAAGAGAGAGAGAGAGAAACAGCAACAGGGGAGAAGGGGAGGAGAACTAAAAGAGAGAGAGAGAGAGACAGCAACAGGAGAGAAGGGGATGAGAACTAAAAGAGAGAGAGAGAGAAACAGCAACAAGAGAGAAGGGGAGGAGAACTAAAAGAGAGAGAGAGAGAGTCTGAAGGTCCCTACAACAAACCAGCAGCAATGGGGAGGACAGAGGACAGAACACAGAGAACAGAGAAAACAGAGAAACAGCAACAGGAGAGAAGGGGATGAGAACTAAAAGAGAGAGAGAGAGAAACAGCAACAAGAGAGAAGGGGAGGAGAACTAAAAGAGAGAGAGAGAGAGAGTCTGAAGGTCCCTACAACAAACCAGCAGCAATGGGGAGGACAGAACACAGAGAACAGAGAAAACAGAGAAACAGCGACAGGAGAGAAGGGGAGGAGAACTAAAAGAGAGAGAGAGAGTCTGAAGGTCCCTACAACAAACCAGCAGCATCCAGAATCACTAATCGTTTTTCCTTTCTGTAAAGAAAGTGTTTGCAACTTAAAGAAAAAAAAAGTATAATAATAAAATAACTTAACCTGAAAAAGTGGTTATTAGCTTACTTCACTTCCTTAATAACGCAGGACCCAGGACATCGATGCTATTAAGGGGTAAGTAGGTAAAATTCTTCGGTGAAGGTATGGGTTATACCGGGGAATAACTTGGAAATATAGTTTAACCTGAATAGCACCCACCGAAGCCTGCATCGGAGTCAGGGAGTGAGAATCCCTGTTCACCATTTGGAATATCGGCCCTTTTTGGTATAGGGGGAATTCTAAGACAGAGTGGTGAATTTACAAAAACAATAGCACCATCCAAACCCATGACCCCTACCACCTCGAAGGATAAAGGCAGCAGAAACTTGGAAACACCACCACCTGCAAGTACCTCTCCAAGCCACACACCCTTCTGACATATCATTGGGTCTCCATGGTAGAACTCCCTTCCTACATAACATGGACTGCAGCAGTTCAAGAAGTCAACTCACCATCACCTTCTGAAAGACAATTCGGGATGGGCAATATATGCTGGCCTAGCCTGCGATGCTTCTTGCCCATGAGTGAATGAAATAAAGGCTTCCCATCACAAACAGCGCCACAAGGAGCAGTGGCTACTGCCAGTAATGCACCCAGGAGAGGACGAAGGTTACTGTGGAATCTGGGCCTGGGTGAGTGAGGGTAGGATGGAGTTCGCTGCGGGAGAATGATTGAAGTGTAAGGAGGGGAGAGAGGTTTGGTCTGAAGAAAAGACAGAGCCAGCTCTCAGCTGGCTCACCCTTCGCAATGCTGGGTCCCTTATGTGCTGATATGCATCACTGTAAATACACAAGGGGTTAATGTAAATACACTGGGACTAAATGAACACTAGAGGGAGCACCAAAGACTTCATGACACACAGACATTCAACCAATGGGTCAGTAAGATAGAACACGACCAATAGGCAGTCAAGACACACCCAGAGGTGACAATCCCACAAGGGGGCTACCCATATAAAAGGACAGGGCACACATGCTCTTTCTCTTTCCACAGGCGACACTCAGAGAGACAGGGGCAGATCAGGGAAGCATCACACCCACCGCATGGATTAGAGCAGACTGGTTAGTTAGATTGAGTTACTATAGTTAGATTAGCAGGAGAGTCAAACCCAAGTAGGAGAATTGTTAACTATTCAATAAATTTGTTAAAGCTAGCTCCAAGTCTGAATCTTCCTTTGTCAGAGTGCACATCAAGGAAGCAGCTTATGCTATGAGAAGAAGCATAACACAACACCTTGATCGGGCCTTGAGAAACTTTCAACAAGGGACCCTGACAACCCCCCATCATTTTGCGGGCTTCCAGCGTGGTAACCACCCCTACCCCACCTGCTGTTGGTTCTCTACCAGCAGTGGCGAAATGAGGCCTTTAAGTGAGCATTAATTGCCCACTTGAGGCCCTCAATTAGTGCCTGGGCAGGAAGGTCATCCATGAGCCCTCCCTACCCAAAACTTCTTCAGGAGAGGAGGGGAATGTGGCTGCCGATGTCCGCACCTTGCACCCTCTCCCCGACTGAATGCTTTCCTCTGCCTCAACCTGCTGCTGGCATTGAATTCCATATCACGAAACTACTGCTCACTACTTGCGGCATGAAGAGCCTGTGAAGGAGACAGAGATATTCCAATGGTGTCACGGGGATTGCTTTCCAGAAATCAGCGAACAGTAGAGGGGAGATTTATTCCGTAGCTGGCTGCACCTGAACCGGCGGAATCATAGAATTTACAGTGCAGAAGGAGGCCATTCAGCCTATCGAGTCTGCACTAGCCCTCGGAAAGAGCACCCAACTTAAGCCCACACCTCCAACCTATCCCTGTAACCTAACCTAGCAGTTAAGGTTGACACTGTAGGGGGTCAATGTTATCCCAAACCATCTCTCAGGGGACAGACATGGTTAATGGAGCAAAGTCTCCTGCCCCCATCCGATTTTACCTTCATTTGAGGGCATTCCTCCCGATTCCAGGGATGTATCATCCTTCAAACAAGGATAAAATGAACCCCTTTACACCTGAATAAGAGTTTTCAATATGTCCCCACAAGCACTACAAAGCACACATCAAAATGACATTGTTCTTTGTTGGGGGCAGGGGTCCAGAAGGCAGGATAACTCAATAAGACCATCATACATTTCACTTAGCACCAGGACGTGGCAGAATACAAATTACAGATAGCTTACTCCAATAAGATCATAATCGCCTTTACACTGAGCTCTGTTGTTTGAGTTGAGTTAATATTGTACCAGAGATCAGGATTATACCTGCTGGGACTTACTAGTGTCGACGGATTTATTTTTTTATAAACCATCAAAACAGGCCAATGGGACTTGGTCAAAATGCTCATTTATTTTCAGTGAGACGTGACTACTACACATCTAGTGGCAACAGGATATTACTGCAACTGGTAATGAAGTGTCAGGGATAACGAGAGCTGCAGTGTCAGAACTCCAGGAAAACTCCGCACAGTTAGTCTGTAGAAACTGATGTTGATAGATTTGTCTGAAGAAAGTAATTAAGCACAGCTGAGTTAACTTACAGTTTCATGAACGAAGGTCGTTTCAAAGTGCCTTACAACCAATGATGTACCTTCAAAGGAAAGCCCCTGTTGTTGTGTGACAGTCAATTTGCACAAAGCAAGGACCCAGAAACAGCATTGACATAAATGGTCAGATAATCTTTTTTTCACTTATGTTGGTTGAGGGATAAAAGTTGTCCAGGACACTAATTGGGACCAAAGCAGCAACAGGTTACTGAATTGGATGGTCAGCCAGAATCATATTGAATGGCGGAGCAGGCCCGACGGGCTGAATGGCCACCTCCTGCACCTATTTTCTATGTTTCTATGTAACACTCCAGCATTTCTTCAAACAGGTTCTTCACCATCCACCCAGACCTAGGTCCACATCTCATCAGAGAAACGATATCCCCAGCGGTGTAGCTCTCCCCCAGTACTGCACTAATATTAAGCGCTAAATAGAACCATTTTGGACCGTAACATCCTAGCTCCAAGGCACCGTAACTGGCCGGAGTGGGGGGCGGGTGGGCCAAGAATGCACCAGGGCGCTCCTTCCATGGACTTTCCCAGGTAAGGGCTTGCATGTTAAACTTCTGAGAGGCAATTGCCCTGTGCTGGGTACTATCCGATATTGCGACTTGAATCCCAACTCCGGATGGTTCATTCTGTGTTACAGCAATAGTTACCCAGAGAAAGTCAGAAGAACAGAAGCCACTTCTAGCTTTGGAGTAACTATTTCACAGTCCCACAGTGACCCCTTCCCACGGGCCTACCTCACAACCCAGACTCCCCTATCCCCCGACTACTCCCCATTGACTACCCTCACCCCATGGGACACTGCCCCTCCCACACCCACCAAGGGACTAGATCCTCTATCCCCTACCCCCCCACCCATCACCTTCACATCACCACGGGACTCCCTTCCCTCCACCCCCCCCCCACAATGGACGACCCGAACTCCAGAATCTTCTCCAGGGAAGTTGCCCTGCCACCCCCTCCTACTACTCCTCCACCCTGACACCCCCTCTGCGCACCCTTCACAGAACACCTTCCCCGTGGATCCCTTCCCCGAACCAGCGGGGAACTTCCATAACCGCTGACGGCCCTTATACAGGAGTCCAAACAACTTCTAAAGCTCCAGAGGACTTCCCCAACCCCTGAGTATCCACTCTAATAGGATCGACTGAACCACACCTCTCCCCCACACCCAGAGCTCCCCCCTCACCAAATTCTACCCACTTAGCTGACAAACCTACTTCCACAATTCTTTGAAAATGGCTGGACCTTTAAACCTCCCTGACTGACAACAGCTAGTGCTGTAAAAAATGAGAAGCGGCCATCTTGTTTCAGATTCTGAACTCCTCGGCAGAAGACCCGAGGGACATGCTGTCTCATACAGTTCTTACCCAGCCAGTGTCAGAAGGTGGCACAAGAATGGATCGGAAATATTTACAGGTGAAAAACTGTGGGAGCAGATTGGCAATTGGATTCCGAAGGGCATCTCGGGCTGAGTAAGAAATACTGGTGAGGTGCGATCCCTGCCGGGTGGATCAGCACGATCCAGATCGCAATCCATTCAGACTTTGAAAACGTTTTTCCAGCCAGGATGATTCGCCCCATTGGACCAGAAGAAGCCGGCAAAACCGAGCCCTCGGAGATGCCCCAATCTTGGAATAACACGACAACCATCACACCCCCCCCCCCAATCATTGACAAGGCACCCCCCATCGTTAGCAAGGGCCCCCGTCGCTGAAAAGGCCCCTCACCAATTGTTGACAAGGCCCCTCCTCCAGGTGAGCGACACCCGGCTATTGGTTGGCCAAAGGCCCCCCTTTCAGGGCTCCCTTCAGGCCCCTCCCTCCCTCTGGCCCCCTCTCTGGTCCCCTCTTCAGGGCCTGTCCCTTGGTAGTGCCATCCTGGCACAGCCCCAGGCATCATGTCAGTGGCAACCTGCCACTGTCAGGTTGCCACTGTCTGGGTGCCAGGCGCAGTGCCAGGATGGGCAGTGTGCTCAGGAGAAGCAAACAGAGTTGTTATCTCTGGGTTGTTGCCCGTGCCACGTGATAGTGAGATGAGGAATAGGGAGAGAGAGCAATTAAACACGTGGCTACAGGGATGGTGCAGGTGGGAGGGATTCAGATTTCTGGATAACTGGGGCTCTTTCTGGGGAAGGTGGGACCTCTATAGACAGGATGGTCTACATCTGAACCTGAGGGGCACCAATATCCTGGGGGGGAGATTTGTTAGTGCTCTTTGGGGGGGTTTAATCTAATTCAGCAGGGGCATGGGAACCTGGATTGTAGTCTTGGGGTACGGGAGATTGAGAGTATAGAGGTCAGGAGCACAGATTTGACTTCGCAGGAGGGTGCCAGTGTTCAGGTAGGTGGTTTGAAGTGTGTCTACTTCAATGCCAGGAGTATACGAAATAAGTAGGGGAACTGGCAGCATGGGTTGGTACCTGGGACTTCGATGTTGTAGCCATTTCAGAGACATGGATAGAGCAGGGACAGGAATGGTTGTTGCAGGTTCCGGGGTTTAGGTGTTTTAGTAAGCTCAGAAAAGGGAGCAAAAGAGGGAGAGGTGTGGCGCTGCTAGTCAAGGACAGTATTATGGTGGCGGAAAGGATGCTAGATGGGGACTCTTCTT
This sequence comes from Scyliorhinus canicula, assembly GCF_902713615.1. Lineage (NCBI taxonomy): Eukaryota > Metazoa > Chordata > Chondrichthyes > Carcharhiniformes > Scyliorhinidae > Scyliorhinus > Scyliorhinus canicula. The sequence goes on along the minus strand of NC_052152.1, from coordinate 14,153,586 downwards.
CCGAGGTAGTATGGGCTGAGGTTAGAAACAGGAAAGGAGAGGTCACCCTGTTGGGAGTTTTCTATAGGCCACCTAATAGTTCTAGGGATGTAGAGGAAAGGATGGCGAAGATGATTCTAGAAAAGAGCAAAAGTAACAGGGTATTGTTATGGGAGACTTTAACTTTCCAAATATTGACTGGAAAAGATATAGTTCGAGTACATTAGATGGGTCGTTCTTTGTACAATGTGTGCAGGAGGGTTTCCTGACACAATATGTTGACAGGCCAACAAGAGGTGAGGCCACATTGGATTTGGTTTTGGGTAATGAACCAGGCCAGGTGTTAGATCTGGAGGTAGGTGAGCACTTTGGAAACAGTGACCACAATTCGGTGACCTTTACGTTAGTGATGGAAAGGGATAAGTATACCCCGCAGGGCAAGAGTTATAGCTGGGGGAAGGGCAATTATGATGCCATTAGACATGACTTAGGATGTGTAAGTTGGAGAAGTAGGCTGCAAGGGTTGGGCACACTGGATATGTGGAGCTTGTTCAAGGAACAGCTATTGCATGTTCTTGATAAGTACGCACCAGTCAGGCCGGGAGGAAGGGGTCGAGCGAGGGAACCGTGGTTTACCAAAGAAGTGGAATCTCTTGTTAAGAGGAAGAAGGAGGCCTATGTGAAGATGAGGCATGAAGTTTCAGTTGGGGCGCTTTATACTTACAAGGAAGCGAGGAAGGATCTAAAGAGAGAGCTAAGACGAGCAAGGAGGGGACATGAGAAGTCTTTGGCAGGTAGGATCAAGGAAAACCCAAAAGCTTTCTACAGGTATGTCAGGAATAAAAGAATGACTAGGGTAAGAGTAGGGCCAGTCAAGGACAGTGGTGGGAAGTTGTGTGTGGAGGCTGAGGAGATAAGCGAGATGCTAAATGAATACTTTTCGTCAGTATTCACTCAAGAAAAAGATAATATTGTGGAGGAGAATGCTGAGACCCAGGCTATTAGAATAGATGGCATTGAGGTGCGTAGGGAAGAAGTGTTGGCAATTCTGGACAAGGTGAAAATAGATAAGTCCCCAGGGCCTGATGGGATTTATCCTAGGATTCTCTGGGAAGCCAGGGAAGAGATTGCTGAGCCTTTGGCTTTGATTTTTAGGTCATCAGTGGCTACAGGAATAGTGCCAGAGGACTGGAGGATAGCAAATGTGGTCCCTTTGTTCAAGAAGGGGAGTAGAGATAACCCCGGTAACTATAGGCCGGTGAGCCTAACGTCTGTGGTGGGTAAAGTCTTGGAGAGGATTATAAAAGATACGATTTATAATCATCTAGATAGGAATAATATGATTAGGGATAGTCAGCATGGTTTTGTGAAGGGTAGGTCATGCCTCACAAACCTTATCGAGTTCTTTGAGAAGGTGACTGAACAGGTAGACGAGGGTAGAGCAGTTGATGTGGTGTATATGGATTTCAGTAAAGCGTTTGATAAGGTTCCCCACGGTCGGCTATTGCAGAAAATACGGAGGCTGGGGATTGAGGGTGATTTAGAGATGTGGATCAGAAATTGGCTAGTTGAAAGAAGACAGAGAGTGGTAGTTGATGGGAAATGTTCAGAATGGAGTTCAGTTACGAGTGGCATACCACAAGGATCTGTTCTGGGGCCGTTGCTGTTTGTCATTTTTATAAATTACCTAGAGGAGGGCGCAGAAGGATGGGTGAGTAAATTTGCAGACGACACTAAAGTCGGTGGAGTTGTAGACAGTGCGGAAGGATGTTGCAGGTTACAGAGGGACATAGATAAGCTGCAGAGCTGGGCTGAGAGGTGGCAAATGGAGTTTAATGTGGAGAAGTGTGAGGTGATTCACTTTGGAAAGAATAACAGGAATGCGGAATATTTGGCTAATGGTAAAATTATTGGTAGTGTGGATGAGCAGAGGGATCTCGGTGTCCATGTACATAGATCCCTGAAAGTTGCCACCCAGGTTGATAGGGTTGTGAAGAAGGCCTATGGTGTGTTGGCCTTTATTGGTAGAGGGATTGAGTTCTGGAGCCATGTGGTCATGTTGCAGTTGTACAAAACTCTAGTACGGCCGCATTTGGAGTATTGCGTACAATTCTGGTAGCCTCATTATAGGAAGGACGTGGAAGCTTTGGAACGGGTGCAGAGGAGATTTACCAGGATGTTGCCTGGTATGGAGGGAAAATCTTATGAGGAAAGGCTGATGGACTTGAGGTTGTTTTCGTTAGAGAGAAGAAGGTTAAGAGGTGACTTAATAGAGGCATACAAAATGATCAGAGGGTTAGATAGGGTGGACAGTGAGAGCCTTCGCCCACGGATGGAGGTGGCTAGCACAAGGGGACATAGCCTTAAATTGAGGGGTAATAGATATAGGACAGAGGTCAGAGGTGGGTTTTTTACGCAAAGAGTGGTGAGGCCGTGGAATGCCCTACCTGCAACAGTAGTGAACTCGTCAACATTGAGGGCATTTAAAAGTTTATTGGATAAGCATATGGATGATAATGGCATAGTGTAGGTTAGATGGCCTTTAGTTTTTTTTCCATGTCGGTGCAACATCAAGGGCCGAAGGGCCTGTACTGCGCTGTATCGTTCTATGTTCTATGTTCTATGTTAAGCACTGAGTCAGCACACCTGGTCTTTCTAGGAAGGACTTCGGAACAAAAAAAAAGTGGTTAGAAACAACACATGCTCAAAGGAGGAAGCACTTCGGAGTTAATGGACCATGAAGAGCTAAAAACAATGCTAATCCCTTCTTTGAAATATACTGGAATTCTCAAAGAAGATCGGGGGTAGGGGTGCATGGTAGCACAGTAGTTAGCACTGCTGCCTCACAGTGCCATGGACCCGGGTTCGATCCGACCTGCGACGACTGTCTGTAGGAATTTACATATTCTTCCAGTGCCAGCGTGGGTTTCCTCCGGGTGCTCCAGTCTCCTCCCACAATCCAAACATGTGCAGGTTAGGTGGATCAGATTTGCTAAATTGTCCTAGATGGGGTTACGGGGATAGGTTGGGGGATTGGGCCTGGGTCGGAATGTTCTTTCAGATGGTCGGTGCAGACTCGATGGGCCAAATGGCCTACTTCTGCACTGTAGGGATTCTATGATTCGATGATCTACGGAGAGATTTGTAAAATGTAATGAACCATTAAATTGAGTGTAAACACTGCAGTTCGAAGCTTTTAAGCTTTTCAGGAAGCTGAGAGGCTTGAAAAAGGGGAACGAAATTGAATGTGAAGGAAGAACTTCAAAAGTTTCCAATATATCAAAGCAAAGAATTTTACCTTAGTCTGACAGATCTTTGAAATTGACATGCTGGGAGAGACATCAAAGGTTTGAAGGTTTGAGTGAAGAGTTTTACCTTCATCTGAAAGCTTATTGAACTTGACACGCTGAAAGAGAGTTTATAGGTTTTCAAGGCTTTTGAGGGAAGATTTGCCAGACCACCCCATATTTTGGGAAAGACCCTTGAGCCCCTTCCAGGCCCACCAGCCCCCACCTCCCCTGAAGGACCCCCCTCGGCACCATGGAGGTAAGGGTAGAGAGGGGATTCATCGCCTTGCTCCCCCTCAGTGTCCCCGCTTTTTGGGACCAGTCACGTTTCGCGCCCTGGTCATTTCGCATTGCAGGGGGTGGGTGAATATCAGGAGGCTGCTGCATTCAACTTCAATCTCATTAATGAGATTAAAATGAATGCAAATGAGTTGTGTCAGATTCTCACCTTTTCTGGGCTAAATCTTGATCATGCAGCTTGAGCGGGGCCGGGAGAATGTGATACGTAATTGCGCCTGGTATAAATCCCGTTTTGCGGCTCTCCCGCAATTCTCCGACATTGCAGAATTTGCTCAGGGTGTAATGCAGCCAGGGAATTTCCCCTTTAAATAGTGCCTGCTTGATACCATGTTGGTGTGGCACCCACAGCATTAAGAATGGCAATGAATAATCACAATGAGATAAATACAAGTACGTGCTTGCTTATTTTAGTTCTCACAGAATAATGGACATAGTTTTGTCGTTCAATTCCCAACAGAAAGGATCCCAGGATATCTTTTTAATAAAAATGGAATTTGATTTGTTCACACACTGTAAAATAGTGATCTGATGTTGTGGTATAAACATCACTATTAGTATAAAGTCAGAGAGTCTCACAGCACAGAAAGAGGCCCTTCAGTCCATCATTTCTGTGCTGGCCACCAAGCGCCTGTGTAGACTAATCCGATTTTCCAGAATGTGTTCCGTAGCCTTGTGTGCTCTGGCATTTCAAGTGCTCATCTATATACTTCCGAAATGTTGTGTGGGTTCCCACCTCTACTACGCTTTCAGGCAGTGACTCCCAGATTCCCACCACCTGAAGAGGTTTTTCCTCAAACCCCCTGAAATCTCCTGCCCATTATTTTAACCCTATTCCTCCTGGTTATTGACCAATAAGGGGAAAAGTTTCTACTCTACCTATGTTCTTCATAATTGTGTACAGCTCAATCAGGTCACCCCGGAGCCTTCTCTGCTCTAATGAGAACAAGCCCAGCTACCGAGTCTCTTCAAAGCTGAAACACTCCAGCCCAGGCAACATCCTGGTGAATCTCCTCTGCACCCATCCTAGTACAGTCACACCTTCTGCCGACCAGAACTGCATGCAATACTCTATCTGTAGCCCATGTGCAGTTTATACAGGTCCATCATAACCTTATAAGTTCATAAATTCATGAGATATAGGAGCAGAATTAGGCTATTAGGCCCATCACGTCTGCTCCACCATTTGATCATGGCTGACCTGATCCTGGCCTTAATTCCACTGTCCTGCTCGTTCTCCATAATCCTTCAACCCATTGCCAATTAAAAATCTGTGTCCTTAAATTTATTCACTGTCAGGGCAGCATGGTTGTGCAGTGGTTAGCACTGCAGTCTCACCGCTCCGAGGTCCCAGGTTCGATCCCAGCTCTGGGTCACTGTCCGTGTGGAGTTTGCACATTCTCCCCGTGTTTGTGTGGGTTTCGCCCCCACAACCCAAAGATGTGCAAGGTAGGTGGATTGAACACGCTACATTGCCTCTTAATTGGGAAAAAATAATTGGGCACTCTAAATTTATTGAAAAAAAGAGAAAAAAACAAGATTTATTCACTGTCCCAGCATCCACCGCACTCTGGGATAGCGAATTCCTACTATTATATTCCATGACCCAGCTAATGAAGGCAAATATCTCATATGCATTCTTAAACACTTTTTTAAAAATTGCTTATTGTCACAAGTAGGCTTCAAATTAAGTTATTGTGAAAAGCCCCCAGTCACCACATTCAGGCACCTGTTCGGGCAGTCTGGTACAGGAATTGAACCGTGCTGCTGGCCTGCTTTGATCTGCTTTCAAAGTCAGCAATTTAGCAGTGTGCTAAACCAGCCCCTCATCTACCTATCCAGCTGCCTTCAAGGATCTATAGACATGCACCCCAAGGTCTCTCTGGTCCTCTGTACTTCTTAGCGTCCTACCATTCATTGCATATTCCCTTGCCTTGTTAGTCCTCCCAAAATGTATCACCTCACACTTTTCAGGGTTAAATTCCACTTGCCACTGTTCTGCCAATCTGACCACCCAGTCTATATGGTCCTCTACTCTAAGGTTTTCCTCCTCGTCATTTACCACCAACTTCTATGTCATCTGCAAATTTACTGATGATATCACCCACATTCATGTCTCGATCATTAATGTGCATTGCAAACAGCAAGTGACCCAGCGCCAATCCCTGCGGTACACCATAAAATAGTGAATCTGACTCACCAAGCAGAACACAAAATGGGACATCAGTTAATGTATTAAGAAAACACAAGCATAATTTCATGTACTGCTTGAGGGAATATAATTGGGTGTATCCTATTGTGATATTGTATAAATTAATAGGACTACCTGGCATTGCTTGCCACCATTGTCACAAGTTATATCCAGTTTAGATGTGGAGGAAGGTACAAGTATATATTCACCAGCATTAATCAGCTATAGTCGGAATACCTTTTCTTATTTTTATGTGACTCTGGAAGGTGCGAATTCTGTGCTGGGATCTGATTCCGTAGGTACCACTGACATTGCAATGCCTTGCCCAAGTTGCCATTTCTTCAAGAGTGAATTGACAGAATGGGAGACTATTCCACCACAAAAGGCTGAGCCCTATATTAGGCTCACTTGGTGACCCCACCTGCAGCACTTCCAAATGAAAGCACAAAGGACACCTAAAGCCCTCGCTGATTGTCCTCCTCTTTGGCCCTCGGACACTCAGCCTATTCTAACATGGAGTGATAAATCCTATCCTCAGGCACAGCCAAACGCAAACCATATCCTTCTCTCTGAATGGTTTTGGGAGGTCTCGTGGTACAGTGGGTAACGGCTTCACTGCTGAATCAGGGCTCTGGGTTCAAGGTCCACGTCAGGAGTTAATGGTCAGTGAAGGTGTGTATATAACCCAGCCAAACAGCAATCAACTCATCGATCTCTCCAACATAGGTCAATGGCAGATAGTTAGAGTGGAAGAGACTCTTGGTCAGCCATGCGACGAAAAGAAAGTGGAGTCTTTATCATCACTATCAATAAGCTCAAGTCTACCACATGCATGTAAAATGACATGTTGCCGCAGCAACTTGGAATCCTTGGTGGAGGTTTTAGGGGACTGGATCGCTAGTATGGGTACGATTGGCACCAACAACATGACATTTAAACCCCGTTCTGGCAAGGGTGGATTTGGGACCTGCATTTTGCCCCACCCAAGGTGAATGTGATGGTATGATTCAGACCTGCCTTGAGATAGTGTTGAAGAAGAAATTCTTCGCACATCCGATTTGTTTGCAAAACAATGCAGTTCAATTGAGAATTACAACAAAGAAGATTGCAAATTGTTGGCAGTGGGGAAAAATAATCAACAAATGAGCAATCTTAAATGTAGAAGACTAAGAGGTGATCTAATCGAGAAACGTGTTAAAGGCGATTAAAAGATTTGATAAGGTAGTTAGAAATAATTTTCTCTGCTTGGCACTTCCAATTAGGCACTTTACAACCTTCAGGATTCAATATTGGCCTCACCAACCTCAGACCATGAACTTGGTCCTTCATTTTGTATTTTTTCTCGAGTGCTTCTGTATCGCATGCTCCTGTTTTGCTTTCAGATGGCAGTGACCTTTATTCTGCTATTAACACTTACTCGGGATCAATGCTTTCATTCTTTACTCCTTCCATTCCAACTCTCTTTTCTTTTTGTTACGTCACATCTCTCCTACCCTGTAATCTCTCCTGATCTTATATTTTTCCTCCAATTGATCCTCACCCTTTTTCAGCAGCATAAAAACCATCACACTCCTGCCTCTCTTCAGTCTTGAAGGAGAGTCTTATTGGACTTGAAACATTTGTGGTGATATACCTATGGGCTATATTATAGTTGGATGGTGTGCAACCTCCAATCAGCAGGCAGTGGTACAGACACACCATTACATTCCCTAGACCAAGGCCATGTGACCTGTGACTCGGATATAAAGGGAAGCAGAACCAGCCATCTTGAGGACAAGATTGAGAGGGTTGAGAGGGTTATAAGATGTACATGTGAATGGTCAGTGTTGGGTGCTAATAACTCCTATTTCAGAGGAATAGTTAGCAGACTCCACGGTAACGTGCACTGTATCAGATTGTTATCTTACCACACGAGACTCAATGAAAGATTCTGGTTTGAACAAGTCAAAGTGTTTGGTGAGTTCCTTCGTGAAGTACAAAGGACGCTCTTTCCAAGAGCCGGTGCAGACTCGATGGGCCGAATGGCCTCCTTCTGCACTGTAAATTCTATGAAATTCTATGAAAGCACAACAACGTTAACTCTGCTTCTCAGGCGGCACGCTGGCGCTGTGGTTAGCACTGCTGCCTACGGCACTGAGGACCCGGGTTCGATCCCAGCCCCGGGTTACTGTCCGTGTGAAGTTTGCACATTCTCCCCATGCCTGTGTGGGTTTCACCCCCACAACCCAAAGGTGTGCAGATTAGGTGGATTGGCCAAGCTAAATTGCCCCTTGATTGGAAAAAAATAATTGGCCGCTCTAAATTTTATTTTTTTTTAAACTCTGCTTCTCTTTCCACAGATGCTGCCAGATGCCTGTGATCTTCCAGTATCCTATAATTTTATTTCAGATTTCCAGTCGCTGCAGCATTTTGCTATTATTTGTGGACCAGCCTATTGATCACCTGGAGGAGCCTCGCAGACGTTCTGTAAGGATCACTGATCTACATCCCATTTAAAAGGTGCCTCGGTGACTGAGTTTACAGAAATATATGTCAGGCTGCCCCTCAAAATCTTCTAAAGTATGCAACCAAGCTTTGTAATATGATATTTGGAGAGGTGACCAAAGGCTGAAGCAAAAACTGCATCAAAAGTTCTTAAACCTGTACAGGTCAAACAACTATACGAAAGCAATGAAACCAGGAAAAGCAGGAGAAAAATCTAATTGCCCTTGATGAACTGGAATCTGTCCCTTGTGAAGGGCAAGAAGTGGAAGCCATCGGCTAAAAATCAATCACCATTTTGCGAGGAGATGATTCCACCAACTCTAGGTGACAATGGACATTGGGAATTGGGCCTGCGAACAAGACAGTCTCCTTTGCACCTGAAACCATGGTCGAGATCCTCCAGCCCTGTCATAGCGGGAAATCTGGCTGCCCAGTCAAAAGTCCACTGACTTCTGGTTTGATCGGATGATCCCCGGCGAGCGGGCAGGACTGGGAAATCTTGCCCCCCATCTTTTCACCTGTGGCCCTCTTGCTCCCATTCAAATTCCCCCCACTCAGCTCTGGAAGTATCAATAATTTCTTTGCATCTTGTTCTTGGAATCCCATTGAACATCAATCAAAAATTAACTTGGGGTGGCACGGCGGCACAGTTGTTAGCACTGTTGCCTCACAGCATCAGGGACCCAGGTTTAATTCCGACCTCGGGTGACTGTCTGTGTGGAGTTTGCACGTTCTCCAACAGTTTAGGGATGGACAATATTGTCCATCTGCAACAGTTTCCTCCGGGTGCTCCGGTTTCCTCCAGCAGTCGAAAGATGTGCAGCTTAGGTGGACTGACCGCGATAAATTTCCCCGTAAGTTTCCAAACGTTAGGTGGGGTTACGGGGACAGGGCAAGGGGATGCGGCCTGGGTAGGGTTCTCTTTCGGAGGGTTGCTGGTCCAAATGGTCTCCTTCTGCACTGTACAGATTCTATGATCCTTCGGCAACAAACAGTCGCTAATCAGAACTAGGAGAAGCATGTTTGCCCCAGAAATTAAATTTGAATGTCAGAAAAGGACATATTAACGCAGGGGACAGGAATGTTGAGAGGTGGAGAGTTGTCAAATATAGCTTGGTGATGGTCCTTTCTTTTCATTTATTCAAGGGATGTGGGCATCGTTGGCATTTATTGTCCATCCCTAAGTGGCCTTCAGAAAGTGGTGGTGAGCCGTCTTCTTCAAACACTGCAGTCCAGGTGCTGAGAAACACCCTGTGGTGTTGAAGGTGTTATATAAACGCAAATTGTTGCTGTAACTAAAGAGACCCAGCTTCCTTCTGCAGATCATGCAGTCTCTGTTAAACATACCCCTGGTTTAATTCAATTGCTGCCTCTCAAGCTACGAGCAGCTCAGTTCCACGCAGATCTCCATTTTACTTGAGCACGATGAAAGTGCATTCGCGATTAATGTTTCAACATGATTGTGTCTGACAGAGGGCTTTCTTTCCCACAGAAAGGCAGATTTAATTGACCTCAGATGATAGGCAAAAAAAAACTCTGTTTCAAAATTCAAGTGGGTCTGTTTGACACCAACTCGACACATTAGTTAATGGAGACCATTATGTTGAGACCATTCCCTTTCAACTTCCCAATTTTGCATTCAGCTCATGAATTCGCTGCTGCTTTCATTGAAATTAATTCGATTCCACTTCTTTACATAACCACTTTGTGTGGTCAAAACACAAAAATAACTCCAATTTTATCATCAGTGATGTTTTATTTTATCATTAGTTTCTGGTGCTTATGGCTGATAATTCATTCATTTACAGAAACGGCTAATATGTCCATTGAAAATACGGAAAGCACTATTCAATTTTCTGACTCTGTGAAGAGTGCGGTTTGGGATGAATATCTGTGGAAAAGTGTCATTTTCTTTGCTTTTTCCTCATTTGTTTCCAAGAGGAGCATCGGAACAGATGGCCATTCAACCCCTCAGCCTTGTTCTACCATTCAAATAGATCATAGTTGGGTTATGGTCAGAGTTCTCCGGCGGTTCGCTAGCAGCGGGATTCTCTGGTTCCGCCAGGAATGCACCCCCTCCTGTGGGTAACCCGGCAGTATGAGGAGGCTTCAATGAGAATTCCCATTGACAGCAGTGGGAAGAGAGAATTCCAGTGAGCGGCGAGCCGCTTCCTGCCATCGGGAATCACCCAGCTGGGAGACGGGAGATTCCCGCCCTCTATCTTCCTGTCTTTGTTCCATAATCTTGAGTCACCTGGGTCAATACAAAACCATCAATTCAAGGCTTCATTTGCGGCTTTAAAAGGGGTGAGGAAGCGGCAGATTTCCACTATCCTCTGTGTGAAGAATGTACCTCCTGGCAGTTATAGCAGCGATTCTATGTGTTATGGCCCATTGTTATGGATACTGCAGGGTGTTTCCGATCATGTGAGGGTCGTTCAGCCTTATGGGTCACGACCAAACTCATTCATTTACGGTCAAAGGTCTGGGATTCCATTTCTAAATCATTCTGAAGGATGATGAATAATGGAATCGACACAAGTTTCACGTTCGAATAATCAGGCTGTGTTTATTGCGCACAGCAAATCTAAATATGGTAATTACTCCCCCTTTCACTTCACCAAACTAAGCTCCACCGGATTCGCAGGCTACAAATGAAATGTTGACCCTGTAAATGTCCTTCTGGTCAAAGTCCTTGGAGCCGCCCCTGTGCCTTGGGGTATGTGACTTCCTTCGGTCCTGGTTCTCGAGGGAGGCGCGAATCTTGTCGAGTCGTGTGTCTCGTGTCGTGTTCTTTTCATTTCCCCCCCATGGCTCGATGCCCTTTTCAGTTCAGAGGTTGCCCAGTTATAGCGCTTTCTGCCTGATCTACCCAGGCAGTTAAAACAAAAATCCCAAATTGTATCGAATGGTCCCTTGGCAGAAAGCTTTATTTGAGTACATCGTTTCCCCGCCTCTCGTCCAGCTGGAAAATTGTGAACTCCTGATCTGGAATATCGTACGCTGTGTAATATTGCTTTCCGATGGGCGATATTGTCTCAGTGATCACATCAGACTGGTGGATGTAACTGGCTCCTGAGCCAGTTTGGAGCTGATGGTTCGGTGATCACAGTCTCTGTTGGGTGGGGTTGGATTTGGTTTAGTATTCAAAAAGGTTTGCTCTTTATGGTCTTGAGACCAACAACCTATGTCCCCATTCCCAAAACCAGGATACTCCCTGGTAAAGCTCGGATTAAAAAGTGATGACCCGACAATACCCCCACCTCTCCTCTTGCATGAGCTCTTCAAAAGTACGTCATGGGCTGGAAAGCATTTTGGAATGTCCTGCGATCCCGAAAGGCATTATATAACCCCAAGTTATTTATTTTTCGCCCCCATTCCTGTAGGCTGGGGTACAGTGGGCACAACTTCCATCTCTCCTCCGTCTTTGCCAATGGCTAGTCTTCATCTCTGTCTAGACAATGGCTGCTTGGCTCAGATCGGAAACAAGGGTTATCATTGGCTTAACAATTGGAACACTCGGGTCAGAGGAAGCAATTTGAATGATGCTAAAGTCTGTCCCTGTCCTCAACTTTTGTTTCAGGCATGTTAATTTTCCAATGGGGAATGGAAACCTTGGCTATTTATTTCCCCAAACCAGGAGCACCAAGCATCATTGCAGTGGCGTTAGCCTGTTACAATATAGGACTACAGAGCTTTACTTGGGTGCAGGGAATATAAAGACATTTGGGCAGATTTCCTGACAGACACAGGCTTGATTTTCCTGAATTCACTGCAGAGTTAATAGCAACTCTCAAAAGGGATTTGGTTGTATATTCGGAGAGAAAGATTTGGAGTCAATTTGTGGGACTAATCCCTTGCAAAGACCCAATGTGTGAATAATGGAGAGAAGGGTTCCCTTCTGTGCTGTAAGATTATAGTAATCGCTGGAGGAGTGGAATTTAATATTGTTGGTGAAATGATTTTGAGTTTACAACACAGATACACTCCATTTGATCCAAGGAATCTCCGGCAGTGTTGACATTGCCTCTTTCCGCATTACTTCATTTCATCCTATCAATATATCATTTCATTTCTTTTCCTCTTGTATACTTATCTAACGCCACCCCTGAAAAACATCAATAATATTAAACCTGCGGTTTTGAAATATTACTGATCTGTAAATAAATGAACATAATGTTAATCCTCTTTTCCCAAGTGACTTGCGGTGAAAGAGCTGTTCACTTCATCCAACTCCTCTGCACTTTCCTCATTTCCTCAAGTAGCGGAATTCTCCGCACTTCCAGGTGCTAGGCCGGCGCCGGAGGGATTGGTGGCGCGTTAGCCGGCGTTGAAGGGACAGCGTGAGTTAGCACATGCGCAGAACCACCGGCGTGGTTCAGTGCATGCGCGGACCGGCCGGCGTATTCTGGCGCAAGCGCAGAGGGTTGTCTTCTCCGCGCCGGCCATGGCGGAGCCCTACAGGAGCCGGCGCAGAAGGAAGAAGTGCCCCCACAGCACAGGCCGCCCGCAGATCGGTAGCTCCCAATCGCGGGCCAGGCTCCCCCTCTATGGTCGGATCCCCCCTCCCCTCCCCCCCCCTCCCACGAGAACCGCACCAGCCAACTTACTTGCCAGGTCCCGCCGTGTGGGACCATGTACAATCCACGCCGCCGGGACTGGCCAGAAACCGATGGCCGCTCAGCCCATCGGGGCCTGGAGAATTGCCGGGGGGCGGTTGCCAATGGTCACTGACCGGCACGGCATGATGCCCGCCCGGCCCGAAAACTGGTGCCGGAGAATACGGCAGCCGGTGTTGGAGCTCCGGGGTGGGATTCACGCCACCCCCCCCTCCGGGGATTCTCCAACCCGGTTTTGGGGGGGGGGGGGGGGTGTCAGAGAGTCCCGACCCAGTAAGGTGGTCAAGATGGCCCCAACTAAAATTGTATTAATGGTAAATGAAATGAAATGAAAATGAAATGAAATGAAATGAAATGAAAATGAAAATGAAATGAAATGAAAATCGCTTATTGTCACGAGTAGGCTTCAATGAAGTTACTGTGAAAAGCCCCTAGTCGCCACATTCCGGCACCTGAATGGAGATGATCACGGGTGCCTCCACTACAGCTGTAGCTGAGCAAATGTACCATTATTTACAAGGTGGGGTCCAGCCCCTGAAGTTAAGAGGCACAAAGGCTAGGCTAGCCACGTATACTGGGGAAGCTTTAAGGATCGTGGGAACAACCACAATGCCCGTGAACTACCAGCACCAGTCAGTCCAACTGCCTCTAATGTTAATGAGGGAAGAGGGGTGGGGGGAGGAGGGGGCAAGGGTCAAATCTGATGGCCGAGATTGCCAAATTAGATTAAATTGGCTAAAAATCTTCAAAATGACGAAGGCGACTCTCATGATGTCTAAAAAAAATCAGGTGGTTTTCCAAGACAAATTAGGCAAGATGCAAGACCTGAAAGTAAAGATTTACATGGATCATGAGGCCATAACCAGGTTTTACAGAGTCCATTCCATCCTCTGCGTATTACATGAGAAGGTTGAGTCTGAACTCAAGCAGCTGGAAGAATTAGGCATCACCAGACCTGTACAGTTTTCAGAATGGGCGGCTCCCATCGTGCCAGTGGTTCAGACAGATGGAACAATTTATCAGTTGTTGGGTAACAATAAAGGTATCAAATTAATCGTGGATCAGGGGGTAAAATTAGACCAATACCCAATACCAGGATTGAAGACGTACACGCTAAATTAGCAGGAGGTTTAACTTGCACTAACTTGATATGAGCCATGTGTACCAGCAATTAGAATTGACGAGGCTTCGAGAGAATTTGTATACACCAACAAAGGCTTATACCAGAATACCCAGCTACTTGGGCTGGTTTAGCACACTGGGCTAAATAGCTGCCTTTTAAAGCAGACCAAGGCAGGCCAGCAGCATGGTTCAATTCCCATACCAGTCTCCCCGAACAGGCGCCGGAATGTGGCGACTAGGGACTTTTCACAGTAACTTCATTGAAGCCTGCTTGTGACAATAAGCGATTTTCGTTTAATTTCTTGAGAGTATCATCGGCATGTGCAATTCTCCAGCGCACGATGGAAAGCTTACTACAGGACTTACCCAAGGTGGTTGTCTGTGGAACCAGTGTATTCATATTGATAACAGGAGCGTCTGAAGAGGAGCACCTAGCAAATCGCAAAGAAGTTTTTAAAAGGTTTAACGAGGCCGGAGTGAGGCTGAAAAAGCCCATTAATTGACGGGCTTAGGGTTCAGGATCAATGCCAGAGGGCTGGCCCCTATGGAGGAGAAGATAAAAACAATTAAGGAAACACCGGCCCCCAAAAATACATCAGAATTGAAATCACTTTGAGAAGTGGTGAATTATAATGGCAGATTTTTTCCTTATTTCTCTACAAGGTTACCATTCCTGCACACACTACTGAAAAACAACCAGAGGTGGTATTGGCGAGAGCATCAGAAAAAAGCCATTGATCAGGTCAAACTAACTTTGCAGTCGTCCAGGCTCTTGGTTCATTTCGATGCCTCAAAAGAGATCATTCTTACCTGTAACACGTCTACTTATGGATTTTAGGCCACAAGATTGAAGATAGTACAGAAAGGCCCATTGCCTGTGCCCGAGGACTCTGATCATCAGTGCTGAGCAAGCTTCATCGCAAATCAAACAAGTGGGTCTAGTCGCAACCCTTGGAGTGAAATAGTTCAGTAAAGAACGTGGGGAGAGACAGGGCGAGACTTCAATAAAGAGCGCTATTGGGTAAGACAGCTGACTGTCTGTTTCAAAATTGAAAAAACCCCGGTAAAGTGATGTCACACGAAACTGTGACCTGATTGGCTGAAAGGCAGGCTGGGCTAAATTTGAATATCTGTGGAGTTACTGATTTAAATTCTAGTTTTGATTTGACTTAGATTACTATTTTTAAATTGACTTGAATTAGTATTTTTTAAATTTTTAAACATTTGACTCAAATAACTATTTTGGGTTGATTTAAATTACTATTTATAAGTTGATTTAAATAGCTTTTTTAAGTTCAATTAAATAACTTTTTAATTTGCTGTCAGATCAAGAGGGATAAATACTCAGTTTAATCTAATTAAATAGTATACGGGGATTGGATTTAATCTGACATAAAACATCTTTCTAAAGATTCATTTCAAAGGTTTAATTTAAAGAAATAAATCATGGCAGGACAGCTCCAAGGCGTGGTCTGCTCCTCTTGGTCCATGTGGGGACAGACTGGGGACAGTTCCAGTCCCCAGGGTCAGCATGTGTGCAGGAAGTGTCTCCAGTTACAGCTCCTGGAAGCTCGAGTTTCAGAGCTGGAGCGGCGATTGGAGACACTGTGTAGCATCTGCAAGTCTGAGAGTATCGTGGATAGCACGTATAGAGAGGTGGTCACACCGCAGGCTCAGACTCCGCAGGCAGGAAGGGAATGGGTGACCACCAGTCAGAGCAAGAGAGTGAGGCAGGTAGTGCAGGAATCTCCTGTGGCCATTCCCCTGCAGAACAGATATACCATTTTGGATACTGTTGAGGGGAACGGCCTCTCAGGGGAAAACAGCAACAGCCAAATCCGTGGCACCACGGTTGGTTCTGCAGCAGAGGAGAGGAGTAATAAGTGTGACAGTGCAATCGTTATAGGGGATTCAATTGTAAGGGGAATAGACAGGCATTTCTGTGGCCGCAAATGAGACTCCACGATGGTATGTTGCCTCCCTGGTGCTAGAGTCAAGGATGTCTCGGAGCGGGTACAGGACATTCTGGAGGGGGAGGGTGAACAGCCAGTGGTCGTGGTACACATCGGTACAAACGACATAGGTAAAAAAAGGGATGAGATCCTAAAGGCAGAATACAGGGAGCTAGGAAGGAACTTAAGAAATTGGACCTCAAAGATAGTGATCTCAGGATTACAACAGGTGCCACGTGCTAGTCAAAGTAGAAATGACAGGATATGGGATGAATACGTGGCTGAAGAGATGGTGTCAGGGGGAGGGTTTCAGATTCCTGGGGCATTGAGAGCGGTTCTGGGGGAGGTGGGAGCTGTACAAACTGGATGGGTTGGACCTGGGCAAGACTGGAACTGCTGACCTATTTGCTAGAGCGGTTGGGGTGGGTTTAAATTAAAATGCCAGGAGGGTGGGAACCTACACAAGGAGCCAGAGAAAGAGGGAGCAAGGACAAAAGCAAAAGGTAGAAAAGTGAATAAGAAAAGTGATAGGTGGAGAAACCAAGAACAAAATTCAAACAGGGCAGTAGAGAAAAATATTGGGAGCAAGACAAGCATTGTGAAAAAGACAAACATAAAGGCTCTGTGCTTTAATGCACGGAGCATTTGCAATAAATTGGATGAACTAATTGCGCAGATAGATATAAATGGGTACAATATAATTGGGATTACGGAGACAAGGCTGCAGGGTGACCAGGGATGGCAACTGAATGTCCCAGGGTTCTCAGTATTTAGGAAGGACAGGCATAAAATAAAAGGTGGTGGTGTGGCACTGCTGGTTAAAGAGGAAATTAACACAATAGTGAGAAAGGATATTAGCTCTGACAATGTAGTGTCTGTGTGGATAGAATTGAGAAATACCGAGGGGAAAAAAACATTAGTGGGTGTCAAACATAGACCCCCAAACTGCAGTGGTGAGGTTGGGAATGGCATTAAACATGAAGTAGTAATGCATGCAATAAGGGAATATCGGAGATCATGGGTGATTTTAATCTTCACATAGATTGGGCAAAACAAATTAGCCACAATGCCGTAAAGGAGGAATTCCTGGAGTGTATACGGGATGGTTTTCTTGACCAATATGTGGAGGAACCAACTGGAGAGCAGGCCATCTTCGACTGGGTGCTGTGTAATGAGAAGGAAATCATTACCAATCTGGCTGTACGAGACCCCTTGGGGATGAGCGACCATAACATGATGGAATGTTTTATCAAGATGGAGAGTGAAGTAGTTAATTCAGAGACGAGAGTGCTGAATCTTAATAAAGGGAACTATGAACATATGAGGCATGATTTGGACTTGATGGATTGGGGAGAGTTACTGAAAGGGATGACAGTGGATCGAAAATGGCAAACATTCAAGGAACGCATGGATGAACTACAGCAACTGTTCGTTCCTGTCTGGCACACAAGCAACCCCTTTGCTTGTGTGCCAGACAGTAAGAGGGCCAATCCATGGCTCACAAAGGAAATTAGAAATAGTATCCGATCCAAGGAAGAAGCATACAGATTGGCCAAGAAACATAATAGGCCTCAGGATTGGGAGTAGTTTAGAATTCAGCAAAGAAGGACAAAGGAATGATTAAGAAGTGGAAAGTACAGTACGAAAGGAAGCTTGCAGGGAACATAAAGACTGACACTAAGAGTTTTTACTGATATGTGAAGAGAAAGAGATTGGTAAAGAGAAATGTAGGCACCCTACAGACAGAAACAAGGGAATGCATAATAAGGGACAAAGAAATGGCTGAGCAATTAAATACATACTTTGGTTCTGACACAAATCAGATCCCTGAAATGTTGGAGAATGAAAGGTTTAGTGAGAGGGCAGAACTGAGGGAGAACAACATTAATAGAGAAATGGTGCTGGGAAAACTGATGGGATTGAAGGTGGATAAATCCCCAGGGCCTGAGAATCTGCATCCCAGAGTGCTTAAAGAGGTGGCTCTGGAAATAGTGGATGCATTGGTGGTCATCTTCCGGGATTCTATAGACTCTGGAACAGTCCCTGCAGATTGGAGGGTAGCTCACGTCACTCCAATATTCAAAAAGGAAGGTAGAGAGAAAGCAGGGAATTATAGACCAGTAAGCCTAACATCGGTAATGGGGAAAATGCTTGAATCCATTATCAAGGACTTTATAGCGAAATATTCAGAAAGCAGTGGCAGGATCAGTCAGAGTCAGCATGGATTTATGAAGGGAAAATCATGCTTGACAAATCTGTTGGAATTCTTTGAAGAGGTAACCAGTACAGTCGACAAGGGGGAGCCAGTCGATGTGGTATATTTGGACTTTCAGAAGGCGTTTGACGAAGTCCCACATAAGAGATTATTGTGCAAAATTAAAGCATGTGGGATTAGGGGAAATGTATTGAGGGGGATAGAAAACTGATTGGCAGAGAGGAAACACAGAGTAGGAATTAATGGGTCCTTTTCAAATTGGCAGGCAGTAACCAGTGGGGTACCACAGAGATCGGTGCTGGGACCCCAGCTACTCACAATATATATTAATGATTCGGATGAGGGAACAAAATTTAAGATCTCAAAGTTTGCAGATGATACCAAATTTGGTGGGAGGGTGAATTGTGACGAGGATGCAGGGATCCTACAGCAAGATCTGGACAGGTTAGGCAAGTGGGCAAACCAATGGCAGATGCAGTATAACTTGGATAAGTGACTTGGATAACTTGAATAAGGTTATTCATTTCGGGAGCAAAAACAGTAAGGCAGATTACTACCTGAATGGTTGTAAATTGGGAGAGGGGAATGTGCAGCAGGACCTGGGTGTCCTTGTGCACCATTCGCTGAAGGTAAGTATGCAGGTGAAGCAGGTGGTAAAGAAGGCTAATGGTATGTTGGCCTTTATTGAAAGAGGTTTTGAGTACAGAAGCAGGGATGTGTTGCTGCAATTGTACAGTGCCTTGGTGAGGCCACACTTGGGGTATTGTGTGCAGTTTTGGTCTCCTTCTCTGAGGAAGGATGTTCTTGCTCTCGAGGGAGTGCAGCGAAGGTTTACCAGACTGATTCTAGGGATGGCGGGACTGTCATATGAGGAGTGATTGACTCGGTTGGGATTGTTCTCGCCGGAGTTCAGAAGAATGAAGGGGGATCTTATAGAGACTTATAAAATTCTAACAGGACTAGCCAGGGGAGATGCAGGGAAGATGTTACCAATGATGGGTGCGTCCAGAACCAGGGGTCGGAGGATTCAGGGTAAACCATTTCGGACAGAAATAAGGAGACGCTTCTTCACACAAAGAGTGGTGAGCCTGTGGAATTCATTACCATAGGAAGTAATTGATGCTAAAACTTTGAATATATTCCAGAGGCGGCTGGATATAGCACTTGGTTAGAATGGAATCAAAGGCTACGGGGAGAAAGCAGGATTAGGGTATTGAGTTGGATGATCAGCCATGATCATGATGAATGGTGGAGCAGGCTCGAAGGGCCAAAAGGCCGCCTCCTGCTCCTATCTTCTATGTATCTACATATCTATGTTCCATCAGTATGTTTATGGTGTCTATGGATGACATCTGATAGTGGTTAGCGATTGCAAACTCCTGTTGGACATATTTAGGGAGGATAAGGCCATCCCCCCGCCTAAGTTCAGCTAGGGTTCAATGCAGTGCTTTATTTTTGGCAGCCTACAAATCTAAGTTTCAACATAGTCCGGGTACACACATTTCAAACACTGGCGCTTTAAGCTGCCTTCCTCTACCCAAAGGTATACCATACCACAGAGAATCGTTCTTACTTTAAACGTTTCCGATACGTTGCCAGTGTTGGTGAAACAGGTCAAGTTTCGGACCCAAAAAAACCCATGTGATCTTGAGTCAAACACATGGTCCTCCTTGACTGGCATCATGATAAATGGTCTGAGCACTTACAACTCTTTCAGATAAGAAAAGGCGAGTTAAGTTGTGAAGACAGCACATTGCTATGGGGAGCAAGGGTGATCATTTCCACTCCCACTGGACAGCTATTATCGCAAGAGCTACACTGTGCCCATTGTGGGATGATAACGATGAAAATGCTCGCCGCAGTTATGTGTGGTGGTCCGGGGTGGACATCGACATGGAGAATCTGATCAAACAATTTGGCCAGTGTCAAATGTAACAAAACTTGCTTTCTGTGGCCTTCATGCATCCTTGGGAGGGGCCACGTCGACTTTGGGTGCAACCACATGTCGAAGTTGCAGACACATTCATGGGCTCCATCTTCTTGCTCAGCGTTGATGCTCACTCCAAGTGGTAGGAGTTACACAAAATGAAGTCTATCACCTCATGAGCAACAATAGTAAAATTACAACAAATATTCGGTACCCACAGGTTGCGCGAGGTGCTGGTCTCAGATAATCAGACTGCTTTTACCAGTGAAGGGTTCCAACATTTCATGAGAACCAACAGTGTTCCATATATTCGACGCACTGCCTACCACCCTGCTTCAAATGGATTGGCTGGGAGAAACCTCCATGAAGTCATCAGCTTCTCTATGACTTTCCTGTTTCCCGCTCACCTATGGAACACAACCTCATGTCACCACAGTTATTACTCTGCAAGTTGCTAATCATAGACACATAGTAATAATAATAATCTTTATTTTCACAAGTAGGCTTGCAATGAAGTTACTGTGAAAAGCCCCTAGTCGCCACAATCCGGTGCCTGTTCGGGTACACAGAGGGAGAATTCAGAACACATTTAGATCTGATATTTCTGACTTTGGCAGGGAAGGTGGAGGTAAAACAGAATGCACAGAAGGAATATCATGACTCGAGAAGACCTGAGAGAGCTGTTGAGGTGGACAACTTAATGTAGGTAAAAGGTTTTGGCACTGGTCCAAATTGGATCCCTGGAACGGTTGTGGCCAGAACCGGTCCAGTGTGGTATGTGATTGAGGAAAAAGGGTGATAGAACACCTGGGCCATTTGAGAAGGAGAGAATCACACATCAAGCCAGTGGGGCAATCTCCTTCACCCAACCCCCCCCCCCCCACCCCCCACCACCCCCACCCCCGGTGCACCTGACAATAATATGGCTACGAGTAGAGTTGCAGCAAGCTGCTCCGAGGTAGAGCCCAGTAACGTTGGTGGGGGAATTGAGGAAAATATCAGCACGGACGCACTTCGCAAGTCGAGAGCCAACCCATTGAAGTTGAAACCAAAGTTACCTCCATTGCGGGAGAAACCGTAAGCGAACTACGATGGTCCCAAAGGATCAAGAAGTCCCCGGACCGAATTACCTTATCAGGGACAGTGCTGGGATTAATTTGTTGTGTAAAATTGGAAATAGTTCCAATGTTGTTGTAATATGCTAATCAGGGGCTTAAAGGGAAAGGACGTGGCAGCGTGCCCCTTTAACGGGTGGGTTTTCGGACGGTCATGACCCCATCGGGCCAGAGCGCACAAACCCTGGTGCGGAGAATGGGTTTTACTGTTAGTTCGGAGTTTGGAGTGGTGGAGAGCAGTTGCCTTTATCTCATTGTCTGCACACAGTTATTTGTGCTACTAAACAGTTTATTTGTTAATCGATTGGCTGGCCGCCAGTCTTTCAAGATACTCCAGGAGTTTATTTAATGTTTCCTAGGAGCTGAAGTCTTTCTTCCCTGATACCATTCAAGTAATTTCCCAATTCCCCTTCTCCAAGGCCTGAACATCCTTTGTAAAGTGTAGTGTACACAACTGGTCATAACACTCAATGACTTATTGATGTTCTTGAGAAAATTCGGCACGTTCACCAACGATTTACATACAAACAACACCATTAACAGAATACAACATCCTGAGGCACTTCATTCAATACCTGACATCAGGCCGCAAAGGGATGCATTAGGGCAGGTGACCAAAAGCTTGGAAAAGCAGGCAGACTTTAGGTTGTGATGTAAAAGTGGAAAGAGACACAAAGAGACATAGATATTCCAGAGATTCGGGCTCGGTCAGCTAAAGACAAGGGATGCAATTTTCCCCAAATTGCACAGAGTGTTGGATAAGGTGGGAAAATCCGTGGGAAACTCGTCGGCTTCACAGATGCCTTTTATTGCCTGCTTGACCAGCAATGTGCTGGTGAGGATCATGCAGCCAGCTGGGGGGGCGGGGCCTAGCCATGCCCGCAAAGTCAGGATTCTGAGATCGGAAGTGCGCCCCGATCTCTAACTTAAATTTAAGGCTCCCCTTTTCCCCCATGAAAATCGGGACCCGTCCCACGGAGATCAATACCCACTCCCAAGCATCGGGGCCACCCACAACAATGCCAACATCAGGGAACCACCCCCCTTCACCTCGCAGGCATCAGGGCTCTCCCCTCTTCTCCCTCCCCACCTCCTCACAGGAATCAGGGCTGTGCCAGGACAATGCCCAGCCTGGACCCTCTCTCTCCGTGCCCTTGGACGGATTTTCGCTTTTAAAAACGAGTAGGTTGATGGTTGAATGATTGACGGATAAATGACACTCGGGCAAACTCCCACACACTTCTTCAAACTATTGGCATGGGATATTATAGGTTGGATTCTCCACCACAGGGCCTGTGGCAGAGTTCCCGATGCAATGGAGAATCCAGCATTGGGGAAAAAATGGGATCGGTGCCGTTTCCGGTGCTTCAGTCCCCCACTGGCATCTGGATCAAGGTTTATGCCCCATGCCAGCGTAAGGATGCAAATGGGCCATTAAGACCCAATTGTTTCCACTTAACGAACTGGGAACTTTATTCTCTGGGCCCTCGTGATTCTCTGGTCCGCTCGGCCGACTTTCACATGGGTGACAAGTGGTGCAGGTCTTGACAAGTGTGACCTTGACACGGTGGACTTAACAGTGGGCCAAGGGGGTAACACAGGGAGTTGCCCCAAAGTGCATCGGAGGGTCACCTTCCCCCCTCCACAATACAAGACCTGTCCAACCACCCCCACCAGAACCTCCAACTTTGCCCCACCCCTAGAGACCCCTTAATTAAATACACCCCTCCCCAGAGACCATCTAAATAAAGAAACCCTAGAGACCCACTAAATAAAGAGACCCCCACAGAGAACCCACAATTGACGAGACCCCCAGAGAACCCCTAAATAAAGAGACCCCCTTAAAGAGATCCTCATCAGAGACCCGTGGAAGAGAGACATCTGTCAGGAAGACCCCAGAAGAGGCTCATCGGTCTGGAAGCCCCCAGGACTCCTGTCCGGAACTAGACAGAAGTCCAGTAGAGGAAGCGAAAAAAATAATTGTGTTAAAACTTACCTGGGCAATACACCTGCAGTCTCAGGCAAAGGGGCCGCACTTGTCAATTTCTGAAAAGAGAAAGAGAGACAGCTGGGTTTAAATCCCCTCAGATCCTTGACCTGGAAGCCATTCATTAATTTCTCTTTGATATTGATTGACAGCTCCCCCCCCCCCCCCCCCCACCTCCGCACCCCAGCTATCAGCATTGCTCCATTCACCTCCCTTCATGGTTGAGTGACTTCGAAGTGGTCAGCTGTGAAACAAACAATATTTATAAATATCAAGCTTTGATTGACAACTCCTGGACCACATTAAAGAGTTAAACGCTTCCCATTCATCTCCCTTCAGGCCTGAGTGACATTGAGGTACTCAGCTTTTAAACTAACAGAAAGCACTTAGGTTTGTTTGAGAAATGAATGAATGGCTTGCAGATCAAAGATTGACTGGTTTTCTCATTCCAGGAATTGCCAGGCGCTGCTTCCTATGTCTGAGCCAGCAGGTATATTGCCCAAGTGAGTTTTAGAGCAGTGGTAGCTGTCTCTCTTCCAGGAATTTTCTGACAGGGGTCGTCTTCTGGGGTCTCTGGGGGAGGCGGTGGGGGGTGGGGGTGTTGTCACTTTATTTTGGGGATCTCTGAGAGGGCCTTGTTAAGTAGGGTCCCTGGTGGGGGGCCGATGTGGGGGGGGGGGGGCGAGAGTCAGGTCATCCCTGTACTGGTGGGAAGGACCCAGAAAATCCGGGGGGGGGGGGCTGAATGATGCTGTGGGGGAACGGGTGCAGGGCTATATTACATTGCAGGGGGGTTTGGGGGCTGAATTGCATTTCGGGGGGCAGTCAGAGGACCACCCTACCAGGCCGCCCACTCAAAATAGTGGCCCAATCACAGGATTTCCCAGGGAATTCCTTGCAATCTGGATTGGGAATCACTTCCTGATTTGTGTTCCCACCGTGAGCACAAATCAGGTGCAATTCAGCTCCGGGGGAAGAACAAGTCATTCAAAAGCCCTGCATCCCTTCCCCCATGGAATAATTCAACCCTCTCCCCACAGGATTTCCTGGGTCCTTCCCGCCAGTACAGGGATGACCTCACTCTTGCCCCACATGCATCTCTCTGGGAGTACAGGGGAGGTCTCACAGGAACATCTGGCTTCGGAGCAGGAAGAGGCCATTCGGCCCATCATGCTTGCCCGGTTACTTGATGAAACAGCCAAACTTTGGGACTGAGAAGTTAAAACAACGAGACTTCGCGAGAGCATGGGAAAAACAGCCAGGCTCCCAGGCAGAAAGATTCAAACAGTGAATCTTTGGGACAGAGACGTATAAAAGGCCAAAGAGAAGTTAAAACAACAGGTCTTCAGGAGAGAGAGGTTAAAACAGCAAGACTTTGTAACGGAGAGGTTAAAACAGCTCTTGATTCTAAGCCCAATGTCAGACCATGTCTGGTCTGATTGTGGCCCCCAACTCTACTTTCCCGTCTACCCCCTATACCCTTTGACCCCCTTGCCAATCAAGAGTTTGTCCCAGTCCAGCCTTTATTGGCAAATCTGTTCCCAAGACAGCACCCCTGACAATGCAGCACCCTTTCAGTATGCCAGCCCTTGCCTTTTGCAGGCAGGTTCTGGAGAGGGGTTTGAACCCACAATCTGCTGACGTAGAGGCAAGAGGGCCACCAATTGACCTTCTCTTCCTGATATTTTCCAGGATTAACCTCAAATCCTTTCCTGATTCAAAATCTTTCCACTGTGCTGTATATTTGGTCAATAAGTAGCTGCCCTACCCCCCTTCCCCCCTGACCTCCCCCAACTCCTCAGGACTATTTTACTCTCGAGGTGGCTGTCAATTGAAGTGCGCAGCTGGTTGTCGGAATTGTTACTTCTTCCACTTTATTGACTGACCTGCTGTGCTTTTAGCTCAGCCGCTGAAAACAACTGCAAATTGCGTGTCATTCAATGGAGCTTTCAAAAAACTCAATCCAGGGCTTGATTAATTCCGCAGCCAGGTAGAAACAGCAATATCTAACCTTAGAGGTGAGGCTGCTGAATATTTTGAAAGGTTGGTTAAGTCCTTGGATGAATACCAGAAGCAACTAGACCAAAACTAACTACAGCTCACATTTATATCAGCAGCACCAGAAATAACACAATTGCAACAACAGCAACAAGTTTCAGCAGCGTTATTGATATTGCAAAATGGCTCAAGGCAGGTTGGAGGGGCATAATCAGAAAAACATTGACACTAAAGTTAAAGTAGGAGATATTAGGATGAGTAACTAAAAGCTTGGTCAAAGGCTTAATGTTGAAGGGGTGCCTTCCAAGAGGAAAGAGAAACAGAGGTGGCGAGGATAAGGAAGGGAATTCCTGAACTTAGAATGCAGGCAGCTGAAGGTACGATGATGGAGCAAAGATAAAGTAGGGGCTTGCACAGAAATTAGAATGGGGGAATGTGTGTGATGTTCTTTGATTTCTGAATGAGAATGGCTTCAAAGTGTAGTGTCTCACAAAGAACATCAAGCGATATATTGAACAAAGCTAACTTATTGACACTACATCTAAATAGATTTGACTTGCTTGCTAAGATATAAGAGATAACAGAGTTACTAAAACTATGCTTCTATGTACATAGCTCCTGATAACACGTCTAATTTCTACCTCGTCCAACACACAGGGCCGCACGGTAGCACAGTGTTGCTTCACAGTGTTGCTTCACAGTGTTGCTTCACAGTGTTGCTTCACAATACTAGGGTCCCAGTTTCAATTCCCAGCTTGGGTCACTGTCTGTGCAGAGTCTGCATGTTCTCCCTGTGTCCACATGGGCGCTCCGGTTTCCTTGCACAAGTCCTGAAAGACGTGCTGTTAGGTGAATTGGACATTCTGAATTCTCCCTCTGTGTATCTGAACATGTGCTGGCATGCGGCGACTAGTGGCTTTTCAAAGTAACTTCATTGCAGTGTTAATGTAAGCCGACTTGTGACAAAATATCTACGACTCTATGACTCGATAATAAAGATTATTATTATTATTATTATTAAAACCTCCCCGAATCGAGAGCATCACGTGATCCATGTGTGTGCGATTGATCGTCATCTAGTGGTTGGATGCAGTTACAGCAAATTGCTCACCCTTCATTATTCATGCAATTGAACATATTGTCGCAATGTGCAGATCTCAGAAGGTTGTTTGGTAGTCAAGGCCATGGAGGGATCGTAACGCAAGAGTGAAAATTTCAAATCGAGGAGCCAATTTATGCCAGGAAGCTCAGGGGTGACAGATGAATGGGACTTGATACAAATAAAGATACGGGCAAGCAAGTGTTTCATGAGTTTGACTTCATGGAGTCGGCGGTTAGAGGACAGCTAGAAGAGTACTGAACCAGTATAGGTGAATTTAAAAATGTATGCGTTGAGGCAGTGTGATATTACATAAGTGGAGATAATGGAGAGGGAGCAGGTTCAGAAACTCAGCTCAGGATCAAATAGGCCAGTCTGGTTCAACCTGCGACCATGACAAGGGAGGGAACTGGAGGCAAGGACTTTGGGAAGGGCAATAGTGGCGCTGGTGGGAGATGATGGCTTCTGTCTTCCTGATTTTAATAAGGACAGTAGGGTGGGGGGGGGGGGGGGGGGGGGGGGGGTCCACACCAAGTAAAATAAGAATCAAGTTTTATTGGCACAAACGATATATACACTACCCAGTAGACCCCTCCTGAGTTCTTGATTGGTTGGGGCCTTATTGTCCAACCTCTTATACTCTGGGTAATCAAGACAGCCCGCCCCTAGCCGGGGAGCTCGTACTCCACAAGGAAAATGGGAAAGACAAGCAATCCCACCCTGCAGGTCCTGTGCGGGATATTACACCAATGTTCAACTGGAGGACATTTTGGTTCTTCCGAGACTGGAGCGGTGGGAGGGTTGAGAGAGGTGGTGGTCGGTGGTGGTGCGGGAGTGCTGAGCACCATCAGCGTGAATTTGTCTAATATGAAATAGCCTGCCTGGCATTGTTGACTTGGTCCAGTGAAACCCTTTAATGTGGCTAAACAAAATTAATTGTTCCAGTGACAGCTGGCTGAGGTTCGGGGAGAAATTGTGAAACAGAACGAGAACTATAACTTGTTGGCTTAAACAAAAAACAGAGCTGCAGAATATCCACGTGGAACCAGCACTTGGCGGTGTGCGGGAGGAGGGGAAGTCAATATTCAGAGATCCTGTAAACAATGAACCTTTATCTCAAGGGCTCTAGAATATAAAGGGCTTACGTTACGTTACTTCCTCTGGTGGAAAAGTTCAACTGATGCGAAGGAGCATCTCTTCACAGAAAGGATAGTCGAAATTTGGAACCCCCCAACCGGCCATAAAAGGTTTGAGGCTGGAGGTGAATTTAAACTGTCAAAGCTGGGATTGATGGATTATTGTTAGCAAGGATATTAAGGGTTTCAGAGCCAAGGCAGTTAAATGGAGTTAAGGTTCAGATCAGCTATAATCTAATCAAATATTAAACAGGCTCAAGAAGTTTGAATGACCTCCTTCTGCCCCTATATTCCAAAGGATGATGTCCATCAACAGCATATGTGTCAATGAGCACCACTGACTACTTGCACAAATAGAGAAGAAAGCTCTTACCACGGTTAGGGTTTGTGAGATTATTTCAGGAGAACATGACTGAGAAATCTTTTCAAACTGCAGTTGACCATAAACCATTAATAGCTCCACTGGGCCATGAAGATATTGGCAAATTGCCTTCTGGAATACAAAAGTTCCAACCTGCATTTCATGTGATTCTTGTATCATGAACCAGGGGAAAGTCTGATATCAGCAAACGCCATGTCATTAAGCTCTACTACCAGGAGGGACTGGATCAGATCAAAGCATTCAAGCAGAGACAAACTCCTATGTGGATGTAAATTTGCAAAGGCTTCCGTTTACAGGAAATCAACTACAGATTGGAAAGAACAAGTTTCAGATTTTAAAAAAATCTTTGAGGCGATCATGGAACATTGGACAAGGTCTGGAAAAGTCAATGCTCAGAAAGCAGATTGAGTCAATTTTTTAACGATGCACAGAGTGATGGTTTAAGATGGACTACTATTAAAGTAACCTTATACAGTGATTCCTAAACGTTGCTGTACTTGTCAGAATTGCATTTATATAGCAGCTTTGGCAAAGAATTTTACAAAGAATGAATTATTTTTTACGTGTAGTCACTGTTGTGACAGATGAAACTCTGCAGCTAACTTGCCACAACGGAATCTCTTTTTAGTGAGGCTGGTGGAGAGACATTGGTAAGCTAGGACATCCCAGAATCCTCACTGTGAAATAACGCGATGGGATCTTTTGCACCCAACTGAGATTATCATTGAATTTACAGTGCAGAAGGAAGCCATTCAGCCCATCGAGTCTGCACCGGCTCTTGGAAAGAGCACTCTACCCAAGGTCAACACCTCCACCCTATCCCCATAACCCAACACAACACTAAGGGCAATTTTGGACACTAAGGGCAATTTTGGACACTAAGGGGCAATTTAGCATGGCCAATCCACCTAACCTGCACATCTTTGGACTGTGGGAGGAAACCGGAGCACCCGGAGGAAACCCACGCACACACGGGGAGGATGTGCAGACTCCGCACAGACAGTGACCCAAGCCGGAATCGAACTTGGGACCCTGGAGCTGTGAAGCAATTGTGCTACCCACAATGCTACCGTGCAGTTGAATGACATGTGGGATTTTCCAGTCCTTCCCAATGGTGGGAACTTCTGATCCCGCTGAAGGTGAGCCCCCACCCATCCCTGCAGGCGAACAGGCATGGTTCTCCTGGTCCCGGTGCGGGACAGGCGAACCACGCAAAACGGCGTAAACATCAGTGGGACGGGATAATCCCACTGATGAACAAAGGCGTTTTGCCTCTGCCGCCTGTGGTGATGTACACCACCGGAACACACGTCACGGCAGAGGCGAGGGATCGGGTGAGGGGTGGGGGTCAAAATCCCGCCTGGCACCTGTGACAGTGCAGCACTCTCTCAGTACCGAATTGATGTGTCAGCCTAGATATTATGCGCAAGTCCCCGGATTGGGATCTGAACCGATAGCAATGGAGCAAGGGCAAGTTCCTTCCACTGGACAAGATGGCTGTTATGGAAATCAATTGGGATAATCGTCACTCACTGCTGACAGCCAAGGATGCTGTGGACTCCCGCGAATTATCAATGGGTTGATGCCAGTGCGCCTTGTCAATTTCTATGTGATGTTCCTGACTGGGTTTTAGGGAGGCGAAGCGTTGTTTTCCCATAATGACACTGTGGTTTTTCTCTGTTGCTCTCTCATGGATGATTATCGGGCTGGGTGGAGCGCAGGGGAAGGGGGGGTTGGGGAGGGAGAGGGAATAGATGTTTATTTATAATGTCTGACTGTCATATTGTGGCTAGGTTTGAGGGACCAGTTGGTCCTTTCCAGCTCGTTACTTCCTCTGTACGTTGTGAGTAATTTTGAGCATCAAAACATCCTGGTTTTCATATTTCTCACAGGAGCCTGTTCAAATCAGCGAGCAACACTTGCACATGGTGGAGTGTAGCAATTTACCAGCCTTCAGTGTGGACCAGAACTTCAGGGAGCAGAGCCGGGGGGGGGGTCTGAGAAACAGGACAGTGACACTGACTATCCCCGATGTCGCCCACTGGCAAACCATTATCAATCATGAGAACGGATCACAGGTTTTGAACGAAAGTCCCTGGAGAGTCGTATCCATGGCAGTGTGTCCACACCAGGACAGTGTGCCACTGACCTACCATCGATTTCTGTGTCAAAATTAAAGATACAGACTGCAGACAAAACAACTAGTGACTGCAGGGAGAAAAAGACAGTGTGGCCAGAGCTGTCTGACTCGCTCGCTAACCATGACAGACAATCATTTATAGGAAGCGACAGCTGGAGACACACAACGCATGGGTTCCTTATTTTAAGATTTGATCAGCTGTGGCATTACTTACTCTGTGGACAAAATAACATTGTAAAAAAGAACTGACAGGGAGACGAGGAGACTTCTGTTTTTATGCATAGGGACAGGAAGAGGCCATTCAGCCCCTCGAGTCCATTCTGCCATCCAGTTCTAAATCATGGTTGACTGGTATCTGACTTCCACCGACCTGCCTCAGTTGTACAATCCTTAATGTACCTGCCTCATAAAAATAAGTTTATATTGTTAGCATGTGGACCGGTGGAAGATAGAACATAGAACATACAACAGAACACCACAGAACAGGCCCTTCGGCCCTCGATGTTGTGCCAAGCAATGATCACCCTACTCAAACCCACACATCCACCCCATACCCGTAACCCAACAACCCCCCCCTTAACCTTAATTTTTAGGACATTACGGGCAATTTATCATGGCCAATCCACCTAACCCGCACATCTTTGGACTGTGGGAGGAAACCGGAGCACCCGGAGGAAACACAAGCACACACGGGGAGGACATGCAGACTCCGCACAGACAGTGACCCAGCCGGGAATCGAACCTGGGACCCTGGAGCTGTGAAGCATTTATGCTAACCACCATGCTACCGTGCTGCCCAAAGATTCAAAGATTCAAGATGAATCCATAGAAATTTTAAAAGGACAGCGAATAACTTAAAAGGTAGGGGATTAAGTGAATTACTCTTTGACAGAGCAGGTACAAATATGATGGTTTGAACAAACTCCTTCTGTGCTTGGAAAACCTTGGAGGGTTCTAGGAAACATGGGCATTGGACAACAGCATGGGCGGGATTCTCTGACCCCGGCAGTGGGTGCGCGAATCACACGACGCCGCTCCGACGCCGGTCCGCCAATTCTCCGGGGGCCAGAGAATCAGCGCCAATGGCGCCGGCGTGGTGACTCTCCCCGTGCGAT
Source organism: Scyliorhinus canicula (assembly GCF_902713615.1). Taxonomy (NCBI): domain Eukaryota; kingdom Metazoa; phylum Chordata; class Chondrichthyes; order Carcharhiniformes; family Scyliorhinidae; genus Scyliorhinus; species Scyliorhinus canicula. Next base: position 14,122,541 of record NC_052152.1, on the reverse strand, counting down.
AGGCCGAGTGCCCGCCGCATTCAGCCGAGTCCCACTGGCATCGTTCTCGTGTGGTCCTACCCGGCGGGACCTCGGCATTCATGTTGTGGGGAATGGCCTGGTGGGGGAGGGGGGATCCGACTTTGGGGGGGGGGGGAGGAGCCTCCACGGTGGCCTGGCCTGCGATCGGGGCCTACCGATCGACGGGCGGGCTTATCCCGGTGGGGACCTATGTTCTCTGCACCTGCCGGTCTCCGCCATGTTGTGTCAGGGCCGGCGCAAAAACAGCAACCCACGCGCATGCGCGAGCTCACGCTGGCCGAGTGTGCATGCGCGGACCCGCCTTGCCCGGCTGATGTCAGCATCGGCAGCTGCAGCAGCGTGAGGCTCTTCAATGCCGTGCTGGCCCCCTGTGCAGCGCAGGATTGCTGATCCGAGGGGTCAGGTGACGATGTCGTGAAACATAGAACATTTACAGCGCAGTACATGCCCTTCGGCCCTCGATGTTGCGCCGACCTGTGAAACCCCTCTAAAGCCCATCTCTGCTATTCCCTTAACATCCATATGTTTAATCAATGACCATTTAAATGCCCTTAATGTTGGTGAGTCCACTACTGTTGTAGGCAGGGCATTCCACGCCCTTACTACTCTCTGAGTAAAGAACCTACCTCTGACATCTGTCCTATATCTATCCCCCCTCAATTTAAAGCTATGTCCCCTCATGCTGGCCATCACCATCCGAGGAAAAAGGCTCTCACTGTCCACCCAATCTAATCCTCTGATCATCTTGTATGCCTCAATGAAGTCACCTCTTAACCTTCTTCTCTCTAACAAAAACAACCTCAAGTCCCTCAGCCTTTCCTCATAAGATTTTCCCTCCATACCAGGCAACATCCTGGTAAATCTCCTCTGCACCCTTTCCAATGCTTCCACATCCTTCCTATAATGCGACGACCAGAACTGCACGCAATACACCAAATGCGGCCGCACCAGAGTTTTGTACAGCTGCAACATGACCTCATGGCTCCGAAACTCAATCCCTCTACCAATAAAAGCTAACACACTGTACGCCTTCTTAACAACCCTATCAACTTGGGTGGCAACTTTCAGGGATCTATGTGCATGGACACCGAGATCTCTCTGTTCATTCACACTACCAAGAATCTTACCATTAGCCCAGTACTCTGCCTTCCTGTTACTCCTTCCAAACTGAATCACCTCACACTTTTCTGCATTAAACTCCATTTGCCACCTCTCAGACCAGCTCTGCAGCTTATCTATGTCCCTCTGTAACCTGCAACATTCTTCCGCACTGTCCACAACTCCACCGACTTTAATGTCACCTGCAAATTTACTCATCCATCCTTCTATGCCCTCCTCCAGGTCATTTATAAAAATGACCAGCAGCAGTGGCCCCAAAACAGATCCTTGGGGTACACTACTAGTAACTGAACTCCAGGCTGAACATTTTCCATCAACCACCACCCTCTGTCTTCTTACAGCGAGCCAATTTCTGATCCAAACTGCTAAATCACACTGAATCCCATGCCCCCGTATTTTCTGCAATAGCCTACCATGGGGAACCTTATCAAACGCTTTACTGAAATCCATATACACCACATCAACTGCTTTACCCTCGTCCACCTGTTTGGTCACCTTCTCAAAGAACTCAAAAAGGTTTGTGAGGCACAACCTACCCTTCACAAAACCGTGTTGACTATCCCTAATCAAATTATTCCTTTCTAGATTATTATAAATCCTATCTCTTATAAACCTTTCCACGACTTTTCCCACAACAGAAGTGAGGCTCACTGGTCTATAGTTACCAGGGTTGTCTCTACTCCCCTTCTTGAACAAGGGGACAACATTTGCTATCCTCCAGTCTTCTGGCACTATTCCTGCAGACGATGAGGATATAAAGATCAAAGCCGAAGGCTCAGCAATCTCCTCCCTAGCTTCCCAGAAATCCTAGGATAAATCCGGCTCCGGCGTTAACAACGGCATCAATAGTTAGCCCCAGGATCGGTGAATCCCGCCCCATATTTCTTCAAATATCAACCATGTATCGCACCAAGCTGATAAATTCAGCAGCTGATAACCCTGGCCTTGCCCAACAAATGAAGAAAGTTCCATTGATACTAGTTGCACAGGGCATCTCATTAACAGCAGGGAAGTTGTGTAAAAATGGTGTTTGACAAATTTATATAGCTCTCTGGGGATGAAGCAAGCAGGGTGAATAAAAGGGTACTAGTAAATGTAGTGTTTTGGGATTTCCAAAAGGTATTCAATGCCGGGCCATTGCACATAGGAAGAACTCATGGTTTTGGGGCTGATATTTTCGTGTGGGTAGGGGATTGGCTGATGAATGAGAAACAGAGGGCACGATCTGCCAGCTTCGTCCTGTCGGAATCGGGACACAACGCGGACGAGAGATCCCGGGAGAGATCTCTTCCAAGACTTACCCGCTCGCCACGCCTCACAAGATCCAACAGTGTTCAATTATGGTCGCCACACTACCAGAAGGATGTGGGGGCTTTACAGAGGGTGCAGAAGTGATTGATCAGGATTTTGCCTGGTATGGAGGGCATTAGCTATGAGGAGAGGTTGAATAAACTTGGTTTGTTCTCACTGGAACAGAGGTTGATGGGCGACCTGAGAGAGGTCTACAAAATTATGGGGGACATAGACAGAGTGGATAGTCAGAGGCTTGTTCCCAGGGTAGAGGGGTCAATTACTAGGGGGCATAGGTGTAAGGTGCGAGGGGCAAGGTTTAGAGGAGATGTACGAGGCAAGTTTTTTACACAGAGGGTAGTGGGTGCCTGGAACTCGCTGCCGGAGGAGGTGGTGGAAGCAGGGACGATAGTGACGTTTAAGTGACATCTTGAGAAATACATGAAGAGGATGGGAATAGCGGGATACGGACCCCGGAAGTGTAGAATATCTTAGTTTCGATGGGCAGCATAGTCGGCGCAGGCTTGGAGGGCCTTATGGGCCTGTTCCTGTGCTGTACCTTTCTTTGTTCTTTGTTCTTTGATCCCACGGGATGTTGCGATCTGGATCCCACCGACCCAGATCTGGCTAATCTACATATTAAAGTTTTGCAGTCAGGCACACTTTAATGTGCACTCGCTGGAGTTAGCTCGGGAGTGGGATCAACCGCTCCTCCCCTTCCCCATGGGGATGCCCTGCCTTTATTAGGTGGGGAGCAATGATGACCCCCTTGTATGTGAGTTGGGGCATTGGGAGCGTCCGGGGGTCGTGTTGGGTGTTCTCGGAGAAAAACAGATTGACAAGGGGGGTCAAGGATTATGAATGGCAGGCAGAGGAGACAAGTGGAGTTAAGACTGCAGTCAGGTCAGCTATGAACCTATTGGCTGCCAGAGCTGGCTCGATGGGCTAAATTACTTCCACCTGCTCCAACCCCTTCTGATCTTTATGTGAACCTTTAAAAAGCTCTGGTTAAGCCACAACTACAGTAGTGCATCCAGTTCTGGTCACTACACTTTCGGAAAGATGTGAGGATCCTTGAGAGGGTGCGGAGGAGATTTACCAAAATGGTATGAGGGATATTATGATGGAATTTACAGTGCAGAAGGAGGCCATTCGACCCATTGATCCTGCACTGACCCTTGGAAAGAGCACTCTACCCAAGCCCATACCTCCACCCTATCACCGTAATCCAGTAAAGCCACCTAACCTTTTTTATTTATTTTTTGTTCACTTAGGGCAATTTATCATGGTCAATCCATCTAATCTGCACATCTTTGGACTGTGGGAGGAAACCGGAGCACCCAGAGGAAACCCACGCAGGCACAGGGAGAACGTGCCGACTCCGCACAGACAGTGACCCAAGCCGGGAATTTAAACTGGGACCCTGGAGCTGTGAAGCAACAGTGCTAACCACTGTGCTACCGCGCTGCCCAATGCATGGTTAGTTTGGATAAGCTGAACTTGCGCTCCTTGGAGCAAAGGCGACTGAGGGGAGAACTGCTCGAGGGGTAATGACTCTGTGAGCTAGATTTTACTGCCCCTTTGCACTCTGGTTCCTCATGGTTGAGACTGGTAGCATCCCAGCCATGGGCACCCACTCCCAATAGCACAGTTAGGGTTGGAGAGCTGTGGACCATTTGTTCTCAGATGTGGGACTTGCTGCCCAGAGATGTGTGAAAGTCCCACATTAAAGCAGTTAGTGCCCGTCCGTGCATGAAATCCCTGTGAGGCAAACTGCCAGCCCAACGTTGGACTCATCCCTGACGTCTTGACCGGGAGGGGAACGGGAACCCTGATGTCTGCACCGACTGTCCAAATGAACAATTAATTTCTGCCGTTCTCCTGGCTTCTCACCTTAACCCTGTGCATTCTTTCTTTTCAGACAACAATCTAATTCCCTTTTGAGTGCTTCAATTAAGCCCGCCTCCACCATCCTCTCAGGCAGTGAATCACTAGCTGTGCGAGAAAGCTTTCTCTTACATATCGTTTTTGCTTCATTTGCCAATTGTTTTAATCTGTGCCCTTTAATTCTCATTCCACTGGGCTAAATCGCCGGCTTTTAAAGCAGACCAAGGCGGGCCAGCAGCACGGTTCAATTCCCGTGCCAGCCTCCCCGAACAGGCGCCGGAATGTAGTGACTAGGGGCTTTTCACAGTAACTTCATTGAAGCCTACTTGTGAAAATAAGGGATTTTCTTCTTCTTCTTTCTTCTTTCATGAACAGGAACAATTTCTCCCGATCTGCTCTGCCCAGACCCCCCCATAAATGGACGGCACAGTGGTTAGCACTGTTGTTTCACAGCACCAGGGACAGGGGTTCAATTCCCGGCTTGGGTCGTCGTCTGTGCAGAGCCTGCACGTTCTCCCCGTGTCTGCGTGGGTTTCCTCCGGGTGCTCCGGTTTCCTCCCACAAGTCCCGAAAGACGTGCTGTGAGGTGAATTGGACATTCTGAATTCTCCCTCTGTGTACCCGAACAGGCGCCGGAGTGTGGCGACAACCGGATTTTCACAGTAACTTCTTTGCAGAGTTAATGTAAGCCTACTTGTGACACTGGTAAAAATTATTATTGTTAATTTAGAACACCTCTATCATCGCCTCTCAGCATTCCTCCCTCCAAGGAAGAGTCTTAACTTCTCCTACCTAACTTCATAGCGAAAGTTCCTCATTCCTGGACAGCGCCGGCCCTAGGGTTGCTGGCGCCCCGGGCAAGCTGAACTTCAGCGCCCTTCGGGGGGGGGGGGGGCGAGCGAGGCGCGGGGGGGCGAAGCGGGGAGGGGGGGCCGAGGCGGGGGGCGGGGCCGAGGCGGGGGGGCGGGGCCGAGGCGGGGGGGCGAGGCGGGAGGGGGGGGTGAGGCGGGGGGGCGGGGCCGAGGCGGGGGGGTGGGGCTGAGGCAGGGGGGCAGCGCCGAGGCGGGGGGGCGAGGTGGGGGGGGCGAGGCGGGGGGGGCCGAGCCGGGTGGGGGCGGGGCCGAGGCGGGGGGGCGTGCCGAGGCGGGGGGGGGGGGGCGGGGCGGGTGGGGGCGGGGCCGAGGCGGGGGGGCGGATGGAGGGGGGGGCGGACGGATGGGCGGCCGGAGGGGGGGGCGGAGGGGGCCGCCCTGGGAGGGCGGCCACCGCGCATGCGCTGGTTGGCACCGCCCCAACTGCGCATGCGCGGGACCCGAGTCTCTGGCGCCCCCTAACACATGGCGCCCCGGGCGACTGCCCGAGTTGCCGGTACCTTGGGCCGGCCCTGTTCCTGGAACCATTGTCTTGAATATTTTCAGCACTTTCCTTAATGCATTCACATCCTTCACAAAGTGAAATGAAATGAAATGAAAATCGCTTATTGTCACGAGTAGGCTTCAATGAAGTTACTGTGAAAAGCCCCTAGTCGCCACATTCCGGCACCTGTCTGGGGAGGCTGGTACAGGAATTGAACCGTGCTTCTGGCCTGCTTGGTCTGCTTTAAAAGCCAGCGATTTAGCTCAGTGAGCTAAACCAGCCCCTAGTGTGATTGCATGTGCAAACCAGATGACCCATGTAGGTTTCTTATTTAATGCAATGGAGCTGCTTTCGAACAGGATCTGTCCACTGGGAAAAATTTAACTGACTCCTGGTGCAACCCTCCTGTGAACGACTTAATCCCTTGCAAGCAAACTCATACATGCTGAGCGCAATTCAGCGGACCAAAGTTAAAGTGTGGGTTTGGGCACTTTTGGCGGGGGGTTTCGCGAAGCCGCATTGGTGAGATCGCGGCCCGTATTCCACGGCATTAAGTGCCAGAAATGAGCCCCCACGAGATTCTCGACATTACTGTCTGCCTCGCCGACTGATCCACCTGACACGTTCCTCTGCTGCTCCTCGCTAACAAGGGGGAGCTGTTTCTAAACACTCCCAGTCTACGCACAAGCATGGTAGCGCGCAGACCTGCTCCTCGCTTTGGGAATGCCGCCCTCACAAGGATTCTCAACGCTGTGGATGAGAGGGGGGTCGGAGGACCAGCAGCAGGGTCAGCATGCCACCTGGGAGGCAGAGCCAGAGGCTGTCAATGCCGACAGCGTGACCAGGAGGACCGCCGTCCAGTGTCGGAAGAAGACAATGACCTCCATCGAGCTGCAAGGGTAAGTTACTTCCTCTCTCCTGGCACCAGTTCCGCCTGCCACCCCTTTAATTCCCAAACAAACTAAAGGTGCCAAGTTGTGGCGTGTACCTATCTTACAAAACTTCAAATGGAATTTCATGACTGAGCAACAAACTGAGTTCTAATCATGAAAACCCAACTGGTTCATTTAGGGAAGGAAACCATCCACCCTTATGTCTTCTGCAGTGGCTCGTCTTCCCAATTCTCCCAACTCTGTGAGTTTGTCCTTGATACCGTTCTTTCTCTGATCTTTATGTTTTTCCTTCAATAACGGCTAAGTGGCACAGTTGTTAGCACTGCTGCCTCACAGAGCCAGGGACCTGCGTTCAATTCCAACCTTGGTAGTGGAGATTGCACTAGATTGCCCCTTAGTGTCCAAGGATTAGGTGGGGTTACAGCGATAGGGCCGGGGGGGGGGGGGGGCTACGAGAATGGTCTTTCATGGGGTGGTGTTGACACAATCGGACCAATGACCTCCTTCTACACTGCAGGGATTCAATGATTGTAAACCATTGGAAGACTGTAGTCATTCTGCTGAATGGGGGAGGGAGTGTCGTGTTGGGAACGTCACTGCAGGGTCAGGCTGATGTCTGGGAGCTTGGGCTCAAATCCCATCAAGGCAGCTGTTGAAATTGAAATTCTATTAATAAATGTGTCCCAAAGCTGGTCGCGATAATGGTGCCATGAAACTATCATAAAAAACCAATCTGAATCAAGCATTCCTTTTTTGGAAGGAAATCTGCCGTCCTGATCTGGTCTGGACTACATGTGACTCCAGACCACACAGCAATGTGGTTTCCTCAAAAATGACCCAGCAAACCATTCAGTTCAATGGAAATTAGGGCTGGACAACAGAAATATCTGGTCCTCATCACAAACAAAGCTATTTTTCCCCAATTCCTGGCCATAGTTTTCAACCGATCTACACAGTTCACAGACATGGGGCGGGATTCTCCGAGCCCATGCAGGGGACGCGCGAATCCCGCCACGCCACTCTGACGCGGGGCTGTCGAATCTCCGGCGACCGGAGAATCGCCGCCAATCGTGCTGGCACAGTCACCGCGGCGGCAGTCGGGGGCCGTTGAAAGCGGCTCCCGCAGCAATTCTGCACGCTCGATGGGCCGAATGCCTGCCAAGTCCCGCCGGCGTTGTTTGCGTATGGTCTTACCCGGCGGGACCTTGGCGTTCTGGCTGCTGATGGGGGAGCGGAGGGGCGGGGGAGCCAACTCCGGGTGGACCGCCACGGTGGCCAGGCCGGCAATCGGGGCAACCGATCGGCGGGCTCCCTAATTCCGGGGGGGCCTATGTTCCTCCGCACCGGGCCCCTGTAGGGCTCCACCTTATCCTAATTTTCCCAAATGCTTTCACCCAATCTCCTCTCCGCTCTGCCCTTCATGGCCTCCTGGTTCAAAAACCCCTTGATTTTTAAATTCTTATTGCTGTGTTCAGATCCCTCTGTGGATCTTCCCCTCCCAACCTCCAAAGCTTTGAGAATACCTGTTTCGTCACAGTTCCCATTCAGCCAATGGAAAACCACCGCACAGATTGCAGTTGGGAAACCTAGAAATGGCTGTGATGTTAGTCGGGTTGGTACCGATGGTTGATTCGTCCATGTGTGATGGTGTGAGGTGAACTGCAACCAGGATGTGTGCTTGCCGCTTCATGCTGCATTTCTCAACAAAGGTGTCCTTCAATCCATTCAGACTTTACCATAGAATTTACAGTGCAGAAGGAGGCCATTTGGCCCATCGAGTCTGCACCGGCTCTTAGAAAGAGCACCCTACCCAAGCCAACACCTCCACCCTATCCCCATAACTCAGTAACCCCACCCAATACTAAGGGCAATTTTGGACACTAAGGGCAATTGATCATGGCCAATCCACCTAACCTGCACATCTTTGGACTGTGGGAGGAAACCAGAGCACCCGGAGGAAAATCAGTGAATATCAATGTTAACCTTGAAATACAGCGGTTCCATACCTGCTCTACGTTAAGTATTCTGCACTCGACAAGTGTGATGCATTACCTTTTACTCAGCTTATACTTTAAGCTTGGTATCTCATCAATACTCTGAATCCTACTGTGAGAGAAACAGAGAACCAAATAATACACATTCCTGACCCTGCACTCAAACATAAACCTTGCAAATTATTCAAGTTATTTGCTTCTGATAATCTCATGTGATCGTCCTGCTCATCCATTACAATATAATTTTACAGTAGATAAGTGTTTTCCAAATGCATTAATTCTTGAAATTCTTATTACTTTTAACAGTAAAAGTGTCTTCAGTTGAGGGAGAAGTTCATTATTAATCCTTCAAACATTAGTTCTTTGACCCAAAGTAGCAGAGAGCCTTTTAAGATTAATTGAATGATACAGTCAGTTTTCAGCTGATAATGTAGAAGGGGAGAGGATCAAAGACTGACGATTAACTTGTCTATTTGTATTCTGTGCGAGATGCCCAGAAGAATTTGCTGACTGTTCCCTTTTGTGCTTCATTGAAGAGTTCCTGATGGACTAAATGTTGCCATACTGATAGAATGCCGATTTAGCTGGGTCAGCGGTCTCTCCGACATGGTGAAAATGCAAGTTTATCACCAGCATTTAAAAGGACAGTGTTCCAATCGAAGCAGAACTATTGTTGTTCTATTCGCTCTTGGGATTCACCACCCACTGTGCAAAAAAACCTGACTCGCACATCTCCTCTAAACTTTGCCCCTTACACCTTCAACCTAGCATTAAAACAGATGCTGCATTCATTATCTCATTACTGTTTGTGAGATGTTGCTGTGTGAAAATCAAACGTCAAACTAATAGCAGCTACACTTCCAACGTATTAATTGGTTGTAAAGTGCATTGGAATGTTCTGAAGTTGCAAAAGATGCGATACAAATGTAAATTATTTTTTTACTTTAGTTTGTGCAGAGGCCTGTGCTAGTGCAGCCTGCCCCGCCAATGGGCTGTTTCATATTTTGCGTCTCAGAAATTCTGCACTACTAAATTGACTTTTGAAAATCTAGCTGTCAGAAATTGGTCAGTTTTCTTCTCAAGTCTTTCGTCTCTGAAGTTGTGAATTGCTCTTTTCCTTTGCAATAATCGCAATTTTTTTGCAAATCATTAGATATATTTTTACCAATAAAGTTAGCACCAGGAAATCCACGTGCATTGATAGAGTTTAAGCATCTTTGTGTGCATCATTGGGAACAGAATATATGGAAGTGGCTGAACTTGATTCAAAGGCCCAAGGCTGACGTAATGGGGAGATGGTGAATTAGTCCGGAAATTTACAGTCCTTCACACAGGCTCGCCGATGTGAACAAAGATTTCAATGGGCTCTCTGGCCACACTGCAGGTATTCCCAGGGGCAGGAGGGGAGCTGGAAAATTCAGGCCATAGTGATGATGTCACTGGACTAGTACACCCTAGTATCCCTGCTAGGAAGGGAATTCTGGGATTTTGGTCCAGTGACAGTGAAGGAACGCCGATATCGTTCCAAGTCAAGATGTGACTCAGAGGGGAACTTGCAGTTGGGTGGTATTCCCGTGTGTCTGCTGCTCTTGTCCTTCGGGAGGTAGAGATTGTGGGTTAGAACCTTGACGAGTTGCTTCATTATGTTGTTGATGGGATTCACTGCTGCCATGGTGCATCCCAGAATAATAGCCTCTGACCTGCTCTTCTAGCCAGAGTGGCTCATCCACGTTAAATTTCTGATCAGTGGTGATGACTATGATGTTGATGGTGGTGATTGGATGCTTTCATGTGGAAATGTTCTCTTCCCGGACCTTATGTGGTGTGAATTGAATCTGCTTCAGTGCAGGCATTGCATTCCAACTCGCTGTCCAAATTGTTTTTCCTCACGTTACCTCTGGTTCCTTTGGCATGTATATTTGGTTCGCAGCTCATTTACCAAGGGAAACCCTATCAAAACCTTTCAAGATATCAAGCACCGCAATGCAATCAGTTCTTAGTCTTCCCTGCTCTGAGGAGATCAAGCCCACCTTCTGTAGGGCTGGCTCTATATTTGGTACCATTTTAGTAAAACTCTCTGAACCCTCTCTAAGACCCTTAGCGTCCTTCCAATCTAAAGTGCGGTGCCCAGCATTGGTGCCGGTGCTCGAGCTTGGGTCAAATCCAGTGACTTGTTGAGGTCATTGAAATGTTCAGGCTGGAACCTTGTGCTCACATTCGCCACAGGCACAAACGGCGATGTTTACACAAGGTCCTGTGAGAGTCAAAAAACAAAATCTTGCCAGCGGGATCTGGTGGTGTGATTGCCCCCCCCCCCCCCCCCCCCCCCCGGCTGACATTGACAGAAGAAAGTCCCCAACCTTCCTCATTTGAATAATTTATTTATCGGCCTTACCTGCCGTATTGTCCCCTGTCATTGGGACCCCCCCCCCCCTCGCCCACCGTGAAGTCACATCGACAAGGTTGACAACAGGTTTTCACAAACGGGAACCTGCCGAAGGGGAACCCACTGGGGACACGTGGTAAGTACAGCCCCCGGGGTGACTGCGACATGCCCAGGCAGTGCAGGGTGTGCCCCCATTGGGGAGCTCCATTGGGGGGAGGGTGGCGGTTCCTGTATCCATGGGGTGGCCAGTGGGGTAAGTGGGCCCATGGGGGGGGGGGGGAGAGGGGTGGTGAGTTTCTGACTGCGTCGGGTGGGTCTCTGTGAGCGTGCGAGAGTGTTTGTTATTGGAGATTGGGTTGACCTTTTAAAAAAGTGCTCTGACCTTGGTAACCCCTCCCCCACCCCCTGCCTTTCTGGCATTTCCCCCCCGCCCCCCACTCCAGTGTGGGCCACGCCTCCAAATGTTCTTTCTTCGAGGTGCTGCACAACGAGACGAGGAAAGCTAACGGTGCTACCGGCCAGCGAGCTCTACGCCACTGTTCCCGCCCGAACCACCACTTAGAAGATAAAAGGGAAACTCCCATTGTCCAACGTTGTTCAGTGGTGACCATCACATTCCTCCTATTCCTTTCAGCAATCAGTGTCACAGGAACGATATTCACATATACTTTCTGTGTCTGGGGTCTAGATAACTGTGCGAGGCTTTTACATGAGTAAGCACAGGCATTGATGTAGGTTTAGAACACTGAACCGGGATTATACGGAGGCTGATTAAGTTCATCACCATCCCTGGGAAGGAGGCTGACTTTGACGATGCACCAGGTGCAGTATTATCACGCCTCTGTGCAAATCTTAAGTTAAAAATTAGAAACCTTTTGAACGCAAGTGTGGCCGCCATTAGGGAACCTCCTGCAATATACTCAAATCAATTGGCCCAAATTCACAAATCTTCATTATTGTTCTGCCGAATGCAGCATGGAGCCAGAAATGAAATTTGGGCCTGCCAACTGTGAATCGCACGCCACATGCACTGATCATTCCCACAGTTGGAAGGACTATAATGGAAGACAGCTGAGCTAGAGCACTGAGAGTGGGGGGAGGTGTGGTCTGGCGCATGGGGTATTGATCCCTTCATGGTCGATTGGCGGTGGTGGGGATTTTGTGCGCACCCATGTGGTCTACCCACTTTTCTCTGCTACTCCACAGGCCTTAGGAGCCTCTCCTTCCTGTCAGATAGTCCAGACTTCCCTCCATTACTGCTATTCTGCTGCATCCTGGACCAGCATTAGATATGAGGAGAGGTTGAATAAACTCGGTTTGTTCTCACTGGAATGATGGAGGTTGAGGGACGACCTGATAGAGGTCTACAAAATTATGAGGGGCATAGATAGAGTGAATGGTCAGAGACTTTTTCCCAGGGTAGAGGGGTCTATTACTAGAGGGCATAGGTTTAAGGTGCGAGGGGCAAGGTTTAGGGGAGATGTACGAGGCACGTTTTCTACACAGAGGTTAGTGGGTGCCTGGAACTTGCTGCCGGAGGAGGTGGTGGAAGCAGGGACGATAGTGATGTTTAAGGGGCATCTTGACAAGTACATGAATAGGATGGGAATAGAGGGATAGGGACCCCGGAAGTGTAGAAGATCTTAGTTTAGACGGGCAGCATGGTCGGCGCAGGCTTGGAGGGCCGAAGGGCCTGTTCCTGTGCTGTACTTTTCTTTGTTCTTTTCTGTTCTTTGTTCTAGTGTGCAGTCAATTCCAGCCCCATATGCCCCAGAGTCGCAACACAAGTGAATGAACCAATATGTTGTGATAAAAATACCCAAAGTCTTTGGCCCTTGGCTGCTCAGTAATTACAGGCACTAGGTTTGTAATTGTAAACACAATACTGTTTATTTATAACATGTAGCAAATGCAGTAAATACAATTTGTTAACTATCATCTCACCCCTGACTCCCACTTTAACTGTCCCACCCTCTACCCACACACACGAGATAGACAAACAGAGAGGGGAAGGTAAAGGGTAGAAAAATAATTAGGATGGAAGTCTTTGTTTTTTTTAGCACACTCTCTTCACAGCAAGCCTGCAGATTAAAATCTTGATTTGCAGCCTGTAATAGTCTTCTCTGTGGTTTAGAAATGCATCACTCACAGCTTTTCCGGGAGAGAATCCTTGCCACACATCGAAATTTGCTTTCAGTTTGTGGTTTGTCTTCAAGCCTCTGTCTTTGTAGAGAGAGAGAGTTGGTCAGTTCTGCCTTTGCCTTTCAGGAGAGAGAGTTTGTTGGTTCTGGACCCTGCTTGCACAGCCTGTCATGGTTTTCCTGTACATAGATTCATCCAGGCTCTCTGCCAGTTCAGAAACTTCCTGGGGACAAATGGAGAGGAGAGGATTGCAAAACTTCCTTGGGATTTCCAGGAGTCAAACTCAAACCAAACTCAAACCTTGAAACATTATATCCAATCACCACCTGTTACCGGGAATAGCACAGCCTTTTGGACCAATTCATTGGCCACCAGATAATCAACCGAGTCCTCACAGATGCTGGCCAATCTGCAATCAACAGTTTGAAGCAGCACAGCCGTTTGTTTGATTTAAAGGTATCGGCTTCTTGCCTTAAAGAGACATGTCCATTAATCATCCATGGATCAAAAATGTAATGTCAAAAATAAAAGGGGAAAATAAGGGAATAAACAGGGAAAAAACAGGATGGACCCTTACATTCCCATTGCCTTGTCCAATCATACTTTTTGTTGTTTAATGACTCCAGGATATTACACCCCCTTTGTTTTATCCCTTCTCCAGCCCCTTCACTTTTCACGTGCACTGTACCCAGTCCTTTTACTCCTTTTACTTCTGTGGTCACTGACTGCCATTGGCTGCTGGTCTCCTAATACATCAGTTGTAGAATTCGGATCTTTGTTTCCAAATCTCTCCATGTCCTGACTCCCCACTATCTCTGTAATGTCCTGAAGTGCTCCAATTCTGGGAGCCCCTCCAATTCTGGCCACTTGTGCCATGTTGCTCATCATTTATCGCTTCACCATTGGTAGTTGTGCCTTCAGCTGGCTGAAACCTCGACCCTGGAACTCTTTCCGTAAACATCTCTGCCCCTCCTCCGTTTAGAAATTCCTTAAATGCCACATCTTTTTTTTTGTATCAATTCATTTTTTTGAATTAGGGGGCAATTTAGCGTGGCCAAACCACCTAGCCTGCGCATCTTTGGGTTGTGGGGGCGAAACCCACGCAAACATTGGGAGAATGTGCAAACTCCGCACAGACAGTGACCCAGAGCCAGGGTCGAACCTGGGACCTCGGCGCCGTGAGGCAGCAATGTTAACCCACTACACCACCGTGCCACCCTTAAATGCCACATCTTTGATCAAGGTTTTCAAAACCGGTCCTTTATCCCTTTGTTGGCTCGGTGTCAAATTTTAATTTACAATGTTCCTGTGAGCCACCTTGGAAATGTTTACCACAAACAAAAATAGAAAATACTGGACAATCTCAGCATCTGTGGAGAGAGAAGGGAGCTAACGTTTCGAGCCTGGATGATGGAAATGTTTATGACACTAAAGCTGTTATGTACCTACAAGGTGTTGACGTACTGGTTGAAAAATTGTCTTCGACCTACTTCCAACTCTGATGAAAGATCGTGGACCTTGAAGCAGCAACTAGCACAAGTGGCTCGCACTGTGGCTTCACAGCGCCAGGGTCCCAGGTTCGATTCACCGCTGGGGCACTGTCTGTGCAGGGTCTGCACATTCTCCCCGTGTCTGCGTTTCCTCCGGGTGCACTGGTTTCCTCCCACAGTCCAAAGACGTGCAGGTTAGGTGGATTGGCCATGATAAATTGTCCTTAGTGACCAAAAAAGGTGAGGAGGGATTATTGGGTGACAGGGATAGGGTGGAAGTGAGGGCTGAAGTGGGTCGGTGCAGACTCGACGGGCTGAACGGCCTCCTTCTGCACTGTATGTTCTATGTTCTAACTCTGTTTCTCTCTCCGCAGTTGCTGCCAGGCCTCCCCGGTGTTCCCTGACATTTGATTTCCGATTTTCAGCGTCAACGGCATTTTCGCAGTTGCACAATTAATCTCTTTCATTAGAGGGAAGGTTGCCGGCACCTGATGCTTCCAAACAGAGAGTGTTGATTCTCTTTGATCTCTGTGACAGCTCGATGGAGTGCTCCCGTGACATCTACACAAACACAACCTCTGGTGGATTGATCTGGGAGGCCCAGCAGTACTTACATGAATTAGACCAGCCTTTGATGCTTGGCCTGCTAATTTCAGGCTGCTGTCGCCCTCCACTTCTGGTAACAGATGAAAAGATAATTTGAAGAAGCCTTAAATTTGCATACCATAATCGGAGCGAGGAGCAGACAGAAAAAGAATGCTTCCTTCCTAATTGGATTTTCTGTAGCTGCACAGCAAGGCAGAAGGGACAAAACAATTAAGGAATAAAGTAATTATTTTGACCGATAGTTAGGTATAAAATTAAGTTCTCCTGCGTTCTAAAAACACTGCAATTCTGAGGGGAACGGATGAATAGCTCTTAAAGATGTGTTGCTGAATGCTAGTTACAGTGATGCCGCTGAGACAGATATTGATTTTTTTTTATATGCTTAAGTGACTCCAGGAATTACTGGGAATGATTTCATTGCATTAAAAACCCAATGCACTTGCATTGAACTCCTTTCACTGCTCTCTTAACAACGGTGCTAATCCGTTATACAGCGGTGGGGTGCATGGGTTAGCCTTAAGTTCTCATGCAGTCAGTGTGTGCCGTGGCTCGTAACAGCTACCCCTGCTTTTGAGTCAGGAGGTCAAGTCTCACGTGAGTGTCTTTGAAATCCAGGCTGATGCTATCATAGAGGTTATCATAGAATTTACAATGCAGAAGCAGTGTACTAGTGAGGGAACATGGCACTGTTGCAAATGCTGACTTTCGGATCAAATGTTCAATTTGACATGGGTGGCACGGTACCACGGTAGTTAGTACTGTTGCCTCACAGCTCCAGGGTCCCAGGTTCGATTCCCGGCTTGGGTCACTCTCTGTGCGGAGTCTGCATGTTCTCCCCATGCCTGCGTGGGTTTCCTCCGCGGATTCCGGTATCCTCCCACAAATCCCGAAAGACGTGCTTGTTAGGTGAATTGGACATTCTGAATTCTCCCTCTGTCTACCCAAACAGGTGCCGGAGTGTGGAGACTAGGGGCTTTTCACAGTAATTTCATTGCTTCATTGCAGTGTTAATGTAAGCCTACGTGCGACACTAATAAAGATTATTATAGATTATTATATAATCTCAGAACAGTTGAAGCTCTGTGTACCTGAACAGGCGCTGGAATGTGGTGGCTGGGGGCTTTTCACAGTCACTTCATTGCAGTTTTAATGAAAGCCTACTTGTGACAATAAAGATTATATTTATAATTCAAACTCCATCTGGCTTCTCCTGTGGATGTGAAAGGAACCCATACGGCTCTGTTTGGAAGCCCCCAGCGTTGTTCTTTTTGGTGTCCTCGTAAATATTAGCCGATTTTGTTAAAGTAGATGATCTGGTTCGTTCCAGCCTTGCTGTGTGGGGAGATGGCTGTGTGCAAAATGGCTGCCGCATTTTTGACATTACACAAGCAACGACAATGCAAAACTAGTTCACTGGCTGTCAAGCATTTTGGGATGTTCTGATGTTCTAAGATATAGTCTAGATATTCCTAATGTCTTTCTTCTGTTCAGATGATGTCAATGCTCACCGTGACGATCAGGCCAGTTTATGTTACTTCAGAAGTTGGGTGGCGGGGGTAAACTTTAAAGAATGAGCACTCTCAGGAATGGTTGGACATGCGGAAGCTAATGAAATTTGGCATATCTGCATCGACTCTCACCAACTTCTCCAGATATGCAATAGAGAGCATCCTATCCGGCTACGTCACGGCCTGGCATGGCAACTGCTCGGCCCAAGATCGCAAGGAACTGCAGAGTGTGGTGAACTCAGCCCAACGCATCATACAAACTTGCCACCCCCACATTGATTCTGTATACCCCTCCCACTGCCTCAGGAAGACAGACAGCATTATCAGAGACCCCTCCCACCCAGGCATTGCCTTCTTCCAGACCCTTCCATCAGGCAGAAGGTACAGAAATCTGAAGACTCGCACATCCAGACATAGGAACAGCTTCTTCCCCACAGTTACAAGACTCCTCAACGACTCCCCCTCGGACTGATTTGTTCCCTGCAAGAACACTATTCACGACACCCTATGCTGCCTCTTGCTCATAGAACATAGAACAATATAGCACAGTACAGGCCCTTCAGTCCACCATGTTGTGCCGACCATTTATCCCAATCTAAGATCAACCTAACCTACACCCCTTCAATTTACTACTGTCCATGTGTCTGTCTAAGAGTCGCTTAAATGTCCCTAGTGACTCTGACTCCACCACCTCTGCTGGCAGTGCATTCCATACACCCACCACTCTCTGTGTAAAGCACTTACCTCTGATATCTCCCCATATCTTCCTCCAATTACCTTAAAATTATGTCCCCTCGTGACAGCCATTTCCACCCTGGGGAAAAGTCTCTGGCTATCCACACTATCCATGCCCTTCATCAACTTGTACACCTCTATCAAGTCACCTCTCTGCCTTCTTCGCTCCAGTGAGAAAAGCCCTAGCTCCCTCAACCTTTCTTCATAAGACATGCCCTCCAGTCCAGGCAGCATCCTCGTAAATCTTCCCTGTACCCTCTCCAAAGCATCCACACCCTCCTTTAATGAGGCGACCAGAACTGGACACAATATTTCAAGTGTGGTCTAACTAGGGTTTTATAAAGCTGCAGCAAAACCTCATGGCTCTTAAACTCAAACCCCCTGTTCATGAAAACCAACACACCATACGCCTTCTTAACAACCCTATCAACCGGGGTGGTAACTTTGAGGGATCTATGTACGTGGACCCCAAGATCCCTCTGTTCCCCCACACTTCCAAGAATCCTGCCTTTAACCCTGTATTCAGCATTCAAATTTGACCTTCCAAAATGAATCACTTCACATTTATCAAGGTTGAACTCCATCTGCCACTTCTCAGCCCAGCTCTGCATCCTGTTAATGTCCTGTTGACAATGTGTTTGCTTTGTTTGGCCCCTTGTTCCGCACTGTAACCAATCACTGTTTTGCCGATGTACCATTTGTCAATGTTCTCTGTTGATTATTCTTGTGTATACTATGTACGTACTGTGTACATTCCTCGGTCGCAGAAAAATACTTTTCACTGTACTTTGGTATATGTGACAAGAAATCAAATCAAATCAAGTCAAATCAATGATAAGGGACATGTTCATCTCTTCATCAGAATACGCCATACCCAATCCTATCACACCGCGCTCCAGGAGTGTGAATCTGTAAAATCTGCTCTTCATTTACAAAGGAATGTTTCTGTGTCTTGCTCTCAGTTCCCTTGAATGTAACACTGCAGAGGGAGAGGTGCAGCCCCACCTCGGCTGTGTTTGCACCTCGGCGGCATTTCACACGTACTTTCAGTCAAGACTGTGTGGGACTTGCCCAATTGTGGCATTGCAGAGAGAATGGTTGCTTTTGGGGAGGGGTAATGGGGTATACGGGTGCAGGGGTGATGAGACCATAAATTCACGCGACACGTGGTTAGAAGCGAACAGTGGTTTTAATCATCATACAACAGAGCCTGCCTGTGACAAGATGAACTCTTGATGAACTGGCAGGCAGGCTCACAACAGCAACCTTTATACTTCTGGTTAGGGGGAGGAGCCATGGGCAGAGCCATGGGCGGAGCCAAGGGTGGAGCCCAGTACAAGCTCCTCATCTCCCCCTATGGGTAGAGCCGGGCAACTACACATGATCTGATACAAGGTACAGGCTCAACACATGTTGTACAATACAGTGTGGATTATTAGTGTTTATAATTCACCACAAGGGGTTAGGGGACCACCTTGTGTTATTTCAACCTGGGTTTGTACGGGAGCATTTCTGATCCCCCTGGCTCTACATTCAGCTAAGTACAGGGGGAACCATCCTGCAACACTTAGCACCACTTTGTGCCGTGCGATAAACATGCATGTGGTGAGGGAAACATTAATTAGGAGAAAACAACAATCTGCAGGAAGTGCAGGACTCGCATTTAAATCGATGATTTTATCCATTAAATATTGCTGACATGTTCTTAGGCTATGACACCTCAACTAATATGATGGGAAGCAAACCTCATGGTGAATGTTTTTGCACTCCTGACCACCATATTGGGCATTGCTCAACCTTGAAGTGAAAATGTCATTTCCTGCAGGACCTTACCTCCATTTCCATTGGTCAAAGGTCAGGTAAAGGCTGTGGCTCCATTGCCATTGGTTACAGGCCAGGTAAAGGCCATGCTTTCATATAAACTGGTTGCCAATCCTTACAATACTAAAATCTTTAAAGAAAGAGGTAACGGTTGGTAAAGACAGTGAATTCTATTCCGTTAGTTTTCTTATGAATTTCTGTATTTGAGCAGCTTTTCACATTATTATCCTTCCCCGCAATTTGGCATTATCTGCAAATTTCAGCATCCTTGTTGTGTTTTATGCCTCAGAGATTTGCAGAGATGTCACACCAGCTCCGATGTATAGACAGGAACTTTATTTACATTGTATTTAAGATATCAGCTCTCATGGCTCCAGCTGTACGCCATGAGCGTTTGTTCCTCTTTCCCAGTCACCGCAGCCAGGCTAAATCGATCACATGCAGTGAGTCGCCAACAGGCAACAGACATCCACAATCAAATACAGAACAATTGAACACTCGAACCATACCTGCAATTTCCCAGTCCAAATCGTTTATGTTTATGGTGAACAACAGTGGTCCCTGCTGGACCCTCTTCCTTACCTAATACCAATCCGAGGAATCTCCCTTTGTTCCTTCCCTGTTTTCTGTTTGTAGCCATTCTTTCAATCCATAGGAGATCCCGACACCAGACCCCCACACTCCCCAACTATTCTAAGTATTGTATTTTTCCTAAGAGCTTTCTGAAAGTTCATGGGTACCATATCCACCTCATTGTTTCTTTCTACCTTTGCTTTTATTTCTTTGAGAATGGAGTGAGGTCAACAAGTGGTTAGCACAGTTGCTTCACAGCTCCAGGGTCCCAGGTTCGATTCCCGGCCTGGGTCACTGTCTGTGCGGAGTCTGCACGTTCTCCTCGTTTCTGCGTGGGTTTCCTCCGGGTGCTCCGGTTTCCTCCCGCAGTCCAAAGGTGTGCAGGTTAGGTGGATTGGCCATGATAAGTTGCCCTCAGTGCCCAAAAATGTTGGGCGGGGTTACTGGGTTACGAAGATAGGGTGGACGCGTGGGCTTAAGTGGGGTGCTCTTACCAGGGGCCGGTACAGACTAGATGGGCCGAATGGTCTATTTCTGCACTGTAAATTCTATGAGTCTAGACAGCCAGTGTGTGATTGAGAGATTTTGATCAGCTGTTCCAGTTGAGGTGTGCTCGGGGCCTGACTCCTCACCCTGCCCCATGGCAAAATCACAGCACATACCATGGTAGGGTGACCATCAAATCATCTGGGATGATACCCGGGAGAAGAAGAATGTGAGTTAGGCATGCCCTTCCTTTTAGTAATCCCCGCTCAAATTTCATTGTCTGACCCTTTCACGAAGAGTTTATCCCAGCCTCTGGTGTTAAACTACCTTGCCTCTGGATTAATTCTTTTTCCTTTCTCTCAAGGAAAGAATTATCTTTGCTAATTGCCAATACTATGCCAACATTTTGTCGTCCATTAATTTTGTTGTTAGTTAGGGCTGCCAAGTTGATTAAATGTATTCCTTGAGGGGGTCACCACATTCCTTGAAGGGTCATCATAGCCATGATCTGGCTGAGAGAAACGTTAGAAGCAAACCACCGCTGATTTATCTCCAAGGTTGCAAGCTGCGACGTCTTGGAGATTGATCTTCAATTCCTGGACAGTCCGGACCAACTCTGGAGCGTTGGCAACCCTACCATAATGGATATTAGTGTTTGGAGCACAGTGGCCAGTGGGAATGGAGTGCTAATACTGCCTCCTTTCTTAATTTCTAAACAGTTGCAGGCAGCAGGAAGAGGAGAGGAGTTGGAGCAAGAGGTAAGAGGTGGGTAACCTCAGAGGACACCGTAGCAACTGCAAAACTAGAGAGACGAAACAGATGGGATGAAAGAGGTTTCAATTCCTCGGTGTTTTCTCTCGCTGTGAAGGTGAATCATTAACGTTGCAAGAACCGGAAAATAGAGAGAGATTAAGAGGAGGTGAGGGAGAAGGGCCAAAAGTGGGAGGAATTGCATGAAATTTTCTTCGCCAAGGCTGGGAGAAGAAACTTTGGATAGGAAAATACTGTGCTCAACACGGGAATTTGCACAAGGTGCGGGATTCTTTCAATGGCTTCAGCTGACGCAATGGAAATGGTTGTGATGTCACCAGGAATGGATCTTTCAGGGCAGCAGTTCAGTGCGTGGGCGATGGTCTGCCTTGGACAGTAGATTCTGAGTTGTTCTGGACATCACACCTGTGGTGACATCTACTCTGACCCGTCCTCAAGTGATTGAGTGTTGCCCAGATTTTCCCAGGGAAGATTGAAATCTGGGACATTACCACTCAGGTGTGGTTGCTGATGTTTACTGCCAACCAGGAGGTGTACCACCTGGAGGTGGGGATTTGTTCGTTTGTAGAGCATGGGGTGCATTCCAGTCGGGAATATGGGATTTCAATCAAGCATGTGGGTTTTCCTGAGGTTCTGTGTCTGTGGCCATGTTCCGTTAGCTGTTAGCCAATGGTGTTTTGTGGAGGATGTCTTCCCTGCGAACATGGGTAGGTTCAATCTGTGCCGGCAGGGGGATATGTTGGTCTCAATGCCACAGAAAGAACCCTCTTGATTTCCCGGTGGTGGGCATCATCCATGTTGGCATGGCAGCCCCCAAGCCAGGTTGAGCAGTAGTACTCTGCTATAGCGTAGACCCGGCGAAGTGAAGCAACGTGTTGGCTCTTGCTACCCCAGATGATGTGTGCCAGTTTCTGCATGAAATTCACCTTGACCTTGACCCAGCCGCCCATGCATGGCCAACCATGGGACCTTGAACATATATACCAGTGACCTCCCTCCCACAAAGTCATCACTCTTCGCATACGCTGACAGCTTGGTGCTGGCTTCCTGGAGTAAAGAATCTCAGATATTGAGAGCCCAGTATTTTGCCATGTGCAGTTAGAAAAATCTGGCTCAGCGTGCTGTAATAGAGGTAGGGAAGCAAATGAACTGTGCTTCAGTAAAGAAAGATATCAAGCAAGAATAGGTGTCACAATGAAACTCAACCTACAGCAGAGCGAAAAGATAAAGCACCTGTTATTTTAGATGAATGTAAGTCACATGCATGAATGTGTTAACAATATTAAAAGGAGATATATGCACCTCAGTAATTAATTCAGAAGTATTCTCACAAAGAAACATTTTTTTTTCCTCTCTCCACATATTGCACGGGTTTATCTGGGAATTACCGACAACAGCTGTTTGTTGTATGACCACATCCCAAAGAGCTGTGAAACTCCAAGATGCCCAGTGTGTAAATGGACAAATATATCCAATGTGATAATAGTGTGGGCGCACAGAGTTTGAAGTTTCTAGAGACTTTTTAACAATTTTAGTAAACTTGTCAGTTTCCATGCTGGGAAACGGAATAAAAACAGGGAAAACAGGGGAAAATCGGAGCAGGAGGAGGCTATTCGGCCCTTTGAGCCTGCTCCAACACTCATTATGATTGTGGCTCATCATCCAACTCAATAGTCTAATCCCACTTTGCCCCCATATCCTTTGATTCCCTTCACCCTATGTGCTACATCTTTTCAAAAAATTATTTCATTTTTTTTTTCCAATTAAGGGGCAACTTAGCGTGACCCATCCACCTAACCTGCACATCTTTTGTGCTGTGTGGGTGAGACCCACGCAGGCACGGGGAGAGAACCCAGGACCTAGGTTCGAATCCCGGCCCTGGGTCACTGCCCATGTGGAGTTTATGCATTCTCCCCATGTCTGCGTGGGTTTCACTCCCACAACCCAAAGATGTGCAGGTTAGGTGGGTTGGCCATGCTAAATTGCCCTTAGTGTCCAAAATTGCCCTTAGTGTTGGGTGGGGTTACAGGGTTATGGGGATGGGGTGAAGGTGTTGACCTTGGGTAGGTTGCTCTTTCCAGGAGCCGGTGCAGACTCGATGGGCCGAATGGCCTCCTTCTGCACTGTAAATTCTATAAGATAAGAGGAGGCAAAGAAAAGGAAAAGAGAGCAAGGGGGAAAAGACAGAGGGCGCAGAGGGAGAACTGTTATGGGCCAGAATTAAAAAATCCAAAGTGTATTATGGAGTTCACCTGACCTATATCTCTTCCCAGACACTTTGATCAAAATAAGCTGATTCTTATTCTAAGAACTAAATTAACATTTATATATGAAGAAACAGCAAGATTTTTTTTATCAATTACAAACATAAAGACACCCCACAGCTACAGTAATCTATGTGTAACACTTAATGAATTCCTGCTTAACTGTTCCAATTCAAAAACAAAATCCCATAAAATCCTTTTCAAGGGTGCCCAGCACTCTGCATTCACACTTGAATAAGACTGGCCCTCGCCACGGCAGCACTCCCATCCCCACTCAAAAAACACTCCAGCAGCCCAGCGGTGACAGCCACCCTCCAAACCTGGAACCAACTGCGGCAGCAATTTGGCCTGACCAAAATATCGGACAAGGCTCCCATCTGCAACAACCATAGGTTCACACCAGCACTGACTGACGCCACCTTCAAAAGGTGGAGGCAGGACGGAGAGACACTGACAGTCAGGGACCTATACACAGACGGCAGGATCGCAACACAGGACGAACTGACAGAGAAATTTCGGCTAGCCAGGAGGAACGAGCTATGGTATCTGCAGCTCAAAAACTTCTTACGAAAGGAGATAAGGATGTACCCACAACCGCCACGACAGACACTACTGGAAGACCTACTGAACGCAAGTATCCTAGATAAAGGGAACTGTAGCGACATGTATGACCGACTGGTAGAAAGGGCCGACACCGTACTGGACGCAACAAGAAAGAAATGGGAGGATGACCTGGGGATTGAGATAGGGTGGGGACTCTGGAGCGAAGCACTGCATAGGGTTAACTCCACCTCCACGTGCGCAAGGCTCAGCCTGACGCAACTAAAAGTGGTACATAGAGCCCACTTAACAAGAAACCGTATGAGTAGGTTCTTCCCGGAGGTGGAGGACAAATGTGAACGGTGCCAAAGAGGCCCGGCCAACCACGCCCTCATGTTCTGGTCTTGCCCCAGACTTGTGGAGTGCTGGACGGCCTTCTTCGAGGCTATGTCCAAAGTGGTGGGGGTGAGGGTGGAGCCATGCCCGATAGTGGCGGTCTTCGGGGATTCAGACCAGCCAGATCTATTCCTGGGGAGGAGGGCGGACGCCCTTGCCTTTGCCTCCCTGATCGCCCGCCATAGAATCCTGTTTGGCTGGGGGTCAGCAGCACCGCCCAGAGCTGCAGACTGGCTGTCCAACCTCTCGGAATCTCTCCAAATGGAGAAAATCAAATTCGCCATCCGAGGGTCAGACGACGGCTTCCACAGAACGTGGGAGCTATTCATGCAATTGTTCCGGGACCTGTTTGTGGCCAACGAACAAGAGGTAGAATAGTCGGGTGGCCAAGAATCAGGGGAAAATGGACGGGAATCGGGGGAAGGTAGCCGGGGGGGGGGGGGGGGGGGGGGGCTATGGGTTCGTTATGGGGGTTTGTTCTCATGGTTTTATGCTTATTTTTTTTTCTTGTTAATTTATTGTTTTTGTATTGGAGGGGAGGGGTTACTGTCTTTCTCTGTTGTGATAAAATTTGTTGTTGAAAATTTGAATAAAAATTATTCCAAAAAAAAAGGAAGGACAAAGCCACAAACGACAGTCTGATGGCAAGCTAAGGCCCAAAACCAAACTGTAAATAAATGCCGATAAACATGTGCCCCGGCTATATTGGGGAATGTAAAATATGTATGCCGGTTAAAGGGGGTGGCCACAGTTGTTATTATGAAGATGCTTGCCTGTAAATATACATGTTAATTTTTGCGTGTTTTTTTTCTAATAATTTGTAATTTGTTGGATATCAAATATGAAAACTCAATAAAAAACATTTCCAAAAAAAAAGAATAAGACTGGCCTTTCCTGAGATTCTGACCCCGTCTCACCAGCAGGTTTAAACCCTTCCGGGAAGCAACTTTCTCTTTTAAGTTACCAAAACAGCAGGTAGCTATAATCAATGGGTTTTGTTTTGGAACAGATATTTAAAATGAAAATAGAAAGACAGGAACACAACACTTCTGTTCTCTGTCTGAGTCCACAGCAGCCAAATGTGAAAGCGAAACCAAAAACAGCTCACAGAGCCACAGCCCAGCTCCACCCACACAATGACATCACTGAAGCAATGTGATTAGACAAAAACCTTTCTTAAAGGGACACGCACAAGACAGAACACTGATGCAGATTCTGCAATTTAGCACTTGGGCCGGATTCTCTGTCTGGTTCCGCTGCCATAAATGGGAGATTGGCTGAGCACCAAATTCTCAATCATCGCTAACTCGCAACGGGAAATCCCTAATTGACAGAAGATCGCACTGAGCTCAACATGTCCCACAATTTGCCATCATTAAAGCCGATTACAAAAATTCGAGCACATAATCTGGGCGTGTACTTCCTGTACATTACTGAGGGCGTGCTGAACTGTCAGAGGTCCGCAGCAGAATTCTCCATCGGGGGGAAATCTCCGGTCCGCCGGCAGTGTACCCATGCCCGCAGTTTTCCTGACGGCGTGAGGTGGACACAATGGGAAACCCCATTGGCCAGCCGCGGAAATGGAGAATCTTGCGTCTACAGGAAATCCCGGCAGGCGGAGAATCTTCAGTAAACGGAGGTTCTATCTGACATTTAAGGCAGTTAATCATGATCCTGCAATGCTATTTCAAAGAACAGCAGCACATTACTCCCAGTGAACTGGCCAAGATTTATCCTTCACTCCAAATAACCAAAAACAAATTAGCTGCTGTGTTTCTTACATTGACAGCACTTCAAAGTACATCACTGATTGCAAAGTGCTTTGAGGCTTCAAAAGATTGTGGAAGTTGCTCTGGAAATGGCAGTTTTCTCATTCTTCTTTTTTTTCATAATTTTAAGAGGACCCAATTCATTTTTTCAAATTAAGGGCCAATTTAGCAGGGCCAATCCACCTAGCCTGCACATCTTTGGGTTGTGGGGGCGAAACCCACGCACAGGGTGGATGAGGGAGTGGACCTGGGTAGAGTGTTCTTTCGAGGGGTCAGTGCAGACTCGATGGGGCGAGTGCACGGCAGGGATTCTGTGACAGAGTAAATGAGCAGAGGTGACCATGAGAGAGATGGATTGATCAAAGAGGGATGAGGAGGAGGGAGGGAATGGGGATGGGGATGGGGAAAGGCTCTCGGTCAAAGGGCTTATCCACCCAGAGTGTTTAGGGAGCAATTCCCCTACCCGCACTGAAGCACGGAAGAGAGCGTGTGCTATATCCATCTCACTTAGCAGGTGCTCACCTAATGTTGCCACGTGTTGGATGCAGACCTGAGGATTCACAGAAGGACTAGGATGGCAGTGCAGGGCCGTGGAGGTGACCATAGCCATGATATCCCCTTATCGGGGCGGCATGTGGCGCAGTGGATAGCACTGGGACTGTGGCGTTGAGGACCTAGGTTCGAATCCCGGCCCTGGGTCACTGCCCATGTGGAGTTTATGCATTCTCCCCATGTCTGCGTGGGTTTCACTCCCACAACCCAAAGATGTGCAGGTTAGGTGGATTGGCCATGATAAATTGGCCCTTAATTGGAACAAAAAAATAATTGGGTAGTCTAAATTTATACAACAACAACAAAAAAATGCTATCCCCTTATCTGTAATTACCTTGTGAATAGTGCAGTGGAGGACCGTGTCGCTCTCAGCACTTACGGGCAGCGTCACTGTTTCAGGACAGGGGAAGTTAAAATGGGGAAATATCAAAGTAGCATCCTTATATATATATCAGTGTGTATTTCCTCATTCCTTTTGTTTGTAAGTAGCATTTTAAAAGTTTCAGGCTTGACATATACCCGATTTTAACTGAACCGTAGCTGAAGGATATGAAAGAACTCAGTGAAGCATGAGTCAGTAATAGGTTTAACCAGCATGGCTTTTTCAAAGTTTCACAAATGGATTGATGAGCTGTATTGGTCATACATTGAGATTTAGTACAGAGCAAAACCAAGTAAAGAAAACAAGATCATTCACTAGTTCAGTGTGTTTCATTCCTTCCGATTAATTCCAAAAGTGCTTTTCAGCCAATTCAAATGTTGCAGCTAATATTCAGACAGCGAGATCCCACAATCGGCAATGTGATCATAACTTGATAATCAACTTAAATGGCATAGTGTGGCCAGAGGACCATGGGGATAACTTTGTTGCTGTTCTTTGAATAGTGTCATGCAACCTTTTACATTGTAATGAGACGGCAGACAGTGAGAGTTTTTGGAGCTGAACCCATCCATGGGCAGTCAGAGTGCAAGTACAGCGAGACCTAGACAACCTTCAGACTTGGGCTGATAAACAAACATAGAACATAGAACATTACAGCGCAGTACAGGCCCTTCGGCCCACGATGTTGCACCGTCCTGTGAAACCCTTCTAAAGCCCATCTACACTATTCCCTTATTGTCCATATGCCTATCCAATGACCATTTGAATGCGTTTAGTGTTGGCGAGTCCACTACTGTTGCAGGCAGGGCATTCCACGCCCTTACTACTCTCTGAGTAAAGAACCTACCTCTGACATCTGTCCTATATCTATCTCCCCTCAATTTAAAGCTATGTCCCCTCGTGCTGGACATCACCATCCAAGGAAAAAGGCTCTCGATGTCCACCCTATCTAATCCTCTGATCATCTTGTATGCCTCAATGAAGTCCCCTCTTAACCTTCTTCTCTCTAACGAAAACAGCCTCAAGTCCTTCAGCCTTTCCTCATATGATCTTCCCTCCATACCAGGCAACATTCTTGTAAATCTCCTCTGTACCTTTTCCAATGCTTCCACATCCTTCCTATAATGTGGCGACCAGAACTGCACACAATACTCCAAATGCGGCCGCATCAGAGTTTTGTACAACTGCAACATGACCTCATGGCTCCGAAACTCAATTCCTCTACCAATAAAAGCTAACACACCGTACGCCTTCTTAACAACCCTCAATCTTGGTGGCAACCTTCAGGGATCTATGGACATGGACACCGAGATCTCTCTGCTTGTCCACACTACCAAGAATCTTACCATTAGCACAGAACTTAACATTAATGTTACAGAAGTGCCTGACACTGACTGTCTGCAACAAGAGAACATCCACCACCTCCCCTTGACTTTCACTGGCATTACTATCGCTGAATACCCTGCTCTTAGCATCCTAAGGGTTGCCATTGACTAGAATCTGCCCTGGAATAGCAGTATAAATACTGTGGCTAGCAGAGCAGGTCAGAGGCTTGGAATTCTGCAGTGAATAACTCACCTCCTGGTTTCCCAAAGCCTGTCCACCATCTACAAGGCATAAGTCAGGAGTTTGATGGAATATTTGCCACTTGCCCCCAGCTCCATCAACACTGAAGAAGCTCAACACTCTCCAGGACAAAGCAGCTCACTTTATTGGCACCCCATCCGCCATTTTAAACAATCACTCCCTCCATCACCAACACACATTGGCAGCAGTGTCGCAAGGTCCATTCCCTTGAAGGGAAAAGTTAGGACAAATAAATCCATAGTGCCCTGGATGACTGTAGTGATCTTTACATGGGTATGTACATAAGGGGTTAATGGGAAATTGAAAGATCACTAGGGGGCAGCACTGGCAGGTATAAAAACAGACGCAAGCGGCTCTCTGCTTCTTTATCATGCTGTAAACAGTGCAGAAGGAGGCCACTCGGCCCATCGAGTCTGCACCGGCTCTTGGAAAGAGCACCCTACCAGAGGCCAACACCTCCACCCCATCCCCACAACCCAGTAACCCCACCCAACACTAAGGGCAATTTTGGACACCAAGGCCAATTTATCATGGCCAATCCTCCTAACCTGCACATCTTTGGACTGTGGGAGGAAACCGGAGCACCCGGAGGAAACCCACGCACACACGGGGAGGATTTGCAGACTCCGTACAGACAGTGACCCAAGCCAGGAATCGAACCTGGGACCCTGGAGCTGTGAAGCAATTGTGCTATCCACAATGCTACCGTGCTGCCCTTCTCTTGCTGATTAGACTGTAAGGAGAGCAGGAACATAGATCTAGCTCAGGGCTAATAGTGTGGTCAGATATAGCTACTGTATATAAACGTTGTAATCTTTCTACTGGTATTGATCTTAAAATAAGAACTCACGCAGTTGTTAAATTCTGTTACTCAATAAACCTTTCAATACCTCCGGATGACTTTGAGCCTTCTTCATCAAAGTGCAGAAAGCCTCTGCCGCAACTGGGTTGAGTAACGCATGTTGCATACAATAGTGCTACCAAACACACTACAGTAGGGTAACAAAAGAATGATGAGAGAGATAGAAGTGAAGGTGGAATAAAATGGTAATGGCGTGTGACAGATGTCAGGTAAAAAATAAAATGGAGAATCAGATTGAATATAAAAGGACCAGAGGAGAGCACACTGGGCTAAATCGCTGGCTTTTAAAGCAGACCAAGGCAGGCCAGCAGCACGGTTCAATTCCCGTACCAGCCTCCCCAAACAGGCGCCGGAATGTGGCGACTAGGGGCTTTTCACAGTAACTTCATTGAAGCCTACTCGTGACAATAAGCGATTTTCATTTTCATTTCAAAAAGGAAAACAAGGAGGGAGCATGAAAAGAGGTTGGCAGCTAACAGAAAATGGAATCCCAAGGTCTTCTGACAGCACATAAAAAATAAAAAGGGGGTAAAAGAAAGAGATGGTTAAGGAGACTTGCATATGAAGGCAGGAGTAAAATGAGTACTTTGCATCTTCCTTTTGCAAAGGAAGAAGACGCTAGCTAGGCTAAGGTGAAAAAGGAGGTAACTGGTACAATAACTGGGGCAGCACGGTAGCATTGTGGATAGCACAATGGCTTCACAGCTCCAGGGTCCCAGGTTCGATTCCGGCTTGGGTCACTGTCTGCGCGGAGTCTGCACATCCTCCCTGTGTGTGCGTGGGTTTCCTCCGGGTGCTACAGTTTCCTCCCACAGTCCAAAGATGTGCAGGTTAGGTGGATTG
Source organism: Scyliorhinus canicula (assembly GCF_902713615.1). Classification (NCBI taxonomy): domain Eukaryota; kingdom Metazoa; phylum Chordata; class Chondrichthyes; order Carcharhiniformes; family Scyliorhinidae; genus Scyliorhinus; species Scyliorhinus canicula. The sequence continues at coordinate 14,092,268 of NC_052152.1, read as the reverse complement.
GACATGATAAATTGCCCTAAGTGTCCAAAATTGCCCTTAGTGTTGGGTGGTGTTACTGGGTTATCGGGATAGGGTGGAGGTGTTGACCTTGGGTAGGGTGCTCTTTCCAAGTGCCGGTGCAGACTCGATGGGCCGAATGGCCTCCTTCTGCACTGTAAATTCTATGATATCTATGATAATTGAAGAATTTACAATTGAGAAGGAGGAGATATTGGAAAGGCTACCTTTACATAAAATAGGTGATGAGCCATCAATTACACGAGAGACGAGTTGCTATACAAAAGTTAGGCTTTAATAAGCTAGAACTTAGCCCTGCGGTCGACTACAATAAAATGGACGACCGCCGGGCGTTCTGACTATTTATACCTCGGTATGGAGGCGTGGTTAACTCAGCCTCTCGGCCAATCGGAGAGCCGTCACATGACTGGTCTCAACCAATCGGTCGAGAGGCACATGACCGACTAGGGCCAATGGTAAGCCGGTGTTCTGCACCAATGGCAGACAGCTATGCAAATCATACCACCACAATAGGTAACGTATCAGATTGGGTGTGCTGCATCCAAAGGTACTTGGGGAAGTGAGAGTGGAAATTACAGAGGCACCAATGATAATCTTCCAATCTTCCGTAGACACAGCTGTGGTGTCAGAGGAATGGAGAATTGTGAATGTTTAAAATGGGGATATAATTGGCACGTACAGACCAGTCAGTTTGAAACTAGTGGCAGGGAAACCCGTGGAAACTATAGTTTCGGACAAATCTGATGTTCACAAAGACAAGTTCAGGGTAATTAAAGAAAGCAGGCATAGCTTCCTTAAGGGAAACATTAACTTGCTGGGTTTTTTTGACGAAATAACACAGAAGTTTATTAGGAGAAACAGATGATGTGGTGTATATGGATTTTCAAAGGGCATTTGATATAGGGCCACATAACAGACTTGTGAGCAAAATTCTAGTTCATGAAATAAAAGGGAAAGGATGCACTCGGATAAGAAATTGGCTGAGTGTTAGGAAACAGAGAGTAGTGATGAATGGGGTTGCTTTTCAGATTGGACAATGGTTTGTTGTGGAGTTCCCCAGGGATATTAATGATCTAGACTGTGGTGATTTAAACATTTGCAGATGAAACCAAGATTGGAAATGTCAACTGTGATGAGGATAGTTTTATGCTTTAAAGGACCTAGACATGTTGCCTGATTGGGCAGATAAATGGCAGATGAAGCTCAATGCAGAGAAGTGTGAGGTGATTCATTTGGCAGGCAGGATGTGGAAAGATGATGGAAAAGAAAGGAAGAAACTCTAAAGGAGGTGCAGTAATAAAGAGACATAAAGAAATTTCTCTTCCTCGCAGTCGTAAATGGTCTATCCTGTATCCTGGGTGAATATATGTCCATAAGTCATTGGCAGGATGTGTTGAGAAAGCAGTTAACAAAGCATAGTGGGCTGGATTCTGTGACCCTGAGGCTAAGTGTTGACGCCGTTGGAAACGCCGTCGCGTTTCTCAACGGCGTCAACACCGCCTCAGGATCAGCAATTCTAGCCTCTACAGGGGGCCAGCACGGCACTGGAGCGGTTCAAGCCACTTCAGCTGCTGATTCTGGTGTCAATTGAGCGTCGCAGGATCTGTGCATGCGTACTGGCACTGGCGCCAACGCGCGCATGCGCAGGGGCTCCCTTCAATGCGCCGGCCCCAACACAACGTGGCGCAAGGCTACAGGGGCCAGCGCGGAAGAAATGAGACCCCCAGCTGGAGAGGCCAGACCGCCGAACAGTAGGCCCCTATTGTGGGCCAGGCCACTTCAGAGGCCCCGCCCGGGGTCGGACATCCCGTTTCCCGCCCACAGGTCGCCCCGTAACCCTTCCACGCCGGGTTCCCGCCAGCTGAGGCATGGAATCCACGGTGGGACTTGGGTTTTTCACGACGGCCGCTTGGCCCATCCTGGGTCGAGAATTGGTGGGGCGGCCATATAGAGAGGCCCCCGACCGGAGGTGCGCCAACTCCGCCGACGCCAATGGCGGCAATTCTCCGCTCTGCGGAGAATCGCGTGCCGGCACGGGGTGGCGTGGCGCGATTCGCGCTGGTCGCGGGGATTCTCCGGCCCGGCCCCGGGCTAAGAGAATCCCGCCCATGGTACCTTAGGTTTCATTAATAGGGGCATTGAGTAAGGAGGTCATGTTGAACTTGTATCAGACATTAGTTTGGCTTCATCTGGAGTACCAAGACCTGTTCTGGGGGCCATACTTGAGGAAGGATGTGAGGGCATAGGAGAGAGTATAGAGGAGATTCACAAGAATGATTCCAGGTGTAAAGAACTGTAGCTATGCGGATGAACTGTAGACGTTAGGTCCATTTACTTTGGACAGGAGATGGCTGAGAGGAGACTTGATAGAGGTACTGAAGATCCTGAGGGGTATGGGTGGGGTAAATAGGGAAAAACTGATCCTATTCAAGAGAGCATCAGGAACTATAGGGCACAGATTCAAAATAATTGGCAAAAGGAGAAGCGATGTGAGGGAACATATTTTCACCCAGAGGGTGGTTGGAGTCTGGAACACATTCATGAGAGGATGGTGGAAGCAGGTTTGATTGCGAATTTCCAAAATAAATTGAATTGCGCCCTGGAAAGAACGGATGTGTAAGATTACAGATTAAGGCAGGGGAGTGGGACGAGATAGAATGCTCTCTCAGAGAACCAGTACGGACTTGATGGCTACTGTAAAAAATCTGTGATTCAGTGAATATGGGATCTACAACATGCACTGAAAAATGAAAATGAATACTTATTGTCAAAAGTAGGCTTCAAATGAAGTTACAGTGAAAAGCCCCTCGTCGCCACATTCCGGCGCTTGTTCGGGGAGGGTGGTTCGGGAACTCAACAAGGCCCCTTTATAGAATTTACAGTGCAGAAGGAGGCCATTTGGCCCATCGAGTCTGCACCGGCTCTTGGAAAGAGCACCCTACCCAAGGTCAACACCTCTACCCTATCCCCATAACCCAGTAACCCCACCCAACACTAAGGGCAATTTTGGACACTAAGGGCAATTTATCACGGCCAATCCACCTAACCTGCACATCTTTGGACTGTGGGAGGAAACCGGAGCATCCGGAGGAAACCCACGCACACATGGGAAGGATGTGCAGACTCCGCACAGACAGTGACCCAAGCCGGAATCGAACCTGGAGCTGTGAAGCCATTGTGCTAGCCACAATGTTACCGTGCTGCCCTTCGTCAGAACCTTACAAATATGAGAACTCTACCACCTCGAACGACAAGGGCAGTAGATGCTCCAAACTTGCAGTTCTTGGCACCAAGATCTTCTCCAGTTTTTGAGTCCACACCCAGGATTAACCGATCAAACACACTGATTTTTGGCATGGTGGGACTGACAGACGAGGAGCGATTGAGTCGATTAGGATTATGTTTGTTGCCGGGTTCAATCCCGGCCCTGGGTAACAGCACCATGTGGAGTTTTCACATTCTCCCCCATTTGCGTGGGTTTCGCCCCCACAACACAAAGATGTGCAGGTTGGTGGATTGGCCACGCTAAATTGCCCCTTAATTGGAAAAAAAAAATGGGTACTCTAAAATTACTTTAAACAAAAGGATTATATTTGTTGGAGTTTAGAAGAATGAGGGGTGATCTCAGAGAAACCTATCAAATTCTAACAGGAATCATAGAATTTACAGTGCAGAAAGCGGCCATTCAGCCCATTGAACCTGAACCGGCCGTTGGAAAGAGCACCCTACTTAAGCCCACACCTCCACCCTATCCCTGTAACCTAGTAACCTCACCTAGCCTTTTTTGGAAAGTAAGGACAATTTAGCATGGCCAATCCACCTAACCTGCTCACCTTTGGTCTGTAAGAGGAAACCAGAACACCCGGGGGAAACCGACGCAGGCACAGTGAGAACGTGCAGACCCAAGCCGGGAATCGAACCTGGGACCCTGGAGCTGCGAAGAAACTGTGCTAACCACTGTGCTAACATCCATTGGGGCAGCATGGTAGCATAGTGGTTAGCACTGTGGCTTCACAGCTCCAGGGTCACAGGTTTGATTCCCTACTGGGTCACTATCTGTGCGGAGTCTGCACGTTCTCCCCGTGTCTGCGTGGGTTTCCTCCGGATGCTCCGGTTTCCTCCCACAGTCCAAAGATGTGCAGGTTAGGTGCATTGGCCATGCTAAATTGCCCTTAGTGTCCAAAAAGGTTAGGAGGGGTTATTGGGTCAGGGGGATAGGGTGGAGGTGAGGGCTTAAGTGGGTCGGTGTAGACTCGATGGGCCAAATGGCCTCCTTCTGCACTGTATGTTCTATGTTCTCTGTTCTATGTTCTCATCTTCCTTCCTGTGCACGAGTCAGAAATTTCTTTCAAATTCAGTCTCCTCACCGAAGGTGAGAATCTGCTGACCGGCAACCTTCACAGTTTACACTGCGACTCCTCACCATTAATCTCTCTGCAAGCTCTCTGGATGAGTTGATAATTCCATATTGCATCTGGCATCAAGTCAAGCATGAGCCACGACCTCCTCAGATCCTTCTGTGAACTCAGCCCCCTCACTGCTGATTCCATCGCTCTCTCTCTCTCTCTCTCTGGCCAAATGCTGAGACTGAATTGCCTGGTTTGCAACTTTCGTCGTTCTGTTCAGCTCTGAGCTGAACTCTCAATGCTGTTTCCAGCTTGTTCGTTCCCCAGACATTTACTTCTATCTGTGAAATATTCTCCATCATCATCCCTACTTGATACCTTCAGTTGCTGAAATTCTTAGCTACACTGCTGCCGCCTCACAATTACCCTCAATGCCTACCTTGAGGCCATTTTCTGACCTACACAGATTCCGATTCATCCAAAACATCACTGGTGTCCTGCCCATGGCAAGGTTATTCTCCTGGATCATGCCTGTATTCTCTGACCTCGATACTCAGCCTGTCCGCTAATCAATCAAATATAAACACCCAGCCTTCAGCCTCAGACTGAAGTGAATAGAAATGGGCAGCACGGTAGCATAGTGGTTAGCACTGTGGCTTCACAGCGCCAGGGTCCCAGGTTCGATTCCCTGCTGTGTCGCTGTCTGTGCAGAGTCTGCATGTCCTCCCCGTGTCTGCATGGGTTTCCTCCGGGTGCTCTGGTTTCCTCCCACAGTCCAAAGACGAGCAGGTTAGTTGGATTGGCCATGCTAAATTGCCCTTAGTGTCCAAAAAGGGTAGGAGGGGTTATTGGCTCAGGGGATAGGGTGGAAGTAAGGGCTTAAAGGGGTCAGTGTAGACTCAATGTGCTGAATGGCCTCCTTCTGCACTGTATGTTCTATGTTTATAAATAATAATTGGAGGAATAATTGACAAGCGGCTAATCCAATATCACTTTTGTCCAAAGTGAAATTTTCTGGTGTGGACTTGATGAGGAAAATGGCCTCCTTCTGTCATAATGAGTGGCATATTCCCCTTCCCTAATTTTCTATCATCCTTTCCTGAAGAGCCTGCCTTGCAAGGATGAACTTCCCACAAGTGTGGTGGTGGATTCTTCCGACTAATCACAGGAGACCCAGGGACAGGTGTGAAATAGTTTATTCGTGGTTCTCCTGTGATTAGTCGGAAGAATCCACCACCACACTTGTGGGAAGTTCATCCTTGCAAGGCAGGCTCTTCAGGAAAGGATGATAGAAAATTAGGGAAGGGGAATATGTCACTCATTATGACAGAAGGAGGCCATTTTCCCCATCAAGTCCACACCAGAAAATTTTCACTTTGGACAAAAGTGATATTGGATTAGCCGCTTGTCAATTATTCCTCCCAATTATTATTTATAACATAGAACATACAGTGCAGAAGGAGGCCATTCAGCGCATCGAGTCTACACTGACCCCTTTCTTCCACCCTATCCCCTGAGCCAATAACCCCTCCTACCCTTTTTGGACACTAAGGGCAATTTAGCATGGCCAATCCAACTAACCTGCTCGTCTTTGGACTGTGGGAGGAAACCGGAGCACCCGGAGGAAACCCACACACACACGGGGAGGACGTGCAGACTCCGCACAGACAGTGACCCAGCCGGGAATCGAACCTGGGACCCTGGAGCTGTGAAGCATTTACGCTAACCACCATGCTACCGTGCTGCCGTGGATTATTGTGTTAGCTTTACACTAATGTAGCTCTCTGCTGTAAATCACAGATACAGATTGCTATACAATTAGTCAGTACACAGAACATTGTTTCAAAATTTGAATCTTTCTTCTGTAGGTTTATTATCAAACCTTCACCCAAAGCTTGTCTTTCTAGCTAGGAACTGCCTGTTCCTCTAGCAAGTAAACAAACTTTGGAAACTTCTGGAAAGTTTTGCTGATCTCAACTCCTTGCAATAGACTAGCATGTGACTTTACTCGAATGCAGGATCTATCCCCCTTTTACTGAATCTATTAATTCTCTCTTACCGCAAACATTCATTGCTCTTTTTTATCTTATCTTCGGCAGATATTTTCCACAGGGGTCTATTTAGCCGTGTATTTTTTGTATCAAAAAACAGTGTGTGAAGAATGTAACCAGGACCAATCTTTCCACAGTTGTATGTATATATTTAGAAAATTATGCATGACAAGCTTACAATTCCTAACCCTTGTAATCTGTGTCTCTGCGTAGAGATTTAAATAAATCACCAATTGATGTCCATCGACTGCATACTCTTAAACACAGTTTTTAAAAAAGTCCAATTAAGGGGCAATTTTAGCATGGCCAGTCCACCTACCCTTCACATCTTTGGGGTTTATTGACTGATTGATTTTATTGTCACATGCACCGAAGTAAAGTGAAAAGTTTTTTTCTGCGGCCAAGGGAACATACACGTTAGACAAAAAGAATAATTGACAAAGTACATCGACAAATAATGATTTGTTACAGCGCGGAACAAGGGCATTGACTTGTTGAGGAGTCAGTGAGACCCACACAGACACGGGATGAATGTGCAAACTCCACATGGACAGTGACCCAGGGCCGGGATCGAACCTGGGACCTCGCCACCGACAATGCTAGCCACTGCGCCGCTGTGCCGCATTAGTTCAAGACAGTTAATATACAAATAACAACAGGGACAGGACTCATCATAACTAATTTTGATGGAGTCTTCAGCCAATGTTCTACACAGCCTAGATAGGGGCGGGATTCTCCCGCAATTGGCGGGATGGCACGACGCCAAGAACGGCGCGAACCACTCCGGCATTGGGCCGCCCGGAAGTTACGGAATCCTCCGCACGTCCAGGGGCTAGGCTGGTGCCGGAGGGGGTGGTGCCGCGCCAACCGACGCCGAAGGGCATGCGCAGAACCGCCACCGTGTTCTTGTTCATGCGCATGCTCAGGGTTTCGTCTCCGCACCAGCCATGGCGGAGCCCTAGAGAGGCCGGCGCAGATGGAAGGAGTGCCCCCACAGCACAGGCCCGCCTGCAGATCGGTGGGCCCCGATCGCGGGCCAGGCCACCGTGGGAGCCCACCCGGGGCCGGATCCTCCTCCCCCCCCCCCCGAGGACCACTAGACCCCTCCCAGCCAGGTCCCGCTGTGTGGGACTATGTCCATTTCACGCCAGCGGGACTGGCCAGGAACTGACGGCTGGTCGGCCCATCGGGGCCTGGAGAATTGCCGGGGGGGGGGGCTCAACCGGCGGGGCGTAAACCCCAACCCCGCCTGAAAACCAGTGCCGGAGAATACGGTAGCCGGCGTCGGAGTGGCGGGGCGGGATTCACGCCGCCCCCCGGGGATTCCCCGACCCGGCGGGGAGTCGGAGAATCCCGCCCAATATCTTTCAGTGATGTTGTTGGTGGGAAAAATATTGATCAGATAACTTCTCTACTCTTCCTCAAAACAGGTGGAGTCTTACACATTCACTGAGAGAGCAGTCAGGACATTTCCTCAAAAGAATGGCACCTCTGACAGTGTATCACTCCCTCGGTTCTGCATTACGGTTTCATCCAAGACTTTGTGCTCAAGTGTCTGGGATTAGAGCCCACAAACCAGTCATGATTTTGAGATGAGAGTGAGACCCACAGAGCCACAGCTGGTACTGGAGTTAAGCCAAAACATGTGGTCCAACGTCTACAAATAGGTTTGAATACGTCTCTTTGCGCTCAATGAACCGGCAAAGAGAAAAATAATCGCAATGTGTACAATCTCGAGACAGCTGAATCTTTTGATTCATTTTGAAAGAACACTTCCCATGATCGAAAGGGTGAGAATGAGCTGAGTTGGGGATAATGGACAGAATGGAATTACCGGCCTTATGAAGAAAACCAGGAAGCTGGGCTGCCACAGACACTGAAAGGTGTTTGAAGGAAATGCTACTTCTTTGCTTGGAGTAGGGGTCGGAAGTTCTGAACCTGACAATAATCCGAGAGAGGAACACAATTGGATATGCTTCCGAGAAGACTGATCCAGAGAGCGAAAGAGATCATAAAACAAGATGCAATGTCAGTGTGACTTAAAGCAATAGTGCAAAAATCAGAAGCCTAGGCCACATGATGAGAATCGAATGGAACAGAATGGTTCAGTGAGAAGAGAAGACACCAAAGTGCGATTGAACATCACAGGAAGGAGAAAGAAAGACAGGGGGCTGGTTTCTCCCATCTGAAGACTATGTGCTGATGCCGGCGTGGGAACAGTGGCGTTTTACGCCGGAAACAACGGCGCAAAAGCTGCACCGATCTTCCGTCTGGTGGTGGGCTAGCAGCCACGCAGCGCAAAGCTCCGGGATTTACCTGCGGATATGGTCGGAGAATTGCAGGATCCGTGGCCACGCATGCGTATGTCCTGAGGGCATCCCTCCCGCGTGCGGCGGGTACGCCGTTTTTGAGCGTGTGGAGCATCGCGAAAGCGGCGCCGCCCCCGATTTCAGCGGAAACGAGAATTCTCCGGTCGAACGCTGAACGCGATTTCGGCGTGGGCGACTGGAGAATCCCACCCCACAGAATAGACCCAAATGAGAAAGTCCATTCAGAAAGACCCTACAGTTCTCCCATCAAACAATTGCATTGATTCTGAAATTATTCCACTCTCTTTTCTTCCATTAGCTGAACCCCAAAATTTGTTTCAAGTGATGGTCACTTTGTGCGAGGAGCAACCTGATATGGTCCCAGAATTGCCTGCGGCTAGTTTCACATGGTACCATCATGTGCTCCTCACATCTTTAAATTTCAAACAGTGGTTCCCGGTTTTACCTTTGCTTTAGTATCATAGAATTTACAGTGCAGAAGGAGGCCATTCAGCCCATCGAGTCTGCACCGGCTCTTGGAAAGAGCACCCTACCCAAGGTCAACACCTCCACCCTATCCCATAACCCAGTAACCCCACCCAACACTAAGGGCAATTTTGGACACTAAGGGCAATTTATCATGGCCAATCCACCTAACCTGCTCATCTTTGGACTGTGGGAGGAAACCAGAGCACCCGGAGGAAACCCACGCAGACACGGGCAGGATGTGCAGACTCCGCACAGACAGTGACCCAAGCCGGAATCGAACCTGGGACCCTGGAGCTGTGAAGCAATTGTGCTATCCACAATGCTACCGTGCTGCCCTTTAATAGTATTTAATAGTATTTATTAATCACGCCCCCAACTTCACATCACCTTTAAATCACTTCCTGCCAAAGCTGCAGAGGGCAGGGTTTCCTGGTTAGACTTCATCGCTCATTCCTTTGATGCCATTACTCGTAGTTTGTCTCATTAATGTGAAGGAGTATCTCTCAGTATTTAGGTAAGCTCAAGCTGCAATCTTGTTGGGAGGACTGAATAGCTATAGTCAGCATTCCTCTGACTTGAACCATTTTGCTTTGGTTATGAAGGTCAACAAGTTATTTAGTTGATTGATTATTGTTGGCCTGTGAATGGGCATGTTAAGTGCAAGGTACACTAATAAGCGTCAATCTTTTTCAACTTTGGCTTCGTTTGTTTAATTTATTTCTCCCTAAAGACACTGATTTACGTGTAACACTGTTCATTTGCACATTTTATCCAAACACCTTCAGTGTGCGAAGCATAGTACTGTATAATAGGATCACACAGTCATGATGGAGACCATTCAGCTCAAATTAGGAAGAGTTATCCAACCATTCTCACTCCCGCCCCTGATTACTTTTCTTGCCGTCGTATTGAAATAGAGATCCAGTTCCAGTTTTGGAAGTTGTTCTGCCCACTAACCTTTCAGGCAGTGCATTCCAGATGATAACAGCTGAGCGGGAAAGATATCGAAACAAAGCGACAATGGGAGACAGAGAATTAAGGGGGAGTTGAAACGGTTTTGTACTTAATTCAATTTCAGGTTTTTTTTTTCGCGAACCTGGGACCTTGGCGCTGTGAAGCAACAGTGCTAACCATTGTGCTATTGCGAGAGACTGGATAGGCTGGGGCTGTATTCCCGAAGCAGGGAAGGCACAAGGGGGACCTGATTGAGGTGCATAAAATTATGAGGGACGTAGATAAGGTGGATAGGAAGGAACTTTACCCCTTGGTGGTTGAGTCAATAACGAGGGAGCACAGGTTTAAGGTTGAGAGGGGATGTCAGGAGAAACCTTTTCACCCAGAGGGTGGTAGGAATCCGGAACTCACTGTCTGAAAGGGTGGTGGAGACTGGAACGCTCACAACTTTTAAGAATTCAGATGAGCACTTGAAATGTCGTAGCACACAAGACAACAGACAAAGTGCCAGAAAATGGCATTAGAATAGTTAGATGTTGATGATCAGCATGAACTTGATGAGATGAAGGCCTTCTTTCCATGCTGTGAAACTCTATGACTTGATATGCAATTTTAAACATTAGAGCGCATTTCCTTTTTAGTCAATGCCCATTTGTCTGCTGGATAAAATACCCATCCGTTGTTAAGCAGCTATACATCAGGAAAATAACATGCCCACATAGAAGAACCTGTCATTATGTGTTACGCTGTTGCTTCGACTGGATTTTGATGAGCTGTACTAAATGCCTGTTGCCACATTTCAATTTGTGCAAACTGACCCAGCTCTGACTCCTTACATGGATGGCCGTCTCCCATTAGGTTTTCAGTTCCTTCACGTCCATCTCACAGCCAATTTCAGAGTGAGGAGGATGAATCGGTTTGTAGGAAGGTGAAGAAGAAAGAAGGACTTGAATTTATCCAGAGCCTCTCACAATCAGAAAATGTTGCTTTTGGTAACATGAGTTGGGGGTTAAGTATTGACCCCAGACACCATGCACTCCCATAACCTTCTTTGAAATAGCTCCAAGGGATCTTCAACGCCCATCCAAGAAGACAGGCAGGGCCTCAGTTTAATGTGTAACCTGAGGACGGCTCCTCCTAAGATGCATCATTCCCTCAGTTCTTCACTAAGGCAGGGGACAGATGTATATGTAATGCGTTTTGTGTCCTGAATGCATTTCCTGCAACAGTTGCAGTTTTGAACCTACTTTGGCCAATACTTCAGCAACCCCTGATATTCAGTGCACACTGTGCAATATAATGCTCAGCTGATAGATATTAACAAGTGTTTATGCCTCTTGGAGCATTTTAATAACGAACCATGATTATTAATTACCATTTTAATTTCTTTCTTAAATCATTTTTGCCCCTCCTCACCAACATATATATCTCTTCGGTCAAGACGATCGACCATGCAGCCTTCTGTCAATGAGGCTGATTGAAGGAAAGGCAAGTGAAAACCAAGGCCGAGAAGGGCACTTTGGGGATTGTATTTCTCAAAACAAGTGGTGGGCAAGCTGGGACCCAGGGGCCACATAAGGGTTGTGAGTGCGTCCCACGTGACATTTTGTTGACCACAGTTCTATTGCAGGGTTGCCATGTTCTGCTGGTTTCTGTTTGTGTGCTTGTTTGCGTGGTTGTTTTCCAACTGGCACGACTAAAGTGTGACACACGCAGAGCAAGGGTAGGTGAAGTGAGGTGCATGCTGATTGCACACAATATTAACTGACAGAGCCATGATGGCGGGTAAAACCAACGGAAATGTTATTTTTAAATAAATTTCGAGTACCCAATTCATTTTTCTTCCCAATTAAGGGCCAATTTAGCATGGCCAATCCACCAACCCTGCACATCTTTGGGTTGTGGGGGCGAAACCCACGCAAACACGGGGAGAATGTGCAAATTCCACACGGACAGTGACGGGATTGAACCTGGGACCTCGGTGCCGTGAGGCAGTCGTGCCAACGTGCTGCCCAACAGAGAGCAAAGTTGGGCACAGTATTAAACTGCCGATCCACCCACCCCATGTGATTTCTATCCAACTTTGGTTAAAATCATCTATTTTCTCCTTGTCCTTATTTCCTCCTTTCTGGTCCTATGTTCCCGTGAACAGTAAAGTTAAACCTCAACCTGCGAGGAATTGCAGGAAAGAGCATGTTGTCTTACCGCACGGAGGCATCGCTGCTTCAATGCCAGCTGTAAGCTGTCACATTGCTCCCACCTCCCTTTGCCACTGTCCCACTACATCCTCACAAATTATGCAGGGGACAATCGTCCTTGTCAGTGTTGGCTCTTGGAGTTAATGCAAGAACTGCATCAAAATTTGCGACATGAGTTTCAAGCAACATCTTCCGGCTGAAGATATTATCGCTTGAACGACAACTCCGATTGATTTGGCTAGTTGACATCTTTGTTGCTCAGCAACAGGGATGCATGTACGAGGGGAAAAAAATACCTATAGGTGCTATTGGGAGAATTATCTGCCCTGACATTTTCATTACTGACCTGAAATCAGGGGATGATTCAGCAACTGGATGTAAGAAGCACTTCTTCTGTGTCTCTGTGTGACTGACATCCAGGGCAGCATAGTGGCGCAGTGGTTAGCACTAGGACTACAGCGCTGAGGACCCGGGTTCGAATCCTGGCCCTGGGTCACTGTCCATGTGGAGTTGGCACATTCTCCCTGTGTCTGCGTGGATTTCACCCCCACAACCCAAAGATGTGCAGGTCAGGTGGATTGGCCACGCTAAATTGCCCCTTAATTGGAAAAAAAATTGAGTACTCGAAATTTATATTAAAAAAATACAAATCTTTCTCAATAGTGAACACAGATGCAAAGTACACATTTGAATCCTCACCCATATCTTCTGGTTCCACACACAAATTGCCACATTTGTCCCTAATGGACCCCTCTCTTACCCTGGTCAACCTCCTGCTCTGAATATACTTATAAAGGGCAGCATGGTAGCACAAGTGATTAGCACTGTGGCTTCACAGCGGCAGGGCCCCAGGTTCGATTCCCGGCTTGAGTCACTGTCTATGCGGAGTCTGCACGTTCTCCCCGTGTCTGCGTGGGTTTCCTCCCACGGTCCAAACATGTGCAGGTAAGGTGGATTGGCCATGATAAATTGCCCTTAGTGACCAAAAAAAGTTAGGAGGGGTTATTGGGTTACGGGGATAGGGTGGAAGTGGGTCGGAGCAGACTCGATGGGCCGAATGGCCTCCTTCTGTATGTTTTATGTAAATACTTCTATGTAAATGACACTCGGTAGTTTTACTTTCAGCTTGGTAAATTTACCGAAGAGCAAAACGGTGGTGAGTTTGCCCAAACTTGCAGTGGATGCTCTTTTATAGAAAAGCTTTAGCTTTGATGAAAGAGGTGAAGAGATTGGATGAATAAGGTTCGTTAATTTGAGTTGACTTGGGGTGTTAGGATACCGGACCAGACCCCAGTTTTTGTTAGGGTACCGCATGAGAAACCCCAAACAATTTGCAATTTGTAAAACTGTGAGGAAAGGATACTTCATTTTTATTTGATTTGATTTATTATTGTCACATGTATTAGTATACAGTGAAAAGTATTGTTTCTTGCATGCTGTACAAGCAATGCAGACCGTGCATAGGGAAGGAAGCAGAGACTGCAGAATATAGAATCACCCCACGAGTGATGTCTCTGACTAATAGGTACCTTTTGTGTTGAAACAAACTTTAAGTTAAACACAAAATTAACCTCATAACATCAAATAAATAGGTTTACAACTGACAGCTTTTAGACAAAAGGAAAAAAACTTTAGCTCACTTCCTACACCTGCCACTATGTATATATATTCCAACTAAGCAACCCAATGCAGTTCAAAATCCACTCACAAATAAAGTTAGTAATCATGATTTACTTGCTCTTCTCTGTGCAAACCTTTGGGGAGCGACTCTTTCATAAACAACCTGAAAATCCTTCTGCCTTGTCAGACTCAAATCCCATAGCAAACTGCCAAAACCTACACAGAGACCTGGCTCCTCCCATTAATTACATCATCTGTATCCCACTAAGATATCCCATGGCTTGCTTAGCTAGGACTAAACACAATCGCTCAAAATATCTACACCCCATTGAACCGCCAGCAATCAAAACAATGTTATGTTAGTCATCTCTCTGTAAACAAGTGAATGGTTAAAGTCAATGATTACCTCACCTTTACAACTCCTCAATCACAGCTTTCTCAGACATACTGCCTGCATGTATCGGAATCCAGGGTGTAAGGTAAAACAGACTTGTACCACGGGCTGTTGAAGGGTAGTCCACAGCATAAATTATACCTTTTCAAGGCGAACCGCGTTTTGGTCAAACAAACTTTGTCCACCACTCCCTCAGTTTTCATGAGCAATTTCATCCATTTTGCTCAACAAAAGCAACTTGCACTTATAGAGTACCTTCAGCGTGATGAAACACTCAAAGGCCTTCACTGGAGCCCATCTAGATCAATGTTGACACAAAGGCGTTGTTATTGAGACAAATATGATCAAAGGGTTGGTTCTTCAGAATTATCTAAAAGGCGGAGACATGGAGGGACAAAGAGAGTTTGCGAAGGATTGGATGAAGGAAGAGGGTGATGGTGATGGTGCTGGCGGTGGTGGTGAGGGTGATGGTGGTGATGGTGCTGGTGGTGGTGAGGGTGGAGCAGTGATGGTCGGGCGATGGAAAATGGTCCAATGGAGAAATGTAAATTTGTGAAGCATGAATACGCTGGAACTGTAGTTCCATTAGCAACAATAGTCCCGGTACCTCAACCTTGGTGATGCATCATCATGTATAAGCCTTGACAAATTGTGGAATCTAAGGAAAGATGTGCTGGCCTTGGATAGAGTCCAGAGGAGATTCACAAGAATGAAGAGCTTGTCGCATGAGGAACGGTTGAGGACTCTGGGTCTGTACTCGTTGGAGTTTAGAAAGATATGGGGGGATCTTATTGAAATTTACAGGATACTGCGAGGCCTGGATAGAGTGGACGTGGAGAGGATGTTTCCACTTGTCGGAAAAACTAGTACCAGAGGACACAATCTCAAGCTAAAGGGGCGATCCTTTAAAACAGAGATGAGGAGGAATTTCTTCAGCCAGAGGGTGGTGAATCTGTGGAACTATTTGCCGCAGAGGCTGTGGAGGCCAAATCACTGAATGTCTTTAAGACAGAGATAGATAGGTTCTTCATTAATAAGGGGATCAGGGGTTATGGGGAGAAGGCAGGAGAATGGGGACGAGAAAAATATCAGCCATGATTGAATGGTGGAGCAAACTCAATGGGCCGAGTGGCCTAATTCTGCTTTTATGTCTTATGGTCTTATAGAAGACCTTGTTGTCAAGACCAGTCCTGTCTCTACTCAGTGTCCATCGTGATGAATATAAGAAATTGTCATACTTTATAATTTGTGTTTTTTCAGTAATATTATTAAACCATAGATTAAATTGCTCCCAGACATTGGCGGGATTCCCCGTTGGCTGACGTCAGAATCGGGAAATCTGCTTGGGCGGAGAATCAGTTTTGACGCCAAAACTGTGGCGGGCTCCGGTTTTACGCCAAATCGCAGTTCCCCAACTCCACAACAGCAGCGTCAATGTGTTCCAGAACGCACATAAATGGAACGGCGATCATTCGCGAGCATGACCCGGTATCCTCTGGGGCAACCAAAATTCTCCTCCTCCATGGGGTGAATTCTGATGGTGAGGTTCACTTGTACTGTGGCTGCTGAGGGAGAGAGATTGGGTCTGGAAAGTGTCCAAAATCGCCATGGTTTGCTGACAGTCATGCTGCTGGCTGGGGGGCTTACGCCAGGGCCGGGCAGAGTAGCTGGAGGTGACCAGGAGGTGGGTTGTGGTGTCGGTTTGGAAGGTCATGAGACATCATTGCCCACAGCTGGCAAGGCAGCCATGGTTTAGCTCACCAGGCTAAATCACTGGCTTTTAAAGCAGAGCAAGCAGGCCATCAGCACGGTTCGATTCCCGTACCAGCCTCCCCGGACAGGCGCCGGAATGTGGCGACTAGGGGCTTTTCACAGTAACTTCATTGAAGCCTACTCGTGACAATAAGCGATTTTCATTTCATCTAGTGCACGCCGCTGATCGCCCACTGTGAACTTAGAGCCATAGGTCATGTGGGCACCCCCCTAGTTGCCCTCTGGCCCCAGTCGATCCATTAGAGCGATGGGCATGCTCCAGTGCAACCAGTACCATCTTCTGGCTGGGCTGACTGTGTCTGGGGAGTGAAGTGTGTATGTGCGGCTGCAGCTTGGCAGCCGCTCGAGTATCAATCACGGACCCGGCGAATCCGGCACCGTTTCTCATTGGAATCTTTGATAAAGTTTCCCATGGCAGGTTGATGGAAAAAGTGAAGTCGTATAGGGTTCAGGGTGTACTAGCTGGATGGATAAAGAACTGGCTGGGAAACAGGAGACAGAGAGTAGTGGTGGAAGGGGGTGTCTCAAAATGGAGAAAGGTGACTAGTGGTGTTCCACAGGGATCCGTGCTCGGACCACTGTTGTTTGTGATGTTCATAAATGATCTGGACAAAGGTATAAGTGGTCTGATGAGCAAGTTTGCAGATGACACTAAGATTGGTGGAGTTGCAGATAGCGAGGTGGACTGTCACAGAATACAGCAAAATATAGATAGATTGGAGAGTTGGGCAGAGAAATGGCAGATGGAGTTCAATCCAGGCAAATGCGAGGTGATGCATTTTGGAAGATCTAACTCAAGAACAGACTATATGGTCAATGGAAGAGTCCTGGGGAAAATTGATGTACAGAGAGATCTGGGTGTTCAGGTCCATTGTACCCTGAAGGTGGCAACGCAGGTCGATAGAGTGGTCAAGAAGGCATGCAGCATGCTTGCCTTCATCGGATGGGGTATTGAGTACAAGAATTGGCAGGTCATGTTACAGTTGTATAGGACTTTGGTTCGGCCACATTTGGAATACTGCGAGCAGTTCTGGTCGCCACATTACCAGAAGGATGTGGATGCTTTAGAGAGGGTGCAGAGGAGGTTCACCAGGATGTTGCCTGGTATGGAGGGTACTAGCTATGAAGAAAGGTTGAGTAGATTAGGATTGCTTTCATTGGAAAGACGGAGGTTGAGGGGGGACCTCATTGAGGTCTACAAAATTATGAGAGGTATGGACAGGGTGGATAGCAACAAGCTTTTTCCAAGAGTGGGGGTGTCAATTACAAGAGGTCACGATTTCAAGGTGAGAGGGGGAAAGTTTAAGAGAGATGTGCATGGAAAGTGTTTTACGCAGAGGGTTGTGGGTGCCTGGAATTCTTTGCCAGCGGAGGTGGTAGAGGCGGGCACGATAGCATCATTTAAGATGCATCTGGACAGATATATGAACGGGTGGGGAACAGAGAGAAGTAGACCTTGGAAAATAGACAACAGGTTTAGACAAAGGATCTGGATCAGCGCAG
The DNA here is from genome assembly GCF_902713615.1 of Scyliorhinus canicula. Lineage (NCBI taxonomy): Eukaryota > Metazoa > Chordata > Chondrichthyes > Carcharhiniformes > Scyliorhinidae > Scyliorhinus > Scyliorhinus canicula. The sequence continues at coordinate 14,074,613 of NC_052152.1, read as the reverse complement.
GCTGGGAGGGCCGAAGGGCCTGTTCCTGTGCTGTAATTTTCTTTGTTCTTTGTTCTTTGGATCGATTGTGTTCCATGTGGTGTCAGTGCTAGCCCCTCCAAGGTCGCTGAGTCGGTCCAGGTGCGGCACCAGTTTTGCTGTTGTGCAAGTCCGCGAATCCTGGTCCAGCGTCAATACATAGTCTCAGGAATGGAGAATCCAGCCGAGTATGTTGCTGGAGACGTGATTAAAAGTGAGATTATCAGTGTGTTTTGCAGGGGCCATGTTTTGCTCATTGATATTTAAAGCCATTTACCTGTTTGCAGATGGAGAGCTAAATAATGTTGCCACAGTTTGGACCTGGTTAAACAAATCAAGGCACATCTTGTAACAAGAGACACAAGAATGCTGTGTGCTTTGAGTGCAGTGCAGCTTCTTTAGCTAATGGGAGGGTTCTAAAAAACAATTTCTCTCTTCACCAAGATAAGCAAGTAAAACCCGATTTTTAACTTTATACATAAGTCGTATTTGAAATATATGCTTAATTAGAATGTAGAGGCAGGTTTCAGGAAGCAAGTTGAGATTTTGTACCTGTTAACTGTAAAGCTATTTATTTGTTGCAAATGTGTTTACTTCTATGCTAAAATTAAAGTTTCTTTTAATATAACAGCTGTCTACGTCAGTGTTATCACTCCTGTGGTGCAGTCACATTTCCTCACCGTTTTGGCAAATGCAAATATTAGGTTATGTCTGGGATCTTAACCAGAATTGGGGTTCTGGTCTGGACTCATAACACCATATAGATGCACTACGTGTAGGGGTCATTTCAATGTTCAAGAGCATGGAGTGCTTTATGTTTCCTAGCACTGAAGCTCTGACCAAAAATAACACATTTAAAGAGAGAAGCTTGGCTGAGAGCCTGGACAGCTATTATAATACAGAACAACTGCTCCCCAGAATAAACATGGTTTGATTGGCAGCTCAGGCTCCTTGATCTCTGCACTCAATTTCACAATATTTGTTCAAACAAGTGAAGCGATTTTAAGGCTTTGTGGTTCATAATTTTTCAAACTTCAAATGATCTGGATGATTGATCTGGATTACTAGCTCGTACTTCTGACTGTTCTTTCAACAGGACAGAATTCTCAAACTTTTTGAAGCATTTTTCTATATACTCCACTTTACACTGGAGCCTGAATTGGTTTGAGAAAGTGTACAGTGGGTCAATGGAAATGAAAGTTCCTTAGCTTGGCTTCGGGGTATGAGGTGCCATGGGGGATGGTGGAGGGGCAGAGTTTGACATGGGGGACATGAGGAGACATAGTGGATGGGTAGAGAGGTATAAGGAGCTGGTTTAGCTCACAAGGCTAAATCGCTGGCTTATAAAGCAGACCAAGCAGGCCAGCAGCACGGTTCGATTCCCGTACCAGCCTCCCCGGACAGGCGCCGGAATGTGGCGACTAGGGGCTTTTCACAGTAACTTCATTGAAGCCTACTCGTGACAATAAGCGATTTTCATTTCATTTTTCAGGAGCATGAATGGTGATCGGGGTGTGTGGAAGGGTAGTGCTTGGCATAGGAGGCATGAAGGGCCATGAGGTTGGGAGGGAGACATGACGTGGCATGGATTGGGGATAGAAATTGTTTTGAGGATGAAAGGCCTCTGAGGGGTGTGCAATGAAGGACCATTGTGATTATATTTTATTGGGGACAAAATCCCACAGCACCAGCCTTTTGAGCAATTCGCCCCATCATCCCACAGCCCCTGTGGCTGCCTCCTCGCCTCTTTCCAGGTCAGCTGACCTGACTCGAGCCTGAATCTGATCTCCAACAATGAAGATCTTGGCACTTCCGCCCAAGTCAGGCAGACCAAAATGGGATTTTCTCACCTCCTGCTGCCCATTTTGAGGATGAGAACCCAGGCCAAGGGATCTGGCATTGTGCTAATGATGGTATTATGGAGGGGAAGCAGAGAAATGGGGAATTAAAAAGGACCGAGGGTACATCATTGAGGTACTCCAGAGGTTAACAATCTGGAGTAGAAAGAGAAGCAGGTGATTCTCTAGCTATGCTTTGATTGGCTGGCTGGGGGAATTAGGTCAAGTAGCAAAGTGCTCGCTTTGCATGAGAGAGCTTATGGGATCAATGCCCATATTGATTTTTCAGGGCGACACGGTAGCATAGTGGTTAGCACTTGGCTTCACAGCGCCAGGGTCCCAGGTTCGATTCCTGGCTGGGTCACTGTCTGTGTGGAGTTGACACGTTCTCCCCGTGTCTGTGTGGGTTTCCTCCGGGTGCTCTGGTTTCCTCCCACAAGTCCCGAAAGACGTGCTGTTAGGTGAATTTGGATATTCTGAACTCTCCCTCTGTGTACCCGAACAGGCTCCAGAGTGTGGCGACTGGGGGATTTTCACAGTAACTTCATTGCAGTGTAAGCCTACTTGTGACAATAAAGATTATTTAAAAAAAATTAATTACAAAGGGAAATGGAACCAGACAAGAGTTGGTTGATGGCGAGGCATTGGAGGATGGTAGCAGCGTCACTTGTGTTAAAGGTTGCATGTAGGTCGAGAAGGTTTATCAGGGCTATGGTCACATGGAATGTCATTTGTGATTTTGACAAGAGCTGCTTCGGTTATGTGGTACAGCCGAAACTTGATTGGAGAGATTTAAGCAAGGGATTGTGGGAAACATGGACATACATTTGGGAGGCAAAATCGCATTCAGGAATTCTGCAGAGGAAAGGGGGAATCGGGATGGGGCAGTAATTTACAAGGATAGGAGGGTCAAGAGTCGTTTCTTTAAAGGAGGGTGTTGACGACGCCGCATTTGAAGGGGAGGCGAAGAGTGTGGTAGGGGAGGGAACTGTTCACAATATCAGCTGACAAGGGGCCCAGGGGGGGTTGATGTGTGGCCAACAGTTTGGTGAAGATAGTTTTGAGAGAGCCGGAGTTGGATCTCATGGACAAGGTGAGCCAGAAGACAGTAAGGAAAGAAATGAAAGGATGTACGTTCAGGGCAAGGGCAATGGGAAACATTCAGAAAATATGGGCTGGTGGTTTCGGGAGAGGGAGGGACGTGGTTGAGGCAGCTGAACGGATGATCTCGATCTTTGTGGCAATGAGGTCCATGAGCTCCTTGTATTGCTTCAGGCCAAGGTGGAAGAGGCATGTGAGGGTGGTTTAAAAAGATGGTTTGTGATTGAGGTGATTTTTAAACAATTAGCAGACTCAGCAAAGAATAGCAGGACCCAATAGTTTTATTTGGTTCAGCCCAAGCTGGAGATGAATTGTTGGACCTGTCGTCTGGCACTGACGTTCAAGTCTGTCTCCTCCGGGTTACAGGAATGGAGGTGGGCAGCATACAAAAGGAATGGTTGGGGTGAGCGGGTGATGGTTACAACCAGGACAAGGGCATCACACGTGGAGGAAAGGATATGATTTAGTGATAAAACCTTACAGAGAAGCTCGGGATTTGACCTCGCAGAGGAGGCGAGACTGACAACAAGTCCCCAATGGTGCATCAGCAGCAGCTGGTTCTGTTTATTTCTGAGACGTGGAGCAGGAAAATACAGCAGGTCAGGCCTCGTTAATCCGACACACTCAATAACGGCACCAGCTTGCCTGTGACACATGCTCACAGTGAGCTCGACAAGGCAGGACGGAAGAAGACGCTCCCTATTATTAATGACATCCCTCACACTTAATGTTAAATACTTGCCCCCACAGCCTAGTTTCTATGTAAGCTGTGTCAATTCTTATTTTTGCACTAGGTAATCGAACTTGACAGGTTTAAGTCGAAGAAACAGATCAGCTTGTTTGAAATTTGTCTCACTTGTGTTATTTAATATAGCAGAGATGCCCATAAGCATTCAACAGATTCTTGATTCTTGTTATCCAGACCGACACCCGTCGGCAAACCCCTCAGCCCCATTTTACTTTTCAGATTTATTTTAATATTTTTACTCCACTGCGCTATACATCACAGAATCTTTATAGTGCAGAAGGAGGCCATTTGGCCCATCGAGTCTATACTAGCTCTCTGGAAGAGCATTCTACCTCGGTCCACTCTCCTGCCTTATCCTGGAAACCGTGCACATTCTTTCTTTTCAGATAGTAAACCGATTCTCTTTTGAATAGCTTGATCGCAGTTTTATGAAATGTAACCAGCTGTACTATTTCAGTCCAGATCGGGGCAGAATTCACCGTTCCAGCGGCTATGTGGCGGCCCCAAAGGTGGTTCATGAAAGGAAAATTGGCGCAAACCCCTCACCGGTTCTGGTACCCGTGAGGGGCTAGCACTGGCGCCGTGTGAACCACCTGCTGGAAACTGCCCACAGCCGGCATGCCAGGTTCCCGACCGCTGGGACCCCACGTGACATACGCCGCCAGGAGCTCGGCCCAGCTTGGCCGGAGAATCGTGGGAGGGCAAGCCGATGATGCGCCAACGCCATTGCAATTGCGCACGTCGTGCGTCCTGATGACACCGACTTTGAGGGGGAGGATCATCATGAACCGCACCTGCCCCTAATCGGAAGCCATTCTCCGCCCGATCGCCGATCCCGATTTCAGCATCGGGCTGTGGAGAATTCCGCGCCATGTCCTTGATTTAGAATTTACAAATGCAATTACTCATGGATGGAGCTCACTGACCAATGTCATTCTGTCACGCGAGATGGTGGCTCCTCTCAGGGAAGGGCTTTTTGAGCATATGAAGGGTTTTGGACAAGATCTAAACGATGTGTGCCTTGAGGACTTTGCTGAACCCAAGACCTGTCAGGTGAATGTTTTGGATCCCAGGGCACTATTTCGAAGAAGATTTGTGGAGTTATCCTTGGTGTCCTTGGCCCTCAGTCAACATCCCAACATCTGATCAGGATCACATTAATGTTTGTGGGAGCTGACTGTGGGCAAATTGGCTGCCATCTTTCCAACTTTACAACAGTGATAACGCTTCAAAAATGCTTCACGTGGCTGTCAGATGCACTGATATTGTGAAAGGTTAAACGTACAAATGGAAGTTTTTTCTTTCATCTTTTCACATCACCCAGCTCTGAGGGTGTCCTTCATTTCCATCAAATTCAGTTAACCCACCGCCCCCTGAGTTCACTAACCTATCTGTAATGATATGTATATATTTCGACAAGTGAAGGGTTAATGATTACATCTCAGTGTAACACAACCACTAGAGGGCAACACTAGATCCTATTATAAATATGAAAACTCAAAGGATCTTGGGTAGCTATTACTTTAATATTGATTACTACTTATAGTTCTGTGGAGTGTGCAAACTCAATATTAATCAATCGTTATTCAATAAATTAGTTTTGCTTTAAGTTAAAGATTGGTGGTTTCTTCAGAACCACACCATCAGACCATTCTGGATTATGAAGCAAAGAGTAACGATATATTACCAAAGAGTAATATAAAACTATTGTGGCTCCCGGTCTGGCAAATAGATAATTTAAAAATGCCCCTTGATATCTACCATTTTGCCTAAGCTTTTTATCGGCACCCCCAATATCTCCTTATGCTGATCAATGTTTGACGAAGTGCCTTTGGACGTTTTGCCACGTTAAAGACACAACGTAAATATAAGTTGTTGTTATTGTCACATCATTGCATTGGGCTGTGTCTGTTTCTGCACAATTTGGCCAGCTGGCTGTGGAAGTGTACACATAGTGCTTCTAGCTCCGGTGGTGGACTCGGAACTCAATAGCAGTGGGTTCAAATCCCACGCTGGCAAGTTCTGAAATTGAATTTAATAAGTCTGGCAATTTGGACTGGAGCTGTGAAAAATGATTGGGATGATGTTAAAAAAAAAAAAAACCCTTACGGAGGTATTAGCGAGAGGCAGCACGGTTTTGTGAGTATTAGCGAGAGGCAGCATGGTTTTGTGAGTATTAACGAGAGGCAGCACGGTTTTGTGAGTATTAGCGAGAGGCAGCACGGTTTTGTGAGTATTAGCGAGAGGCAGCACGGTTTTGTGAATATTAGTGAGAGGCAGAAGGCTTTCGTGAAGGGGAGGTCGTGTCTCACTAACTTGATAGAGTATTTCGAGGAGGTCACGAAGTTGATTGATGCAGGTAGGGCAGTAGATGTTGTCTATATGGACTTCAGTAAGGCCTTTGACAAGGTCCCTCATGGTAGACTGGTACAAAAGGTGAAGTCACACAGGATCAGGGGTGAGCTGGCAAGAAGGATGCAGAACTGGCTAGGTCATAGAAGGCAGAGAGTAGCAATGGAAGGGTGCTTTTCTAATTGGAGGGCTGTGACCAGTGGTGTTCTGCAAGGATCAGTGCTGCGACCTTTGCTGTTCGTAGTATATATAAATGATTTGAAGGAAAATGTAACTGGTCTGATTATTAAGTTTGCAGACAACACAAAGGTTGGTGGAATTGCGGATAGCGATTAGGACTGTCAGAGGATACAGCAGGATTTAGATCATTTGGAGACTTGGGCGGAGAGATGGCAGATGGAGTTTAATCTGGACAAATGTGAGATAATGCATTTTGGAAGGTCTAATGCAGGTAGGGAATATACAGTGAATGGTAGAACCCTCAAGAGTATTAACAGTCAGAGAGATCTAGGTGTACAGGTCTACAGGTCACAGAAAGGGGCAACACAGGTGGGGAAGGTAGTCAAGAAGGCATACGGCATGCTTGCCTTCATTGGCCGGGGCATTGAGTATAAAAATTGGCAAGTCATGTTGCAGCTGTATAGAACTTTAGTTAGGCCACACTTGGAGTATAGTGTTCAATTCTGTTCGCCACACTACCAGAAGGATGTGGAGGCTTCAGAGAGGGTGCAGAAGAGATTTACCAGGATGTTGCCTGGTATGGAAAACGTTAGCTATGAGGAGAGGTTGAATAAACTCAGTTTGTTCTCACTGGAACGACGGAGGTTGAGGGGCGACCTGATAGATGTCTACAAAATTATGAGGGGCATAGACAGAGTGAAGCTTTTCTCCAGGGTGGAGGGGTCAATTACTAGGGGGCATAGGTTTAAGATGTGAGGGGCAAGCTTTAGAGGAGATGTATGAGGCATGTTTTTTACACAGTGGGTGCCTGGAACTCGTTGCCTGAGGAGGTGGTGGAAGCAGGGACGAAAGTGACATTTAAGGGGCATCTTGACAAATACATGAATATGATGGGAATAGAGGGATATGGAACCCGGAAGTGCAGAAGATTTTAGTTGAGACGGGCAGCATGGTCGGCACATGCTTGGAGGGCTGAAGGGCCTGTTCCTGTGCTGTACCTTTCTTTGTTCTTCGTTCTTTGTTCTTTGAAGAGAGCGTACTCCCCTGAACTGCGAATGTTTCCTCAACCCGCCACCTCCGATTAGTTTTTCTTGTGGTGTTTGACCAATTGGCATGGTTTTCAGCCCCCGATTTATATCGGCCAGTGTGCCGCTTTGCCGGTACTATCCCACCTTGGGGCCATTTTCCTGGTGGCGGGAGTGGCAGCTAAATTCTTACCGTATTTTGGGGTAAAACAATTCACCAATTGAAATAAATCGAACAAACTGAGGGGCAAATTAAAGGGGCTGCAGCCCCATAGATGGTACTGCCTTAAACAAAAATCGCTAATGAAACTTAACTAAAGTTCTGCCCACCTGCATGCAGCTGGGAGACAATTAAGGATATTTAAAGACCTATTCTCAGAGGCTGACTAGAATTCTATAACAAAGCTATCTGCCTACAGATGACCTCCGGACAACAGGCCTGACAGGGTGTGGCAGAACTCCAGCCAACGTTTGAGACCGACCTATCTGCCTGGGATCAGTGGAGGCCACGGGTTGCCCTGTGTGGGGGGGGGGGGGGGGGGGGGGGGGGGGGTGCTCTCCTGGTTTCTGAGGCCATTTTTTAAATTGGGAAGTTTGAAAGGTTGGAGAAAGGGGACCTCAAACTGAAGGCACCCTCTCTCTCTTACCTAATCCCCAGGCTTCAGCCACTTCTGAGCTGGAGGGCCTCTGATTGTCCCTCTCGCCTGGAGAGTCCGTCCGCGCTACTTGATGGAAGGTTGAGTGTGCACTCTGGCAACTAATTGGTAAACTGAGTGACAATTATTGCCAGTTGGCAGCCTAGAGCAGGGGTTGACCCTCACCCTAACATTGGAGCCTTGACCCGAAAAGGCAAAATCCCGCCTGTATTTCGAGGGATGAATATTGAATTGGATTGGATTTGTTTCTTGTCACGAGTACCGAGGTACAGGGCGAAGTATTGCTCTGCGTACACCTCAGACAGATCATTCCATACATAAAAAGAAAATAAATAGGGCAAGCATAAAATACACAATGTAAATACATAGACACAGGCATCGGGTGAAGCATACAGCAGTCTAGTACTACTAGGTAGCGAAGATGTGTGAAGAGATCAGTCCATAAGAGGGTCGTTTAGGAATCTGGTAACAGTGGGGGGGGAAGCTGTTTTTGAATATCTTAGTGTGTGTTCTCAGACTTTTGTCTACACTGCCTGATAGAAGAAGTTGGAAGAATAAGCCGGGTGGGAGGAGTCTTTGATTATGCTGCCCGCTTTCCCAAGGCAGCGAGAGGTGTAGACAGAGTCAATGGATGGAAGGTGGGTTCGTGAGATGGACTGGGGGGTGTTCACGACTTTCTGTAGTTTCTTATGGCTTGGACCGAGATGTTGCCTCACCAGGCTGTGATGTCGCCAGATAGGCTGTTTTCTATGATGCATCTGTAAATGTTGGTAAGTATCAATATAGAGATGCCGAATTTCCTTCATTTCCTGAGAAAGTATAGGCGCTGTTGTGCTTTCTTGGTCGGAGCGCCGACATGGGTGGACCAGGACAGATTGTTGGTGAGGTGCACACCGAGGAATTTGAAGCTGCCAACCATCTCCACCTCGGCCCCATTGATGCTGACAGTGGTGTGTACGATACTTTACTTCCTGAAGTCAATGACCAGCTCTTTAGTTTTGCTATCACTGAGGGAGAGATTGCTGTCATTACACCACTCAATCCCAAGAAAAAAATAATAGCCAAAGTGTTAAACAGCCTTTGTTGCTTGACAGCAAGATATTACAATAATGGATAGCTGCTAATTGGAGCTTCGGGTTGAAGTGCTTTGTTGATAAATAAGAGTGACTGCACTTCCAAAATAATTCATTGGTAGTGAAGCTTAGAGACATCCCGAAGATGACATAAGAAGCCCTATAAATACAACCTAAATGGCAGCTTTTAATTTACCAACCTCTGTCTGCATGTGACAATTGGCTAATAAAACAAAAACCTGTTCACTCAACACATGGTTGAGTGAACCCGCAAAGGACTGTGTAAATGTATCCATCCCCAGTGATTCCAATGCCTGGATCCTGCATGGCTGAATCACGGTCACCAAAAGCCTGGAAAGAAAGAACTGGCATTTATGTTCCTTTCGCAATTTCAGGATGTCCCAATTGAATGTAATTGCCAATGAAGGGCAGTCACTATTGTAGGAAGCTACAATACAGCAAGCTCCCTCAAACAGCAATGATATTAGTGGCCGATATTGGAGTCATAGATTCATAGAGACAGACAGCACAGAAGTAGGCCCTTCGGCCCATCATTTCTATTCTGATAAATGTTTGGTTGTGAGATGAATGTTCACCAGGACACTGGGGAGAACTCCCTGGCTTTTCTTTGAACAATGCTATGTGACTCTTTATATTCAACCCAACGGAGCAAATAGGAACATAGTTCACCATTACATACAACCGACAGTAGGTCTGCTTAAGATCTGCTTAATACAGCGGAAAACAGTCGAAATGTGCCCATGCAAATATATTGCCATTTTCCCTACATTATAACATTGATTAGCAAGTAGTTCATTGGCTGTAAAGCACTTTGCTACTTCCTGAGGTCGTAGAAAGTGCTGTCGGGGGGATTTACCAGCCCTGCCGTGACATGACTTCTGTCGGCGGAGGTGGCTCGTCATTGACAGCCGGCAACATCTTCCAGTCCTGCCGATATTTATGGCATTTTGTGTGGCTCGCTCGTCAGCTACCAGGAACCCATTGTGAGGGGTTGCCTCCAGCAGGACCAGATGATCCCACTAGTGGGAAGCCCATAAATGCAAGTTATTTCTTGGTCAGAGATGCTGGACGAAATCGTCTGACATTTTGCCATAATGTTATGATGCCAGTTGGTGCTATAACTGAACGGAAATATCCCAGAGTGGAACCCTGGCTCAAAAGGTCGCAACATTTATTTCACTCTTATAAAACGTGGAGGAACAGAGTTACAGTACTGCTAATTAATTTCATCAACAAGAAAAGAAATATTTATTAAGCATGAAAAGTTGAATTATTACACAATACTCCTTTATTCTCCCCTTAGCTTAACAAATACACACAGATTTAAAGATTAACGTGGATTGCAAAGTATATCTTCAGCTACAGTGGTCTCGTTAACACAAAAAGTCTCTTGTAAGCACACGGGATGAATATGGTCAAATACACACCCTGGTCTGAACCCTAAGTTAGTGTCGGTGGATGTCTTCTCAGAATCTCCCCCAGATAATGATCACATGGAGTTTCCAAACTCCACTCTCAAAAACATGCTTTAAAATCTTGTCCAATAACAAAGCCAGCTTAGTGGCTTACTTTCTGAAACCAGCCCATGTTTTTAATTAAATAAATAAATAAATAAATCATCTTTATTGTCACAAGTAGGCTTACATTAGCACTGCAATGTAGTTACTGTGAAAAAGCCTCTTGTCGCCACATTCCGGTGATGGTTCGGGTACACAGAGGGAAAATTCAGAATTCTCAGCTGGTACAGGAATTGAACCCGCACTGTTGGCCTTGTTCTGCATCACAACTCAGCTGTCTAGCCCACTGAGCTAAACCAGCCGCCTTGACACTTTTAAACAAAGCTTCTGCTCCACTTTTAAAAACAAATCCAGTCTAGGATTTTACACCAGCCCCTTTAGGATTTTTTTGTCTTGACTGTTGTGTAAATTGTTCCTAATGCTTTAACTTTTGATTCCCAGGCTGTATTGAAGTGGCTTCAGACGTTTGTTTTACCTTTTTAAGGCTGTTGATCCAGTTTAATTCTAGTGACTGTGATTATCTCTTTATATCAGGACACTTTGTTTACTCCTCCTTGAATTCTTCTGCACTGGTTTCTGTTCTCTTAACTTCAAGTGTCTTTCTGCCCCAATTCCCTGGTTATCTGGACTGTATCTTGCTCCTTACGAAGCTTGCATCTTTGCAATTCTCTTGTCCTGTCCAGATTTTTCTGATGGAGTTGACAGTTGGTCATTCATCAGTGTCCTGTCCCCAACTGCCCCCAAATCCAGCTAAAACTAAAACTTCTCAGCTATTTGTTATCCTTACAATGGCCTCCAGTTGCTAAGCAACCCGCATACCTCTAATAGCCTATTTATTTACTCTTCATGCAGCAGCTCCCTTTAAGCATAATTGAAACAGTTGGATCTTAACCAACCCCCACACAGACAAACACCTTTGTCCAGCAGGAATCTAACTATAGGTCTCACCTGTTCAGGCGCAGAAACATTGGGCGGAATTATTCTAAATAATGGCAATATATCAGGTTCTGACTGAAAATCTGATGTGTTTCTCCCCAGATACTGAGCCAGGTTTTCACTCCAGATCTTCTGACATTTGTCAAAAAATATCATGGGGGGGGGGCATGTTTTGCACCATCACCCTGATGGGGCAGGGCCTCATGGTGACGGCCAGCCCAAAAAGAACATCCCGATTTTAAAGTGCAGGGGCGAGATTCTCCGACCCCCCGCCGGGTTGGAGAATCGCCAGGGGCCGACGTTAATTCCGCCGCCGCCGTGTCCCGAATTCTCCGTAACCAGAGATTTGGCGGGGGCAGGAATCGCGCTGCGCCGGTCGGCGGCGCCCCCCCCCCCCCCCCCCCCCCCCCCCCCGGTGAATCTCCAGACGGCGATGGGCCGAAGTCCCGCCGCTGTCAAGCCTCTCCCACCAACGGGAATCAAAACACCTACCTGACCAGCAGGACTGGCGGGCTCAGGGGTCCTGGGGGGAGGGGGGGGGGGACGCGGGCCGATCTGGCAGTGGCCTGGCCTGCGATCGGGGCACACTGATCGGCGGGCGGGCCTGTGCCGTGGGGGCACTCTTTTCCTTCCGCGCCTTCTTCATGGTCTTCACCATGGCGGAGGTGGAAGTGAGCTCCTCCCCTGCTCATGCGCGGGGATGACATCAGCAGCCGCTGACGCTCCGGCGTTTACGTGAACTTACGCCGGCCAGCGAAGTCCTTTCGGCCCACGCCAGCCGGTGGTGCGCCAACAACTCCAGCGCGGGCCTAGCCCCTCTAAGTGAGGGCTTGGCCCCTAAAGGTGTGGAGACGCCGGAGTGGTTCATCCCACTCTATCACGCCGGGACCCCCCGCCCCCCCAGGTTGGTATTGCAAGAGGGCAGTTCCAGGATGCCAGAGGGAAAATCCGGTTGTGGATCAGCCATAACAGGATTTGCATCCAAGGTGAACAGGCCCAGACAGTTTTGCCCATTCAATTAAGGTGTCAGTTCTGGTGAAAAAACTGGTGCGTAGCCCTCCAGCTGCACAGCTGGGTTTTCTCTCCAGATCTTCTGGCACCTCTGTGCACAGAGAATATGGGCCATTGGTTTCTGGCTTACTCTACTGGGGCGGGGCCTGATAGAGCCAGCAACATCATACACAGAGATCAGGGTGTCATCTTTAAAGATGGTGTCCCACTCTGCATTAAAAAAAAACTCTCCCCGAACCCCCACAGTCACTGCGGACCCCTCCACAAGATTTGGAGCAATGCTCTCCCACACAAGCATTGGGGCAACCTGACCACCCCATCCCCCTCCACCCGCGAAAGCATCAGGGCAACCCCTCCCCCAGCGCTGAGCAAATCATCCTCCATAAGCATCGAGGTAAACCCCGCCCCCACAAGCATTGGTGCAAACCACCCACACAGGCATCGGGGTAAACGCCCCTCCCCCCACAAGCATTGGGGCAAACCACCCTTACAAGCACCAGGGCGACCCCCCTCAAACATGAGAATAATAATCGCTTATTGTCACAATTAGGCTTCAATGAAGTTACCGTGAAAAGCCCCGCGTCGCCACGTTCCGGGGAGGCCAGTACGGGAATTGAACTCACGCTGCTGGCCTTGTTCTGCATTACAAGCCAGCTGTTTAGCCCACTGGATCTGTGTGCAAATCCCCCACACACTAGGGTAACCCTACCAATGGGGTTCCCCAGAGTACCCACCACGGCACAGCCACTGGCACTGCCACACTGGCGCTGCCACCTTTGCATTTACAGGGTCGCACTGTCGGCGGGCACTGCCAGGGTGAGACTTCCAGCGAGATTCTCATTCCCTCGCTCTTGTGGGATTTTCTGCCAGCTTCGCCATTTTCACCCTTAGTGATCGAGGCTGAAACTCCTGCACCCCCCTCCCCGCAAAATATCTCACAACAACAGCACCAACCTTAACAATTTTAATGGAAATATCCCTAGGTGCTTCTCAGGAGCATCATAAAACAAAGTATTACACAGCACCACATAAGGAGATGTGAGGTCTGAAAACCAAAGGCTTGGACAATCAGGTCAACTTCAAGGGAGTTTTCAATGAGGAAATGGGAGTAGAGAGGTGGAGAGGTCTAGAAAGGGAATTCCAGAACCTGAGATCTTAAGACAACTGAAGGCATGGCCACCAATTGTGGACCAATTAAAATTAGGAATGCACAAGAGGCCAGATTTAGAGAGTGTAGATATCCCCACGGTTTGTGAAGCTGGGGACAGAGAGATAGGGAAAGGTGAGGGCATGGAGGATTTATAAATCAAAGACATTGGGCGCGATTCTCCGCACCCCACGCCGGGTGGGAGAATCGCGGGAGTGCCGGGCGAATCACGCCACGCCACCCTGGCACCCCCCGCGATTCTCCCCCCCCCCAAAATGGCGTGTCGCATTTTGCGACAGGCCGCTCGGAGAATCGCCGCTCGCAGTTTCTCACGGCGACCGGCGATTCTCCGGACTGGATGGGCCGAGCGGCCTGTCGAACCCGACCGGTTCACGCCGCCGCCAACCACACATGGTCGCTGCCGGCGTGAACAGCGCGTGACCGGTGAGTGTGGGGCCTGTGGGGGGCGGAGGGAGGATCGAGCTCCACGGGCATGCTCAGCAGATGTCTGGCCCGCGATCGGTGCCCACCGATCGTCAGGCTGGTGTCTCTAAAAGACGCACTCTTTTCCCTCCGCCGCCCCGCAAGATTAAGTCGCCATGTCTTGCGGGGCAGCGGAGGGGAAGACGGCAACCACGCATGCGCAGCTGACGTCACTTCGGCGCCGCCGGCCGCGTCATTCCCGGCGCGGCGCTTTGACGCAAGCGTCAAGGCCGGCGCGCGGAATTCATCTGCCGCCGCTCCTAGCCCCCCGGGGGGTGAAACACTCCGGGTTTCATTCCAGCGTCGGCTGTTTGTCTCCCGATGGGAGAATTCCGCCCATTGGCCAGGATTCTCCCCCACCCAGCGGGGTGGGGGGCCCTGGCATCCTGGCATCCTGGTAAGAACCACTCCGGCGTCGGGCCTCCCCAAAGGTGCAGAATTCTCTGGGCCTTTGGCGCCCCACCGACCGGCGCCACGGCTGGCCGAAAGGCCTTTGCCGGCCGGCGTGTGTCCGCGCATGCGCCGGAGCGTCAGCGGCCGTTGACGTCACCCCGGCACAGGCGTGGTGGAGGGGGTCTCTTCCACCTCCGCCATGGTGGAGGCCATGGCGGCGGCGGAAGAAAAAGAGTGCCCCCATGGCACAGGCCCGCCCGTCGATTGGTGGGCCCTGATCGCGGGCCAGGCCACCGTGGGGGCACTCCCCGGGGTCAGATCGCCCCGCCCTCGCCCCCCCCCCCAGGGCCCCGGGGCCTGCTCGCGCCGCCGGCTCCCTCCGGCACCAGAGGTGGTTTAAACCACGTCGATGGGAGAGGCCTGACAGCGGCGGGACTTCGGCCCATCGCGGGCCGGAGAATCGCTGCGGGGGGCTGCTGACCGGCGCAGGGGGTCCGCCGACCGGCGCGGCGTGATTCCCACCCCTGCCAATTCCCGGGTGGCGGAGAATTCCGGCACCGGCGGGGGTGAGATTTACGGCGGCCACGGGAGATTCTCCGAGCCTGCTGGGGGTCGGAGAATTCCGCCCATTGTTTGACTGGGAGCCAATGTCACTGAGCAGAGCGGGATCAGGGGACGTGGCGTGAGAATCCCGCCAGCGGGAACGGACGGAGAATACCGCCCACGGTGTTCATAATGGCACCAGTGGAAGGTCAAACTTCCATCTCAAGGTCAAATGTCTTGTCAAGATTGCGAGCAGACTGACTTCGTCCCAGACTTGTTGTCAGGGAAAGTGGTGAAAGTTGGTCAGTGGCTTGTGGCACAGTATATTGTCACTGGATTAGTAAATCAGAAACCCAGAGTAATGCTTTGGGGAGTTAGGGTCAAATCCTTCCACTGCAGATGGTGAAATTTGAATTCAATAAAAAATTAAGTCCCTCCCAATGACAAGCATGAAGGTTGGACACGACATTATTAGCAGACAAGAAATTTTGTGAACGCCTGTCCACTGCCATTGGGGAATATATAAAATTGAATAAAAGTGAGTTAATCTCACCTTCCATGCCCTGGGGAGCCCTTTTGGTGGTCCTCAGGGAGAAGAGCACCTACTAAGTGCAGATGGTGAAACAGCAGAGGCTGGTGAACTCCATTCTTTAGGTGCATCACATGTAGTCAGGGAGGCTGTGGCATAGTGATATTGTCAGTAATCCTTACAATGAGGGTAATCCTCCAGGGACCTGGGTTCAACCACAGCAATGTGGTTGACTCTTAATTGCCCCCCTCAAGGGCAATAAGGGATGGACAATAAATGCTGGCACAGCCTGCGACGCCCATGTCCCACAAATAATTTTTTTTAAAAACCAGGAGAACGGAGTTTGAGGCAGTGACCGTGAGAGAAAACGGTGCTTTAGCATCCTGACCTATTCTGGATTCGGCCAACATAACACTGTCGTGTTTGGTACACTGGTCTAACACTAGCTGCAACTGGGAGCAGCTTAGATCAGAAAGATACTCCACACCTTGAAGTTAGTTCAATCAGGTTTATTGAACTAATAGCACAGTTAGCACAGTTCTCTGTGAGTTCGACTCTCTGCTAACTTCAGTGTGGTTACTCTGCCTGACTGGACCAGACTAGCTCTTAGCCATGTGGTGGAGGTGTGAGATTGTAACAACACCCTTGACTGACTCTCTAGATATTTATCAGTGGAAAGAGGTGGAGTGCGAGTGCTGATGCACTATCAATTACAGCGACCGCCCCATCGTTCACCCCACCAGTGACCGCCCCCAGCCAACCCCAGGCCTGCGCCGCGCGGCAGCCAGCCAACCCCGGGGGACCCAAGTGCTACTTCTGCGGATAGATAAAGCACCCCCAGCAGCACTGCCCGGCGCAGAGCTCACTCTGCAAGGCCTGCAGGAAGAAAGGACATTTCACTGTGGTGTGCCAGGCACAGTCGATCGCCGCTGTAACCAGGCCCATTGTTCCTGCACCCCCCACGTGCGACCCGTGGGCACCGCCATTTATGGCAGCAGCTGCAGGAGGTTACACATCTCTGCTTAATAAATTGATGCACTATCAATTATGAAGAGATGAGAGTAGAGAGTAATCGAGGCTTTATTAAGCAGGGATGTGTAGCCTCCTGCAGCTGCTGCCGAAATGGCTGCAGCTCAGTGAGCACACATATTTATACTCCACCTACCGGGCGGAGCCAGCAGTCAGGGATCCACCCCCGTACCTGTAGTACAGGAGCCTTCTCGTATTACATCTCGTATGTGATATATACAACAGTGGTGATTACCACAAGTTCCTCGTGTCTTTTATAGTCAGATCCCACCCCTGAGTGTCCTGCCTGCTTATTGGTCATGTCCTGTTCTCTGTGTCCATTAGCTGCTTGTCTGTATATCATTATGTGTGTGTTTTCATATCATGACAAACACGTGACTCTTTTTGAGGGTTAGACAAACCTAATTGCCTTCCTTTTCTGGCATTCACTGTCTACTGAAACTTTCTTTGGCTGGTTTGCAGGATTCACTGACTATTAATGAGAAGCAATACGTACCTTGGCAAGCATCGCCTTAACTGGCTGTTTGGGCCTAACAGACAGCTTCCTGTGGGACTGGACGGCCTGTTGACACCACTGAGTCCTCTTCGTGCCAAAGCCAGGGAAACTTGTTGGTCATTGGCACTGGACCTCGCTGATCTTGGCTTCAAAAGGAATTCACGACTCATCAGTATCAAGTTGTCCTTGCTCTGACAACTGATTGGACTTTCATGGGAATATATCATGCCAACCTCAAGGAGTTCAATCACCTTTTGGCAACACACTATCCTCATCTGTGCCAGTGCAATTCGCTGTTGAAAAAGAGCTGTGCCTGAAGACTGATTTTGAGGAGCGTGCTGTGACTTTTCCCATGTTTATTATTTATCCTGTTCTGTTAACTTTTCTTTCCATTTGTAACCTGTAATGTTTTATGTTTTGTTTGCATTATTAATCAGATTTCTTCTGACACCACTTGGGTGAGACTTCACTCGTAATGAGCTGATCTGGGTTATGTTGAGTTGCTGCCCTGTCTCAGGCTTTTAGTAAATAGATTTGCGAGCTTTTTTTCCTCTCTCTCTCTCTCCTTTCAGACTGTGAGTTATTATACCATCACCCTCAGCTGAATATTAAATTGTCCGCTGTGATATCTCCAATTATGAGATGGGAGATTAGTCATCAAGTCTAAATGTTAAGCCCCAGAAGAATGGAGCTAGTGTCTGCGCAAGAGTAAATGTAAGGAAAACTATGTTATCTCTCTTTAGAGATCAGATTGTACCATTCGTTCCCTCAGTGAGATGTTCGCCACCGTGAGCAATCTATCAAACAACTATAAATAGGCCCTGAATACGTTGGAGACGGAAAAGCTCTTAAATTCAACCCCTTCATTTTCGGTGCTGCGCCTCCAAGATGGCCTCCCTGGCATCTGTCACTGGCCCCACTGGGTGCCATTTTGGGTGAGATGTGGGCAGGGAACCTCCTGTCAGAAGAATGCAGAGTGGGCAGATCATAATGTCAATCCGTGTGTAAAGCTGATTCAACATCAGCACTGCCAGTTTGGAGCTCACTGCTCTAGAAATGCTCTTTCTCAACCTCGCACGGTTGAACATACACACGGTGATCGGGCAGAATTCAATGTTGGAACTATTTAAAGAGACAATCAACTACTTTCAGGTGAGCTGCTGATTGATGTTTGCTGGCTCTTGTTAGCATCAGACCATTAGAAGTAGGAACAGCAGCAGGCGCCTCGAGCCTGCTTCGCCACTCCATAGGATCATGGCTGACCCGACATTCCTCACGTTCCTGCCCTTTTCTCAGAACCCTTGATTCCCTTCCTGATCAAGAATCTATCTATCCCAGCCTTAAATATACACAAGGGGTGGGATTCTCCCTCCAGCGACACCAGAATCGAGCGTGAGCCGAAAGTCGTGGAAAGCGCCAGTCGCCCAATGGAACGCCATGCTCTGGTACCTCGTCAGCGGTATCAATGCATCCTACTCCACACATACAGTAAACGCCATTGCCGTATCATTAATAGGCCCAACCCGGCATTGTCCAGGGCCCCCGCGATGCTCCGGTTTATTGACGGTACGGTTCACTTGTCGCTTTAGAATCGGGAAACAGGGACTTTAGCAGCTCAGAGAGGAGGTAGGTCACGTTCCCAAAGGTGCAACCGTGGGCTTCCGCTCCTGCTGCTGATGGGAGCATCTGCCAGGGCCGGGGGAAGTAGCGGGGGGTGGCCAGGAGATGGGTCATGGGGTCAGAGTGACCAGGGGATTGGTACAGAGTGCAGAACGAATGGCGAGAGGTGGTGAAGGGATGGGGAGGAGCGGGGCAGGGTAGGGGGACATGAGGGGGCG
This sequence comes from Scyliorhinus canicula, assembly GCF_902713615.1. Classification (NCBI taxonomy): domain Eukaryota; kingdom Metazoa; phylum Chordata; class Chondrichthyes; order Carcharhiniformes; family Scyliorhinidae; genus Scyliorhinus; species Scyliorhinus canicula. Next base: position 14,055,679 of record NC_052152.1, on the reverse strand, counting down.
GAGGCTGCAGTGAAGGTGGAGCCACCATGTAGCCCGTTGGACATGGTTGGGCATGAGGGTAGGCACCATACTGCTAACATGTCTGCCTTTCACCCCCTGCAGACAATAGAATCCAACGAGGAGATGGAGTTGGCGGTGCGGATGAGGGTGATTAGAGAGGGGGGGGGGAGTTGGAATGCAGGTATGGTGGGGTGTGGCACCCAAGGGCTGTGGTGGGTGGTCACCGGGGATTTTGACAAGATGGCAAAGACCATGCCTGGACACACTAGTCCCGGTGGGATTACCTTGACCACACGGCCCATCTATTGGTCACCCCCAAAATCCTGTCACCCCCCGCTGCTCCCCGGTCCTAGCAGAAGCCCCTCCCCCCGCAGTCAGCCTGGCCAACTGCAGGACTGGATGGACTGGCAGCCCACGGTCACACCTCGGTATTTCCTACCTCCTGTCTTTCCCTCATCAGCCACAGAACCTGTTTCCTGATTTTTGAAACCACAAGTGAAACTCGCTATCGGTAATTTCTCCTGGCGGAGACGGAGCACCGCGGGAGCCCCAAAGAATACCCCAGAGTCGGGCCAACGGCCTTTACTGTATTTGTGGAGTAAAATGCAGGGACGCTGCTTTCGAAGCATTGGAGCATGCGTCTGGCATCGGCCACGATCTTCACCTCACGTGCAATTCTCCGCCCAATCGTGTTTCGCGATTCCCACTGGACGAAGAATCCCGCTCTTATTTCTGAAACGGCGAATCCCGTCTATGAACTCTGACCCCAGAGTTCTCTGTGGCAAAGAGTTCCAAAGACTCACAGCCCTCTGAGAGAAGAAATTCCTCCTCATCTCAATCTTTGTTTGGCACCCTTTATTCTGAGACTACCCCCTCTGGTCTCTCCCACAAGGGATTCTCCCTTCCGGGGACCCACGCTGGCGGGAAAACCAGCGGCAACGACTCCACCGTCAACGGCCCTCCAAAGTGATGAATACTCACCTGTGTAGGGGGCTAGGTGGACACCGGAGTCGTTGGCAGCGCTCCAGCCGGTGGCAAAGGGCCACCGCGAGTTCGCGCATGCACGGAACGGCCAGCGTGATCTCGCGCATGCGCGGAGGGCTTTCTTCTCCGCGCCGGTCCCTAGGCAATATGGCAGAGCCCTACCGGGGCACAGCGCAGAAGGACAAAGTGCCCCCACCGAACAAGCCCGCCTGCAGATCGATAGGCCCTGATTGCGGGCCACGCCACCGTGGGGCCCCCCCGTGGTCAGATCCCACCAGCCCTCCACCCCGAGGACCGCCCCCACATACTCACCTGCCAGGTCACACCGTGCGAAAGATGAATAATTCACGCTGGCGGGAATGGCCAAAAATGGACAGCCGCTCAGCCCATCGAGGCCCGGAGAATCGCCAGGGGGGCCGCTGTCAACGGCCCCCGACCGGTGTGGCGGGAATCCCGACCCCTCCCAAAAAACCATGCCAATATACTCCAACAACATGGGATTTTGTCCAAAAACGTAACCTTTTGTGAGGTACCTTGTCGAACACCTTCTGGAAGTCCAAATACATCACATCTACTGGTTCCCCTCTATCCACTCTGTCTGAGGTTGTCTCGGAAAATTCAAATATATTAGTCAGGCACGATTTCCCTTTCATGAAGCCATGCTGACTCTGATGATTAGATCATGGTTTTCCAAATATGCTGCTATTAGTTCTATAATAATTGATTCCCAAATTTTTCCAACAATAGATAGGCGAATCCGCCTCAAGCTACCCGCTTTTGGCCTCCCTCCCTCTTTGAAAAGGCGTGGTGATTTTCACATCAAAGAGAACAAAGAACAAAGAAATGTACAGCACAGGAAGAGGCCCTTTGGCCCTCCAAGCCTGTGCCGATCATGATGCCCGAAGTAAAGAATACTCTTCTGCCGTTACTCGGTCGTATCCCTCTATTTCCTCCCTCTTCATGGACCCATCCAGATGCCTCTTAAATGTTGCTAATTTACCTGCTGCCACCACATCCTCTGGCACCCAACACTCTCTGCGTGAAAAACCTAACTGCCCATCTCCTTAAATTTTCCCTCTCTCATCTTGAACCTGTGTCCCCTTGTAATTGACACTTGCCTTGGAAAAAGTCCCTGACTATCCACCCTGTCAATGCCTCTCATAATTTTGTAGACCTCGATCAGCTCTCCCCTCAGCCTTTGTCTTTCCAGTGAAAACAATCCTAGTTTATTCAACCTCCCCTCATGGCCAACACCTTCGATACCAGGCAACATCCTGGTGAACCTTTGATGCGCTCTCTCCAAAGCGTCTACATCCTTCTGATAATGTGGTGACCAGGCTGCATGTAATACTCCAAATGCTGCCTAACCAAGGTTTTACATAGCTGCAACATAATTTCCCAACTCCTGTACTCGATGCCCCGGCTGTTGAAGGCAAGTACGCCATATGCCTTCTTAATCACCTTGGCCACCAATGTTGCCACTTTTAGGGAAATGTGGATCTGCATGCCCAGATCCCTCTGTGTTTTAATGTTCCTGAGGGTTCTGCCAATTACAGTAGAATTCATACCTAGATTTGATCCTCCAAAATGCATCACTTCGCATTTGTCCGGATTAAACTCCATCTGCCATTTCTGTGCCCAAGTCGACACTCTATCTATACCTTATTGTATCCTCTGACAATCCTCGGCACTATCCGCAATTCTGCCAATCTTTGTGTCATCCACAAACTTACTAATCAGACCACCCACATTTTCCTCCACACCATTTGTATATACTACAAACATCAGCGGTCCCAGCACTGATCCCTGCGGAACACAACTAGCTACAGATCTCCATTCTGAAAAACACCCTTCCACCAATACTCTCTGTCTTCTACAATCAAGCCAGTTCTGTACCTATCTAGCCAGCCCAACCCAAATCCCATGTGATTTTAGTTTTCATACCAGTCTGCCATGTGGAATCTTGTCAAGCGCCTTACTAAAGTCCATATAAACTACATCTACAACCCTTTCCTTCTCAATTTTCTTTGTCACATCTTCAAATAACTCAATCTGATGACTTTCCCCATACAAAACCATGCTGCCTGTCATTAACTAGTCCATTTTCCTCCAAATGTGCATATATCCTGTCTCTCAAAATCTTTTCCAAATGCTTCCCCACCACTGACATCAGACTCACCAGCTGATCATTTGCTGGATTATCCCTGCTGCCTTTTTTACACAAGGGAACAATGTTGTCTATTCTCCAGCCCTCTGGAACATCACCTGTGATCAAAGAGGATGTAAAGATGTCGGTTAAGACACCAGCTATTTCTCCCCTTGCCTCCCGCACAACCTGGGATAGATCCCATCCGGCCCTGGGGATTTGTCTACCTTAATGCAATTTGGGATTCTCAACACTTCCTCCTTTGATATATTGACATTCTGAAGAGCGTTCACACACTTATCCCTGACCTCAACATCTGTCATTTCCTTCTCCCTGGTGAATACCAAGACAAAGTACTCTTTAAGGATTTCACCCACTTCCTGTGGTCCCACATATAACTTCACTCCATTGTCCTTGAGTGGGCCTACTCTTTCTCTTGCTACTCTCTTGCTCCTAATATGCAAAAAAAGAGTTGTGATTCTGCTGAACCATGTTTGCTGAAGACAATTCATGGCATCTTTTAGCCCTCCTAATTCGACTTTTGAGTTCCTTCCTACTTTTTCTGTACTCCTCAAGGGCTTCATCAGTTTTTCGATACCGGGACCTATCGTATGCTTCCTTTTCCTTTTGAATAAGCTTACAATTTCTCTTGCCATCCTTGGTTCACACATCCTGCCATTTCTATCCTTCACTTTTCTGGGGAAAATGCCTATCTTGCACTTTAATCAACTGGCCTTTAAAAGACTCTCACATGTTAGACGTGGATTTGTCCTCAAAAGCCGCTCCCTATCCACATTCCCTCGTTCCTGTCAAATTTGGATGTAATTAGCCCTTGCCCAATTAAGCACGCTCGCCCGCGGGCCACACGTGTCTTTATCCATGACTATCCAAAACCTGATGGAATTATGGTCTCCCAGCCCAAAATGCTCCCCTACTGAAACATCAATCACCTGGCCTGGCTCATTCCCCAATACTAAGTCTAGTATGCCCCCCTCCCTGGTGACATTGCCAACATACTGTATCAAAAAGCCCTCCTGGACACATCGAACAAATAGCTCTCCATCCGAGCCCCTGGCTGTAAAGAATTCCCAGTCAATATGGGGGAAGTCACCCATCACAATTACCCCGCTTTTTTCACACCTTTTCAGTATCCTGGAGCACCAGAATCCAAAGTTTTTTGGAAAATTACAACCATTGCATCAACTGCCTCCGTAGCTACTTCTTTTTGAATCCTAGGTTGCGAGCCATCTTAACTGGATTAGTGATTTCACAACCTTCTGTTATGACAGAGAGGTGTCTGCTATTTTCACAGTTTGATTGATGGCTCCAAGTGATTATAAACTCTCTGAAGTGGAACTATGAATTCCAAAGTCTGTTTTCATAATGGATGAAGCACTCAAACAAAATGTTTATTTTACAAGGGATTATGTAGTTGAAATTATGTAAATGTATTGGAAGCGATTTTATGAGTGAGCGCACTAGGAATGTTATTTTATTCTACCTCAGCCTGAGCCCTGAGGTTTGACCATGGTAGATGCTGGGTGAACTGGCCTGGGCGGGGGAGGTGGGGGTTGGGGGGAGGAAAAAGGGTGGTGGTTGGGGAAATGGTTGGCACTAAATTAGCATAGGGTCTACAATGTGCCATAGTGTGTGGGTAGAATGGTATAGGTTGGCATCGGGACTATAGAGGAGCACAGATTGGCATGGTGGTTATGAGGAACACGTGAAGTTAAATCTCACCGCTATACCAAAAAGGTCCGACATTCTAAATGATGAACAGGGATTCTCACTCCCTGACTCCGATGCAGGCTTCAGTGGGTGCTATTCAGGTCAAACTATATTTTCAAGTTATCCCCCGGTATAACCCGTACCTTCACCGAAGATTTTATCTACTTACCACTTAGTAGCATCGATGTCCTGCATCCTGCATTGCTAAGTAAGTAAAGTAGACTTTCAGGAATAACCACTTTTTCAGGTTAAGTTAAGTTATTTTATTACTATATATTTTTTCTTTTAAAAGCTGCAAACACTTTCTTTACAGAAAGGTAAAAAGATCTTGCTTCTGGATCCTGCTGGTTGGTTGAAGGGACCTTCAGGCCCACCTTGACAATCAATCTTCTTTAAAGTCTGGTCTTCTTGAGATATATTCGCTGGTTAGCTCTGTTGCTGTGTCTTGTTGATCCCATGTACTGAGCTATAAGAGCTGGCTCTGCTGGCTATCTCTCAACTGACTCTGACTCCTGTTTAAATGCTAGTCTTCCTTAGATGTATAGCTGTTTAAGCTCGGCTGCCCGTCTTGTCTTTCCCATGACCGAGCTGTATATGCTTCTCTTCTCTCTCTGAGTTCTCCTCCCCTCCTGTTGCTGGTCTGCTTCTGCTCCCTGGGTTTATATTCGCTTTCTACCAATTATTACGTTTTCAGAGCCTTATTGTAAATTAACTTATTTCACCTTGATTGTTAAAAAGTATCTTTGATGTAAACATTCTAATACAACTAAGTATTCATTTTGGGCATGGCCTCACCTCTCAGATCTGATTACATTGTCCTTTGTGATGTTCAAAGTTCCTTTGTTTTCAATAGAGGTGTTACTTTTAATCCTGTGATTTCGAATTGTTTAATTTGCCAATTGTCCCCAGCTCATAACTTTGCCTTTGATTTTGACTTTAAATTATGTTTCTTGTAGACAGGTCGTCTCCAATTTTCTTTTAATTGACTTGATGTTAGTAGAATTTCACACTTAGAATTGACACCAAATTCGACTGAACATATCCATCCTTTCCAGCTGTTTACTAAGAGAGTTAATTTCAATGAAGGTGTGAAACCTTTGCTTTCAGCTGTATGTTAAAATTTCACTTGGTTATGACTTGAAAGACCTGCCTGTTTTAAACATTCGTCACTTAATTCAATTGAAACTCTCATCCATGCTTTTCCAGATGCTTCCTAAGATAGTTACATTCAATGAAGGTGTGAGCCATTGTTTTTAGCTTAATACAAGAATCCTGTGTGTTTGCTAAGCCTGCTTGTGAGAAAGAATCTGCATTTTATAATCCTGCCCTTTGCAGCTGCTATTAACCTTTTGTGGGATCTTTCCCTGTATCCTCTCATGTTTCTCTCAGACCAGATATTGCCAGACTTCCATGTTTCAAATGACACATTTTTCTGTATTTTCAAGAACACACGGGGGTTGTGTGAAGGACATGAAGTGGCACAGGTTGGCATAGATGGGGCATAGATGTGCGTGAGAAGTGAGGACTGGTGGGCTTATTTCTGTTTCATTGCTTTTAAAATATATGTTGGACACAGTGTGTCGAGGCAGGTGTCTTCCCAGTCCATTTCCACATCCGGTAACCTCCACACTTGGATGACAGTTTCAATTGAATGAAGTGACGAATGTTTAAAACAGGCAGGTCTTTCAAGTCATAACCAAGAGACCGGGCTCTCTGCTCCTGACCCAGGAGTGAAAATTCAGACTTATTCATTATTGTCTGTGATCAACGTTTTTGTTATATGTGTGAGATTAGTGTATATTCGTACCCTCAGAATGGATTGTCCCAATTTAAATATCTTCCAGCAGCATGATTTTGTGAACTGAAAAATAAAGAGGACTATTTATCATCACACACTTGCCCTGGAGGTTCTAATATGATGTCTCACCATTTCATTGGACACACCATGAACACAGATGAAGGTAATAAGAATGCAATTGCAAGTTGAAATGATTTCAGTCTCTTTTAATGCAGACCTGTATTCTCTTGGCTAAACTGGTGCTGTGGGTGGAAAGGACGTCGGGTAGAAGCAGATTTTCTCAGTAAGCTGCAAGTTTCTTGTAGTTCAATTGCCAGGAAATTGACCCTCAGGTCAATCTAAAAATGAAACAAAAGGTATGGCGAGGTGAGGGGGGGTTGTAGGGGTGGAGGGGGGGGGGGGGGGGGGGGGGTGCGGTGGAGAGATTCGTTTTCCCTCTTTTGAGGTACAGTTTTACCTTGGCTGCATTTTCTTGCAGCTCATTGGACGGATTTTCAGATGGTCTTTCAGGTGGAATCTCTCACGGTGGTTCTTTGGTCCGAACAGCTTTAACTTTAAAAGCAGGCACAATCATGGCTGCCTTAAACATGTGACCTATACAACTTCGGAGAACTTTCCAGATACACCTCCTGTGTTGTGGCCTTTCCCATTTCCAAGTGAAGGACCATCACAATACAATAAAAGACGATGAGACTCATTCATGCCTGTCTAACGCACATTGAGTTTTGACGTTTCTATTGCCCATGGCGAGGCAGGAAGAAAATCGGCTGCTATAATCCTGGTTGTTTACAGTTCATCCTTAACACAATGACTTGTGAGTTCCACAAGTGGTTGGCATTGCTCATGTTTAATGAGCCACTTATTTGCGTTTCAGGTTTTATCTGGAGCCGATATTGTCGACGTCACATGATGTGTTAGCGGCCATCTTAAAAATGGTTGCGTCCATTTCACAGATATACAGCTTTATCATTTGAACGGGGAATGACGCTGGTAACAACCTGATTCAAAGATTTTCATCCTTATTTTCCTATCCCAACATGGCCTTCCCCTCATTACCTCCTCTAGCCGACAAGATAGGATGATATCTGTGCTCCTCCAGTTCTGGCCTTTTGTACATTCCCGTTTTAAATGTTAGGAATTGAGCCCTTAACTTCCTGGCCCCTAAACTCTAGAATTTCCTCCCAAAACCTTTGGGTCTTACTAACCTTATCTCATTTAAGATGTCCTATAAAAGTGAGTACTTTGACCAAGCTTCTGATCACCTCATGTCATAGAGGTTTACAGCATGAAAACAGGCTCTTCGGCCCAACTTGACCATGCCATGTTAAATGTCTTGGTGCCAGGTTTTACATGATCACATTCATGTGAAGCGCTTTGGGTTGTTTAACAATGTCAAATGCACTATATAAATATATATTGTTGTTGACTCTCTGCAGTTAAGCCACAAGGTCCGCGCAGTTTGACTCCAGGTCTGTGCTGAGTTAGCTTACCTGAGTTGATGTAGCAGTCGGGATAATACTAGGGGCTTGATGTAATGGCACCATAAAGGAGTTACTCTCCTGATGATGATCCAGTCAGAACTGCCAGACAAGTGGAGTGGCATAGATAGAGTGGACAGGAAGAAACCCTTCCCCTTGGTGGAATAACCAGGGGGCATTGATTTAAGGTAAGGGGCAGAGGTTTAAAGGGGATGTGAGGAAATACTTCTTTACTCAGAGGGTGGTGGGAGTTTGTAACTTGCCGTCTGAAAGGCTGGTGGAGGCTGAGGCCCTCCTAACATTTAAGAAGTATTTAGGTGTGCAGCTGCGATCCCAATGCAAACAATGCTATGGGCCAAGTCGAGGCCCGACTCAGAGAGATTTCCTGCACTGGGGATCTGAGCAGGCCAACAGGACCAGCCGCTCGCAGATCGTGGCACCATTTTGAACTTTGCCCCTGATCGCTAAAACTCTCCCTTTCAGGTACACCCCCCCCCCCCTCCCCCCTCTCCATATACAGGAGCCCTCACTTCACTCCAAATCCTTTCTTGTCTCCTCAAATCCCCCTTAACCCCCTCTCATGGGCAAGACCCTCAAGGCCCGGACCCCTGGCAGTGTCAACCTGGCACCCAGGCACCTTGGCATCTCAAGGCTGGCACCCTGGTAATGTCCCTGGCACCTTTGCAGTTGCACCAGGGCACTGCGGCCGTGAAAGTTTGGCACTGCCAGGGTTCCCATGTGGCAATGCCATGGTGTCCAGATGCCCGGTAGAGTGCCAGGCTGCTGTTCCCCACCCTGTTCCCGACTGCCTGGCGTTCTCCAATGGCCCGCGAGACCTCCCGAGGTGCCATCGTGCCTGGTCCACGTTTGTAGAAACCAGCGCTAGACGGCGCCCAGTTGAGGCCTCGCAGACAGAGCTGTTGACTCCCAGGCGCTGGGTACATACGGAGTCCGGTTATTATTGGGCTCATTTAAATCTCATTATCTGTATCACGGCCAGCGAGGGCATGATCCAGATCACGTCGGACATAGAAGTCGGGTCACCCGCGATCGGCCGCCGCGAACCCCTAACCGGGCTCAACGCAATGGCTGAATCGTGCCCACGATCCTCTGATTTCCCTCTCCACAGATGCTGCCGGATCTGCTGAGTATTCCCAGCATTTTCTATTTTTATTCCAAACATACCACAGTAATTTTGCCTCTGGAGTGATAGTAGAAAACAAACAAATCTAACGACGTTGAAATCAATAGAAATGAAGAGGATTGAAGTAGAATGGACGGTTGAATCGATAGCACTTTGTTTTACGCTGTCACTCAAAGTCAGAGTTATCCCCTCACCATGAACCCGTAGGCCCGTGCTTTTCCTAATTCAGACAACAGACTGGCAGAAAGCCATGGCTGAGTTGCAATCTTGGTTGCAGGAGTAGATTTGTCTCAAGAGACTAGTCGAGAAGATAATTGCGTCTCAAACTCTTTCTTCTTGCCTGTGTAACAATGTAGGTTTCTATTTCCCAGGCGCACATAAAAGCCCATTTGAAGATTACCATAAATATGGACATTTACTTTGCTCTCCAGACTGATGTCAAAATATTTATCAACATACATTTCTAACCTCCGAAAAACGGGTCAGTATTTCTTTTCAAACCAGGACACTTGCAAGTGTCCTCAGAAACCCCTGCTGCTTTATCACTCAGCCCCTTTCACAGTTCCGAATCGTAGAGAACTAAATTGGGACAAAGAGCTCCTTCGTGACAGTCAAATTAAAGCAAATTAAGTGACAGTGAAACCCAAAACGGCGGCAAAAGTACTGCGCTCTTCATAATCTCGCAGAATCATAGCATGATATGGCAGAGATTGGCCGTTCATTCCAATGCTGGTGCTCAGCTGAGTCTATCAAGTTAGTCTCACTGTCCGTGCAGAGTCTGCACGTTCTCGTGGGTTTCCTCCGGGTGCTCCGCTTTCCTCTGGGTGCTCCGGTTTCCTTCCACACATCCTGAAAGGCGTGCTGTTAGGTGAATTGGACATTCTGAATTCTCCCTCTATGTCCCCAAATAGGCGCCAGAGTGTGGTGACTAGGGACTTTCACAGTATTTCATTGCAGTGTTTATGTAAGCCTACTTGTGATACTAGTATTATTATTACTTCTTTCACAAATGAAAACCAATTTAGATGACCATGTCAGGGATGCACAGTAAGTATGGATCCAGGTGACGAGGAACATGCCTGGACATTTCTTCCTGACAGTGACAAAGGGGGCCACCAGGGGGCCCTCCGTGGAACTCAATAGAGGGGTATCCACTTCTCCATGCCGGGGGGGGGGGGGGTGTTACTTTTCTCCATTGGCGGGGGAGGTCTCAATGACTGTGGAGGTCTTTGGTGTCAGTGGGGGTGGGGACTCGTATTTAAGTCTGAGATCTTGGGATTCCTCATGTGGCCAGCTTTATTAAGCCACGCCCCTCCATCTGACGGTGTGAATCTCAATTCACCTTCAAAATTGCAAAGTGTGTTGCTCAATATGGTAGGTAAAGCCAACTGTGCAGTCTGTGAGCTTCACACTGGTTTTCCCGCCTCAGCCAACGTTCTGTGCATTGTTGGACAGATTCTGGCCATAGAGTCCAAATGTTCTGTGTTTGATTTTGCGAGTCTGTTTACTATTTCTGCTCACTCTGCTTGATTAGTTTCACCTAGGTGTGGACCCAGAGAAAAGTAAACAAAAAGTCAAGAAAGGGCTAGAAGGGAAACTTAAGCTCGAATTATAGAGTAGACATTTGAGGCGAACCTGTTACACACATTATGATACTAGACCGACTTGTTAGTAATAACCAGTTGGGGACCAATAAAATATTGTTTAAATTAGACAATGTTCTACAATCCCAGTTGATGTTATAGCTGGACAGGCAGATCCCAGAATGGAACCCTGACTCAACTTTTACTATTTTATAAAACTTAGTTATGAGACACTGGGCTATTGTGCAGTCAATTCTAGCCCCACTTGATCCGGATTTGCAAGGTATTAACCAATAATTCATAGAAAAATACGCAAAGTCTTTGGCCCTCGGCTGCCCAATAATTACTTTGATTTCAAGGTTTATACTGGAGATTCATTCAGGCCTCTGTTATATCAGGAATACAGAATTCACAACCTTTCTGTTTGTCTGCAGCCTGGCATGGTTTTCCTGTAGGTTCATCTGTTCAGATTCACTGCAGCTTCAGAAGTACAGCACACAGCTTCTCTGGAACAAGCACAGTGGTGAGGGAGCTTCCTCGTCTCTCTGCTTCCGGCAATCAAACCAAACTCCTTGGGATTCTGTAAATCATTCCACTGGGATAGGATCCAATTACCTACTGGGTAGATGACAGCATTTTGTCATGTGAGTGTCCCTTTAAGAAAGTTTTTTTTACCTCATCACATGGCTTCAGTGATGTCATTGTGTGGGTGGAGCTGGGCTGTGGCTCTGTGAGTTTTACTTTTGCTTTGAGTTTGGACTGGGTTTGAACTGCTCAGGTTGAAAGAAGTTTCTCTCTAATGTAGCCACCTAAAATGGACGCTGAGCTACAAAGTAAGCCAAGCGCTAAGACTGCAGGGAAACAGGCAGTTTAGCCAGAACAGAAGTCTGCAAAGAGAGCATTTTGCATTCTGCAAGTAGCAGAAACCAGTTTGGGCTCAGGTGAGAAGACCTTAGCTAGGTGCAAATGGCAAAACGCTTTGCATGCTAATGAGGCAATCAGACCTGAACACCCACACAATAGAAACATTTGATTCTGAATGGACACATTTGAATCAAGGCCCAGACATCGAGGCACCAGAAACCTCCAAACAAAAGGGCATAAGAAACGCCCCCCCCATCACGGAGACCCCCTCGCATTGGGGAATTAAAACAGTATCGATGAGGAATTGACCCAATAGATATCCAAAGGTTAAAGCCCGCCCAAGAAGAGGGAAGGACAATGGGATCCCTATAAAAGACAGGGACCTCGTGTTGTCCGGTCTGTTTTGTGCTCCGGCTTAACTTCGATCAAGGTCTGTTATTTCGTGCTCCGGCCCTGACCAAGAACTTGAAGCTACACTCTGACTCCAGCCGTTGAGCACCAGCCGCCGAACCGTAAGTGCCAGTACGACGCTCGCTACGCGAACTAAGCCCGCTAGAACCCCCAGTGACCAGAACGCTTGCTGAAGGTTGCAGCCCAAGACCAGGACGAAGGCCTCGCTCCCTGACCTTGCCTGTTCCTGTTAGATAAGTATTCTGATTACTTTAGTTTAGTCATAGCTTAGTCTCTTAGTGTGTGCATGAGTTTTTATTATAACTGTATAATAAATATTATCGTTTGGACCTTACTAATCGGTGTATCGTCTTTATTACTTTGAACTTGACCTTGGAATACTCGTGACGGTGTCTATACGGCACCTGGCGACTCCTGAGCTGAATAAATACATAGAACAGAGCCTAGTGGTGTTAAGCACTTGGAAGTTAATACACCCCAATAAACGCGTTTTGCGCCCATAGCAAAACGTGCAACACTATCTTCATTTTAGAAGCTGTTTCCAGACTGCTTGATAACTTTAAATATATAATTCCTTTCTGGAATGAATTTAAATTTGCTGTTTGAAAAGAGGAACACGAGTATCAATAACAAGTCTCATACCAGTGTGAGGGTGCTGGGCCACACTTTTGAAAAGCGGTTTCTGGTTTTCCGTGAATTTTGTTATTGAATTGGAACAGTTAAGGGGGAATTCATTCAGGGCTACATATAGATTACAATAGCTGTGTGGGGTCTTTATGTTTGTAGTTGATAAAAAGTCTTGCTGTGTGTGTTTATACAAATGTTAACTAAATTCGTGGAATAAGGCTTGTTTTATTTTGATTAAAAGTGCCTAAAAAGGAGTGACACATGGCACAGTGGTTAGCACTGCTGTCTAAGGCACTGAGGACCCTGTTCGAATCCCGGCCCGGGGTCATATCTGCGTGGAGTTTGTACATTCTCCCCGTGCCTGCATGGGTTCACCCCTCCAACTCAAAGATATGCAGGTTACGTGGATTGGCCATGCTAGATTGCCCTTTAATTGGAAAAAAAATAATTGGGTACTCTAACTTTATTTTTTAAAAAGCGCCTCAGAAATCCATTGAATAACACCTGAAAGGCAGCTCTTGTGCTCACATCAACCAAATTACATCAAATGTTACAGGTCAGGTGAACTCCATAATAAACTTTGGAGTTTTTAAACGCTGGTCCATAACATTTTAGCCAATTTATTGGCCACCAGCTAATCAATTAAACAGAGTCCCACTCCATTTCTCTTTCTGGTCTTGAAACGTCTGAATCTGCTTTCAAATTAGCAGAGACGCCTGAATTCCTCATTCTCTCTGCTGTTTGACTTAAAGACACATGTCCATTAATCATTCATGGATCAAAAATGTTGAAGGCAAAATAAAAGAAAGGAGAAATAAGGGAATAAACAGGAAGAACCCTTACAATGTGGAGGAGCAGAGTCACAGACTGCTAATTAGTTTTGACAACAAGAAAGAAGCATTTATTTATCACAGAAAAATTCAATTATAATGCAATAATCCTTCACTCCACCCTTAGCCACAGATTTGAAGATTAACAGAGGTTACAAAGTACATTGTAAGCGACAATGGCATCATTAATACACAAAGTGCCTTTTAAATATTCTAGTTGAGGATGTTCGAATGCATTCTCCACTCTGAATCCCAAGCGAATGTCTGTGACTTTGTCCTCAGAATCCCCGCAGACGATTGTCACATAAGAGTTTCCAAACTCTACTTCCAAAATCATGCTGTAAAATCTTCTCTCATAATAATGCTTTCCCTTGGCAGTTTGCATCTTGAAATCCAGTCCTCGTGTTCCAAATGACTCTTTTGAATACAGCTTCGGCTCTACTTTTACCAGCAAATCCAGTCCAGAATTTTATATCAGCCGTTTTCAGATGTCTTTGATTTAAAGGCTTCTACACAAACTCTGAGATCCAACCACTGATTTTTTTCTATTTCAAGTAATGCCTCACAAACTGTAGTAATGTCTCATAAACCTTTGTACTACTGCAGATATCTCTCTGGCCTCTCACGATCCAATGCCTTTTCAACTCTCTCAGACTTTACTGAATAGTGATCTGTTTTTGTTCCCAGTTTCTTCTGTTCTGTTTAACTCCAGACTCATTAAGAAACTCTTTTTGTCCCTATTCCCTGGTTATCTGGACTGTAACTTGTTCTGCAGGAAACTTGCATCTTTGAAATTCCCTTGTCCTGCCCAGTTTCTCCTGGCTGAGTTAAGAACCATTCGCCCCTCGGTGACCTGGCTCCAACTGCCTCAGCTTCCAGTTAAAATCTTTGGGAAGGGGCCTCTTGGATTATTTATGATTCACGCTGTAGCCCTCTCTCAGCACAATAGAATCCCAGTTGGAATTGAAACCGACCCCCACACAAAAACACCTTTTTCAAACAGTAATCTAACTATAGGTTCCTTCCAAGCACAGAAACATAAAGTTAAAACTAAACCTTATTTCTAATGATGTGGAGATGCCGGCTTTGGACTGGGGTGAGCACAGTAAGAAGTCTTACAACACCAGGTTAAAGTCCAACATGTTTGTTTCAAACACTTCCGTTCTGTTCAGTATGATGGTGGCCCCTCCTTTGTCTGCTGGTTTGATGATGATGTTGCGGTTGGTCTTGAGAGCGTGGATGGTGTTGCGTTGTGCTTGGGTGACGTTCGGGGCTGTCTTGTGAATGCGACTGATGAATCTGGCATTGACGCGACTCCTGATGGCTTGAGCATACATGTCGAGTCTAGGGCAGCGGCCTTCCGGAGGGGTCCAATTTGACTCTTTCCTCTTTGGTTGCCACACATGAAACAAACATGTTGGACTTTCACCTGGTGTTGTAAGACTTCTTACTTATTTCTAATGTTTACCGATGCAACTATGCATCACTTAAAACAACCATTGTTTGCCGAACAAATGTGTGAGATTCAAAGCATTTGTTCAAAGAATAGCATCATACGATTCCATTGGTTTTGAACAAACAAAAATAAACTTACAAGGTCAGAAAGATTCCTCTTGTACTCTAATATTCAGGGTTAACATGAGATACAGGTGAATTAAAAGGCAAACTGGTCAAACACAGCACACTACACAATTAAATGGCAGGTTTGATTAAGACAATGTCCATGGACTTCTCAACAACCCAGCCAGATGTCAGTAACACTGTGGGGCAATCAATCCCATTGGACCTCTGGCTAACCCCACTGCTGTGGGATGTGCCGCAGCGTGGGACGAGCTAGCCAAACCGGAATTGACAATGCCGGAATCGGAGGATCTCACCAGTGGGCAGGGCTGGAGCATCCTGGTCTCTATGACTCTCATGAGGGATTCCCGTCTTCACCTTTGAAGTTTTAGCCTGGGGATTGTCTCCAAAAGCCTCTCCAACTCAGCTCGCATCAATGATGGGCCAGCTCCCAGGTTTTCAATCTTGTCTCCCAAGAGTTATTCCCATAGATTCCTGGGTTTGCACTGAAACAGCAATTTGCAAACACAACTTTAACCCTTCAGCCTTGCTGAATATAACCGTATTGCTCCAAAGGAGTACCTACATTTAGGTACAGCAAGTAATTAGGAAGACAAATGTTATGTTATTTATTTAAATGGGATTGAAGTATAAGAGTAAAGAAGTCTGACTGCAATTCCATACCACCTTGTCGTGGACCCACCTGGAGCTCTGTGTATAGTTCTGGTCTCCTTCCTGACCAAAGAAGCATCTTAGAAGGATTACCAGTCTGATTTCTGGGATGACGGATTGTCTTTCAGAGGAGGGGTTGTGCAGACGAGGCTTATACTGTTCTGAATTTGAAGACTACAAAGTGACCTAATTGAAATGTTTAACAATGTTAACGGATTTGTCAGTGTAGATACTGGGGTGATGTTCTTATATTCTTTTGGGCAGCACGGTGGCACAGTGGGTAGCACTGTTCTGAATTCTCCTTCTGTGTACCCGAACAGACGCGGGAATGTGGCGACTCGGGGCTTTTGGCAGTAACTTCATTGCAGTGTTAGTGTAAGCTTATTTTAAGGGAGTCTAGAACTGGAGGGGTCCCAATATCAGAATAAGAGGTTGACCATTTAGTCCTTAATGGGGAAAACATTCTTCACTCAAAAAATTGTCTACCCCTGAGAGTCTTGAATGCTAGGTCTGTGAGCCTATTGAAGACGGAGGTTAGGTACTAAGGATGTTAAGATTTTATAGGCATCATGTGGGTAGGTGCAATTGTGGTAGGAGATCGCTTTGGTCTGATTGAATGTTGAAGCAGACTTGAAAGGCCCAATGGCCTACTCTTCCTCCAATTCCTCATCTTCTTATGTTCTTTTGAAATAAAAAAAACAACTAAATCACAAAGCCACCTCCTCGCCAGTGAGCCACACTTGCCACATGTCATGTCTGAATTTGCTCGTACTTTATAATCCATCTCTCTGGAAAAGATTAATCCAATTTGACGTTAAATGAGTTAACATTAACTGCTTCCACTGTGCCAATGGGGAGCCTGTTTCACAGGTTGCCCTCCCGGATCACTGAAATATTGCTTCAGGTAAACTGTTCCGGATTATGGGCGGCACGGTAACACAGTGGTTAGCACTGCTGTCTAAGGCGCCCCCCCCCCACCCCCCACCCTGCTTGAATCCTAAAAGCCCACTTGAGGAATGCTTCTGCCTGAATAAGTGCAGGCCCTCGAGACCATTGTCATGTCAGTGGCAACAGGCTCATTGATCGTTTATTACCATTTTCAATGACATTATTTCAACAGGGCAAGGCGACTGAAAACTCAGCCCACCCATCCTTTCATTGCATGTCCATTAGAACATTTCCAATTAACAACTTCACCCGGTTTCCAAAATAGATAATTGTGTTATTTATCAGCCACAAGAGTAAACTAATTATATTATAATGGTCAATGGCTGGAGCATATGCCTTGAAAGCACAATTTTCTTCTCATTAATGATGATGACTTGCCCTTCGCTTCTAAAATACAAGCGGCAGAATAGAAATTAAACAATCTATCCTGCAGCTCCTCCACTTGCAATATCTTGGTTTTCTGAGCTAGTTAATCCTCAAAGCAAGAGTCTTAAAGAGATTTGTGTCCATATGCGTTTAGTTATTAAATGACACAAGGTAAATTTGTGGTGTTACCTCAAACTGAGTAGATAAAGGGACACGGACTAAAATTGGATAAAGGCAGGCCAACGCGGTGGTACAGTGGTTAGCACTGCTGCCTCGCAGTGCCAGCGACCCGGGTTCAATTCCGACCTGGGGTGACTGTCTGGGTGGAGTTTGCACATTTACCCCGTGTCTGTGTGGGTTTCCACCTGGTGCTCCGGTTTCCTTCCACATCCAAAGATCTGCTTGGTTGGGTGAATTGACCACACTGAATTGCACCTTAGTGTCCAGGGATGTGCATGTTAAATGGGGTTATGGGACAAGGTGGGGGAGTGGGCATGGGTAAGGTGCTCTTTCAGAGGGTCAGTGCAGTCTCGATGGGCCTAATGGCCTCCTCGTGCACTATAGGGATTCTAAGGAAGAATATTCCCACGTAAACTGTTCAACAATTTGAGAGGCCTCTTGGTCAGCCAGCAATCTTGGATTTACTCAGAATCATAGAATCTTTACAGTGTGGAAGGAGATCACTTGGCCCATCGAGTCTGCACTGACTCTCTGTAAGAGTGTTTTACCCAGTCCCACTTCCCTGTCTTACCCCGTGACCTTGCACATGATTTCTTCTCTGATAGCAATCCAATTCCCTTTTGAATACATCGATTGAACCTGACTCCACCACCCTCTCAGGAAGTTTGTTCCAGACTCCAAATACCCTCTGGGTGAAAATAAAATTCCTCACATCACTTCATCCCCTTTTACCCATTACTTTGAATCTGTGCATTTTAGTTCTTGATGCTCTCTTGAGAGGTCAAGGTTTGGCACTAGTTCCCCTGTCCATTCTGGTCAGGACCGTGAATACCTCCATCAAGTCTTCTCTCAGCCTTCTTTTCTCCACAGAAAACGGACCTTACCTCTCCACTCCATTCTCATCGCCACAGTTGCTGATCTCTGCAATCATTCGTGCGAATCTCCTCTGTATGCTCTCCATAAGATCATAAGACCATAAGACATAGGAGCAGAGTGAGGCCACTCTGTCCATCACATCTGCTCTGCCATTCAATCATGGCTGATATTTTTCTCATCCCCATTCTCCAGTCATTTCTCCATAACCCCTGATCCCCTTATTAATCAAGAACCTATCTACCTCTGCCTTAAAGACACTCAGTGATTTGGCCTCCACAGGCTTCTGCGGCAAAGAGTTCCACAGATTCACCGCCCTCTGGATGAATAAAATCCTCCTCATCTCTGTTTTAAAGGATCGTCCCTTTAGTCTGCGATAGTGTCCTCTGGTTCTAGTTTTTCCTACAAGTGGAAACATCCTCTCCACGTCCACTCTATCTCAGGATGCAGTCACATGACATGATGAGTGGGAGTGTGTAATTGTGAGCTTCTATTACAGATAGATAATTAATGATGGGTCTCCCTCACCCCCATTTGGATGTAATCTTCACAGCACAGAAGGAAATCACTCGGTCCGTCTAGTCTGTCCTGGCTCAGTGGCTGAGCAGTCCAATTAATTCCACTCTCACGCTCATTCCCCATAGCCCTGTAAAATATCCTCCTTAGAAGTATTCATCCAATTCCCTTACTTCCATCACTCTTTTGGGCAGCGACTTATAACAACTTGCTGTGTGATTTGTTTTCTCCCTCTTGCCACCCCTGGTTGTGTCAATTATCTTCAATCTGAGTCCTTCGATTACTGACTCCCCCTGCTCCTGGATTGATTCCCCTCCATTAAAATACGTAATGATTTTAAACACTCCCAGGTCTCCCCTTCGCCCCTTGGTTCAGCAATTTCAGAAAAAATGCTGCATTTCCACTTTGTGTTGGTATGGATCAGTCACAGTGAACACAGTTAAAAACTCAGCACATCTCATCCAGGATTGAATACTTTCCCTCGCAGGAAGCTGGCAAACTGCCAACTTACTTTGGGGCAAAAATGGATCAATGTCACCATTGCTTTGCGGACTCCCCAAATTGTCATTGTTACTATAGGACAAAGTATTATTCCATACAGGTCAGGATATCCCGGGCTCTATTTCCCAGTCTGTTCCGAGGGGGACGAGTATCATGAGCACCGTGATTGGGTTTGGTGCCTGCGTGGCTATCGAGGGACAGGAAAGGAGGAACAAAAGTGTCCACCAATGCCAACGTCCGTGCTGCTTCTCCTGAGGGAGTGCTACCCTGCCAGAGGCGCTGTCCTTCAGATAGGACGTTAAATGGATGCCCTACCTTCTCAGGACCATGTACAAGATACCATGGTGCAATCTCACCATGGAAGCTAAAGAAATTTGGCATGTCTGCATCAACTCTCACAAACTTCTACAGATGTGCGATAGAGAGCATCCTATCTGCCTGCATCACAGCCTGGTATGGCAACTGCTCAGCCCAAGATCGCAAAAAACTGCAAACTGTGGTGAACTCACAGGGCAGCACGGTAGCATTGTGGATAGCACAATAGCTTCACAGCTCCAGGGTCCCAGGTTCGATTCCGGCTTGGGTCACTGTCTGTGCGGAGTCTGCACGTTCTCCCCGTGTGTGCGTGGGTTTCCTCCGGGTGCTCCGGTTTCCTCCCACAGTCCAAAGATGTGCAGGTTAGGTGGATTGGCCATGATAAATTGCCCTTAGTGTCCAAAATTGCCCTTAGTGTTGGGTGGGGTTACTGGGTTATGGGGTTACTGGGTTATGGGGATAGGGTGGGTTGCTCTTTCCAGGAGCCGGTGCAGACTCGATGGGCTAAATGGCCTCCTTCTGCACTGTAAATTCTATGTAAACTCAGCCCAACACATCACCCAAGCTTGCCACCCCCACATTGATTCTGTATACACCTCCCGCTGCCTCAGGAAGGCAGACAGCATTATCAGAGACCCCTCCCACCCAGGCATTGCCTTCTTCCAGACCCTTCCATCAGGCAGAAGGTACAGAAGTCTAAAGAACTGCACATCCAAACATAGGAACAGCTTCTTCCCCACAGCTACAACACTCCTCGACGACTCCCATTCGGACTGATCTGTTCCCTGTAAGAACACTATTCACGATGCCCTATGCTGCCCTTGCTCATGTATTTGCTTTGTTTGGCCCCTTGTTCCGCACTGTAACCAATCACTGTTTGTCGATGTACCATTTGTGGAGATGTCGGCATTGGACTGGTGTGAGCAGAGTAAGAAATCTTACCACACCAGGTTAAAGTCCAACAGGTTTGTTTCAAATCACTAGCTTTCGGAGCACTGCTCCTTCCTCAGGTGAATGAAGAGGTAGGTTCCAGAAACATATACACGGACAAAGTCAAAGATGCTCGCATTCCAAGCATTGTCTGGAAGACTTTGTCCATATATATGTTTCTGGAACATATCTCTTCATTCACCTGAGGAAGGAGCAGTGCTCCGAAAGCTAGTGATTTAAAACAAACCTGTTGGGCTTTAACCTGGTGTTGTAAGACGTCTTACTGATGTACCATTTGTCAGTGTTCTCTGTTGATTATTCTTTTGTCTACTTTGTACGTACTGTGTACGTTCCCTCAGCTGCAGAAAAATACTTTTCACTGTACTCCGGTGCATGTGACAATTAATCAAATCAAATCAAAGACAAACAAGGGAGTTCTTGCCAATCCTCTGACCAAAGTTTATCCCCTCAACCGCCATTACTAAAATTAATCGCCTGCTCACTTATCTCATTGCAGTTTAAGGGAGTGTTCTGTGTGCAAATTGACTGCTGCATTTCCCGAATAATAGCAGCAGCGACATCGCAAATACACTTTAATGCCTGTAAAGCACTTTGTGATATCCCGAGGCCTTGCAAGGCGCTACATGAATGCAAGTTCTTTATTTCTTCTGGAATGTGTGTGTATGTTTGCGTGCATTTGACTGGGTGAGAATTCTGTGGTCAAATAGTTTAGTCACACTCAGTGGCTAAGTTCATCCTGAAGGAGTAGTTAATCAGATGGGATACTGCCACATAATTACCATTGATAGACAGGCCATTTGCAACACAAGCTTTACAGATGGGGGACAAGTGGAAAAGTAAATCCTAGCAAACCCTGCCCCTATCGAGCTGCCTGAGTCAATGATGCCCTGGCACTCTAAGAAAGATCAGAGAGTTCTCCATCTCAACATGCCTCCTTCAACCAATACTGGCCAAAATGAAGAAACAAATAAAGCAATATAACGGGTTATAAATCTTCTTCCTGTCAGTGGGAAGTTACAGTGTTCACATTCAGCTGACTTCACCCCACAACAATTAAGTCGAAAGCTTTATTTTATGATGGGTTTTGGGCGGCATGGTAGCGCAGTGGTCAGCACTGTGGCTTCACAGAGCCTAGGACCTGGGTTTCGAATCCCGGCTTGGATCACTGTCTGTGCGGAGTCTGCACGTTCTCTCCCGTGTCTCGTGGGTTTCCTCCGGGCGCTCTGGTTTCCTCCCACAAGTTCTGAAAGACGTGCTTGTTAGGTAAATTGGACATTCAGAATTCTCCCTCAGTGTACCTGAACAGACGCCGGAGTGTGGCGACTAGGGGATTTTCGCAGTGACTTCATTGCAGTGTTAATGTAAGCCTACTTGTGACAATAATAAGGATTATTATTATTAATCTGAGGGCACAGATTTAAGGCAATTGGCAAAAGCACCAGAGGGGAGCTGAGGTGAATTTTTATTTAAGCAGCGAGTTGTTGTGTTTTGGATCTTGCTGTCTGGAATGATTACGGGAACTGATTGAATAGTAACTTGCAAAATATAATTGGATATCCACTCTGATATTGCTGAAGGAATAAAACAATATCTGCCAAAGGAGCAGCAACAGGGGAGTGAGACCATGTGAATATCCCTTCTGAAGAATTAGCACAGCACAGTGGGTCGATAGACCTCCTTATGTTCTGCAATAATCTATGATTCTAGGATATGCCGGTGAGATGCTTCAGCCGTTTCATAAGGTACTAAATAAACATGAGCCATTTTGCCTCCTCCCATGTTACACTGGTCGAAGAAGTTGGTTCTTTAACTGTTGCCTAATTCAATTAAATTGAGATTTTGTGGAGTGAGTGATGGGTCATTAGAAGCAACCTAGTCCAATAATTGATGCCTTGGCATTCCTGCCGTTGCACTAAGTGTAGATTCCCAGCCAAAGTTCCTGATGCAAAATCTCTGTGGGCAGTCAGGATGTCAATCAGCAGTCACTAAATGAAATGCTTTCGTCTTTTTGAATGTCACGGGCAAGTCACTTGCGTCAGGGAAATGCATTTTGATAAAGGTTCATTCTGCTAGATTAGGTTAGGTAGCGCAATGGCCCTCTGAAAATTCAATTGGAACGCCGGAAAAGCAGCTGGATAATATTATTTCCGGCAAGTTAAATCTTTTGTTAAAGGTGAGATAGAAGGAATTCGACAGGAAAGTGTTCGTACGGTGCTACCACCGAAAGATCTTTTCTAAAGAGCTTCAAATCGTGACAGATATGACAAGTTATCTAACACCACCTCATGTGTTCTAATTCCCTTATATTTATACTCTTCAGGAACTCACCCAAGAGTTCAAATCGTGACCTTTGACACCAGTGCTTCCGTTCCTGATCTTGGCCTCATCGGACATTTCTTGGCCATTCAATCGAGGAAACCAATTTTGGCAAATTTAGTTGTCTTGGAATGTTCAAGGTCTGTGACAACAGCAATTAGACACAGTAACTGAAGCTGTTTATTATGCTCTCCAGTTCAGCAATAACCCAAGGTCATTGCATCGCTCTGTTTGCTGCCTGACGTGAGATCCATTGATTTGGTACAGACTTGAGGCTTAGTGTCTTGTCTCACATAGTTTATATTCCCTGGACTCTTCTAAATCTTTCATCAGCACTGGTGCTGTAAAATATCCCACATCTAACTCTACCAGCACTGATATATTCACTGTCGGCCCTTAAGGACTTCACAGCCAATCGAACATTAATGAAGTTGTGATACGGGATGCCCCACAAACAGTAATGCGGTAATGGCCAGGTCATTTATTTTTATAGACTTCAATTTCTCTTATCTTCTTCAAAATGGCGCTAAGGGACATTTTATATCCAGCCGAGGGGGGCAGGCAGTGCGTCAGTTTAAAGGATGACAGTGCAGCATTCCCTCAGTACCGCGATGGAGGGTCAGACAGGGGTTTTTTGTTCAAGCATCTGAAGTGCTCCATGAACCCAAAACGTTCAGAATTAGAGTGTTTATCAATGTGTTGATGGGATGTGACTATCGCTGGCAGAGCCAGTTTATATTTCTCATTCCCGGAGGGCCTTGCTAGACCAGCTGTCTCTCTCTGGTGCCGGCAAGTCTGCAGTTCTTGTTCAAACCAGCACAGGCAAGCTCAGTGATCTCTCCCGTAACTCCTGGATCCTTCTGCTGGAATTAAAGGTTCAGGCTGCTTGCTTTGAAGACACATGTCCATTAATCATCCATAGATCCAAAATGTGTTGGCAAAAATAAAAGGGGACATAAGGGAATAAACAGGAACAGGAGTAGGCTATTTAGCCCCTCGAGCCTGACCTGCTATTCAATGAGGTCATGACTGAGCTGTGACCTAACTCCTGCCATTGGCCCACATCCCTTAATATCTTTGCTTAACAAAAATCTACGTCTCTTAGATTTAGAATTACAACTGTTCTAGCTTCAACTGCTGTTTGTCGGAGAGAGTTCCGAACCTCTATCATCTTTTGTGTGTAGAAGTGCTTCCTAACATCTCTCCTGAACGGTCTGGCCCTAATCTTTAGACTGTGCCCCCTAGTTTTAGAATCTCCAACCAGTTCATATAGTTAGTTTATCTTTATCTATCCCATCTTTTCCTGTTAATATCTTGAAGTTGTCGATCAGATCAGCCCTTAACCATTTAAATTCAAGCAATAAGAGGCCTAATTTATGTAATCTTGTCACTTAACCCCTGAAGTCCAGGTATTGTTTTTGTAAACCTATGTTGCACTCCGTCCAAGGTCAAATCATGATTCTTAAGGTGGGGTGCCCAGAACAGCTCACAGTACTCCAAATGGGAGCTAACCAGGGTTTTGTATGGCTGCAGTATAACTTCGGTGACCTAATACTCCAATCCTCTAGATATAAAGGCTAGCATTCCATTAGACCTTTTGATTCTCTTACAAGGGAGGATCTAATCACCACCTCTTGACATTTAATGGCATTACCATCGCTGAATCCCCCACAATCAACATCCTGGGGGTTACCATTGATCAGAAACTGAACTGGACTAGCCATATACATGCTGTGGCTATCACAGCACGTCAAAGGCTAGAAATTATATGGGAAGTAATTCACCTCCAGACCTCCCCAAAGCCTGTCCACATCTACAAGACACAAGTCAGGAGTGTAATGGAATACTCCCCACTTGCCTGGATGAGTGCAGCTCCAACAACACTCAAGATGCTTGACACTATCCAGGACAAAGCAGCCCGCTTGATTGCTCCCCCTTCCACAAACATTCAATCCCTCCACCGCCGATGAACTGGCAACCGTGTGTACCATCTACAAAATGCACTGCAGTAACTCACCAAGTCTCCTTATGCAGCACATTCCAAACCCATGACTACTGCCATCTAGAAGGACAAGAGCAGCAGATACCTGGGAACACCACAAATTGGAGGTTCCCCTCCAAGCCACTCACCCATCCTGATGTGAAAATATATTGCCGTTCCTTCACTGTCGCTGGGCTAAAATCCTGGAACTCCCTCCCTAACAGCACCGTGGGTGTACCTACACCTCAAGAAGGCAGCTCACCACCACCTTCGCAAGGGCAATTAGGGATGCGCAATAAATGCGGGCCCAAATCTCTTGAATGAATAAAACATTGATAGGCACAAAATTTATCCAAAAACTAGTGGACAATCAAGAGGCAAAAGAGAGAGAGAAAAAATTAAAATAATCATAATCACAAGACAAAATGCAAGAAGAAAGCTACAAACAAACCCCCTGGACCAGCACGGTAGCAGCACGGGGCAGCACGGTAGCATTGTGGATAGCACAACTGCTTCACAGCTCCAGTGTCCCAGGTTCTATTCCGGCTTGGGTCACTGTCTGTGTGGAGTCGGCACATCCTCCCCGTGTCTGCGTGGGTTTCCTCCGGGTGCTCCGGTTTCCTCCCACAGTCCAAAGATGTGCAGGTTAGGTGGATTGGCCATGATAAATTGCCCTTAGTGTTGGGTGGGGTTACTGTGTTATTGGGATAGGGTGGAGGTGTTGAACTTGGGTAGGGTGCTCTTTCCAAGAGCCGGTGCAGACTCGATGGGCCGAATGGCTTCCTTCTGCACTGTAAATTCTATGATCTATGACCTCATGGCCTGCATCATAGGGTCTTCAAATAAGTGGCTGCAGAGATAATGGTTGTAATCATCCAAAATTCCCCAGATTCTGGATAGGTCTCAACAACGCGGAAAGCTGTAAATGTAAAACCTATATGCAAGAAAGTAAGGATACAGAAAATAGGAAACTTTCAGCCAGTTAGTCTGACGTGTCATTGGGGAAATTCTGGAATCCATTATTAAGGAGGTAATAGCTGAATGTTTAGAAAGTCATAATACAATCAGGCATGATTTTGTGAATGGGGAATTGTGTTTGACAAGAGGGTGGATAAAGAGGAACCAGCAGATGCAGTGTGTTTGTATTTCCAAAAGACATTCAATAACGTCTAGTCATGTTAAATTAAGCACATGAGGATATCTCGGAACATCAGGGATTTGCATTCACCAGATAATAATAAAAATAATTTGATAATATGTCACATATAAGGGAAGAGCGTATAGTGTTGAGGGAGATATATTAGCATGGGGAGAGGATTCATATCTAGGAAATAGATTTGTGACACATTACAGTACAACATCTAATGGTGACATTTGAATGTGTCAAAAATGTTATACTTAGCTTTCAGAATGCCATAAACTCTTTACCGTGGTGCACCTTTTTTTAGAGCTTACAAAAGATAAGCTAGCACACGAAGAATGTCTGCAGGTGGAAATGCAACTTTCCTGTAGCCTTCGCAATGGGGATGCTGACTTTGGAATAGGTAAGTTGTGCATTTCGTACCCAAGGCCCTGTCCCATTTCCTGTCCCATTACAAGGCCACACGGAGTTGCAGAGGTCAACAGCACAGAAAAGGCCCTTCAGCCCATCACATCTGCCGGTCATGAAATGGGGTAGGAAAGCAGAGGAAAATTGTTTTTCTGGAAATCAAAGCTAGCTCCAGCATTTTGCAACACATCCATTGGGAAATGAAAATATGGCCCAGGGTATCACTGTCTTTGGCTCCCTCTCTTTGATAAAAGGCCAAACAGCACCACCTCCATCATTACACCTAATTAACTCACTAACTACATTCTCACGGATAAGAAACGTGATTCTCCCAAAAGGGAACAAAGTCCCCCAGCGAGTGTGTTGAGCCGTGTGTTTCTGTGTTTCCCGGCGCTCGCAGTGTAGAGAAACACATGACTATTCAACATGACTCAAGTTGTATAAGGGGCCTGAACGGGTAATGCAAGGCCGCACAGAGGCCCATTTTGTACAGCTCGCCTGATCTCCCCAGTGCAGCGAGAGATCGAGACGTCATTAACAAATGGTGTCCCAATCTCCAAGGTCCCCAAAACAATCCCCAAATTCCCCCCAGCCCGAACGCACTATGGGGAGTCGGTGGCCTGCTTCCTGCCCCCAACACCCACGCCAGATGTACCCCGCCTGATCACACATGTGCAAAAAATGCCAGCTTGGCAGTGCCAATCTGGAATTGCCCCTGCCAGCTGTCAGCACCACCTTGGTACATTGGCAGTGCCAAGCCAGCACCCATATGGCACTGCCAAGGTTCCCAGGGGGCACCAGCAGTGTCAGGACACCACCCTGCCCAAAGGGCATGCAGCTTGGGGCTTCCAAACCCCTGGGAGACCCACATGTGTGCCATTCCATCTGCTCCCTACTTGGAGGGACCAGTGCTAAACAGCGCTCACCCAAGTCTCTGAGGCCGAAGAGAAGAATCTCAAAGCCTCAGGAACATCAGGAATCTGCACATTAAAGTGAGGCTGACTGCCTCGCTCGAATATGCAGTTTTGCTAAAAAGTGGTCCGCCCACAATGGGCGAGATTTACATTGCAGCGTCTCGCGAGATCGTGTTGAATATTGCGAGGCGTGGCAAGCCAGGTAGATCCCGGGAGCGAGGTCTCCCGGCTTTCATCAGCCACGCTGCAGCGCAGCTACTTTTCCAGCGCAATGTGGCCATTGTATCGCGTCACGGACTTGGACTCACCACACTTCGACAAAGTTGTCCCTTGACTCCACTTACCTCATGTGTCTGCTAAACTATTTGTACCAGCGGACTTTCCAAAGACCTGAGTCAGCCACTGCTGGCTGTGGTGACAGTTCTAGCTAGTTACCGAACAAACTAATTCTATTGCTTCTCAGCAGGAGAGGTCGTATTTCATTGACAAATGCTGAAATAAACTGCAAGTTACTGTTGCATTGTAAATAGTGTTAAATACAACTTGACTGGATTTTAGAAAAGGTTAATCCTTAAAATGCTGAAGTGCAAAGGGATTTGGTTGTGCTCGTACATGAATCACAAAATAAAAGTTACAGCGAGTAATTAGGAAAGCAAATAGATTCTTAGCCTATAATGTGAAGGGGTTGGAGTGTAACAGTAGAGAAATCCTGTTACAATTAAACACGGCATTAGTGAGGCTGCATCTGGAGAACTGTGCACACTTCTCGCCTTCTTACTTACGGAGGGATTTATTTACATTGGAAGCAGTTCAGAAAAGGTTCACTCATCTGAGGCGGGATTCTCAGACCCCGGGCCAGGAAGGAGGATTCACGCGACAACACCTCATCGGCGGTCTGCCAATTCTCCAAATCGGCGGACCGCCAATGGGGCTTTGTCGCGCCATTGGCGCCGCCACAATCGGCGCTACCCCGGTTGGGGGCCGCACTACGCCACCCCCCCCCCCCGGCGATTCTATTGGCATGATGGGCCGAATATCCGTCGAGTTAGGCCATGTCCCGCCGGTGCCGTTCACGTGTGGGTCCTACCCAGTGGGACCTCGGCGTGCATGTTGCTGGGGGTGGCCTGGTGGGGGGAGGGGGGATCCGACCTCGGGGGGGGGGGGGCCCCGCCACCTGGCCCAGGATCGGGGTCTACCGATTGGCGGGCGGGCTTCTCCTGGTGGGGGCCGATGTTCCTCCGCGCCGGGTCCCTGTAGCTCTCCGCCATCTTGCGTCGGGGCTGGCACTGAGAAAGCAACTAGCGCGCATGTGTGGGTTCGCGCCGGCTGTAGCGCGCATGCGTAAGTTTGCGCCGGATGTAGCGCACATGTGCGGACCCGCAGCGCCCGTTCTGACGCCGGTACCGTCAGCTGGAGCTGCATGAGTCACTCCAGTGCCATGCTGGCCCCCTGAGCGGTGCAGGATCGCTGCGCCTGGGGGCCTATTGACACCTTCGTGAAACTCGATGGCGCTTACAATGGCGTCAAAACTTAGCCTCAGGATCAGAGAATCCCACCCCTGATTCCTGTGATAAAGTGAGTTGTCCTATGAGGAAAGGCCAAGCAGTTTGGACCAATACTTAATGGAGCTCAGGAGAATGGGAGGTGATCTCATTGAAATGTAAAAGATTCTGAGGGGACTTGACAGGATGGATGATGAAAGAATGTTTCTCTTTATGGAGGGATTAGCGGTCACTGTTGGGAGTTTCCCATTTCAGACAGACGTGAAGAGGGATATCTTCTCCCAAAGGGCAATTAGTGTTCTCCTCCCCAGAGAACTGTGAAGGCCGGATCATTAAATATATTTGAAGCTGCGTTGTACAGATTTTGGGACCGCAAGGGAGTCAAAGGTTAAGATGGACAGGCGGAGAAGTGGATTTAAGGCCACAATCAGGTCAGCCATAGTCCTGTTGAGTGGAGGAGCAGGCATGAGGAAGGCCCAAATGGCCTCTTTCTGCTCCTATTTCATGATAGTATGATCTAATGGGCGATTGAACAATGCAATGCTGTTGGACATCAGTGGGATGATTGTTAGATTTTTTCCTGTTGGAGAGAGCCTTGACCAGGCACCCGTGTGGCACGAATGTTACTTGACGGAACTGTTACCTTTTCAACTAAGATTTTAAACTGAAACCATATTTGCCTGCTCGTTTAGTCAGGTGTGCTGTGTGAAAAATCAAGGTATTTGTCCTGGCGACCTGGGAATCATTTATCTTTCAACCAGGGCAGCACGGTGGCCTAGTGGTTAGCATAACCGCCTCACGGCGCTGAGGTCCCAGGTTCGATCCCGGCTCTGGGTCACTGTCCGTGTGGAGTTTGCACATTCTCCCCGTGTCTGCGTGGGTTTCGCCCCCACAACCCAAAAATGTGCAGAGTAGGTGGATTGGCCACGCTAAATTGCCCCTTAATATTAAAAAAAAAATAATTGGGTAATCTAAATTTATTTATCTTTCAACCAATCCCACTAACGCAGAGCAACCCGCCTTTTATTTGACTTGTCCTGTGTGTGTTCATACTACGTACAAATTGGCTTCCGTCTTTTCACTTTGGAAGTAACCTTTCGCTGTGAAGTGCTATGGTATGTCCTTAGGATGTAAAAAATCACTGCAGAAGCTCTTTAATCAATCTTTGTGTTAAGAAATGTTTCCTGATTATGCCCCCTTGCCCTCAAGTCATAGATTAACTGGGAACAGTGCTCTTAATTTAACTGTACTACTCCACTTAGTGTTTTCATATGATAGCTTATGGAATTAAAAGCCTATTCTCTTTAACGCTCCAACAATGATTGTGCAGGCAGATCTGCTACTTTGCTAGACGTTAACTACTCAATGATTTTCCTTTATTAACTAGTGTGAGCAAACCAATGTTAAGCGTGTGGGGAAATAAATGGGTCCTAAGAATATCAAAGTGTTCGCTTAATTGGATTGTCCGATTAGATTCAGCTTAATGTAAAGGTCGCAGTCTTTGTTGAAAAGCAGTTAGTCAGCCACATTCTGTTTGATTGCCAAACACTCCCAAGTCCCAATGGTGTCAAGTGGTGGAACTGAATGTGGAAAAAGACGTTTTGACCAAGTTGGAGGCAAAAATGCCCCAGCAAAATTAAGTTAGTGGGAATCAGGGGGAAGTTCTCCACTAGCACAAAGGAAGATGGCGGTGGTTGTTGGAGACCAATCATCTCAGCCTGGGGACATTGCTGAAGGATTTCATCATGTTAGTGTCCTAGGCCCAACCGCCTGCAGCTATTTTATTCGTGACCTTCCCTGGATAAAAAGGTCAGGAGTGGGGGGGTGTTGCTCGTTGTGTTCTCTCCTTAATTGGCTCTGTTTATGGCTGTCCAGACCGTGCGGCCGCGCATGCGCACGGCGTCCCACCTCGGCGCGGGCGCTGCCGGCATGGCGGAGCCACACAGCGAGCCTGCACGGTGTAAGGTAGGTGCCCCCCCAGTACGCGATGGCCCTCCGATTGGTGGCCCCTATTCACGGGCCTGGCTACCGCTGAGGCCCCCCCCCCCCCCGAATCAGATTCCTTCTGCCCCCCACCAGGGCAGCCACTGCGGCCGCGGGTCCCAGCTTCCGCTGGGTGGTACCAGATGTAAACCACGCCGGTGGGAGTTCGGCTGGTCACCACGGTGAATCTCCACGGTGTCCTATTTCAGCGGCCCCGATTGGCGCCGATTCTACGGTTGCCGGATAATTAGCGGCCCGGCATTGGAGCGGCGCGGTGAGAATTTCCCACGCCCCCACCGATTCTCTGACCAGGCGCGGGCTCGGAGAATGCCGGCCCAGCTTTTAAAAAAAATGTTCAGAGATTGCAGAGCGCTGAGGGGCAGGAGGATCTGGGTGTGCAGTAGGGCAAATCCAGGGCGTGCATGTGGCAGCAGGGAGAAATGTAAGGAAAGGATTAAAAAGGCAATGTTCACACTCAACTGCAGACAGACAAAACCAATTACTATATCTTAGTTAGCAAACACAGGTGGCATCTTTGTAAGACCCTGGCAATAATAAAGATAGTTTAGCAAAGCTCCACAATGTCTGGAGGAACCATTGTGCCCCTGTAAACTAGTCAACTGTCAGGGTGATGGGACAATGACCACATCATCAGAACCT
The DNA here is from genome assembly GCF_902713615.1 of Scyliorhinus canicula. Taxonomy (NCBI): domain Eukaryota; kingdom Metazoa; phylum Chordata; class Chondrichthyes; order Carcharhiniformes; family Scyliorhinidae; genus Scyliorhinus; species Scyliorhinus canicula. The sequence continues at coordinate 14,024,299 of NC_052152.1, read as the reverse complement.
GCTGGTCGAACACATTGCTTTTGTTTTGCAAAACAGGTAAACAAGAGGTGCCAGAAAACGATTAAAATAAAGCAGACAGGACAATGGATCCGCATAATGTTATCGGAACAACTCTGTAACCAATTCACAACAATCAGTACCGATGACATAATGTAATATAGTAAGAAGTCTTACAACACCAGGTTAAAGTCCAACAGGTTTGTTTCAAACATGAGCTTTCGGAGCACTGCTCCTTCTTCAGGTGACTGGAGAGGACTGGATACCTCTCCAGTCACCTGAAGAAGGAGCTGCGCTCCGAAAGCTCGTGTTTGAAACAAACCTGTTGGACTTTAACCTGGTGTTGTAAGACTTCTTACTGTGCTCACCCCAGTCCAACGCCAGCATCTCCACATAATGTAATATAACACTCTGTAATACAAAAAAGATAGAAAGAACTGAGCAAAAACTGTTTCAGCAGAGTAACTCTGAAGCAAGCTGGAGTTTACAGCTTCGAGTTCCGCTCTCCCTCATTCATGTTGAATAAATCTGTTTTTGCTGTAGTTTTTGATTTGATTTGATTTATTATTGTCATATGTATTAGTATACAATGAAAAGTATTGTTTCTTGCATGCATATCGCATACCGTACATAGAGAAGGAAGGAGAGACTACAGAATGTAACGTTATAGACATAACTAGGGTGTGGAGAAAAAATCAACTTCATACGAGGTAGGTCCATTGAAAAGTCTGTTCTTGAGTCGGTTGGTACGAGACCTCAAACTTTTGTATCTTTTTCCTGATGGCAGGAGGTGGAAGAGAGTATGTCCAGGATGCGTGGGGTCCTTAGTTATGCTGGTTGCCTTTCCGAGGCAGCGGGAATTATAGACACAGTCAATGGATTGGAGGCTGGTTTGCGTGATTGACTGGGCTACATTCATCACCTTTTGTAGTTTCTTGCGGTCTTGGGCAGAGCAGGAATCATACCCAGCTGTGATACAACCAGAAAGAATGCTTTCTATGGTGCATCTGTAAAAGTTCGATAAGGTCTCAAGGATGCAGTTTGTTTATTCGCTCCAACAGGGTGTCTGAGTGCAGGGATCACAAATGGCTAATATGCAGGTACAGCAAGTGAGGAAAGCTAATATAATGTTGGCATTTATTGCAAAGGGAATTGAATGCAAAAATAGGGAGGTTCTGCTTCAGTTGTACAGAGTATTGGTGAGCCCACATCAGGAGCATTGTGTACGGTATTGCTCTCCTTATTTAAGGAAGAATATAAATGAGTTGGAAGCAGATCAGAGAAGGTTTACCGGACTAATACCTGGAATAGTTGGTCATCTAATGTCAAATGATTGGATAGGCTAGCCGTGTGTCCGCTGCAGTTTAGAAGAGTAAGAGGCAACTTGATTGAAACATAAAACACTGAGAGGTCTTGACAAGATGGATGTGGAGAGGATGTCACCTCTTTGGCGGACTCCTGAGCTGGGGGGTCATTGTTTAAAAATAAGGGATTTCTCATTTGAAGAGGAGATGAGGTTAATTTTCTTCTCTTCAGAGGTTTGTGCGTCTTTGAAACTCTCTTTCCACTGAAAAGATGGTTGAAGCAGAGGTCTTTGAATATTTTTAAGACAGAGATGGATAAATTCTTGGTAAGCAAGGGGGTGATAGCTTATCGGGGTAGATGGGATGCAGATTTGACTTTACTATAAGCCCAGATCCTCTTGAATGACAGAGCAATCTCAAGGGGCCGAATGGCCTACTCCTTGTTTATATGTTTGTTTGAGCTGCCATCCTTACTGAGCACTTACCCCTGGAGTGCGGCCCAAACCCACAACCTCCTGATTCAGCGGGAAAGGTTGCAACTAAGCCAAAGTAATGCTTGATGACTTTCTGATTAAGGTGGTGGAGGTAAGCACCAGGAATTTCCATATTTAATCATTGTCATGGTAATGTCACTTTAAGAAATTTTTGTCTGTCCAAGTTACTGCAGTGGTGCCAGACTGTGGGTGGAGCCTGGCTGCCTGTCAGCTTTTAGTTTCATTTTGAGAAAAGCTTGGGTGTGTCTGTGTTTTTTGTTTTCGTTTCAGTGTTGGAGCTGAAGCCAGCCAAAGAAGGTGTAATTTTGATCTCTCTGTAATCTAAAGACTATCTCTTGATCATTTGGTGAATTCAGAGTGATAACTGCTCTCAGCAGTGAATTTAATGCTGATGTGCTTCTGTTAAAAGGTTTGTTTATGTCTTATGGATGTTAAAAGGAAAGTTTAAGGATTACTTAGTGTTGTATTCTTTGATGTGGAGATGCCGGCAGTGGACTGGGGTGAGCACAGTAAACAGCCTTACAACACCAGGTTAAAGTCCAACAGGTTTGTTTCGAATCACCAGCTTTCGGAGCTCTGCTCCTTCAGGAGCAGGTGTTGTAAGACTTCTTATTGTATTCTTTGGGGGTTGCATTTGAATTGGTGGTTGCTAAGATGTTCACTGTATGTTTTAAAAAGGTTAACTGAGTTCATAGAATAAAAAATACTGTTAGATGTCTGCTGCACCACACCTTTAGAGTGGGCCGTGTGCTCCCCATACCACAATCTATTAAAAGTTGTGGGTCAGGTGAACTCCATGATACACTTTGGGGTTCTCTAAACCCCTGGCCCATAACATCATTCACCAAACATTCAGCAGACGATTGGCAGAAAACCCCAGGATCGATGGACAAACAGGATTTAGTGTCATCTTCCACTAAAATTACCATGGCCAATCAGGAGAATGCCTCCAGAAATCTTCAATGAACACCAGTGGGAAAATTGAGAAGGCAGTCCGCTGTAATGGGAACCCGTAGGCCTGCAGAACATGTGGTGGATGGGCGTCAGGGTGGTACAGTGGTTAGCACTGCTGCCTCACAGCGCCAGGGACCGGGTTCAATTTCGGCCTTGGGTGACTGTGTGGAGTTTGCACGTTCTTCCCTTGTCTGCACAGGTTTCTTCCGGGTGCTCTGTATTCCTACAAAAGTCCTAAGATGTGCACGTTAGGCGGATTGACCATGAAAAATTGTTCCTTAGTGTTCAGGTCGGGTTATGGGGGGAGTGGGCCTAGTTAGAGTGCTCTTTCAGAGGGTCGGTGCAGACTCGATGGGCCAAATGACCTCATTCTGCACTGTAGGGATTCTATGGGCCAAATGGCTTTTCTCAGTTCTGCGTATCGTGGTGAATTAACAAGCCTTGTGGCAACAGAAAATGAGCATCTTTGTTACCTTGTTAACGAAGTGGGCCTCTATTTAATATTAAACAGAGGAACCATTCCCTTCCCGTCCCCAGAACGGTGTTCAATATAATTCATATCAAAAGGGGCTGGTTTAGCACACTGGGCTAAATCGCTGGCTTTTAAAGCAGACCAAGGCAGGCCAGCAGCACGGTTCAATTCCCGTACTAGCCTCCCCGAACAGGCGCCGGAATGTGGCGACAAGGGGCTTTTCACAGTAACTTCATTGAAGCCCACTCGTGACAACAAGCGATTTTCATTTCATTTTCATTTCATTTCAAAATAATAAGACAATAGCTCCCCTGTTGGCCGAGGAAGAGTTATAGGGATACAATAAATAACAGGCTGTTTCCCTGTCTGTGCTGGTCAGTCAGCAATCTACATTTCAACACCGAGGGGGTAAAACTTCAGACCCACCCTATGCTGTTGGGGCTGCAGAGTATGAATCACTGTGACTGAATTGTGCATTGTGAATGCATCAGATAACAGTCAGAGGTGAAGCATCAGCTCCTGAAACTCATCAAAGGCATTACATGTAAGTCAGTGTGATAGCAAATATTGAGAAAGCAATCACTGGCGAGCTCCTGAGATTGGACACTTCACAGCAAAGTAGCCGAGGAACTCAATGACTCTCCACCTTGTCTCGTCAGTGACGTCAACTCAAAATGACATAAGTGGACATAAATCTCCTGCTTGCTCGATCTGTTCAAATAAGCACTGTTTCGCCTGATCTGGAGTTCAGATATCTGTCTTCCGATTCAATGGGATCGAGAGTCAGGCGCCTGTCCTGGTGAAACGTACCTTATCCTTTTGATACAGGCAAACAGTAAACTAACAGCATTATGCACATTCTCCTGATCTTAACGTACTGAGCAGAAAGTGAGTCTGAAACTAATTGAGTTGCTCTCATAATGCTCGGCTTTTTAGATTAAATCGTACAATTGTCAGTGCAATATAAAGATACCGTTCTCCCAGTCTTCACAGATTAGACATGTGCATCTTTCACCAGGCTGCATGCATTGAGATCATGGAGGCCATTTGTCTCGTCCATTCACAAGTGTTTTCCTGATATTTCGGATGGAATTCTCCCAGTTTGAGACTGAGGGTTGGCTGTGTGTGTGTGTGGTGGGGGGGGGGGGGGGGGGGGGGGGGTTTACTCCAGTGGCTCCTTTCCCACTCGTTGGAATGGTGGGATCCCACGTCAAATTCTGCATTTGAAATCTCACTTATGCACAGGTGAGTTCCCCTCTCAATCCCCTGGTGAGCCCTCAGCTGCTTCAGCCGCCTGCCTTCTGTTGGCAGGGTCAAAGGTCCCGCCTCCATATTTAAACACCAGTCCAGCATACTTATATCGCTCTCTCCAGCCCAGTTGTCTTCACCGGACCCGACATGGTGTCCAGACCCCAGAGGGAAAAGGCGAGCAGCTTCAAGAAGAAGGCAGCACAGTGGCCAGCCCCAAGGGCCTTATCTGGGATGTCCCGGCCCACTGACATGTCCTCGACCCCAGAAACAGCTCAAAGAGGCACGTCAATCTCACCTCTCTGGCCTGGGAGGCCATTGCCCAGGAGGGCAGGGTGACGGTCAGCCGCCTGTGAAACACAATCCAGTGCAGGTGGTGGATGAATGATCTAATCCATTCGGCTTGGGTACGTGCTCTGTCAGCTACCTCCACCATCAAACTCCCAGCATGGCGTCATGTATCCAAACGGCTACCCTCTTCACACATTCAGTCCGAGGGGACAACTCTCAAACTCTCAACAAGATTTTCACAACACCACCTTCCCCTCTGTTTGATTGCTCCAACTCCAATCTATTACGTTCTGGGGAGGGCTCACCACACACACACAGTGAGCATGCATTTCACTCAGCTCTGCTACCTGCCCTCTGATATTTTGTGTGCGGAGTGAGAGCAGAGATAGGCGGAGGGATGGTAGAGAGCCTCCCCCTCGACGGGTTCAAGGAGACATCGCTCACTGGTGTAGATCCTGTGGCAACACAGAGCTTGGCCTGATCTGAGCTCGATCTCAGCTCCATTACTTCACCCAGTCCTCCAATTCACACTGAGAGCAATGTACTCTAAATCAGCTTCAGCCCATCCACTAAAACTCTCCTTGTGTCTTTTTCAGGTGCCAGCAGACCAGGCAGCTCACCAACCCAGCATCTCTCACCCTCTACCAACAGACCAGGCAGCTCACCAACCCAGCATCTCTCACCCTCTACCAACAGACCAGCTGGCTCACCAACACAGCATCTCTCACCCTCTACCAACAGACCAGCTGGCTCACCAACACAGCATCTCTCACCCTCTACCAACAGACCAGCTGGCTCACCAACACAGCATCTCTCACCCTCTACCAACAGACCAGCTGGCTCACCAACACAGCATCTCTCACCCTCTACCAACAGACCAGCTGGCTCACCAACACAGCATCTCTCACCCTCTACCAACAGACCAGCTGGCTCACCAACACAGCATCTCTCACCCTCTACCAACAGACCAGCTGGCTCACCAACACAGCATCTCTCATCCGCAGCCTCTACCAGCAGACTGTTGCTCTGTTTAGGTCCCAACAGTGTCGTCAATACTTAGTATTTCTATTTATCTCGGTGAACCACAAGCCTTCCCTTATATCGATCAAATGACCACACAACCAGTTAGTTAGTTCAAAAGATGGTTGATTTACATACACAAGGGTTACCTCAACATGCAAACACAATATCTACTACGAGTTAAACTATACCTGTCAGCTACAATAACCTATAATTAACTTCAGGGCAACCGGCACTGTGCAAATGGATAAGGCCTTTATCTCGATTTCACTTGGCTGGTTCGAAGAAAGTGGCTCTGTTGGGTTCATCCGTCAGGTAGCGATCATTGGTTTTGAACTTCCCTGGCTCTTCCTGCTGCAATTGGGTGGCACAGACCGGATCCAAAAGAGACAGAACACATGGCTGTGTCCTCCTTTATCCCTCTGGGATTTTGCGCTCTTTGGGGCGGTCCTTAGCCTTGGATCTAATAGTTCAATAGGGCTCTGATCACTCTCTTCGATTTCAGCCAATAAAGGGTCGAGTACCTTGTTAGCTGGGCGGGTCCTTAGCAGTCATTGACCTTGGCAGTTGTGCTTTCTGAGTCAGGGGAGTGGTGATCAATCTGTGGCTGTACCAGTTGCTTGATTGGAGGTCTATTGTCCTGGGAAAATTGGCCATTAAAATGCAAACAAGAGGGGGTTTCGATCAGGTCTGGTTACCTGTGTTTTAGATACACATAGGCTCTGTATTTGTCTGAGTCCTGGGTTGGCCATAATTCCCATGGTCCTTTGCAGATAGCCATCTTGGATGGCTACAAGACCAGCTGGCTCAACAGCACAGCATTTCCCACCCTCCACCAGCAGAGCAGCCAGCTCAGCAGTCAGCATCTCTCACCCGCAGCCTCCACCAACAGGCCAGGCAGATCACCAGCCCAGCATCTCACCCGCGCCCTCCACCAGCAGACCAGACAGCTCACCAACCCATATTGTTGCCAATCGGCACCGAAATAATGTTGCCAATTAATAATGATGCTCTTTAGAGTCGCCAGGTATCAAATGATATCACCACAAGGCTTTACCGGGTATCGATCAAAGGACCACACAACCAGTTAGTCAGTTCAAGTTCAAAGATGGTTTATTTACACACAGGGATTACTTTGACATGCAACACAAAACACAACAAGTTAAACTACACCTAACAACTACAATAACCTATACTTAACTTCAGGGCAATCGGCTCTTTGCAGATGGACACGGCCTTTGTCTGGATCTATCGTGGCTGGGTGGAAGAAGTGGCTCTGTTTCTGCTGGGCTCAGCCGTCTGGTAGCGATCGTTGGTCTTGCACTTGTCTGTCTGGTCGTTCTGCTGCACTTGGGTTGGCATAGGCCGGATCCAAGAGAGACCGAGCAAATGGCTGCTCTTCTTATCCCTCTGGGACTTTGCGCTCTTTGGGGCAGTCCTTAACTTGGACCCAATAATTCGACAGGCTTTGATCACTGCCTTCGATTTTGGCCAATAAAGGGGCGGGTGCCTTGATGGCTGGGCGTGTCATTAGCGGTCATTGACCTTGGCTGTTTGGGCTCCCTGAGTAAAGGGAGGGGCGCCGATTAGTCTGTATCTGTATCGGTTACCTGAGTACAGTTCTTTTGTTCTGGGGAAATAGGCTATTAGAATGCAAACGAGTGGGGGTTTCGATCGTGTCTAGCTATCTGGGTTGCAAATACACATACAAGCTCTGAGTCTGTCTGAGTCCTGGGTTGACCATAATTCCCATGGTCCCTTGGAGGTGTCCATCTGAGATGGCTACAGGATTACGGCGCGTCACATGTATTACAAGACAGATTTTGTCCCTTCTGCCTCACTGTCGGCATGCCTCTGATTCATCGGGAACCTCACAACGTGCAGGTAAGAGAGGCCACCTGTAATTCTTGAGCATCCCCCACTGCACTAGATCCTGTTGTTATGGTGGTGGACATTGGCACACCCTCCACCGGAACCCCACAAGGTGCCCATGGTTAATGTGGACATGTACCCATGCCATCTGGAGGCCGTATGCACCATCACTTACACCATGTTTCCAACGATTGCTCCTGCTGCGTGGCCGCTGCTGTTCTGCACTGTCTCCAATCCCAGGCTTCACACTGAGGTCCACATTGTTCCTGGACTGCCTGTCACCTGGAACTCCTTTCCATTTTGTAGCAGGAATGTCTGCATGATGTGACTGCTGTCTGCCAGCCCCAGAACTCAAACAGGAGCCTTGACATAGTTTCTGATTCCAAAGAGATCTATGGACAACAGTGACCTTCAAAAAGCATTGCAGCCCTCACCTGTTCAGTATCTATGCAAACCATCCCTAATGTGCTACACAAACAAGCACCTACCCCGCAACCTGCTTCCATCCCATTCCAGTAATACCTGTGCCATCACTTAGACCCTCTTGTTTGTCTGCGTTCCATGCAATCTTGTTGCTAACATATTTTCTCTGCCTCCATTGTTTGTCCTTAACATCCACCGCCCCATTACCTGCCAAAATGTGAGCCGCGGCCCTTCCCCCACTCCTCTCCCTTTCACATTGCCCCCTTTGTCCTTGTCAGGCCATCTGGCAGATAGGCCCTGGGCGAAATTCTCCGCGGACCGACGTGACGCCCATTTCCGGCGGGAAAAAGCGGTGCGGATGACTCCGGCGTCAGGGCCTTCTTTTAAGCCGGTAATCTCCGTTCCAGAAAGGGCCAGCAGCGGACTGACGCGATACGCGTCAGTTTCACCCGCTGCGGAAGTGACGAGTCCCGGCGTTTGTGTGGTGGGGAGAGAGAGACCCGGAATTGGGGGGGGGGGGGGGGGGAGAAAGAGAGACCCGGCGTTTGGGGGGGGGGGGGGGGGAGAAAGAGAGACCCGGCGTTTGGGGGGGGGGGGGGGAGGAGAAAGAGAGACCCGGCGTTTGGGGGGGGAGGAGAAAGAGAGACCCGGCGTTTGGGGGGGGGGGGGGAGGAGAAAGAGAGACCCGGCGTTTGGGGGGGGGAGGAGAAGTAAGAGACCCGGCGTTTGGGGTGGGGGGGGAGGCTGCAGAGTTGAGAGGGAGGGAGGGAGAGGGAGAGAGGGAGGGAGGGAGAGGGGGAGCGGGAAGGAGGGAGAGGGGGAGAGGGAGGGATGGAGAGGGGGAGAGGGATGGAGGGAGAGGGGGAGAGGGAGGGATGGAGAGGGGGAGAGGGAGGGAGGGAGAGGGGGAGAGAGAGAGAGGGAGGGAGAGGGGAGAGGGAGGGAGGGAGAGGGGGAGGGGGAGGGAGGGAGAGGGGGAGAGGGGGAGGGAGAGGGAGGGAGGGAGGGGGGCGGTTGCGGCATTGAGAGGAGAGGGGAGAGGGGGTTACCTGCGTTGAGAGGAGAGGGGGGAGGGGTTTGCGGCGTTGAGTTGAGAGGAAAGGAGAGGGGGGGGTTACCTGCGTTGAGAGGAGAGGGGGGGGGGTACCGGCGTTGAGAGAGGGGGGCGGCGTTGGAGGGGGTAGGGGTGGTGAGGGGGGTTGGGGTAGGGGGCAGCGGCATGCAGAGGGGGGGGCGACGGATGGCCGGGGCCAACGCACCGTCGCCCCCTCTGCACGCCGCTGCCCCTACCCCAACCCCCTCACCACCCCTCCCCCCTCACCACCCCTACCCCCTCCGACGCCCCTACCCCCCCTCCCCACCCCTACCCCCCTACCCCCTCCCGACCACCCCTACCCCCTCCCCACACCCCTACCCCCTCCAACGCCCCCTCCCCCCTCCCCCCTCCCCACCACCCCTACCCCCCTCCCCACCACCCCTACACCCTCCAACGCCCCTACCCCCCTCCCCACCCCTACCCCCTCCCCACCACCCCTACCCCCCTCCAACGCCGCCCCCCTCTCTCTCAACGCCACCCCCCTCTCTCTCAACGCCGGTACCCCCCTCTCTCAACGCCGCAACCCCCCCATCAATGCCGGTACCCCCCCTCTCTCAACGCCGAACCCCCCCCCCCACTAACGCCGCACCCCCCCCCACTAACGCAGCACCCCCCCCCCCACTAACGGAGGAAGAAAGGGGGAGGAGGAAGGAAGGGGGGGGAGGAGGAAAGAAGGAAGGGGGGAGGAGGAAGGAAGGGGGGAGGAGGAAGGAAGGGGGGGAGGAGGAAGGATGGGGGGAGGAGGAAGGAAGGGGGGAGGAGGAAGGGAGGGGGGAGGAGGAAGGAAGGGGGGGAGGAGGAAGGATGGGGGGAGGAGGAAGGAAGGGGGGGAGGAGGAAGGAAGGGGGGAGGAGGAAGGAAGGGGGGAGGAGGAGGAGAGGAGGGGGGTGTGTGGGTACTGGCCTTCAGAGGGAGGGGGGGTGTGGGTACTGGCCTTCAGAGGGAGGGGGGTGTGGGTACCGGCCTTCAGAGGGAGGGGGGGGTGTGTACCAGCCCTCAGAGGGAGGGGGGTGTGGGGTATCGGCCTTCAGAGGGAGTGGGGGTGTGGGTACCGGCCTTCAGAGAGAGGGGGGGGGGTGTGGGTATCGGCCTTCAGAGGGAGGGGGGTGTGGGTACCGGCCTTCAGAGAGAGGGGGGGTACCGGCCTTCAGAGGGAGGGGGGAGTACCGGCCTTCAGAGGGAGGGGGAGCGGGGGTACCGGCGTTGAGAGGGGGGGTATGTTTGTACCGGCGTTGAGAGGGTGGGGGGTTGCGGCGTTGAGGGTGGGGGGTTGCGGCGATGAGGGGGGGGGTTGAGGGGGGGTTGCGGCGTTGCGTGGGGGGGTTGCGGCGTTGAGAGGGTGGGGGTTTGCGGCGATGAGGGTGGGGGGTTGCGGCGTTGAGAGGGTGGGGGGTTGCGGCGTTGAGGGTGGGGGGCTGCGGCGTTGCGAGAGATGGGGGCGGCGTTGGAGGGGGGTAGGGGTGGTGGGGAGGGGGGTAGGAGTGGTGGGGAAGGGGGGTAGGGGTGGTGAGGGGGGTAGGGGCGTTGGAGGGAGGTAGGGGTGGTGGGGAGGGGGGTAGGGGTGGTGGGGAGGGGGTAGGGGTGGTGGGGAGGGGGGTAGGGTGGTGATGGGAGTAGGGGCGTTGGAGGGAGGCAGGGGTGGTGGGGTGGGGTGGTTGGGGTAGGGGGCAGCGGCGTGCAGAGGGGGGCGACGGTGCGTTGGCCCCGGGCATCCGTTGCCCCCCCCTCTCTGCACGCCGCTGCCCCCAAACCCCCCCACCACCCCTACCCCCTCCAACGCCCCTACCCCCCCACCGCACCTACCCCCCTCCCCACCACCCCTACCCCCCTCCCCACCACCCCTACCCCCTCCCCACAACCCCCCCCAACGCCGCAACCCCCCCCCAACGCCGCAACCCCCCCCCAACACCGCAACCCCCCCCCCCCCAACGCACTCGCCCTCGGACACTGAACGGCGTCAACCATCATCAATGGTTGACGCCGTTTTAAAGCTACTCTGTTTTTCGCTGACGTGACCCGTGGCCACGTCGGCGGGACTTCGGCCCATCCGGGCCGGAGATTTGGTGAAAGAAAAATATAATGAAATCCCGCCGGCGCCAGCTGTTTTCAGAGGCTGGCGGCGGGATTTGCACAACTCCGGTTTTTGGCCGGTCGGAGAATAAAAAACCCGGCAGGAGCGGGATTAACGCCGCTCTCGGCCGATTCTCCGACCCTGCGTGGGGTCGGAGAATTTCGCCCAGGGTTTGTTGCATTCACCTCATAAAGGACCACCTTGTGCACGTCACTCTTTATCAATCAGGTTTCAAACTGGCGTGACCACCCACTGGTGTGACACAAGATTGGAAAGCATAACGTGATACTGGCGAGCAGCTAGATGAAGGAACATTCATGAGATGCAAATTAATGTAAATGTTGTTCGTGACACCAGCCAGCGGGCAACCTGACCCGCCATAGGAAGGGTTTTACCGTGGCTTTACATCGGCCGGTTTCTGGATTTTTGGCTCCCGCTAGATTCTCTGCTCCCGGCCCCCACCAAATCCCACTGTCGTGTTATTCACCCTGGGGTAACACGGACTGCAACTGGATGCAGTTGTACTTGAAAGTAGACTCCAAACTGTGATGTTAGTTTAATACGCTTTATTGAACTTGTTAAGAAGTGCACACAGTTCGCTGTGGGTTTGACACTCTACTAATCTAAGCGTGCTTACTATAACTAACTAGACCAGACTAGCTATGAGCCATGTGTAGAAGGGGCTAACTGATATATACACCCTGACTGTCACTACAGTTGTCACCAGTGGAATGAAGAAGAATGTTGATGCCTCGTGTGTTTGATAGTGGGAGACCACCTTCTAGTGTTCTGCCTGGTGATTGGTTGTGTTATGTCCCATATGTTGATTGGCTGTACTGGGTGTCTGTCACTCCCTGTCTGTATCTCATTATGTGCATGAGTGCATATCGTGACACCCACCACGGGCGGGATGGGAGCTGCTTGGGCACTGAATATTTGAATCTGGCTTCTTTAAAAGCATGGTTCTCTCTTTAGCCAATCTTTGTTCGTCGCTTGGGTAGTCATCCCCGCCCCCCGTGAGAAGTTATTTGCAGTATCATCAGGACTCTTTCCAGTAATTGTTACCTAGTCCCTGTGTATAAAAACAGCTCACAACAACAGCTCTACTTATCCTTGGCACGTCGCATCATTTATTCCAAAATCTCATGCCCTCTCATTCGCAGTTTCACAAAGCTGAGGTTAACTCCAAGCGGCACGGTGGCACAGTGGTTAGCACAGTGCCGGGGCCAGGGTTCAATTCCGACCTTGGGTGACTGGGTGGAGTTTGGATGTTCTCCCCGTGTCTGCGTGGGTTTCCACCGGGTGCTCTGATTTCCTCCCCGAGTCCAAAGATGTGGGTTAGGTGGGATTGCGGGGATGGGGTGGGGGAGCTGGACTGGGTCGGGTTCTCTTTCAGAGGCTCAGTACAGACACGATGGGCTGAATGGCTTCCTTCTACACTGGAGAGATTCTATGCATTCTAGATAAGTTGAAAAAATGTACTCTATGATTGAGCTGCCTTTAATCCATTTAAGAAGGAAGACATCAAAAGTGAGATGTTATACAGACCACGAAAGACCCAAGAGGCTGGGGTTCTTTTCTCGAGCAAAGAGAAAACTGAGGGTGAGTCACTGGAGATATTTAACATTCTGAGAGGGTTCGATAGGCGTGACGGGTGATCTTGTCACGACTACCTATCCTCTTCATATCTCTCACCACTATTTTTAGTCCAGAGGTTATTTAACATCCTTTTCTTTAAGCTTTTCGAGGCTTAACTTCTTTGTTAAACCAGCACTCACAATAGTTTGCTTTTTGTGATATTGGTTGATAAACATTGGCCTGGGAACCAGGGAGATCTCCCTGCGCTTCTTCAAAGAGTAACGTGAGATATTTAACATCTACCTGAGCAGGTTGATGGAGTTTTAGTAAACATCACATTCAATAGACCAGTGGAAAACTTGTGCAATGTTAGTAATAACTTTATGAATACATTCAGTGATATTCCTGTCCACAGATAAATAAACGGCTAAACTTTAGTGTTTTGATTTAATTTATTCATTTACAGAACATAGGCTTCACAGTTAAGGCCATCAGTTAGTGTCCGTCTCTGTTAGAAGCGTGGAAAAGGAATTTCATACCAACATTAATTGTGACTGTTACTAATTTCCTGCTGAACAATTTTAACTCCAGCATAATTTCAATTAAGGCTGATTCGTCGCACTTAGCTTGGGTGGCTCCTGATGTGCCACTCTGCTCTTCAACGAGGGCTAGGATGTAAGAACACAAGAAATAAGAGGAGTAGACAAAACAGCAGCAACATTCAATACGATCGTGAGCTTGATGGTATAGTGGTATTGTCACTGGACAACTAATCCAGATGGGGGCTGGCTTAGCTCAATAGGCTAAGATGGCTGGTTCTTGATGCGGAATGAGGCCACCAGCATGGGTTCAATCCCCGTACCTGGCTGAGGTCATTCACGAAGGCCCCACCTTGTTAAGCTTGCCTGAGGTGTGGCGACCCTCAGGTTAAATCACCACGAGTCAGCTCTCCCCCCTCAAAGGGGAAAGCAGCCTTTCTGGGACTTTGTCAACTTTAGCTTTACCTTACTAACCCAGGGTAATGCTCTTGGAACCACAAACTCAATACAAATCTCGAATTAAAAGTCTAATGGTGACCATTGTTGTAAAAACCCATCAGGCTCACTGACGTCCTTTAGCGAAGGAAACCTGCCATTCCTAGTCTGGTTGACATGTGACTCCAGACCCACAGCAATGTAGTTGACTCTTAAATGGTAAGGGTAAGGGATGGGCAATAAATGCTGGTCTTGCCAGCGATGTCCACATCCCATGAATGAGTTTTTAAAAACCCAACTTCCTCCCCTGCTTGCCAATTCCCTTGACCCCCGAGAGACCAACAATCTGTCTCTCAGCCATAACTATGTACAATGATGGAGCATCCACAACATCTGGAGTAGAACATTTCAAAGGCTCGTAAAACCCTGAGTGAAGAAATTTCTCCTCACCTCAGTCCTTGCTCCTTTGACCCAAGACTGTGTCCCCGTGTTCTAGAGTTGCAGCCAAGGGAAGCAATTTCTCAGTGTCTGCCCTGTCAAGCTCACTCAAATCATGTCTCGTTCACTGAGATCACCTCTTACTTTTCTAAATTTAAGAGAGTATGGGTCTAATTTCGTAATCCTCTCATCAAAGGCCAACCCTCTCAACCCAGGGACCCAATCGAGAGAACCTTCGCTCTACAACACACATAATATTTTCTTTGGGAAATAGCATGAATTATGTCAGATCAGCCACACATGATACAACTCTCCCCAGGTTCAGTTCCCTTTAAATGAAGCACATGAGAAATTAATGCCTGAATTTATTATTATTTGAGGCTAAAGATGACAGATGTCAGGTTGGAGGTTCCCCTCCACTGTCCTGAGGTGGAAATATATCGCCATTAAAGAGTCAACCATATTGACTGTGGATCTGGAGTCACATGTAGGCCAGACCAGGAACGGATGGCAGATTTCTTTCCAAATAGGCAAACCTGACCGTTAATTGCTCTCAGGCTACCTGACAAGCTCTTGTGTGTCTTTTCAGAAACATGGACGTGTTATCCAACATTCAGGATTTTCATAGAATCCCTACAGTACAGAAGGAGGCCATTTGGCCCATCGGGTCTGCACCGATCCTTCGAAAGAGCAGCCTACCTCGGCCCAATCCCCCACCCCATCCCTGAAGCCCAATCCAACCAAACCTTAGACAGGAAGGGCAATTGAACATGGCCAATCAGCCTAACCTGTACATCTTTGGATGGTGGGAGGAACTCAGAGCACCCAGAGGAAACCCATGCAGGCACAGGGAGAGTGTGCAAACAGACAGTGACCTGAGGTCAGAATCGAACCCGGGTCCCTGGCGCTGTGAAGCAGCAGTGCTAACCACTGTGCATCAGTGCAGACCCCTGAGGTCTTCACGGTCCAATTAGATCTATAGCCTTCCCTGTAGTATGCTCCAATTTTGTTCCCTTTTCAGAATCCTCCTTATGAACCCTGATAGCCCCATGGACTTTCCTCGCAACTTCCAACATGCTGAACGAATGTGTCCCACTTTATTGCAATGGTCACTCCTAAGCCTTCGAGTGGCACCTCAGTACCTTTCTCTCTGATCTGAGGAGGGTATCTCTGAGATTCTCAGCTATTCTTTCCTTACTTTGGCGACCTGCCTTCCTTTCACTCTCCCACTTCCTATCCTTTTCCAAACAATGGTGGTGATGAAACAAAGGTTTAAATTTATGGATCAGATCATAATCATCAGCCATTTCTGCTGCTTGTTTCGCAGTCTTCACCCTTTGGTCTTCGGTATAGATTCTTATCACAGAAGATAGTGAATTTTTAAACTCCTCGAACAGAGTGACCTCTCTCAGAGCCTCAACTCTCAATGCTCGAACCCATCTATTAAAATTAAAGCCTTTTTTACCTCATCATCATCCTTAAACAGCCCCGCTGACAGGGAATCAACTTCCTGTCCCCTCCCCATCAATTACGTTCGCATTGGCGGCATGGCGGCACAGTGGTTAGCATTGCTGCCTCACAGCGCCAGGGACCCAGGTTCAATTCCAGCCTTGGGTGACTGTTTGCGTGGAGCTTGTACATTCTCCCCGTGTCTGCGTGGGTTTTCTCAGCTGCTTCCATAAAGGTCTCTCTTTCAGGTTTGACACCTCTCCCATCAGGTTTCCTTTGACTTAAAGACTTTTGTGCAAACTCCAAAATTTAGCCACCATGAACCTCAGAACCACTGCAGATCTCTTTCTGGCCTCTCACGATTCAATGCCTTTTCAACTCTCTTGCAAATTTACTGAACAGTAATCTGTTCTGGTTCCCAGCTTCCTCTGTTCCGTTAACTCGAGACCCCTTGGAAACTTCTCTTCATTTCCCTAGTCTCCTTAACGAGCTAGACTTTAGATTTCTCGCATCAGATCTCTCAATCATCACTCCGTAGTATGGCTTTTCTTCTAGCAAGGCAAAGAGATATATTCCCTCCTTAGCCTTCTAAAACCAACTGCTTACAGCAGAGCTGTGAGAGCAGCCTTCTCTCTCACTACGATCTCCAACTGCTCTGCCTTCCTGTTTAAAACCAAGACCAAAGGAAAGCCTTTCCTGCAGCAGTGACGATATTTCAACGCACTTCATTGACTGTAAGGGGCCTTGTGACATCCAGAGGTTGACAAAGGCGTTACATCAATGCATGTTTTCCTTCTTGCTTATTATCAAACCTGACCAAGTTATATTCTGTCATTTTCAATGATAGATTGGGTTGTATTGTTCATTGCGGGGGTGGGGCAGAGGAGGGGGGGGGGGGGGGGGGGGTAGGACACGGTTCAAAGGTATGTAAGTTGGATGATGGCCATGCTAAATTGCTCTTTAGTGTCCAAAGGTGTGCAGGTTAGGTGGGATTACGGGATAAAGCTGGGGGTCGCCTAGGTAGAGTGCTCTTTCAGAGGGTTAGTGCTGCCCTCTGCACTGTAGGTTTTTGACAGTAAGTTGATTATTCTGCCTGATCAGAGTGAAGAAAATACCCCACCACATCTCTGTAAAGTGAGGATCCGATAGGTACAATGGTCCAAGGGACAAGTAGCCTCCTTCAACATCAATCCATTCCAAAGCATGAGCCATCGTAAATATGAGCCGCATCAGAGAAATTAGATCAAAATTCAGGAACACGATCGCCTGATTCAAACTTTAATCTTGAGCATATTTCTTTAAGTATACACAAACTTTGAAAGCTGTTAAAAGGAACAGAATCAATCAAGGAAATTGCTACCTCAGTGAAAATTCGCAGCAGATTCATTTTTGGTGTAATTTATAAGGATCGCTGAAAGCTGATGTTGACTGTGCGTCCAAATTGAGGACAGACCTCAATCAGCAGCAGAATAATTTAGTTTTGTTAACAATGAGACTGCAAGCATTTCATTTTCAGTTTATACGGCTGCACATTGGTGAAGTTATTAAAGAAGAAGCCAAGGCATTTTCTGTTGAAACACATTTATTTCCAATTCCTCGTTCCAGTGTCGCTTTGTTGAAAACAACAGTTGTGTGACACGCCCTAAATGTAAAGTTCAAGATTCTGTTTGAAACTTTGCGCCTATTAAAATTGAAGTAACTATAGAGTATTCAACCGAGCGGAATGGTATTGAGATAGATGCTTTGCTGTAAATGCGCACTGTCGGCCCAGATAGATTTGGAATTAATCTTGTTCCCTTAAGTTTCCTTTTCCTCTCCCAGAAGGTGAGCGGCAGAATTCTCCATTCCCGAGAGGAAGGGCGGGATTCTCGGTTTCAGAGACAAGTGTTTACACCAACGCAGAATTCATGAGCCGGGATTCTCTGACACCGCGCCGGGTCGGAGAATCCCCGGGGGGGGGCGCAAGAATCGCTCCCCGCTGCCCCACCACCGACTTCTCCATTTTCCGGCGCTGTTTTTTGGGCGCTGGTGGGATTCCCGCCACACCAGTCGGGGGCTGTTGACAGTGGCCCTTCGGCGATTCTCCGGGCCCCGATAGGCCGAGTGGCCGACAAGTTTGGTCAAGTTTCACTGGCGTCAATTATTCAGCTCCCACACGGTGAGACCTGGAAGTTGAGTGCGCGGACTTGCACGGGCCGTTCCGCGCTGGCCGGAGCTGCGGGGACAGCTCCGGCGGAAACCTAGCCTCCTAGAAAAGTGAGAATTCCTCACTTTCGGGGACCATTGACTCTGGAGTTGTTGGCACCGGTTTTCACGCTGGTGTGGGGACATAGCCCCATTTTTAGAGAAACCACCCATGGAGTTCCACAACAGTAAACTGGCATCGCACCTGGGCCGATTCAGTGACTGTTAAGCGGCTAGCGTTGGTGACATGTGGAACACAATGGTGCTGAGGATTGTCAGAGGATACAACAGGATATTGATAGATTGGTGACTTGGGCACAGAAATGGCAGAGTTTATTGTCACGAATAGGCTTCAAAAGCTGATAAAAGCTGATTGTCCCACTTTCTCAATGCAATTCTCCAAACATGGGATAGGATAAGAGTCGTTCTTGTAACTGCATTAAACTCTCTATAGTCCTCTATAGTTGTTTAAATAGAACAACATTTTCCACATCTACATCACACTGGGCTAAATCGCTGGCTTTTAAGCAGACCAAGGCAGGCCAGCAGCACAGTTCAATTCCCGTACCAGCCTCCCCAAACAGGCGCCGGAATGTGGCGACTAGGGGCTTTTCACAGTAACTTCATTGAAGCCTATTCGTGACAATAAGCGATTTTCATTTCATTTCATTTCATGTATAGCCATTTTAGTACTTCCCAATTATCTCTACAAACTTCCCCAGGTGATATTAATAACTCTTTCAGGTCAGTTTGTTTTTCCTCTGGAAAGTAACTCAACAATTTATTCCAATTTTTAAGAACATCCTTGTTTTCCAATTTAATTTGAGGTATGTCAAATTCACAGCCATCTGGATTTGGTTCACTTTGAGGTAGAGTCATTAAAACCTTCTCCTTTTTCTCTCCTTCCCTTTCAAAGTACCTTTTAAGCATATTCACATGGTACACTCAGTGAGTCTTCCTTCTATCTGGTGTTTTTACCACATAATTCACCTCACTTGATATCCTTTCAATCTGATAAGGTCCACAAAACCTAACTTTTAAAGATTCTCCTCCCACTGGTAACAACACTAAAACTTTATCTCCACTGGCCACTACGAACTTTGGATTTCTTGTCCGCTACCCGTTTCATCACATTTTGTGCAACTTTTAAATGTTGTCTAGCCAATTCACCTGCTCTATTTAATTGTTCCAAAAATTTGGCATGTAATCCAATAATGAAATTTCCGATTTCTCACTCACCAATTTTTTCTTAATCAATTTAAGTGGTCCTCTTACCTCATGACCAAAAATTAATTCAAAAGGACTAAATTTGGTTGACTCATTAGATGCATTCCTAATTGCAAACAGTACGAATAACCTTGAGGTAAAATTTTGTCAATCATGTCACACATGTCAAGTGACAGAGAAACCTCAAGCAATGATAAAACCAGCAACCTTAATACCCATTCCAGCATTTGAGGAACCTTTTACAAGGGTCCTAGTTGATTGCTTCCTAAAACAAAAAGTGGGAATCTCTGGATGCGATACTCCGCTGCCCACGACGGGTCGGAGAATAGCGAGAGGGCCTTCCCGACATTTTTCCGACCTCCCGCTATTCTCCCCCCCCCCCCCCCATGGCCGCCCCACGACACGAATCGCTGCTCAAGTGCAGTCCCGGACAACCATGGCACCGATTGGCACGGCCGCACTACGGCCGTGCCAAGGGTGGCATGGGCCCGCGATCGGTGGGAACCGATCGCGGGCAGCGGGTCCGATACCCGCGCACTCTTATTCCTCTGCCGCCCCACAGGATCAGTCCGCAGGGCGGCTGAGGGGCATGACGGCACGCGCATGCGCGGGTTTGACGCATATGCGTGATACCGTCATCCGCGCATGCGCGGGTTGGAGCCGTCCAACCCGCGCATGCGCGGCTGATGTCATCGTGCCCGTCAGCCGCCGTGACGCTTGGTCTTAGCGACGGTCGCTAAGCCCGTGATGCCGTTCTTCACGGGGCCGCGCTGCTAGCCCCGACCGGGGGGGGAGAATCGGGTCCCGGGAGGGGGCACGGAGGCTGCCGTGAAACACGGCCAGTTTCACGGCAGCCTTTACGACTCTCCGCATTTGCGGAGAATCGCGCCCAATATCTTTTAACTACAATGGATGTGTCTACTAGGTTTCCAGAGGCCATTCCAGTACGTAATATTACAGCTAAAAATATTATGGAGGAGTTACTTAAATTCTTTACTAGATATGGACTACCCACAGAAATACAATCGGATCAAGGATCAAATTTTACCTGAAGGTTATTCAAAGAAGTTATGGATAGCTTAGAATAAACCAATTTAAATCAACTGCATACCTTCCAGAATCGTAGGAGGCATTAGAAAGGTTGCATCAGGCATTAAAGACAATGTGAGGGCTTATTGTCATGATTATCCAGAGGATTGGGATAAAGGAATTCCGTCGTACTCTTTGCAATTAGGGATGTACCTAAAGAGTCAACCAATTCAGTCCTTTTGAACTAATTTTGGTCATGAGGTAAGAAGACCACTTAAATGATTAAGGAAAGGGATGGTGGGTGAGAAATCAGCACTTACATTATTGGATTACGCGTCAATTTTATGGAATGATTAAATAGATTTGGCTGGAAAACATTTAAAAGTTGCACAAATGTGAGAAAAACGGGTAGCGGACAAGAAATCCAAAGTTTGTAGTTTTGCTGTGGAGATAAAGTTTTAGTATTGTTACCAGTGGGAAGTGAACCTTTAAAAGGGAGGTTTTGTGGACCTTATCAGATTGAAAGGAAATTAAGTGACGGAATTATGCGGTAAAAACACCAAATAGAAGGAAAACTCACCGAGTGTGTCATGTGAATATTCTTAAAGGTACTTTGAAAGGGAAGGAGAGAAAAAGGAGGCGGTTTTAATGATTGGAACTCAAAGTGACAAACCAAATTCAGATGACTGTGAATTTGACATACCTCAAATTAAATTGGAAAACGAGGATGTTCTTAAAAATTGGGATAAATTGTTGAGTTTCCTTCCAGAGGAAAAACAAACTGACCCGAAAGAGTTATTGGTATTACATGGGCATATTTGTGGAGATAGATTGGGAAGTACTAAAATGGCTATATATGATGTAGATGTGGGAAATGCTGTTCCAATCAAACAACATTCATATAGACTAACCCTTTAAATTGGCACAGTTTAACAAAGAGATTGAGAGTATGCTTAAAAATGGCATAACTCAAGTGGGTAGCAGCCAATAGACCTCACCCATAGTGATGGTACCAAACCGGACAGTACCCAATGGTTGTGTGTGGACTATAGAAAGGTTAATGCAGTTACAAGAATGGACTCTTATCCTATCCCACATTTGGAGGATTGCATTGAGAAAGTGGGACAATCAGCTTTTAGTTCTAAACTGGATTTACTTAAAGGTTACTGGCAGGTAGCTTTATCCGAAAGGGCGAAGGAGATTTCATGTTTTCGTGACTCCAGATGGTATATAACAATTCAAAGTTATGCCATTTGGCAAGAAAAACACCCCAGCCACATTTCAATGGTTAACTAACAAAGTTGTTTCAGGATTACCCAATTGTGCGGTCTCCATCGACGGTCTGTTAATTTTCATCCAGACATGGAAAGAACATTTAAACATCTGATGGAGTTTTTCGATTGACTTCAGGAGGCGGGTTTTGGTGATAAACCTAGCCAAAAGTGAATATGGCAAAGCCCAAGTCACTTTCCTTGGCCATACAATCGGACAGGATTGAATGGTCACACGGGATGTGAAACCAACAGTTATTGAGGAGTTTTCAATACCCTCAACTCGAAGGGAAATAATGCGATTTCTTGGCATGAGTGGATTTGATTGAACATTTGTACAAATGTATTGTGGCGTGATTGCACCACTGATGGACTTGCTGAAGAAACGTCAAAAATTTCAGTGGACAGCGGACTTTCAACAGGCATTTGACGGCCTGAAAGCTGTGATATTCAATGCTCCTGTGTTGGAGAATTACAAGGGACTCTGTGATCAGATTGAACTAAGGTATCTGACTTTAAAGAGAAATGCTGAGGCTTGGAGAAATGGATGGATCGTACAAAGACCTTCTTATTCAAAGAGACTGTCAATCAATAAGGATTTTCAGTTGGAGGAATAAGAACGAAAAAAAATGGACTATATTATTATACCTGTTTGCGTGTGTTGTTTTTGAAACGAGAAAGTATATTTACTTTGTGCATTTCTTAAAGGATAGTGAAAAGGTGAAAAATGAAACCATCTTGAAGTTGATGGGTTTTTTTCTTGGGGGGAGGTGTCATGTGAGAGTAAGGTGACATGTGAGAGTACCTTTAAGAAATGGGTGTTTATAAATGGGTTTGTATACAATTATCTGTAGTGAGAGTACTATTAAGATATGGGTGTTTATTACTACAGTGATGTCAGAGAGTGGGTGGAGCTGGACTGTCTGTCAGCATTTTACTTTCATTTTTGGCTGTTTGCTGCAGGGTGTGTTTTAGTTTCGTTTTCAGAGCTGGATAGCTGCATTCACAGCTAGAAGGTGTATTAGAGTCTCTATCTGTAATCGAAAGAATGTAAATCGATCATTTGGTGATTTAAAACTAATAACTTCTCTGAGTAGTGACTTTAACCTGATATGCTTCTGTTAAAAGTTTTGTTTTAAGTCCTATGGATGTCAAAAGGACAGCTTAAGGATTACTTAGTGTTGTATTCTTTGGGGGTTATATTTGCATTGATGGTTGCTAAGATGTTCACTGTATGTTTTAAAAAGGTTAACTTGAGTTCATACAATAAACATTGTTTTGCTTCTGAAAAATACTTTTTCATTTCTTCTGTACTGCACCTGTAGAGTGGGCCGTGTGCTCCCCATACCACAATCTATTGAAAGTTGTGGGCCAGGTGAACTCCATGATACACTTTGGGGTTCTCTAAACCCCTGGCCCATAACATTGGCAACAGCATAAACAGATATTCACCTCAGTGAAGTGGATAACAATCTGGTGTAGAATTGCAGGAGTTAAACACACAGGTGGCGAGAGTTGAAAAGAGGAAATAGTGTTGGATGTTACACTTAGATGCTAAAAAGGGAGCTGGGGCAGCACAGTGGTGCAGTGGTTAGCACAGTGGTTAGTACGGCTGTCTCACGGCCGTCGAGGACCCCGGTTCGATACAGGCCCCGGGTTAATGTCCGTGTGGATTTCACACATTCTGCCCCGTGGCTGCCTGGGTCCGACCCCCACAACCCAAAGATGTGCAGGGTAGGTGAATTGGCCGCGCTAAGTCTCCCCTTATTTGCAAACAAAATAATTGGGTGTTCTAAATTTTCAAAAAAATTATAAATGGGAAGCGAACGTAAGAATTGCCGTTAATAGTTCTGATAAGACAAGATTTTATAGGAAGCTGTATATCAGTGCCAGAGTTAATCCTCTGAGTGCAGGAGAGCTGACGTGGGCCAAGTTCACAGCCACACAAAGCTGGAAGCTGTGTTCTCTTGCAATGCCAGCTTTTGCCTGGGGATTCCTGCTGAATTGTCAGTTGCTGCGAATCTAAACCTGGAAGAAATTTCCCGAAGGAGATACACAGGACGAGCGCGGTAATTATTGTCAGATTTGGGGAGCTCTGAATTTAGGAAAGGTGAGGATTTTGGAATGGGGTCAATGTAAGTACAGTGTTTGTGCAGCCATTATTGTCAGTTAACTATTTACAGTGTTACTGCCTTTCCCTGTTGCATGTTTTTATTGTTTAATAAACATTGATTTTTTTTGGATTATTACAAGACTGGCACCTTCCTCGCTGGTCTCCATCTCTTTTCTCCCATTATTACCAAAGTGCAACAACAATTTGGAACCAGAATTCCAAGTTAACCTTCAAGGATCAGGAATACCCTGGCATTTAACATTGGCTGGGTTCTTAACAGCGCATGTCACTGCAAAGGCTGGCATTTATTGTCCGTCCCTAGTTGGCATTGGAAAGGTGATGGTGGGCCTTCTTCTTTGACCACTACAGTCCATGTGTTGAAGATGCTCACACTGATTGTTTTGACCCAGCAGCAGGGAAGGAGCAGAGATTTATATCCCGTTTAGGAAAGTGTGCGTGATTTAACGAATGCCCGATACATCTCAGCACATCTCTGATTCCACTTGGCAGGAAAATGTACATCTGTGTTCTGGAAGATTTGGCTTCCCAAACACTGACAACAAGGACTTGTAGCAAACAATATTTTATTCACGAGCTTGTGGTGTATGCATAACTATCAGCAATGCAAGGGTTAATGTAGTTTCGAGAGTAGCCACTAGAGGGAGCTACAGATACAACTATATGAGGCAGTGATACTGGACCTTAGGGGAAGGGTGTATGCAGGAGATAGCTTGTGAAGGCCATCAGAGCAGATAGTGTGAGTAATGTTAGATTATAATTTATACCAGTAGTGAGATTAGCAATAGATGAGTGTAGTTAGATGTTATTGATCAGTTCTGTATTCTTAAAGACTATGTGTCGAATCCCAATTTTAATAGAGCAAATAAAATCATAGCTTTGTTTAAGTTAAAAGCTATCCTGTGGTCTTTGTGAACATCCTAAATAAGATGTCTGCCATCCTAAATAAGATGTGGAGATGCCGACGTTGGACTGGGGTGAGCACAGTAAGAAGTTTTGCAACACCAGGTTAAAGTCCAACAGGTTTGTTTCAAACACGAGCTTTCCTGAGGAAAGCACTCCTGAGGAAGGAGCAGTGCTCCGAAAGCTAGTGTTTGAAACAAACCTGTTGGACTTTAACCTGGTGTTGTAAGACTTCTTACTGTCCTAAAGAAGCAAGACAAAGAACACCACACAGCTGAGCAGCTATCCCAGACTTGTGTTCTGCCCGCGAGCTCCAGGGAAAAATGCCGTGCTCCCGTCACGTGACCCTTTTGGCAGCACATCATCACATGACCACTTGGTCCACATCTTCCCCCTGTCTAAATTGGGACACCCCGTGGTATTGAGATGTATCAGTTTGCACGGACAATACCTGTGTACAAACCTTTTCATAACAAACAAATTGAACTGGCTAACAACGCATAACTATTTACTTATGGTGAGACAAGGCTGAAGCTGTGGCAGCTGGAGCACAGCCCAACACATCTTTGTCATGGCTAGGTGCATTTGACCAGATGTTCGAGGGTCCAGTCTGTGGGCATTTCGAGGATTGTGCGTTTGGCTTCTCAATCTGCATTGCCAGAGGGCATCATTCACAATGGTTTAATGCCCCAGGGCCTGATGGGATCTACCTCAGAAACGGAGGGAGGCAAGGGAGGAAATTGCTGGGTCACTGGCAGAAATCTTTGTATCCTCACTGGCTACAGGTGAGGTCCCAGGGGACTGGAGTATAGCTAATGTTGTTCCTTTGTTTAAGAAGGGCAGCAGTGATAATCCAGGAAATTACAGGCCGGTGAGCCTTACGTCAGTGATAGGCAAATTATTGGAGAGGCTTCTTCGGGACAGGATCTACTCGCATTTGGAAGCAAATGGATGTATTAGCGAGAGGCAGCATGGTTCTGTGAAGGGGAGGTCGTGTCTCACTAACTTGATCAAGATTTCGAGGAAGTGATAAAGATGATTGATGAGGGTAGGGCAGTGGATGGTGTCTACATGGACTTCAATAAGGTACCTCATGGGAGACTGGTACAGAAAGAGAAGTCCCTCCCCCAATGCTGTCCCCGATCGGCCGACTTCCCGACGGCGTCGGTCGCGTGTGTTCACAGTTTTCAAGGACCTCACATGGTGGCTTCAGGCTGTGTCCAGCGCCGCCACAGTCACGGTGAGGGAGAGCGGAGCCGTTCTGGTGACGGGGGAGGATTCGGCGGAAGCTTCGGTGACTGGTGGGGAGTGACCAGGGGTGTGGCGAGGGGGATTACAGGGCGGCACTATCTGACAGGCAGGTCCGCATGTGGCCGGCGGCATATTGTATGGCCGCAGGTCACTGCTGTGCGCATGCATGCCATGGACCCGGCAGTTCTCCATCAGTATCTGCAGCAGAAACCAGGTGCTTTATGTGGTGCGGCTGCCATCCTCCCACCGGGCGGAGCATCGTTGCGGGGTCAGTGCCGACGTTTTGGTCGTAAGACTAGACATAGCCTCAAAATCAGAGAATCCAATCCATAATTTGACATATCAAGGATGATCTGCAAAGCGTGCTTATCCACGGGGATGGCCACCCGTCATATAGCCTTTGTCTTGATTGGATCGAGCTACACACCATCAGCTGTGAGTAAGTGACCCACGTAAGGAACCTGGTTGACGGTCAATCGGCATTTAGCAGGGTTGAGCATTAACTGTGTGGTTCTGATTCTGTTGTGGACGAGACAAAGTTGTGTGTCATGTTCTTGCATAGTACAATCTCAAACCAGGATGTCACTGGCAATAATTTTGTAGCTTGTCCTGTAATGAGTTGCTCCATGCACCACGGGACAACCTTGCTGCCAGTGATGATCACTTAGGATGTACGAAGAAAATTATATCCGTCTACCGGAATATGGTATGTTTTGAGGATTCTTCATCTAGCGAGATCTGTCAGAACCCAGATTTCCCATTCAGAATTCTGAAAAGCTTTGTATTTGGGTGTATTTGCAATTACCTGTTCCACTGTCCTCATGGAGCGACGAGGTCTGAGCACCTGTCTTTCTTTACTGCAGCCACCATCGCAGTAACCCATTCTGGGGCCTTGTCCATGGGAGTTATGGCACCTGGGATTGTCATCCAATACAACTGATTGACTATTTTCAGCTTCATGGTTACTGGCACTCTTCTCAGAGTGCAAACTGGCACCCGATCATCTAATCGCATGTGGTATGTTACTGGTAACTTATCAATGATGCACAGTTGAAGAGGTCTTTGTACTCGATAATTTCTGGGGCCGGGTGTTGCCTAACGTGGTCCTCTGGACTAAGTTGGATAAGCCCCAGTGTCATGCTGTCCTGAAGGACCAACAATGGCCTTATGTTCTGGTCAACTATATGAAACGTGAAAATTACTTGTGTGCAGTGGACAGCGGCTGCCCCTTCAGTGCGAATGGTTTGTCCGCCATGAGTCGCAAGATCTACCTGGGTATTGGGGGCCGGTGCTGCATATGGATTTTGTTCCCATAGCACTTTCCAGGGCTAACACTTTGCTCCAGCGTCAATCTAATAATAATAATACCCTTTTATTGTCAGAAGTATGAAGTTACTGTGAAAAGCCCCTCATCGCCACATTCGGCGCCTGTTTGGATGAGCTCGTACGGGAATTGAACCCGCGCTGCTGGCCTTGTTCTACATCACAAACCAACTATCTCGCCCACTGAGCTAAACCAGCCCTCTGTACCTTCAGTCATGCGTTACTGTAAATCATGTTGAAGATGGTGAAGATCGCACCCTTTTCTGTGACATTGTGGACACTCTCACAGTGGAGTGTTGTTGGAGGCTCAGTGGTTTTGCTGCTTTGGCTGAACTCCAGTTTGCTCATTCTTCGAGTGCTCCAACCCTCGGAAGACTGACCAGCTGCAAAGGAAGGCTGCTCTGCTTTAGATCTGCAGCATTTTGCAAATGATTCCACTTGCCACATTTATTGCAGCTTTACCATATGCGAAACATGCTGTTCGGTTCTGAGGGTGATGACCACTACAGTTGGGGCAGGGAATGGCCTGTATCGAAAAATCTTCTGTTAATAGTCTCTGTCGCTTTTTCTGATTGGTCATTTAATTTGCCGATGCTGATGGCTGTTTGCAGTGTTAAATCTTTTTCTTGCAACAGCTACTGACAGACAAGATTGCTGTGGACCGCACAGACTATTCAATCCATGACTAACTCAGCAGTAATGGTACCGAAAGCACATTTTGTTTCACTAATATTTTCAAGGTTGCATATAAGGTTGTATTGACTCATCTGCTCTTCGATTTGTTAAATTAAATGTGGAGTATTATATTTTTTTATGCAAGACAAATGTTCTCAAACTTTTTAAAGAATTATCTCGGGGTCCATTCTCCTCCTCTATTTGGAAAACAAACGACTCAAGCTCCTCGACGACCTCAGGGTTCACTAAGTTTAGCAATGTGTCAGCTTGTATCTTTTCTGATTTTCAGAAAATGCAGCACCACAGTAAATATGCCACTCCTCCTCAAACCTTTCCCAACTCTGTGCAATATTCTCGTTGAAGACGAGCAGGTCGATACGGCAAAGTCCTTGTGCTCTACTGCCAACTCTTGAGACAACAAGGACTTGTAACAAGGCTGGGATTGGATGAGAGTTTTGGACAGGGTAAATAGGAAGCTGTTCCCATTGGTCGAGGCGGTCAAGCACAGGGGGGCATAGAATTAGGGTGAGGGGCAGAGGATTCTGAGGGGATGTGAGAAAAAAGACATTCACTCAGAGGGTGGTGAGAATCTGGAATGCACGGCCTGGGAAGGTAGTGGATGCAGGAAACCTCACAACTTTTAAAAAGCACTTGGATGAGCACTTTTCTTTTGATATTTAGAGTATTCAATTCATTTTTTTCAAACTCCACACGGACAGTGACCCAGGGCCGGGATCGAACCTGGGGCCTCGGCGCTGTGAGACAGCAGTGCTACCACTGTGCCACCGTGCTGCCCCTCCTTGGATGAGCACTTGAAACGCCACCACACTCAAGGATTTGGGACAGGTGTTGGTAAGTGGGATTAGTGTGAGGTTAGGGGTAGTTATTTCGGTGCAGACTTGATGGGCCAAAGGGCCTTTTCTGCGCTGTATGACTCTATGACTCTATGTACCAAACAGTAGTTTATTCACTAGCTGAGCATCTAGCCCTATGCTTGTGTTCTACCCGGGCCCCGAGGACTATTCCTGTGTTCCCATCATGTCATCCTTTTTGTTGCCTCGTCATCACGTGACCTCTCAGTCTACATGTACGTTTCCACCATTTCCTGCGGCATAAAGCCTGCGATAAGATGCCTCGCCTTTTAGCATCTGTCTGTGACATTCGTCACGACATCTGCCTGAGGAAAACCGGCAAGAAAAAACCTCTTGTAAAGTCCTTGCGGTGAAATGCTCTTTTCAAATCTCTTAGTTCCATCTGAACTCATTGTTCTGGAGTTTAAAAAGAACCTTCAGCCCTGAGCTGTCTCGTTGATTGCTTTGTTACAATCTGTAACAGTTCCTTTGAATGTGCCTCTCACCTGTGTTCGGCTGTTTGCAGCAGTAATCCCAGTTTAGTGGAAAACGCAATCTGTTTCTTCCTGAAATCCGTGCTTTGCTGACTCTCGCTGCTGAAGCTTCCAGTTGGGTGGAACGATAATACAAATGCATTTAAGCTCTTTAGACCAACTGTTCAAGTTTGAAGAGGCACCATTTCTGCCGATGCGTGCCAGAGAATTGTCCCTAAACTGCTTTAGCTGCCAAGAATTTCATCTGTGTTGGGTTCGATACCACTGCAGGATAAAGAAGAGCTTCCACAAATAAAGCTTTTGCATCCATTTAGTGTCTTATAATGTCTTTCAGGTGAGACATTAAAGCGAGGATACATCTGCCTCTCAGGTGGATGTCAGAGATGTCATGGAACATTTGAAAAAGAACGCGGAGTTCTCCCTCGAGACCAGGCCAATATTAATCCCTCAGTTTATCATCACTGAAACACAAATTATCTGATCATTATCACGTCACTGTCTATGATACCTGAGTGGATGTTGTATATCCCACGTTAATACAATGACTACCTTCAAAAAGAACTCAATTGGCCGCAAAGCATTTTGCACTGTCTGAGGTCATTAAAGTTGCTATGTATTCCTTTTCTCTCTCTTATCATGGTGTCAACATCTCAAAGCATTTTACCGCCAGTGAAATACATTTGGGAGCACAGTCTTTCTTACTATGCAAGCAATAAACTTGCAATTAGCAAGGATCTAGCTTTACGAGTGACCAGAGAAGCACCTTCTATGTTGTTGTGATCGTTGTGAGGGGTATCCAGGATGAAAGGCGTAGTGATCACAAAGATACACAAAACTCTTTTGAAGAACTAAACTAATTTTATTAGCAGTATTATATTTGAGTTCGACACTTATTCTGAATAGCAAACATACAAGTAAGAATTAAACTCCACTCACTAACACTATCTCCATCTACTAATTATAACTATTATATCTTAACAAACTCTGCAATACACTATGAATCTTATTTTCCTCAGCTTAATTTAAGTTTAAGTTTAGTTTAAGAGCCAGTGCAATTTATAGTAATGTCCCTCAGCTCCCTCTGGTGGCTAGGCTTAACATAACATTAACTCTTCACATACTGTATATTTGTATAATGCCACACATGTCAAAGGGGAATTTTACCCTAGGGGGTCTTTCTGTGTATTTCTACAAATGACACCACTGAATCTTTGGCAGCAGCTTGTTCAAATCAGATGGGACCTTGATTAACATCTAAGACGATGATACAGCACTTCTAATAATTGAATCATCAGTCTAGGCTGTGTGCTTTAGCCCACAGTGAGGATTTGGACTCACAATGTTTTGATTGGGACTTCTACTAACTGAGCTAAAGTGCAATGTCACCATAAGAAAATATCCAAAGCTTCAATATAAGGAAAATTGGGTTCAGAAATGATAACTGTTGCAATGTTACTGTCCCATGACGGAATGTGTTCAGCTGTGCTGATACATTCACTGACCTTACCACTCATGAGAATCATTACACTTCACTGTGGCATTGATGTCAGGCACTCAGGTCTGATCTCCGGTAGTGGAAGAGGAAGGAGGAATAAGCACGAAAAGGTGAGCAATACGCAGACTTGGCGGATCCATCTTACCTGAATGATTGCAGCCCTGACGCGATTGGCACCAATGGTGCTCCACTCGCTTTGATGCAGTCTGCAGGTGGGCTCAGCAGCCTTTGTGCTCAGCTAGCTAGTAAAGTGGGCGGCGCGGTAGTACAGTGGGTTGCACTGTTGCTTCACAACACCAGGGTCCCAGGTTCAATTCCCGCTTGGGTCACTGTGCGGGGTTTGCACGTTCTCCCCCTGTCTGCGTGGCTTTCCTCCCACAAGTCCCAAAAGACGTGCTGTTAGGTAATGTGGATATTCTGAATTCTCCCCCTGTGTACCCGAACAGGCGCCAGAATGTGGCGACTCGGGGCTTTTCACAGTAACGTCATTACAGTGTTAATGTAAGCCTACTTGCTTAATAAAGATATAATAAAGATTATTATTAAAGTCATTTCAAAGTCAGGCGAGATCTTAAAGGAAAACTGCACAAATATACTGCTGCACTATGAGTTATATAGTGATCGGTGTGTCACTGAAGGCGTTAGGAATGGACAGAAGGCAAGATGTAATAACTCTGCAGGGGAATCAGCAGACCCAAGGGACCGCTGTCAAAAATAAGTGGCAGCAGAGGATCTGATAGTGGTGCCAGAAGAAATTCAATGATCTTGTGCTTGCCAAGGACAATGAATCATCTTCAAAGGCCACCTCCCACCAAGATCTTATGTAACTCCCCGAATCGCCACTCCCCCCATCCCCCTCTCCACCCTCCCCATCACCCACCACCACCCCGGCCCCTCACTTACCTATCACCCTTCCCTGGCATTCTGGGTTCATGTCCAACATCCAACTCCTACCTACGCTCACAGCTTCCGCATGCCTCCAGCTATTAAGCCAAGACAGGGTACGTCACTCAAAGTCACTTCATATTTCATCCCCTCTTTCTCTGGACAAGGTGGTACACAATGGAAGGGTGCATGCCAGCTGGAGAGTGACAAGGCGGCCTGCATTTCCTGAACCTTCTGGAGGAGATGGTGCTCCACATCATGTGGCCGGATACGAAACAGCCTGTAGTAACCTGCAACACTGAGAATATGGACCACATTGTTATGACTGTACATTCCTGCCTTATGGTCTTTCTGATCACCCTTATCCTGCTACCTGTCAGCGTGAGCAAGCTACAGCTGCTGTGACTAGAACCCCTTATATTCCACCTCAATCCCTACCTATTGTATTTCCATTCTGAATTTCCACTTTCAGACACCTAAGTTCAGACACAACAGTCTCCTGAGGAGGAAAGAGAGCAAAATCATAAGATGTAGGGTCAGAAGTAGGCCACTCGGCCCATCGAGTCATCTCCACCATTAAATGAGATCATGGCTGACCTTATCATTTTCAACTCCACTTTCCCTTGACTCCCTTGCTGATTGAAAATCTATTTCAGCCTGGAACATTCTTCACAACCCAGCCTCTATAGTTCTCTGTGGTAAAGGATTTCACAGATTTACTACCCTCTGAAAGAAGAAATTCCTCCTAATCTCTGTCTTAAATGGGTGATGCCTTATTTTAACATTATGTCCTCTGGACCGAGACTCTCCCACCAGAGGAAACATCTAGAACATAGAACATAGAACATTACAGTGCAGTACAGGCCCTTCGGCCCTCGATGTTGCGCCGACCTGTGAAACCCCTCTAAAGCCCATCTACACTATTCCCTTATCATCCATATGTCTATCCAATGATCATTTGAATGCCCTTAGTGTTGGCGAGTCCACTACTGTTGCAGGCAGGGCATTCTACGCCCTTACTACTCTCTGAATAAAGAACCTACCTCTGACATCTGTCCTCTATCTATCTCCCCTCAATTTAAAGCTATGTCCCCTCATGCTAGACATCACCATCCGAGGAAAAAGCCTCTCACTGTCCACCCTATCTAATCCTCTGATCATCTTGTATGCCTCAATTAAGTCACCTCTTAACCTTCTTCTCTCTAACGAAAACTGCATCAAGTCCCTCAGCCTTCCCTCATAAGATCTTCCCTTCATACCAGGCAACATTCTGGTAAATCTCCTCTGCACCCTTTTTAGCTCACTGAGTTAAATCGCTGGCTTTTAAAGCAGACCAAGCAGGCCAGCAGCACGGTTCGATTCCCGTACCAGCCTCCCCAGACAGGCGCCGGAATGTGGCGACTAGGGGCTTTTCACAGTAACTTCATTGAAGCCTACTCGTGACAATAAGCGATTTTCATTTCATTTCATTTCCAATGCTTCCACATCCTTCCCATAATGCGGCGACCAGAACTGCACGCAATACTCCAAAATGCGGCCGCAGCAGAGTTTTGGACAACTGCAACATGACCTCATTGCTCCGAAACTCAATTCTTCTACCAATAAAAGCTAACACACCTTATGGCTTCTTACCAACCCTCTCAACCTGGGTGGCAACTTTCAGGGATCTATGTACATGGACACCGAGATCTCTCTGCTCATCCACACTACCAAGAATCTTGCCATTAGCCCAGTACTCTATCTTCCTGTTATTCCTTCCAAAATGAATCACCTCACACTTTTCTGCTTTAAATTCCATGTGCCATCTCTCAGCCCAGCTCTGCAGCTTATCTATGTCCCTCTGTAACTTGTAACATCCTTCCGCACTGTCCAAAACTCCACCGACTTTAGTGTCATCTGCATACTTACTCACCCATCCTTCTACGCCCTCCTCCAGGTCATTTATAAAAATGACAAACAGCAGTGGCCCCAAAACAGATCCTTGTGGTACACCACTAGAAACTGGACTCCAGTCTGAACATTTGCCATCGACCACTACCCTTGTCTTCTTCCAGCTAGTCAATTTCTGATCCAAACTGCTAAATCACCCTGAATCCCATGCCTCCGTATTTTCTGCAATAGCCTACGTGGGGAACCTTATCAAACGCTTTACTGAAATCCATATACACCACATCAACTGCTTTACCCTCATCCACCTGTTTGGTCACCTTCTCAAAGAACTCAATAAGGTTTATGAGGCACGACCTACCCTTCACAAAACCATGTTGACTATCTCTAATCAAATTATTCCTTTCCAGATGATTATACATCCTATCTCTTATAAACCTTTCCAAGACTTTGCCCACAACAGAAGTAAGGCTCACTGGTCTATAGTTACCGGGGTTGTCTTTACTCCCCTTCTTGAACAAGGAGACAACATTTGCTATCCTCCATTTTTCTGGCACTATTCCTGTAAACAATGACGACATAAAGGTCAAAGCCAAAGGCTCAGCAATCTCCTCCCTCGCTTCCCAGAGAATCCTAGGATAAATCCCATCCAGCCCAGGGGACTTATCTATTTTCACTCTTTCCAGTATTGCTAACACCTCCTCCTTATGAACCTCAAGCCCTTCTAGTCTAGTAGCCTGTATCTCAGTATTCTCCTCGACAACATTTGTCATAATATACACCAATATATCATGGTGCAGACACACACTGATGGACACACACAGGGACCAATCAACATGTACAAACACCGCAGCCAATCACCAGTTAGAATACACACACTATAAAGGCAGAGGGCAACACGGTTCCCGCTCATTCTGGGGTGCTGCCTCTGAGTGTAACAGGAACTTATTCAGCCCAGCATAGACTCTCACCATGTGCTGAGAGAATCAACTGGTTCGGACAAGGCTTAGGTCTCTAGTTCAAGTTAGCATCATTTAGACCCACAGTCATCGTGTGTTAGTTACTTAGAAGTAGTTAATAAAATTGAGTTGAACCTTCATCTGTGTTGGAAGTGTCTGTTCATCTCTCAAGTCTACACTAGCCAACACATCAATGTTGTCTTTTTCCTGCGTGAATGCTTACGAAAAATATTCATTTAGCACCTCTCCTATCTCCTCGGACTCCATGCACAACTTCCCACTACTGTCCTTGACTGGCCCTACTCTTACCCTAGTCATTCTTTTATTCCTGATATATCTATGGAAAGCTTTAAGGTTATCCTTGATCCTACCTGCCAAAGACTTCTCATGTCCCCTCCTGGCTCTTCTTAGCTCTCTCTTTAGATCCTTCCTAGCTAACTTGTGACTCTCGAGGACCCTAACCGAACCTTCACGTCTCATCTTTACATAAGCCTCCTTCTTCCTCTTGACAAGTGTTTCAACTACTTTAGTAAACCACGGTTCCCTCGCTCGACCACTTCCTCCCTGCCTGACAGGTACATACTTATCAGGACTGCGCAGTAATCCTTGAACAAGCTCCACATTTCCATTGTGCCCATCCCCTGCAATTTCCCTCCCCCCTGATCCTCCTAAGCTTGCCTCATCGCATCATAATTGCCTTTCCCCCAGATATAACTCTTGCCTGCGTATATACCTATCCCTTTGCCATCACTAAAGTAAACGTAATCGAATTGTGGTCACTATCACCAAAGTGCTCACCTACTTCCAAATCTAACACCTGTCCTTCTCAATCATCCCCT